>NC_086449.1:58442861-59043416 GCF_028390025.1 Pseudophryne corroboree
CCCCTGGATCCTTCAGGTGATATCTCAGGGGTACAAATTAGAATTCGAGACGTCTCCCCCTCGCCGTTTCCTAAAGTCGGCTTTACCGATGTCTCCTTCTGACAGGGAGACAGTTTTGGAAGCCATTCACAAGCTGTATTCCCAGCAGGTGATAATCAAGGTACCCCTCCTGCAACAGGGAACGGGGTATTATTCCACACTGTTGTGGTACTGAAGCCGGACGGCTCGGTGAGACCGATTCTAAATCTAAAATCTTTGAACACTTACATACAGAGGTTCAAATTCAAGATTGAGTCACTCAGAGCAGTGATTGCGAACCTGGAAGAAGGGGACTACATGATGTCTCTGGACATCAAGGATGCTTACCTTCATGTCAAAATTTACCCTTCTCATCAAGGGTACCTCAGGTTTATGGTACAGAACTGTCACTATCAGTTCAGACGCTGCCGTATGGATGGTCCACGGCACCCCGGGTCTTTACCAAGGTAATGGCCGAAATGATGAGATTCCTTCGAAGGAAGGGAATTTTAGTTATCCCTTACTTGGACGATTCCCTGATAAGGGTAAGATCCAGGGAACAGTTGGAGGTCGGTGTAGCACTATCTCAGGTAGTGTTGCGGCAGCACGATTGGATTCTCAATATTCCAAAATCGCAGCTGGTTCCGACGACTTGTCTTCTGTTCCTAGGGATGATCCTGGACACAGTCCAGAAAAAGGTGTTTCTCCCGGAGGAGAAAGCCAGGGAGTTATCCGAGCTAGTCAGGAACCTCCTAAAACCGAGCCAAGTCTCAGTGCATCAATGCACAAGGGTTCTGGGTAAAATGGTGGCTTCCTACGAAGCAATCCCATTCGGCAGATTCCACGCAAGAACTTTCCAGTGGGACCTGCTGGACAAATGGTCCGGGTCGCATCTTCAGATGCATCAGCGGATAACCCTGTCACCAAGGACAAGGGTGTCCCTCCTGTGGTGGTTGCAGAGTGCTCATCTTCTAGAGGGCCGCAGATTCGGCATTCAGGACTGGGTCCTGGTGACCACGGATGCCAGCCTGCGAGGCTGGGGAGCAGTCACACAGGGAAGGAATATCCAGGGCTTATGGTCAAGCCTGGAGACATCACTTCACATAAATATCCTGAAGCTAAGTGCCATTTACAATGCTCTAAGCTTAGCAAGACCTCTGCTTCAAGGTCAGCCGGTGTTGATCCAGTCGGACAACATCACGGCAGTCACCCACGTAAACAGACAGGGTGGCACAAGAAGCAGGAGGGCAATGGCAGAAGCTGCAAGGATTCTTCGCTGGGCGGAAAATCATGTGATAGCACTGTCAGCAGTATTCATTCCGGGAGTGGACAACTGGGAAGCAGACTTCCTCAGCACGACCTCCACCCGGGAGAGTGGGGACTTCACCCAGAAGTCTTCCACATGATTATAAACCGTTGGGAAAAACTCGACAGGTATTGCGCCAGGTCAAGGGACCCTCAGGCAATAGCTGTAGATGCTCTGGTAACACCGTGGGTGTACCAGTCAGTGTATGTGTTCCCTCCTCTGCCTCTCATACCCAAGGTACTGAGATTGATAAGATGGAGAGGAGTAAGCACTATATTCTTGGCTCCGGATTGGCCAAGAAGGACTTGGTAACCGGAACTTCAAGAGATGCTCACGGAGGATCCGTGGCCTCTACCTCTAAGAAGGGACCTGCTCCAGCAAGGACCCTGTCTGTTCCAAGACTTACCGCGGCTGCGTTTGACGGCATGGCGGTTGAACGCCGGATCCTGAAGGAAAAAAGGCATTCCGGATGAAGTCATCCCTATCCTGATCAAAGCCAGGAAGGATGTAACCGCAAAACATTATCACCGCATTTGGCGAAAATATGTTGCGTGGTGCGAGGCCAGTAAGGCCCGACGGAGGAAATTCAGATCACACAGACACCACCTGTACATATATCACTGATCACTAGAAGGATTATACCCGGGTTGATTACCGGGTCAGGTGCAGTGTGAATAGGAGCCGTGTCGATGCGACACGGTTCCCATTCACAGCATAGGGAGAGGAGGCGCAGGAGATGAGCTCATCTCCCAGCGCCACCTCCACCTCCGCCCCTGCTGCTGCTGCGCCCTCCCGCTGCTATGGCAACCGACCCGGTATATTGCCGGGTCGGAAAGCCTGCAGACGGAGCAAATGCCGGATCCCACCCGGTAAGGACACATTTCTTTTACCGGGTGGGATCCGGCATTAGCGATGTGAAAGCGGTATAATATATAACTGCCCCTCCTCAGCGCACACACTAATATACCTACTTACCCTCCCCAGCACACACTAATATACCACCCCCTCCCCAGCACACACTAATATACCACCCCCTCCCCAGCACATACTAATATACCCACCTACCCTCCCCAGCACACACTAATATACCCCCTACCCAGCACACACTAATATACCCCCCTGCCTTCCCAGCACACACTGAAATACCACCCCCCTCCCCAGCACACACTAATATACCACCCCCCCCTCCCCAGCACACACTAATATAGCACCCTGCCTCCCCAGCACACACTAATATACCTCCCCCCTCCCCAGCACACGCTAATATACCTCCCCCCTCCCCAGCACACACTAATACCCCCCCTCCCCAGCATACATTAATATACCACCCCCCTCCCGAGCACACACTAATATACCCCCCTCCACACCACACACTAATATACCCCCCCTCCCCAGCATACACTAATATACCACACCCCCTCCCGAGCACACACTAATATAACCCCCTCCACACCACACACTAATATATCATTCCCCCTCCAAAGCACACACTAATATACCTCCCCCCCTCCCCAGCACACACTAATATACCACACCCCCTCCCGAGCACACACTAATATACCTCCCCCTCTCCCCAGCAAACACTAATATACCACACCCCCTCCCGAGCACACACTAATATACCACCACCCTCCCCAACACACACTAATATACCCCTCCCCAGCACAAACTAGTATGCCACCCCTCTCCCCAGCACACACTCATATACCACCCCGCTCCCCAGCACACACTCATATACCACCCCGCTCCCCAGCACACACTCATATACCACCCCGCTCCCCAGCACACACTAATATACCACCCCTCTCCCCAGCACACACTAATATACCACCCCGCTCCCCAGCACACACTAATATACCACCCCCCTCCCCAGCACACACTAATATACCACCCCTCTCCCCAGCACACACTAATATACCAACCCCCTCCCCAGCACACACTAATATACCAACCCCCTCCCCAGCACACACTAATATACCACCCCCCGCCCCAGCACACACTAATATACCAACCCCCTCCCCAGCACACACTAATATACCAACCCCCTCCCCAACACACACTAATATACCACCCCCCTCCCCAACACACACTAATATACCATCCCCTCCCCAACACACACTAATATACCACCCCCCTCCCCAACACACACACACACTAATATACCCCCTCCCCAGCACAAACTAGTATACCCACCCCTCTCTCCAGCACACACTAATACACCCCTCCCCCCGTGTGCCAGCTGCAAAATGTACCAGAGTCTCTGCTCCTCGGTATGGGATAGCTGGCTGGCTGCTAGACCTGCTGGGCTGCTCCTCTCTGAAGGCTCCTCCAGTGCAGTCACATGTTGTGCACTAGATGACTTCCTGTTCCTGCCTAATCTGGAAGCGGGCACAGCAGAGCGACGGGAGGTGGTTGTCCGGCTTTGCCATGAGCACAAATGAAAAAATAGAAGTGCCCTGGCCCCCAAAATGACACCGATGGGAGGGGAGAGAAGGGGGATAGGGGAGTGGTAGGGCCGCTGCTGAAGACTGCTGTGTCTATATTGGAAGGGGGTGGGAGCGCTGCTTCCTGTCTGTTATCTAGGTTGACTGGAGGTGCGGGAGGATCTGGGAGGAGAGGGAAGGAGCAGGTCCCTGGTACGAGATCACAGTGAAGAGCTTCTGTTTGTGCTGCCGGTGCCGCTGCTGCCTGTCATACAGCGTGACAGGTGCGGGCTGGGGCAGCCTGCAGCAAGGTGTAGTAGCAGGACAGGGAGAGCACCTCATGAGGCCGGTGCCTCCCTGCTTTGCAGACTTTGCTGAGCGGGTAGCGCCGGCACTGATCACACCATATGCGCAATCTGTCAATAACTGCTTAGGAGAGAAATGCACCATAGTCTGTATAGTAGAAATAAAATACAGTGAGGATGTGTCCGCCAAAGAGTTGAAGGTAGAAGACAACATATAAAGTCCCTGTTTCCTAAAATGTGGTGAGGTCGCTGTATGAGGCTCATCACTGATATGCCACAGCCAGACCTCACAGCTACGAATGAACCATCATTGTATGCTGACAGCCAGCAGGATGACATGTGGACACTTAAGACTAAATAAAATGGGTCAAGGTGAGTTTTTGTAGACATCACACTAGCGGTTATGGCTCCGGTCTGGCTAGTATTAAATTGGCATTTCTGTTTGGTACGGCCTGGAGGGTTACAACACCCTATCAGCACCCGGCTCCTATCATAGAGGAGCATCTTCAGGGATGCTGGGCTGGCCCTTGAGGGATCTCACTGGGATCCCCTATGGGACCACGCCCCCTTCAACGTAGGGCATGCCCATTTCCGTTGCACAAGCGGGTACAGGGTGCACACTGGGTGTCGCCAGACCCGGTGATACCTCTGCCCATTGGGAGTACTTCATTTTCAACTTTCAAGGTTGGTACTCCCAGTCCTGGTATCACAGGGGGTCATTCCGAGTTGATCGCTCGCTTCGGATGTTCACAGCGCAGCGATTCTGGCAAAACGGGGCTAATCTGCGTATACGTATGCACCGCAATGCACAAGTACAAAGAGCTTTGTGGTTTTGCACCGGTTCTTGCGATGCTTCCAGTCGCACTGGCGGACGCAAGGAGATTGACAGGAAGTGGGAGTTTCTGGGTGGCAACTGACCGTTTTCTGGGAGTGTTTGGAAAAACGAAGGCGTGGCCGGGCGTTTGCAGAGCGGGTATCTGACATCATTACCGGGTCCTTCGTCGCAGCAATCATCGCACAGGGTAAGTAACTACAGGGCTGGTCTTGTTCTGCACAAAATGTGTTTGCTGACGCTCGACAGCACAGGTGTTTGCACTCTTGCAAAGCGAAAATACACTCCCCCGTGGGCAGCAACAATGCGTTTGCACGGCTGCTAAAAACTGCTAGCGAGCAATCAACTCGGAATGACTCCCACAGTCCAATATAAAATAGTTTTTTGTTTAAAAATGCTTGGCATGCACACAGTGTCAGATTTGGCAGCAGGATGGAGGCTGCAGAAGAGGTATTTGGGTCATCTCGACCCGATCGTTCGCTGCAGTTTCTCGCAGCGATCGGGTCGGAACTGCGCATGCGCCAGCGCATAGCAGCCTTCGTTCCCTAGCGATCGCCTCCTGAGGCAGAAGAGGTCGGTGGACGGGAGGGGGCTGGACGGCAGCGTTAAGCCGCCGTTTAGGGGGAGCGGTCCGGCCAACACAGGCATGGCCGGACCATTGGGGGAAGGGGGCACACACAGCTGCTGCGGGCTGGGGTGCGACGAGTACCTCCCGGCCAGCACGCTAAAGCTGCACTGGTTGGGAGCTACTCTTGAAGTGCAAAGGTATCGCCGCTGTGCGATGCCTTTGCTCTTCTGCCAGGGGAGGGCACTGACATGCGGGGCGGGCTGGATGTCCCCTCGCATGTCAGTGTGGATGATCGTAGCTGTGCTAAATTTAGCACAGCTACGATCAACCCGGAATGACCCCCATTGTAAGATAAAGCAGTTTACTTTTTGGAGTTTGGTACATAATGGAGGGGTCAGACCGTAGTCCCCAATGACAATAATGGGGACTGCGGTCTGCTATGGTAGGAAACTTAGAAACATAACCTTCTCCAAGATATTACTGTGACATCTCCTGCAGCAAGCTGTTAGTACATAGCAGTGAGGTGATACATAAATTGATGCAGGAACTAGTTTCTGCATAATTTTATGAAATACCATCTTTTTATTATATAAAACCGCAATCAATAGATGCATTTTAAAAATATTTCAAGAATTTGAGCTGTGCAATCTGAATAATTTGTAAATACAAAATAGCAATACTGTTAAGAAAATAAATATACCCCAAACAATAAAATAGATAAAAACTAAAATAAGAAAAATAGAAATTAAAACTATAAAGAAACAGGATATAAAATTATAAACAATAAATAAAACAATAAAATATTAAATAAAAAATACACTAAATAAAGTCTCTCTATCTATCTATCTATCTATCTATCTATCTAGTGGAATTATCTTGGTACTGTTGTGGGCGTGTGCCTAGACTTTCATAATACAACATAATAGAATTTTTTTTAGAATAAACCTAAAAAAGGGAACTCAAACCAGACACATCGAATACATCTCATAATAATTCCAATATTTTCTATAAACTATTTATTAGTGATGAGCGGGTTCGGTTCCTCGGAATCCGAACCCGCCCGAACTTCAGTTTTTTTTACACGGGTCCGAGCGACTCGGATCCTCCCGCCTTGCTCGGTTAACCCGAGCGCGCCCGAACGTCATCATCCCGCTGTCGGATTCTCGCGAGGCTCGGATTCTATATAAGGAGCCGCGCGTCGCCGCCATTTTCACACGTGCATTGAGATTGATAGGGAGAGGACGTGGCTGGCGTCCTCTCCGACTAGAGAGTAACTAGTAGAGACACTTGATTTACAAATTTTGGGGAGCATATATTAGGACTCGGAGTACTACTTGCTGATAGTGTGACCAGTGACCACCAGTTTAATTAATCCGTTCTCTGCCTGAAAAAAAACGATACACAGTGTGACACAGTCACATACACATACCATATCTGTGCTCAGCCCAGTGTGCTGCATCATATGTAATTAATACTGTATATCATTATCTGACTGTGCTGAGTGCTTACTGCTCACACAGCTTAATTGTGGGGGAAACTGGGGAGCAGTTATAGCAGGAGTACATATTTTTAAGTACAGTGCACACTTTTGCTGCCAAAGTGCCACTGCCAGTGTGACTGACCAGTGACCACTGACCACCAGTATATTGTGATTGTCTGCTGACCACCAGTATATTGTGATTGTCTGCCTGAAAAAGTTAAACACTCGTCGTGTGGTGTTTTTATAAACGCATTCTGCAGACAGTGTCCAGCAGGTCCGTCATTACATTATATACCTGTCCGGCTGCAGTACTAGTGTGATATATATATATATATATATATATATATATATATATATATATATATATATATATATATATATATATATATATATATATATATATATATATATATATATATATATTTTAATTTTATCTCATTATCATCCAGTCTATACTAGCAGCAGACACAGTACGGTAGTCCACGGCTGTAGCTACCTCTGTGTCGGCAGTCGCTCGTCATCCATAAGTATACTAGTATCCATCCATCTCCATTGTTTACCTGAGGTGCCTTTTAGTTGTGCCTATTAAAATATGGAGAACAAAAATGTTGAGGTTCCAAAAATACGGAAAGATCAAGATCGACTTCCACCTCGTGCTGAAGCTGCTGCCACTAGTCATGGCCGAGACGATGAAATGCCATCAACGTCGTCTGCCAAGGCCGATGCCCAATGTCATAGTACAGAGCATTTAAAATCCAAAACACCAAATATCAGTAAAAAAAGGACTCAAAAATCTAAAATAAAATTGTCGGAGGAGAAGCGTAAACTTGCCAATATGCCATTTACCACACGGAGTGGCAAGGAACGGCTGAGGCCCTGGCCTATGTTCATGGCTAGTGGTTCAGCTTCACATGAGGATGGAAGCACTCAGCCTCTCGCTAGAAAAATGAAAAGACTCAAGCTGGCAAAAGCACAGCAAAGAACTGTGCGTTCTTCGAAATCCCAAATCCACAAGGAGAGTCCAATTGTGTCGGTTGTGATGCCTGACTTTCCCAACACTGGACGTGAAGAGCATGCGCCTTCCACCATTTGCACGCCCCCAGTCATGGCCGAGACGATGAAATGCCATCAACGTCGTCTGCCAAGGCCGATGCCCAATGTCATAGTACAGAGCATGTTTTTTGGAAGGGCCATCCTGCGTAACACTGCAGTGCCACTCCTAGATGGGCCAGGTGTTTGTGTCGGCCACTAGGGTCGCTTAGCTTACTCACACAGCTACCTCATTGCGCCTCTTTTTTTCTTTGCGTCATGTGCTGTTTGGGGGGTGTTTTTTGGAAGGGCCATCCTGCGTGACACTGCAGTGCCACTCCTAGATGGGCCAGGTGTTTGTGTCGGCCACTTGGGTCGCTTAGCTTAGTCATCCAGCGACCTCGGTGCAAATTTTAGGACTAAAAATAATATTGTGAGGTGTGAGGTGTTCAGAATAGACTGAAAATGAGTGGAAATTATGGTTTTTGGGTTAATAATACTTTGGGATCAAAATGACCCCCAAATTCTATGATTTAAGCAGTTTTTAGGGTTTTTTGAAAAAAACACCCGAATCCAAAACACACCCGAATCCGACAAAAAAAATTCGGTGAGGTTTTGCCAAAACGCGTTCGAACCCAAAACACGGCCGCGGAACCGAACCCAAAACCAAAACACAAAACCCGAAAAATTTCCGGTGCACATCTCTACTATTTATTCATAAAACTCCAAGTTGTCCAAGAAATGTTTTCTGATTATGATACTACTATACCTCCCAACTTTGCACAGCTGAGATGCGGGACCATTGTGCGGCTACGCCGTGAGCGACCCGGAAAGTGGGCGTAGCCTCTTACGGGAGGGGCGTGGTCTTTGCAATCTTGTCGTGGCCTCGCGGCACGGACCCGATTTTCGTCATTTTGGGGGAGTAATCAGTGCTCCACTAGCAGCTGGAAAACTCCCTGCTCACCTCCATAGATGCCGTGCGCATGTATTCAGAGATCACTCGCTGCTTTACAGAGCAGAGCAGTGGGTGATCAAAGGCTCCCCCAACCGTCCCTCCCTACCTGCGGGACACTGTGTCCCGAGGGTGGGACAGCGGGACAGTGTCCAAAAAGCGGGACTGTCCTGCTGGAATCGGGAAAGTTGGGAGGTATGTACTACAGTAATTAGAGATGTGCACTGACCCATGTTTTTTGGTATTGGATCTGGATTCATCTTCGTGTTATGGTTTTGCAAAACCATCAGGAAACCCATGTCGCCCAGTGATTATCCGCTAGCCGTCAGTGATTTTACGCTAGCCATTAGTATCGGCACTGCTAGGTGCCAGAGATCCATCAGACACAGGCTTCCCTTCTCCATATGCATGACTCAGACTAGCATGGACCCACTAGGTGTGGTTCATTAGGTTGACATACATTGGGTCGACCACGTTTGGTCAACATGACCACTCGGTCGACATAGTAATTAGTTCGACATGGAAAAAGGTCGACATGAGGCTTTTGACTGTTTTTGGTGTCGTTTTCTTCATAAAGTGACGGGGAACCCCAGTTGGTGTACCGTGTCCCCTCGCATGGCTTGTTTCGCTCGCCATGCTTCAGGCAAGGTACCTCGCTGCCCTCGGCACAGGTTACCGTTCCCAATTGTAGTCCATGTGGATCATTAAGTATGAAAAAGGTCAAAAAATGGAAATTTTTTTTTTTTAAAAACTCATGTCTACCTTTTGTCATGTCGACCTAGTACATGTTGACCTAATGACCATGTCGACTTAATGCATGTTGACCAAACGTATTTGATCTAATGACTGCCATCTGGACCCACTACCTCCAGACGGCTATCTTTAATGCATTTCTATGAGAACCCCCAAGTTGCTGTCCAAACACCCATTTCAGTCCCTTCTATGCATGTGCTATATGCTGAAACTTGCTACTGTATACGTGTCCGGGAACAGAGGTGCGTCTGACTCACAATGAGGCCTTTAGGCTGCAGTTTGCTATGTATAAAAACCTTTTTGTATCAGGCGCTAATCTCACTTATTGTAAAAAGCCCTTTTGGATATAATGAAACTCAGCTGAAAAAAGTTAATGACCTGGGCTTAACAGGTCAAACAAATTACACTGGACCACCCAAGTGCAATTAACCACAGAACTCCAATTTGTAAAAACTCTTGCGCTATAATTATGTATTTATATGATATGGCTGACAAGAATAACAGACTCCTATTAAATTAAAAAATATTTAATAATATATGAATAATCATAAATCATAAAACAAGACCGGTCTTAATAATTTAAACATAAAAAAATGACAAGTATATATACTTTCTAATAAATGGAGGTGGACTTAAGCATAATCTGTGCACAGAAGTGTAAAACCAAGCTCTATAGCTAAATGACTTGATTAATAGAGTAAAAAAAAAATGAATCAAGTGTAGCTGCTGGTAAGACCCATATATTAAATGTTTCCAATAGACAGTCACTTTGTATCAAAGTTCCTTTGGATATACAAATCCAACATATATCAATGAAATGAATAAGAGCCTTTTTTAACCGGAATCTTACGTGAGGTGTGAACAAGTAGTATCAGCAGGAGTACATCCCGACGTCCACCACAGTGGCTTTTAGCTGCGGGGAAAACGGCACCTGCAATGGCGCCCGCTGTGACTTAACCTGCTCAGTCACGATGCTCCACGGGTATCCACCTCTACGTGCCGTTTGCGGGCACCGGTAAGCGGCTCCTCTCCACTCAAAAACAAATAACCAGGCAGAAGAATATTACCGGTAAGCGGCTCCTCTCCACTCAAAAACAAATAACCAGGCCGTAATATTCTTCTGCCTGGTTATTTGTTTTTGAGTGGAGAGGAGCCGCTTACCGGTGCCCGCAAACGGCACGTAGAGGTGGATACCCGTGGAGCATCGTGACTGAGCAGGTTAAGTCACAGCGGGCGCCATTGCAGGTGCCGTTTTCCCCGCAGCTAAAAGCCACTGTGGTGGACGTCGGGATGTACTCCTGCTGATACTACTTGTTCACACCTCACGTAAGATTCCGGTTAAAAAAGGCTCTTATTCATTTCATTGATATATGTTGGATTTGTATATCCAGAGGAACTTTGATACAAAGTGACTGTCTATTGGAAACATTTAATATATGGGTCTTACCAGCAGCTACACTTGATTCATTTTTTTTTTTATTCTATTAATCAAGTCATTTAGCTATAGAGCTTGTTTTTACACTTCTGTGCACAGATTATGCTTAAGTCCACCTCCATTTATTAGAAAGTATATATACTTGTCATTTTTTGATGTTTAAATTATTAAGACCGGTCTTGTTTTATGATTCATGATTATTCATATATTATTAAATATTTTTTAATTTAATAGGAGTCTGTTATTCTTGTCAGCCATATCATATAGTTACATAATTATAGCGCAAGAGTTTTTACAAATTGGAGTTCTGCAGTTTGCTATGTATAGCAATGAACAGGAATAAGCAATAATTGTTATTTTCTGCAATTTAGTAAGAGAGAACTGAAATAATCCATTTTGGGAAGAAATTACTGATCCTATAGAATTTTGTTACAGTTGGGTTTTTTCCCCCTTTTTTTGAGAGCACGTGAATTAAAAATATGTATATGTTCTATATATCAGGTGATGAAGACGGTGAGTACGTAAAAGATTCGGAAATACAATCCAGATCAGATTTCCCGGAAAGTTGGTTCTGGCTGATGAGGACAATGACTGAGGAAGCAGATAAAGATGGGTAAATACTGTATGCTTTAGCAAGTCAACAAACTTCTTATGAAATTCAAGTGATAATTAACTATTTGTCCTTTCCTATGCCATTAAATAGACAAAATGTGTGCCATTGGATTTCAGTAACCCACTGTTCAGATTTGTCTACACACAGACACACAGATTGTTTCAGGCCTCCCTCTGCTGTTGCCATCTAATTGCACAAGCTCAGTTGCAGGTGGTTATTTGTCTGAGATACATACAACATTGATCTCCTGTAATTGCTCTAAGTTGCATATGCCGGTCCTGATGAATGTGCACCCACACTGTTTTCTCTACACTTTATAAACAGGGAATGTTAGTTGTTGTGAATTGTTGACGACAGTATATCAATACTGAAACGTTAACTCTCTCCAGTGTTTTGTCATGATTTTTTTTAAGTCCTGAATTCCGCACATCCGTTCCCCTACATTGCTAATAGCGAGTCCGCCAGCTGCAGATATCACTGTTATTTTGGAGTGATGGACCTTGGATACATATATCCATTGGGTTAAGCTGCAGGGAGTGGGTGGGTTAGGGTTAGGCACCACAGGGGGAGGTTAGATGTAGGCACTAAGGGGGGAGGTTTACGTTAGGCTGCGGGAAGGGAGGGTTAAGGGGATAGCATACTTACCTTACCCCTGTTAGGATTTTAAAGATCAGGATGCTGGCTTCGGTATTGTGACCACCGGCACCCCGTCCACCGGTTACCTACTGCAAACCCCTGTATACATAATGCAATTGATGTGGAGATCCATCTGCATTATCCTGACCGGATTGAATGGCTTCGCAGCACTCCCCCATCTCAGCATGCAGGCAAAGCACCTGGTAGTGGAGCTTCTGGGCAAGGCCTTCAGGCAGCCAGACTGGCCCAAAAGGCCATTTGCAGATGACTAGTCCACCACTGTAGTCCGACCAGCTGCGAAATGGTAGGTCACCATGATACCCATATTTGCAACATTAAAAAACAGTTATTATTGTTACAATTACTATTGATATATTTAGCAAATCATCCCACCTTTAATGATATGCTAGTAGCAGGCAATGTCAGATGAAGTGCCCACCAGGGGAATGCAGTGGTAGGGCCCCATGTGTAGGGGTGTGGCCAGTCTCCATAGGGGGTGTGACCAGCAACAACATTGGTTTGCATAACCATTAGAGAGTGCATGGGCTGGGCCCCTTGATGAATATGAATATATATATATATATATATATATATATATATATATATATATATATATATATATATATAGTAAATACTTCTAGTGCACAGGTTCTTAAACTCTGTCCTCAGGACCCCACACAGTACATGTTTTGCAGGTCTCCTTACAGAATTGCAAGTAAAATAATTAGTTCCACCTGTGGACCTTTTAAAATGTGTCAGTGAGTAATTAATACACCTGTGCACCTGCTGGGCTGCCTGCAAAACATGCACTGTGTGGGGTCCTGAGGACCGAGTTTGAGAACCTGTGTTCTAGTGAATTAATAACAACAATGCACTGTACACCATAGTCCTGTGCATTACAAGGTAATATATAATGTACGATTCAAGTGCACAGTGTGGAAGCTGATCCTTAGAGGAGGAGGTGAGGCCTACCGGGGGTTTCCCCTGTACCCATGTTGGCCAATTCAACCCTGACAGTAGATAAACTAAATTTTACAACTTTAGCAAAAGATGAGACAATGAAATGTAATGGAGACATGAACACAGTCACCCACATATCTGAGACCTAATGCAAGGACATATTTTAGGTTGTCTGTTGAGAGATTACAGATCACACATATATATATATGCAAAAAAGGGATAGTACAGCGCCACTTGTGAGGTTAAAATCTCAGTAAAAACTATACGATTGTGTTTAAAAACTTCCGTTATAAAAGCTTTACGCCCACTTAACCTTAAAAAGGTGTCAGCCCACCCCTAAAAATACAAAACTGGTATGGTAATGTTAAAAAGGTATAAAATTGGGGGGATAGGGGTACCGGCGACGAGTGTGGCTAAAAACTATGTTTTTAAAGCTTAGTTAGGAGCCAAAAAAAAATGTTTCTTTTAAAATTTAATTTTTTTTTAATATATATGAGAGTAAAAACAGTTTCCAAGAATGGTTAAAAAACAAGCATAAAAAACTTTTTGTCCATAAATAAGCAGTAAAAATACACTTAAAAGGATAGGAATTCAAAAAACTTAGCTTGTAAAATGTGGGTGGTCAGTATAGGCCCAACGCGTTTCGTCTCAACAGACTTCTTCAAGGGGTAGGGACAGAATGAAGCTGTATGTCTATTTATACCCATAACACTGAGTCAGGGGGTTGTGACATCATAATTGATCATGTGATTGGGATATACATTTATACATTAAAATAGGTTAACAGAGCTAATTTTTAAAAACACAGCTGGATTAGTTCATGTCAGACAGACTCCTTAGTTCAAAAAACGAGTGGTTACAGATAATAATGTGGGTGAAAACGTTTAAAAACGTTCATAATGTAATTATGAGTCACTTCCGCCACACTTCCGGTGACGGAGGACTGGACGGGTCACTTCCGCCCCACTTCCGGTGTCAACTGCGCATGCGCCCGCGGCGGTTCCCGGCTTCATTGCGCCTGCGTCTGTGGGTGTTCAGGGCTGCTCTTCAGTGGATGGTGCACATCTGACTTCTTAAACGTATGCCAAATGGAATCCATTTTTCCTGGGATGTTTAAGATACTTTTCATGTTATTGTGGCGGCCATCTTTGTGTGGATACGCAGAGACCTCTAGATACCAGGCACCTCAGTTTCCATGGTAACGGGTCCGATGCATGGAATAAATAGAAAAACAATGGTAATATCAAAAGTAGTGGATCATATGTATTTCAAAGACACTTGTTACCTGACAAATTAGTGTGTTATTATTTAAGGTGAGGTAAAAATAGGGTGACTCACTGCCCATATGATAATAGGTGCTGGTGCAGCATAGGTGATTCCATAAGGTGACTGTAGTTATTTAATGGTGCTAATGGTGCAGGCTAGATTATATTAAGCCTTATGATTATATAGGTATAGATATAAAAATCCGGTGACACATGTTTTGGCTTAAATATAAGTCCATCCGAAGGATCATATTAAATAAATAAATAAATATATAAATTAATAAATAAATAAATAATCAGTGATACATAAAAGTGATTCTAATTAGGTGCTAATTTTTGGTGAGTATCCATTGGAAATCGTTTGTTATCATTACAGTACCTGATCTTCCCAGGTAGTCTCCTCCCTGGTACTGGTCAGGCCCGGACACTGCTTAGCTTCCAAGATCAGACGGGGTTGGGCGTGCCAGTGTGGTTTGACTGTACGCGAATCTGTAAAAGATACCATGGCACCATTGCACCCGGAGCCCGGTTGTCACTATATACGTGTGATTCTAAAATAGTGATAATAATATTAAATACTTAGTGTGCAACGGTTAACATCCTTTACAGTACCCGATCTCCCCAGGTGGTCTCCCTCCCTGGTACTGGTCGGGCCCAGACACTGCTTAGCTTCCAAGATCGGACGAGTTTGGGCGTGCCAGTGCGGTTTGACTGTACGCGGATTCAATAAACGTATTAAAGACATACACACTAGTAGTACGATGTTTATTTTATTTGTGAGTGTGCTCTAGTCAAGTGTAATATAGGAAAACAAGAGGGAGAGGGGGGTAGAGGATACTGCACCTCATAGAAAAGGCGCTATCTCGTATCCTTCATTCAGACCAACTGGATGTAGAGTCTGCAACTGGAATATCCAGTACATCTCCCGTCTGGAAAGTTTATTGGCAAGGTCCCCTCCTCTCTCACCCAAAGCCACATGTTCAATAGCCTTGAATGTAATTTCCTCTGGGTTGGAGTTATGTTGCAGCATAAAGTGTCTGGAAACTGCGTGACTTTCCACTTTGTTTTTAATGTTCCTTATGTGCTCTTGGATCCGTAGTTTCAACGGTCTTTTTGTCTTTCCTACGTACTTCATACTACAGGTGCACTCCAAGAGGTAAATAACGGATGTAGTGTTGCAGTTCATAAAGTCTTTTATGGTATATTCCTTGTCACCTTCTGTACCACTGAAAGTTTTTCTGTTCCGGTGTAGGTATCTGCAGATATTACATTTTCCACACTTGTATGAACCTGTGCACTTCAGGCTCGACGTCTTGTGGGTAGATTCTCCTCTTAACATACTTGGTGCAATAATGTCCTTTAGATTTCTAGATTTTTTGAAGATAAGTTCTGGTTGTGGCGGTAAGATCTCTTTAAGCACTGGGTCCATTAGGAGGATGTTCCAATGGGTTTTTAAGGATTTTCTTACCACTCTTTCGTGTTGGCTAAAGGTTGTAATGAAGGCCACTGAGTCTTTCTTCACCTCCCTGGTTTTGTATTTGAGTAGGTCTTCTCTGTTGAGATTTTTAGTCTTTGTTAGAGCTGTATCAAGGATAGGCCCAGGGTATCTTTTGTCCTCGAACCTTTTCTTGTAAACCTCGAGTTGGTCGTTGCAGTCCTCGGAGCTAGTGCAATTCCTCTTAATTCTTGAGAATTGGGATGCCGGAATATTGTTCTTCCACTTTTCCAAGTGGTTACTCTGATAATGTAGGTAACTATTCATATCGACCTTCTTAATGAAATTTTTCGTAGTGACCTCTCCATTATCTCCAGTTAAAACCAGATCCAGATACTCAACCGATCTACTGTCTGCCGTGGAGGTGAAGGCGAGATTCATGTCATTGATTCCCAGGGTAATGAGGAATTCATTAAAAGTCTCTATTGTGCCGTCCCAGATGATTAAAATGTCATCGATATAGCGTTTATATAATATTACTTTTTCCTTGAAGACTCTGGAGTTGTAAACATAGACTCTCTCCCAACTTCCCATAAAAAGGTTAGCGAAGCTTGGGGCAAAAGTTGTTCCCATCGCTGTGCCGCAGCGTTGTAAATAAAACTGGTTTAAAAACTTAAAATAATTGTGGCTCAGGATAAAATGCATAAGATCACATATAAAATCCCTATGGGTACATGTTAGGGACCCTTCCCAACTCCAGAGTCTTCAAGGAAAAAGTAATATTATATAAACGCTATATCGATGACATTTTAATCATCTGGGACGGCACAATAGAGACTTTTAATGAATTCCTCATTACCCTGGGAATCAATGACATGAATCTCGCCTTCACCTCCACGGCAGACAGTAGATCGGTTGAGTATCTGGATCTGGTTTTAACTGGAGATAATGGAGAGGTCACAACGAAAAATTTCATTAAGAAGGTCGATATGAATAGTTACCTACATTATCAGAGTAACCACTTGGAAAAGTGGAAGAACAATATTCCGGCATCCCAATTCTCAAGAATTAAGAGGAATTGCACTAGCTCCGAGGACTGCAACGACCAACTCGAGGTTTACAAGAAAAGGTTCGAGGACAAAAGATACCCTGGGCCTATCCTTGATACAGCTCTAACAAAGACTAAAAATCTCAACAGAGAAGACCTACTCAAATACAAAACCAGGGAGGTGAAGAAAGACTCAGTGGCCTTCATTACAACCTTTAGCCAACACGAAAGAGTGGTAAGAAAATCCTTAAAAACCCATTGGAACATCCTCCTAATGGACCCAGTGCTTAAAGAGATCTTACCGCCACAACCAGAACTTATCTTCAAAAAATCTAGAAATCTAAAGGACATTATTGCACCAAGTATGTTAAGAGGAGAATCTACCCACAAGACGTCGAGCCTGAAGTGCACAGGTTCATACAAGTGTGGAAAATGTAATATCTGCAGATACCTACACCGGAACAGAAAAACTTTCAGTGGTACAGAAGGTGACAAGGAATATACCATAAAAGACTTTATGAACTGCAACACTACATCCGTTATTTACCTCTTGGAGTGCACCTGTAGTATGAAGTACGTAGGAAAGACAAAAAGACCGTTGAAACTACGGATCCAAGAGCACATAAGGAACATTAAAAACAAAGTGGAAAGTCACGCAGTTTCCAGACACTTTATGCTGCAACATAACTCCAACCCAGAGGAAATTACATTCAAGGCTATTGAACATGTGGCTTTGGGTGAGAGAGGAGGGGACCTTGCCAATAAACTTTCCAGACGGGAGATGTACTGGATATTCCAGTTGCAGACTCTACATCCAGTTGGTCTGAATGAAGGATACGAGATAGCGCCTTTTCTATGAGGTGCAGTATCCTCTACCCCCCTCTCCCTCTTGTTTTCCTATATTACACTTGACTAGAGCACACTCACAAATAAAATAAACATCGTACTACTAGTGTGTATGTCTTTAATACGTTTATTGAATCCGCGTACAGTCAAACCGCACTGGCACGCCCAAACTCGTCCGATCTTGGAAGCTAAGCAGTGTCTGGGCCCGACCAGTACCAGGGAGGGAGACCACCTGGGGAGATCGGGTACTGTAAAGGATGTTAACTGTTGCACACTAAGTATTTAATATTATTATCACTATTTTAGAATCACACGTATATAGTGACAACCGGGCTCCGGGTGCAATGGTGCCATGGTATCTTTTACAGATTCGCGTACAGTCAAACCACACTGGCACGCCCAACCCCGTCTGATCTTGGAAGCTAAGCAGTGTCCGGGCCTGACCAGTACCAGGGAGGAGACTACCTGGGAAGATCAGGTACTGTAATGATAACAAACGATTTCCAATGGATACTCACCAAAAATTAGCACCTAATTAGAATCACTTTTATGTATCACCAATTATTTATTTATTTATTAATTTATATATTTATTTATTTAATATGATCCTTCGGATGGACTTATATTTAAGCCAAAACATGTGTCACCGGATTTTTATATCTATACCTATATAATCATAAGGCTTAATATAATCTAGCCTGCACCATTAGCACCATTAAATAACTACAGTCACCTTATGGAATCACCTATGCTGCACCAGCACCTATTATCATATGGGCAGTGAGTCACCCTATTTTTACCTCACCTTAAATAATAACACACTAATTTGTCAGGTAACAAGTGTCTTTGAAATACATATGATCCACTACTTTTGATATTACCATTGTTTTTCTATTTATTCCATGCATCGGACCCGTTACCATGGAAACTGAGGTGCCTGGTATCTAGAGGTGTCTGCGTATCCACACAAAGATGGCCGCCGCAATAACATGAAAAGCATCTTAAACATCCCAGGAAAAATGGATTCCATTTGGCATACGTTTAAGAAGTCAGATGTGCACCATCCACTGAAGAGCAGCCCTGAACACCCACAGACGCAGGCGCAATGAAGCCGGGAACCGCCGCGGGCGCATGCGCAGTTGACACCGGAAGTGGGGCGGAAGTGACCCGTCCAGTCCTCCGTCACCGGAAGTGTGGCGGAAGTGACTCATAATTACATTATGAACGTTTTTAAACGTTTTCACCCACATTATTATCTGTAACCACTCGTTTTTTGAACTAAGGAGTCTGTCTGACATGAACTAATCCAGCTGTGTTTTTAAAAATTAGCTCTGTTAACCTTTTTTAATGTATAAATGTATATCCCTATCACATGATCAATTATGATGTCACAACCCCCTGACTCAGTGTTATGGGTATAAATAGACATACAGCTTCATTCTGTCCCTACCCCTTGAAGAAGTCTGTTGAGACGAAACGCGTTGGGCCTATACTGACCACCCACATTTTACAAGCTAAGTTTTTTGAATTCCTATCCTTTTAAGTGTATTTTTAATGCTTATTTATGGACAAAAATGTTTTTTATGCTTGTTTTTTAACCATTCTTGGAAACTGTTTTTGCTCTCTTATATATTAAAAAAAATTTAAATTTTAAAAGAAATATTTTTTTTGGCTCCTAACTTTAAGCTTTAAAAACATAGTTTTTAGCCACACTCGTCGCCGGTACCCCTATCCCCCCAATTTTATATATATATATATATATATATATATATATATATATATATATATATATAATCAATGTATACATCCGGCACTCTGTATGAGAAATGCATATGCCTGGGTGCCTTCCTTAGATTAATTCAGGTAGCATGCCTCCCCCAGAATCCCACGGAAGGGTTCAAACGGGATCTGGATTCTGTCCTGTTGGAAGCTCACCAAGCTGGACACCTTGATAAGAAAATGTACAATTCATTACTCACTCCTTTTCCTATCACCCCAGTGTTATACACAATCCCTAAACTTCACAAAAACCCGGTGGATCCACCCCCCAGACCAATTATCTCAGCACGGGGGTCACTGCTCCAGCCCATTTCTCAGTTCCTAGACCAACTTATTCAACCATACATCATGGATCAGCCCACGTTCCTCAAGGACACTACACAACTCCTCAATAAACTTAATCATTTCAAAACAATACCAACCAATATGCTACTATGTACTTTAGATGTCAAGAATCTATATACTGTAATTCCTCATGACAGTGGCTTAGCCGCCATGGAACTATTTCTGTTCCGACACCATTTTGACGCCATCCCCATCCCTCTGTTCTTGACACTGCTGTCAAAAACTCTAAAACAAAATGATTTCTTACACAATGGACAGTACTTCATTCAAACAACTGGGTGCGCGATGGGGTCCTCTGTGGCCCCATCGTTCGCTAATGTATATATGTTCCTACAAGAGGAGGATTTCTTTTTTTCATCGAGAGAGATAGCTAACAAAATAGCACTCTACACATGGTACATTGATGATTTGCTGATCTTTTGGACTGGAACTGAACTTGAATTTACCACCCTCATCGAGCACATCAACTCATGCAATTCACCTATCAAATTCACGCATCAGATCAGTTTCACAAGCATCAACTATCTGGACGTCACCATTGAAATCAAGAATAATTCCATTCATACTAAATTATTTTCTAAACCTACGGACCGCAACACGCTTCTACACCACAGTAGCTGCCATCCCCCAGCACTCAAATGTGGACTACCCAGATCACAAATGCTTCGTGCAGCAAGAATTTCTAGTGACCGTACCACTTTAGTTACGACCTTGGAACAGATGATCCTAAAATTTGCCCATAGAGGATATAAACTAAGGGAGCTCCAACAGGTCAAGAATGAAGTTCTCCAAATCCCTAGAGAACAATTGCTATACAAAGTTCCTCAAAAGCCATTGCAATCCCGGATTCCATTTGTCACCCAGTTTTCCACAGCTAGTAAAGTCCTTCCACGTGCCACCAAAGGCTTATGGCCCATAGTGTCTGGAGATAAGGACTTACCCTGTTTCAAAAATACTTCCCTGATGCCTAGCTACAAGAGGGGCCCTAATCTTAGGGACCTACTAGTGAAAACGAACATCACTCCAACCCCTAAGGCCTTGACGCTAGTTAAGAGACCAGGTTGCTACCGGTGCGCAGCTTGCACCACTTGTAAATATTTGGAAACAGGTCACACCTTTAACAATCCACACACAGGCAAGCAATTTAAAATCAGACATGTGGTCACCTGCACGACACCATTTATCGTATACATTATCATTGTTGTACGTTGTACGGTGTGATTGGTGTGGCTGGTATGAGTCTTACCCGAGATTCAAAAATCCTTCCTTATTGTGTACGCTCGTCCGGGCACAGTATCCTAACTGAGGCTTGGAGGAGGGTCATAGGGGGAGGAGCCAGTGCACACCAGGTAGTCCTAAAGCTTTACTTTTGTGCCCAGTCTCCTGCGGAGCCGCTATCCCCCATGGTCCTTACGGAGTTCCCAGCATCCACTACGGACTACGAGAAATAGATTTACCGGTGAGTAAAATCTTATTTTCTCTGACGTCCTAGTGGATGCTGGGAACTCCGTAAGGACCATGGGGATTATACCAAAGCTCCCAAACGGGCGGGAGAGTGCGGATGACTATGCAGCACCGAATGAGAGAACTCCAGGTCCTCCTCAGCCAGGGTATCAAATTTGTAGAATTTTGCAAACGTATTTGCTCCTGACCAAGTAGCTGCTCTGCAAAGTTGTAAAGCCGAGACCCCTCGGGCACCCGCCCAAGATGAGCCCACCTTCCTTGTGGAGTGGGCATTTACAGATTTTTGGCTGTGGCAGGCCTGCCACAGAATGTGCAAGCTGAATTGTACTACAAATCCAACGAGCAATAGTCTGCTTAGAAGCAGGAGCACCAAGCTTGTTGGGTGCATACAGGATAAACAGCGAGTCAGATTTTCTGACTCCAGCCGTCCTGGAAACATATATTTTCAGGGCCCTGACAACGTCTAGCAACTTGGAGTCCTCCAAGTCCCTAGTAGCCGCAGGCACCACAATAGGTTGGTTCAGGTGAAACGCTGAAACCACCTTAGGGAGAAACTGAGGACGAGTCCTCAATTCCGCCCTGTCAGAATGGAAAATCAGATAAGGGCTTTTACAGGATAAAGCCGCCAATTCTGACACGCGCCTGGCCCAGGCCAGGGCCAACAGCATGACCACTTTCCATGTGAGATATTTTAACTCCACAGATTTAAGTGGTTCAAACCAATGTAACTTTTGGAACCCAAAAACTACATTGAGATCCCAAGGTGCCACTGGAGGCACAAAAGGAGGCTGTATATGCAGTACCCCTTTTACAAACGTCTGAACTTCAGGGACTGAAGCTAGTTCTTTCTGGAAGAAAATTGACAGGGCCGAAATTTGAACCTTAATGGACCCCAATTTCAGGCCCATAGACACTCCTGTTTGCAGGAAATGTAGGAATCGACCCAGTTGAAATTCCTCCGTCGGGCCTTACTGGCCTCGCATCACGCAACATATTTTCGCCAAATGCGGTGATAATGTTTTGCGGTTACATCCTTCCTGGCTTTGATCAGGATAGGGATGACTTCATCCGGAATGCCTTTTTCCTTCAGGATCCGGCGTTCAACCACCATGCCGTCAAACGCAGCTGCGGTAAGTTTTGGAACAGACAGGGTCCTTGCTGGAGCAGGTCCCTTCTTAGAAGTAGAGGCCACGGATCCTCTGTGAGCATCTCTTGACGTTCCGGGTACCAAGTCCTTCTTGGCCAATCCGGAGCCACGAATATAGTGCTTACTCCTCTCCATCTTATAATTCTCAGTACCTTGGGTATGAGAGGCAGAGGAGGGAACACATACACTGACTGGTACACCCACGGTGTTACCAGAGCGTCTACAGCTATTGCATGAGGGTCCCTTGACCTGGCGCAATACCTGTCTAGTTTTTTGTTGAGGCGGGACGCCATCATGTCCACCTTTGGTTTTTCCCAACGGTTTATAATCATGTGGAAGACTTCTGGGTGAAGTCCCCACTCTCCCGGGTGGAGGTCGTGTCTTGAATACTGCTGACAGTGCTATCCCATGATTTTCCGCCCAGCGAAGAATCCTTACAGCTTCTGCCATTGCCCTCCTGCTTCTTGTGCCACCCTGTCTGTTTACGTGGGTGACTGCCGTGATGTTGTCCAACTGGATCAACACCGGCTGACCTTGAAGCAGAGGTCTTGCTAAGCTTAGAGCATTGTAAATGGCACTTAGCTCCAGGATATTTATGTGAAGTGATGTCTCCAGGCTTGACCATAAGCCCTGGAAATTCCTTCCTTGTGTGACTGCTCCCCAGCATCGCAGGCTGGCATCCGTGGTCACCAGGACCCAGTCCTGAATGCCGAATCTGCGGCCCTCTAGAAGATGAGCACTCTGCAACCACCACAGGAGGAACACCCTTGTCCTTGGTGACAGGGTTATCCGCTGATGCATCTGAAGATGCGACCCGGACCATTTGTCCAGCAGGTCCCACTGGAAAGCGTGGAATCTGCCGAATGGGATTGCTTCGTAGGAAGCCACCATTTTTCCCAGAACCCTTGTGCATTGATGCACTGAGACTTGGCTCGGTTTTAGGAGGTTCCTGACTAGCTCGGATAACTTCCTGGCTTTCTCCTTCGGGAGAAACACCTTTTTCTGGACTGTGTCCAGGATCATCCCTAGGAACAGAAGACGAGTCGTCGGAACCAGCTGCGATTTTGGAATATTGAGAATCCAACCGTGCTGCCGCAACACTACCTGAGATAGTGCTACACCGACCTCCAACTGTTCCCTGGATCTTACCCTTATCAGGAGATCGTCCAAGTAAGGGATAACTAAAACTCCCTTCCTTCGAAGGAATATCATCATTTCGGCCATTACCTTGGTAAAGACCCGGGGTGCCGTGGACCATCCAAACGGCAGCGTCTGAAACTGATAGTGACAGTTCTGTACCACAAACCTGAGGTACCCTTGGTGAGAAGGGTAAATTTGGACATGAAGGTAAGCATCCTTGATGTCCAGAGACACCATGTAGTCCCCTTCTTCCAGGTTCGCAATCACTGCTCTGAGTGACTCCATCTTGAATTTGAACCTCTGTATGTAAGTGTTCAAAGATTTTAGATTTAAAATCGGTCTCACCGAGCCGTCCGGCTTCGGTAGCACAACAGTGTGGAATAATACCCCTTTCCCTGTTGCAGGAGGGGTACCTTGATTATCACCTGCTGGGAATACAGCTTGTGAATGGCTTCCAAAACTGCCTCCCTGTCGGAGGGAGACGTCGGTAAAGCCGACTTTAGGAAACGGCGATGGGGAGACGTTTCGAATTCCAATTTGTACCCCTGAGATACCACCTGAAGGATCCAGGGGTCTACTTGCGAGTGAGCCCACTGCGCGCTGAAATTCTTGAGACGGGCCCCCACCGTGCCTGAGTCCGCTTGTAAAGCTCCAGCGTCATGCTGAGGGCTTGGCAGAGGGATTCTGTTCCTGGGAACTGGCTGATTTCTGCAGCCTTTTTCCTCTCCCTCTGTCACGGGGCAGAAATGAGGAACCTTTTGCCAGCTTGCCCTTATGGGAACGAAAGGACTGCGCCTGATAATACGGCGTCTTCTTATGTTGAGAGGCGACCTGGGGTAAAAACGTGGATTTCCCAGCTGTTGCCGTGGCCACCAGGTCTGAAAGACCGACCCCACATAACTCCTCCCCTTTATAAGGCAATACTTCCATATGCCGTTTGGAATCCGCATCACCTGACCACTGTCGTGTCCATAACCCTCTTCTGGCAGAAATGGACAGCGCACTTACTCTTGATGCCAGTCGGCAAATATCCCGCTGTGCATCACGCATATATAGAAATGCATCTTTTAAATGCTCTATAGGCAATAATATACTGTCCCTATCTAGGGTATCAATATTTTCAGTCAGGGAATCCGACCACGCCAACCCAGCACTGCACATCCAGGCTGAGGCGATTGCTGGTCGCAGTATAACACCAGTATGTGTGTAAATACATTTTAGGATACCCTCCTGCTTTCTATCAGCAGGATCCTTAAGGGCAGCCATCTCAGGAGAGGGTAGAGCCCTTGTTTTGACAAGCGTGTGAGCGCTTTATCCACCCTAGGGGGTGTTTCCCAACGCACCCTAACCTCTGGCGGGAAAGGATATAATGCCAATAACTTTTTAGAAATTATCAGTTTTTATCGGGGGAAACCCACGCTTCATCACACACCTCATTTAATTTCTCAGATTCAGGAAAACTACAGGTAGTTTTTCCTCACCGAACATAATACCCCTTTTGGTGGTAGTCATATTATCAGAAATGTGTAAAACATTTTTCATTGCCTCAATCATGTAACGTGTGGCCCTACTGGAAGTCACATTTGTCTCTTCACTGTCGACACTGGAGTCAGTATCCGTGTCGGCATCTGTATCTGCCATCTGAGGTAACGGGCGCTTTAGAGCCCCTGACGGCCTATGAGACGTCTGGACAGGCACAAGCTGAGTAGCCGGCTGTCTCATGTCAACCACTGTCTTTTGTAAAGAGCTGACACTGTCACGTAATTCCTTCCAACAGTTCATCCACTCAGGTGTCGACCCCCTAGGGGGTGACATCACTATTACAGGCAATTTGCTCCGCCTCCACATCATTTTCCTCCTCATACATGTCGACACAAACGTACCGACACACAGCACACACACAGGGAATGCTCTGATAGAGGACAGGACCCCACTAGCCCTTTGGGGAGACAGAGGGAGAGTTTGCCAGGACACACCAGAGCGCTATATATATATACAGGGATAACCTTATATAAGTGTTTTTCCCCTTATAGCTGCTGTATTGTTAATACTGCGCCTAATTAGTGCCCCCCTCTCTTTTTTTAACCCTTTCTGTAGTGTAGTGACTGCAGGGGAGAGCCAGGGAGCTTCCCTCCAACGGAGCTGTGAGGGAAAATGGCGCCAGTGTGCTGAGGAGATAGGCTCCGCCCCCTTCTCTGCGGCCTTTTCTCCCGCTTTTCAGTGTAATCTGGCAGGGGTTAAAATTCATCCATTTAGCCCTGGGGGCTATATGTGATGTATTTTCGCCAGCCAAGGTGTTTTTATTGCTGCTCAGGGCGCCCCCCCCTAGCGCCCTGCACCCTCAGTGACCGGAGTGTGAAGTGTGCCTGAGGAGCAATGGCGCACAGCTGCAGTGCTGTGCGCTACCATGGTGAAGACAGGATGTCTTCTGCCACCGATTTTCCGGACCTCTTCTTGCTTCTGGCTCTGTAAGGGGGCCGGCGGCGCGGCTCTGGGACCGGACTCCGAGGCTGGGCCTGTGTTCGATCCCTCTGGAGCTAATGGTGTCCAGTAGCCAAAGAAGCCCAATCCACTCTGCACGCAGGCAGGTTCGCTTCTTCTCCCCTTAGTCCCTCGATGCAGTGAGCCTGTTGCCAGCAGGTCTCACTGAAAATAAAAAACCTAAAACTAAACTTTTCACTAAGCAGCTCAGGAGAGCCACCTAGTGTGCACCCTTCTCGTTCGGGCACAAAAATCTAACTGAGGCTTGGAGGAGGGTCATAGGGGGAGGAGCCAGTGCACACCAGGTAGTCCTAAAGCTTTACTTTTGTGCCCAGTCTCCTGCGGAGCCGCTATCCCCCATGGTCCTTACGGAGTTCCCAGCATCCACTAGGACGTCAGAGAAATAAAGTCTCCTACCAACATGGAGCGACAGGTGACACATCCAATGCACCTAAAGCACCCAGGCTTCCTTGATAAAAAATGTTGTTTGGGTTTAGCCTTTGCTAGTTCCATTACATCTATTTTTACCAAAGGTAAAAGGTGAAGGAGCTCTGGATGAAATGGTATTAAAGTTTGAACAAAGGGGCTATGACTATAAAACATTGTTAGCCACTAAGCAAAGAGTTCTACAGATCCCTAGGGAGACATCTTTAAAGGGTAAGAGTACGGTATCTAGTGGGATACAGAAAATCCCCTGGGTTAACAGATTTACTTAAGTGAGTAACCATACTAATAGGGAAATTAAAAAGAACTGGCCCATTATTAATATGGATAAAGACCTTCCTGGTTTGCTCAACACTCGTGTAATGCCAGCATATTCCAGGGGTACTAAAAACCCGAGGGATAGGCTGGTAAAAATAGATGTAATGGAACTAGCAAAGGCTAAACCCAAACAACATTTTTTTATCAAGGAAGCCTGGGTCCTTTTGGTGCATTGGATGTGTCACCTGTCGCTCCATGTTGGTAGTAGACTTTATTTCTCACCCTAGATTAGGCAAGAAATTCACCATCAACTTTCCCCTCACTTGTACTTCAAGATTTGTGATTTATGTTCTGTCTTGCCCATGTGGTTTATACTATGTGGGCAAGACAGAATGTCGTTTTTGCATTACACTAAGCTGTTTGGAACTGTCACCTTATTCTCTACTCCTGACATATGCTTGCACTGAAGTTTACTGTAATACTAGTAATCTGTGGCCCCAACAGGAAGTGATGTCACAATCACTTATCCTTAATTATATCAGCTATAAATAGAGACTCTGCTCAGTAGCCCCCTGCCCCTTGATGAAGTCAGATGGACTGAACGCGTTGGGTATACCTCGATTGACCCTCCATTTTTAAGATAAGCAATATTATCGTATCCATGAAATCTGCATGCTTTTAGTGTTTTATTGTGCATTATTCTAGCCTTACTTTTATGTAGTTCTAGTAACATCTTATGCCTATGATCTTTTAGCCCTCCACTTTTTAAAACTTTTTTTGTATAAATAAATTTACTGTTACTTTTTTATAAAAATGTATCCTGCTAAATTCTTCATATTTATTCAAATCTATTAGACACAGTTGGTCGCTAATACCCCTATCCCTTTTCTTTTATATATATATATATATATATATATATATATATATATATATATACACACCTGTATGTGTGTGTATATATATATATATATATATATATATATATATATATATATATATATAAAACAGCTGCAGATTACTTGGAATTATACTTTCTAATATCTTGTCAGCTTTCTTCTGCACATTTTTATTTCCTTTTCTAATATTGTGTCCATTTTATTTTGTACTAAAGAATATAAACTCGTTTGTTCCAAGGCTCTATACTAACTGGATCATTTCTTTTCTTCATGTATCACAGATAAT
This sequence comes from Pseudophryne corroboree, assembly GCF_028390025.1. NCBI lineage: Eukaryota > Metazoa > Chordata > Amphibia > Anura > Myobatrachidae > Pseudophryne > Pseudophryne corroboree. Next base: position 58,471,006 of record NC_086449.1, read on the forward strand.
AATGTTTTCTCTGACGTCCTAGTGGATGCTGGGAACTCCGTAAGGACCATGGGGAATAGCGGCTCCGCAGGAGACTGGGCACAAAAGTAAAAGCTTTAGGACTACCTGGTGTGCACTGGCTCCTCCCCCTATGACCCTCCTCCAAGCCTCAGTTAGATTTTTGTGCCCGAACGAGAAGGGTGCACACTAGGTGGCTCTCCTGAGCTGCTTAGTGAAAAAGTTTAAGTATAGGTTTTTTATTTTCAGTGAGTCCTGCTGGCAACAGGTTCACTGCACCGAGGGACTAAGGGGAGAAGAAGCGAACTCACCTGCGTGCAGAGTGGATTGGGCTTCTTAGGCTACTGGACATTAGCTCCAGAGGGACGATCACAGGCCCAGCCATGGATGGGTCCCAGAGCCGCGCCGCCGGCCCCCTTACAGAGCCAGAAGACAGAAGAGGTCCGGGAAATCGGCGGCAGAAGACGTCCTGTCTTCAATAAGGTAGCGCACAGCACCACAGCTGTGCGCCATTGCTCTCAGCACACTTCACACTCCGGTCACTGAGGGTGCAGGGCGCTGGGGGGGCGCCCTGAGACGCAATAAAAACACCTTAGATGGCGAAAAATACATCACATATAGCTCCTGGGCTATATGGATGCATTTAACCCCTGCCAGTTTTCCTTAAAAAAGCGGGAGAAAGGCCGCCGAGAAGGGGGCAGAGCCTATCTCCTCAGCACACAAGCGCCATTTTCCCTCACAGCTCCGCTGGAAGGACGTCTCCCTGACTCTCCCCTGCAGTCCTGCACTACAGAAACAGGGTAAAACAAGAGAGGGGGGGCACTAATTTGGCAGATTAATCAATACAGCAGCTATATAAGGGAAAAACACTTACCGTATATACTCGAGTATAAGTCGACCCGAATATAAGCCGAGGCACCTAATTTTACCACAAAAACCTGGGAAAACTTATTGACTCGAGTATAAGCCTAGGGTGGGAAATGCAGCTCTAGCCGTACACAGCCCTCATAGTGCCAGATATGCCCTCATACTGCCAGATATACCCCCACAGTGCCAGATATGCCCTCATACTGCCAGATATGCCCCACAGTGCCAGATATACCCTCATGCTGCCAGATATGCCCTCATACTGCCAGATATACCCTCATGCTGCCAGATATGCCCCACAGTGCCAGATATGCCCCACAGTGCCAGATATGCCCTCATGCTGCCAGATATGCACCACAGTGCCAGATATGCCCCACAGTGCCAGATGTGCCAGATATTCCCCACAGTGCCAGATGTGCCCCACAGTGCCAGATGTGCCAGATATGCCCAACAGTGCCAGATATGCCCCACAGTGCCAGATGTGCCAGATATTCCCCACAGTGCCAGATATGCCCAACAGTGCCAGAAATGCCCTCATGCTGACAGATATACCCCAGTGCCAGATGTGCCCCACAGTGCCAGATGTGCCCCACAGTGCCAGATGTGCCCCACAGTGCCAGATATACCCTCATGCTGCCAGATATGCACCACATTGCCAGATATGCCCCACAGTGCCAGATGTGCCAGATATTCCCCACAGTGCCAGATGTGCCCCACAGTGCCAGATGTGCCAGATATGCACCACAGTGCCAGATATGCCCCACAGTGCCAGATGTACCAGATATGCCCAACAGTGCCAGATATGCCCCACAGTGCCAGATGTGCCAGATATTCCCCACAGTGCCAGATATGCCCTCATGCTGACAGATGTGCCCCACAGTGCCAGATGTGCCCCACAGTGCCAGATGTGCCCCACAGTGCCAGATGTGCCCCACAGTGCCAGATATGCCCCACAGTGCCAGTTTGTTACTTACCCTCCGTCGCTCCCGCGCTGTCTTCTGAAGGAGGGACACGGAGAGCACAGCGCGCGGCTCTCCTGTGTCCCTCCTGTGTCTCCGGCGGCAGCGGCGTGTGTGTGTTAAAGGAAGTGCCGGTTTCTGGCACTTCCTTTAACACACACACACCGCTGCTGCCGGAGACACAGGAGGGACACAGGAGAGCCGTGCGCTGTGCCCTCCGTGTCCCTCCTTTAACACACACACGCCACCGCCGCCGGAGGGACACAGGAGAGCCGCTTGCTGTGCCCTCCCATGTCCCTCCTAAATACTCACTCGTGTATAAGCCGAAGAGGCTTTTTCAGCACAAAAAAAGGTGCTGAAAAAGTCGGCTTATACACGAGTATATACGGTATATAAGGTTATCCCTGTGTGTATATATATATATATATATATATATATATAGCGCTCTGGTGTGTGCTGGCAAACTCTCCCTCTGTCTCCCCAAAGGGCTAGTGGGGTCCTGTCCTCTATCAGAGCATTCCCTGTGTGTGTGCTGTGTGTCGGTACGTTTGTGTCGACATGTATGAGGAGGAAAATGGTATGGAGGCGGAGCAATTGCCTGTAATAGTGATGTCACCCCCTAGGGAGTCGACACCTGACTGGATGGTCTTATGGAAGGAATTACGTGATAGCGTCAGCACTTTACAAAAGACTGTTGACGATATGAGACAGCCGGCAAATCAGTTAGTACCTGTCCAGGCGTCTCAAACACCATCAGGGGCTCTAAAGCGCCCGTTACCTCAGATGGTCGACACAGACCCAGACACGGACACTGACTCCAGTGTCGACGGTGAGGAAACAAACGTGATTTCCAGTAGGGCCACACGTTACATGATCACGACAATGAAGGAGGTTTTGAACATTTCTGATACTACAAGTACCACAAAAAAGGGTATTATGTGGGGTGTGAAAAAACTACCCGTAGTTTTTCCTGAATCAGATGAATTAAATGAGGTGTGTGATGAAGCGTGGGTTTCCCCCGATAAAAAACTGCTAATTTCTAAAAAATTATTGGCATTATACCCTTTCCCGCCAGAGGTTAGGGCGCGTTGGGAAACACCCCCTAGGGTAGATAAGGCGCTCACACGCTTATCAAAACAAGTGGCGTTACCGTCTCCTGATACGGCCGCCCTCAAGGAGCCAGCTGATAGGAAGCTGGAAAATATCCTAAAAAGTATATACACACATACTGGTGTTATACTGCGACCAGCAATCGCCTCAGCCTGGATGTGCAGTGCTGGGGTGGCTTGGTCGGGTTCCCTGACTGAAAATATTGATACCCTGGACAGGGACAGTATATTATTGACTATAGAGCATTTAAAGGATGCATTTCTATATATGCGAGATGCACAGAGGGATATTTGCACTCTGGCATCAAGAGTAAGTGCGCTGTCCATTTCTGCCAGAAGAGGGTTATGGACGCGACAGTGGTCAGGTGATGCGGATTCCAAACGGCATATGGAAGTATTGCCGTATAAAGGGGAGGAGTTATTTGGGTCGGTCTATCTGACCTGGTGGCCACGGCAACGGCTGGGAAATCCACCTTTTTACCCCAGGTCACCTCTCAGCAGAAAAAGACACCGTCTTTTCAGGCTCAGTCCTTTCGTCCCCATAAGGGCAAGCGGGCAAAAGGTCACTCATTTCTGCCCCGGGGCAGAGGAAGGGGAAAAAGACTGCAGCAGGCAGCCTCTTCCCAGGAACAGAAGCCCTCCCCCGCTTCTGCCAAGTCCTCAGCATGACGCTGGGGCCTTACAAGCGGGCTCAGGTACGGTGGGGGGTTGTCTCAAGAATTTCAGCGCGCAGTGGGCTCACTCGCAAGTGGACCCCTGGATCCTGCAGGTAGTATCTCAGGGGTACAAATTGGAATTCGAGACGTCTCCCCCTCGCCGGTTCCTGAAGTCTGCTTTACCAACGTCTCCCTCCGACAGGGAGGCGGTATTGGAAGCCATTCACAAGTTGTATTCCCAGCAGGTGATAATCAAGGTACCCCTCCTACAACAGTGAAAGGGGTATTATTCCACGCTGTTTGTGGTACCAAAGCCGGACGGCTCGGTGAGACCTATTTTAAATCTGAAATCCTTGAACACTTACATACAAAGGTTCAAATTCAAGATGGAGTCACTCAGAGCAGTGATAGCGAACCTGGAAGAAGGGGACTATATGGTGTCTCTGGACATCAAGGATGCTTACCTCCATGTCCCAATTTGCCCTTCTCACCAAGGGTACCTCAGGTTTGTGGTACAGAACTGTCACTATCAGTTTCAGACGCTGCCGTTTGGATTGTCCACGGCACCCCGGGTCTTTACCAAGGTAATGGCCGAAATGATGATTCTTCTTCGAAGAAAAGGCGTCTTAATTATCCCTTACTTGGACGATCTCCTGATAAGGGCAAGGTCCAGGGAACAGTTGGTAGTCTGGGTAGCACTATCTCAAGAAGTGTTACGACAGCACGGTTGGACTCTAAATATTCCAAAATCGCAGCTGATTCCGACGACATGTCTGCGGTTCCTAGGGATGATTCTGGACACAGTCCAGAAAAAGGTGTTTCTCCCGGAGGAGAAAGCCAGGGAGTTATCCGAGCTAGTCAGGAACCTCCTAAAACCAGGCCAAGTGTCAGTGCATCAATGCACAAGGGTCCTGGGAAAAATGGTGGCTTCTTACGAAGCGATTCCATTCGGCAGATTCCACGCAAGAACTTTTCAATGGGATCTGCTGGACAAATGGTCCGAATCGCATTTTTCAGATGCATCAGCGGATAACCCTGTCTCCAAGGACAAGGGTGTCTCTCCTGTGGTGGTTGCAGAGTGCTCATCTTCTAGAGGGCCGCAGATTCGGCATTCAGGACTGGGTCCTGGTGACCACGGATGCCAGCCTGAGAGGCTGGGGAGCAGTCATACAGGGAAGAAATTTCCAGGGCTTGTGGTCAAGCATGGAAACGTCATTTCACATAAATATCCTGGAACTAAGGGCCATTTACAATGCCCTAAGTCAAGCAAGGCCTCTGCTTCAGGGTCAGCCGGTGTTGATCCAGTCGGACAACATCACGGCAGTCGCCCACGTAAACAGACAGGGCCGGCACAAGAAGCAGAAGGGCAATGGCAGAAGTTGCAAGGATTCTTCGCTGGGCGGAAAATCATGTGATAGCACTGTCAGCAGTGTTCATTCCGGGAGTGGACAACTGGGAAGCAGACTTCCTCAGCAGACACGACCTCCACCCGGGGGAGTGGGGACTTCACCCAGAAGTCTTCCACATGATTGTGAACCGTTGGGAAAAACCAAAGGTGGACATGATGGCGTCCCGCCTCAACAAAAAACTAGACAGATATTGCGCCAGGTCAAGGGACCCTCAGGCAATAGCTGTGGGCGCTCTGGTAACACCGTGGGTGTACCAGTCAGTGTATGTGTTCCCTCCTCTGCCTCTCATACCCAAGGTACTGAGAATCATAAGAAGGAGAGGAGTAAGGACTATACTCGTGGCTCCGGATTGGCCAAGAAGGACTTGGTACCCGGAACTTCAAGAGATGCTCACGGAGGACCCGTGGCCTCTACCTCTAAGAAAGGACCTGCTCCAGCAGGGACCCTGTCTGTTCCAAGACTTACCGCGGCTGCGTTTGACGGCATGGCGGTTGAACGCCGGATCCTGAAGGAAAAAGGCATTCCGGATGAAGTCATCCCTACCCTGATCAAAGCCAGGGAGGATGTAACCATGCAACATTATCACCGTATTTGGCGTAAATATGTTGCGTGGTGTGAGGCCAGGAAGGTCCCTACAGAGGAATTTCAACTGGGTCGTTTCCTGCATTTCCTGCAAACAGGACTGTCTATGGGCCTAAAATTAGGGTCCATTAAGGTTCAAATTTCGGCCTGTCGATTTTCTTCCAGAAAGAACTGGCTTCAGTTCCTGAAGTTCAGACGTTTGTCAAGGGGGTACTGCATATACAGCCTCCTTTTGTGCCTCCAGTGGCACCTTGGGATCTCAATGTAGTTTTGGGGTTCCTAAAATCACATTGGTTTGAACCACTCACCACTGTGGACTTAAAATATCTCACATGGAAAGTGGTAATGCTGTTAGCCCTGGCTTCAGCCAGGCGTGTCTCAGAATTGGCGGCTTTATCCTATAAAAGCCCTTACCTAATTTTTCATACGGACAGGGCAGAATTGAGGACTCGTCCTCAATTTCTCCCTAAGGTGGTTTCAGCGTTTCACTTGAACCAGCCTATTGTGGTACCTGCGGCTACTAGGGACTTGGAGGACTCCAAGTTGCTGGACGTAGTCAGGGCCCTGAAAATATATGTTTCCAGGACGGCTGGAGTCAGAAAATCTGACTCGCTGTTTATCCTGTATGCACCCAACAAGCTGGGTGCTCCTGCTTCTAAGCAGACTATTGCTCGTTGGATTTGTAGTACAATTCAGCTTGCACATTCTGTGGCAGGCCTGCCACAGCCAAAATCTGTAAAAGCCCATTCCACAAGGAAGGTGGGCTCATCTTGGGCGGCTGCCCGAGGGGTCTCGGCTTTACAACTTTGCCGAGCAGCTACTTGGTCAGGGGCAAACACGTTTGCTAAATTCTACAAATTTGATACCCTGGCTGAGGAGGACCTGGAGTTCTCTCATTCGGTGCTGCAGAGTCATCCGCACTCTCCCGCCCGTTTGGGAGCTTTGGTATAATCCCCATGGTCCTTACGGAGTTCCCAGCATCCACTAGGACGTCAGAAAATAAGAATTTACTTACCGAGAATTCTATTTCTCGTAGTCCGTAGTGGATGCTGGGCGCCCATCCCAAGTGCGGATTGTCTGCAATACTTGTACATAGTTATTGTTACAAAAATCGGGTTGTTATTGTTGTGAGCCATCTTTTCAGAGGCTCCTCTGTTATCATGCTGTTTACTGGGTTCAGATCACAGGTTGTACGGTGTGATTGGTTTGGCTGGTATGAGTCTTACCCGGGATTCAAAATCCTTCCTTATTGTGTACGCTCGTCCGGGCACAGTATCCTAACTGAGGCTTGGAGGAGGGTCATAGGGGGAGGAGCCAGTGCACACCAGGTAGTCCTAAAGCTTTTACTTTTGTGCCCAGTCTCCTGCGGAGCCGCTATTCCCCATGGTCCTTACGGAGTTCCCAGCATCCACTACGGACTACGAGAAATAGAATTATCGCTAAGTAAATTCTTATTTTCTTTTCAACAGACTTTCAACCAAGAGTCTTAATATTACCTTAAAAGATTCAATTACTACCTGGGAGGTTTTGGCTGTAAGTTTGTCTGCAAACAAAGGTAAGCTGATTTATTTCTAATAAAATGTAAATTATTAATTAATTTCCTATATTCGTGTCAATGTTTTTTTTTATCCAGGATCAGGATGATATGCCATCATGTGAGATAGGTGATTTAGGATCAGTACGTTGGATGTTTTATCATGTACGGTGGGATTTATATAGAATAATGGTGGTGATTTCTCATCTCAGATTGTGTTTCTGTCACAACACTCGGAGGCAGTAGTTGGATACTAACCCGTACTATGGAAATGGCTATGATCCAGTACAGAGGCACAGAGTGTAATGTCATAGTTCATCAGGGAGCCCCACAAGGGAGTTTGAGCTTAGCTGCACCCAAAATGCAGGTTTCGGCCCTCTGAATGGGTTTCTTAGTATAGGGCTGGTAGACACTGGAGTTAGTCAATTAATTCACCATGAGGTGTATAGAAACGGAGATGACTGATAATACATTGGGTGAGAGCTGGATGGGAAGGTCATGAACAAGTATGAGGTCAGGGAGCAGACACTAGGATGGCTCGAATGAAGCACAGGGTAGACAGGAGCCCAGGATGGAGCACAGGGAGAGCAGGAACCAGGAATAGAACACACAGGTAGAGCACTGGAAAGCACTAAGACTACATACTGGAGTATGGTAACCGAGCCTATACTCTGGCACAAGAGTATTCACAGGAACTTCCTTTTATAGGGAGGGTTTGAATTTAGCGACAAGTGTGATGTCACATTTTTGGTGCTCATGGCCCTCAATTTCACACATTGTCAGCGTGCATGTCCCTATGGGAGCTTTGGCTGCATGACACATGGAAAAACATGGGGGAGGAGACAGTGGCTACTAAAGAGTTCACTGTGGCAGGCACCTGTTTGCTACCCACCTGCGGGACTACAGAATCTGTTAGCCAGCGCTGTCAGACCCAGCAAGAAGGCTCTAAGACCTAGTCATCTAGGATCATGATGATGGTCCCTCATGTAGGATTTACTGTATATGATGTATAATCAGGATGATGTTTCCTCGTTTACGATGTGTATGACGTTGGATCAAGATGATGTTTCCTCATGTATGATGTGTGTAATCTAGGATAAGGACGTTGTTTCCTTATGTAGGATGTATATAATGTAGGATCAGGATGATGTTCCCTCCTGTAGGATGTACTGTATATGATGTATGATCAGGATGATGTTTCCTCGTGTAGGATGTGTATGACGTTGGATCAAGATGATGTTTCCTCATGTATGATATGTGTAATCTAGGATCAGGACGCTGCTTCCTTATGTAGGATGTATATAATGTAGGATCAGGATGATGTTTCCTCATGTATGATGCGTATAATGTAGGATCAAGATGGTGTTTCCTCATGTATGAGGTGTATGGTGTAGGATTAGGATGATGTTTTCTCATGTATGATGTTCATAATGTAGGATCAGGATGATATTTCCTCATGTATGATGTAGGATCAGGATGATGTGTCCTCATGTATGATGTAGGATCAGGATGATGTTTCCGCATGTAGGTTGTGTGTGATCTAGGATCAGGTTGATGTTTCCTCATGTATTATGTGTATGATCTATGATCAGGATGGGGATTCATTATGTAGGATGTGTATTGTCACAACTGAGGGCTGATGACCGTGACTAGGAGCCTCAGCTGTAGGGGCTGACGGGTACTTGAACTTAGGAGGAGCCATGTGACTCCAATAGAAGCTGGAGTGCGCTGGAAAACTGTAGTTGTTGAAGAGTGGCTGCTGGAAAGCCAGAATACAAACACAGGTGAATAAGGTGATGTTGTAGAGGGTTAATCACAGTGGTGTCGTGTTACCACAGAGTGTAACACAGAGGAGTCAGGCTTGAATGCAGGAGAGTTCACTGAAGAATCTGTAGAAGACTGCACACAGGAACCACTGGAGACAAATGAAGCACTGCAGAGAAAGTCCATGGAAGAACTGCTCACTGGAAACACTGAAGACCATTGAAGCACTGACATCCTTCAATGCTGGGACAGGCTATTTAAACCCACAGGTTAGCAGGGATTGGTGGGCAATTAACCAGAGACCAGAGTGCAGCTGCTGTGTAATCAGGCTGGGAGCAGAGTGCAGCTGATTGGCTGAAAAGTAACATGTGATGAAAACAAACATGGCTGCGCCCATGTTTGAACTTGGAGGGAAAGACTGTTTGTAATTTGCATGTGAGTTTTAACCATCAAGCTGCCAGAATCACAGTAAAGAGATTTGAGACAATGAGATGCAGCATGCTGCACACAGACAGCGCAGATGGAATCCAGGCTTGGGACACTGGGACAGTCTCAGGAGGCATTTGGAAGGTAAATACTAATAAGGAATTACCTGGATCGTGACATGTATGATCTAGGATCAAAATGGGGTTACCTCCTGTTGCATGTGTTTTACAAGGCTTAGTGATGATGTTTCCTCTTGTAGAATGTGTATGATCTAAGATCAAGGTTATGTATATTTGATCAGCTGACCATATCTACTCAGATCTAGCATGTCTTAATCAGCCATACTATACCTTAACATTCAGTCTAGGGGCAGCTGAATGAGGGGGCGGCTGGTTGTTCAAATATACAAGGGGCCAGATGTAATGAAGTCGCAGTTGGCCGGAGTGCAGGTTCCTGGCCGAACTCGGACATTATTTGAAAACAGAAACCATGCCTTAGAAATAATCGCTGCTTTAGAAAAAGTCAGAATTTGGCCGAGAAAACCGTGCCTCCCGCTAACTCGCACTTCATTACATCAGGCCCAAAGTGTTTAAATCACAAAGTGTATTTTCAGAACAGTTGAACAAACATTTCATTTCAATTTAAAATGTGTCATTTCATTATGTACTGTCCCAAAATATATTGACTTTTAATCATATATAATTATGAATCACAAATTGCTTTTTTTAATAACACTCCATGTTATCAACTCTAAGTCCATAACATTCTCTGCATCTAGCCCCTCTGAGTACAATGCAGGATCAATAGTCCACTCTTGTTTTGAGATTTTTTTCTTATCTTTACACATTGGCTGTAACATCTTGAACCTTTCATCGTAAACAACTTTCACACACATCCTTGTCAGGCCGCGACACTTACCGCTGCGGCGGCGGGTCCTGTGGTCCATCCAGGTTCGGTCGGCTGTCTGCAGCGCTGTGCTGCGGGTGGTGCGGCACGGTCGGCGGCGGGAGTGATGGCTTCTAGGAAGCAGGAGGGAGGACCTAGTGCCCAAAGCTTCCCTGTATGTCTGCAGTATGGGGGCGGGTCACCCCCCATGTTACCTGCATTTTAAAAACACATCCAGAATATGACCATAACTTACACAAGGCACTGCAAAAAGTCTGATCCATGCCATCATTATCTCCTGCATTCATTATCACAATAATCTCCTTAAAGGGGTACTCACGGAGAGATCCATGCTTAAAATCTAAGCAATCTGAGTAGATTGCTTAGAAGTTAAGCACTGATCTCTCCGTGTGTGCCCCCCACAGCGATAGCGATGCGCAGCCCTGTGCGGCGCTGTCACTGGTGCTAGATTGAGCCTGCATGCAGGCCAATCTAGCAGGTTGCTCACTCCAGCACTTTGTGAAGTGAGCAGCCTCCTGTCCCCCTCCTCTCTGAGCACACATTGTGCTGTGCTGAGCGGGGGGAGAGATGTGTGCTGGGCGGTTCGCTCAGCACACATCTCCCCCCACATCTTACCCGTGTATACAGCCCTATACTGGTATTCCCCAGAACAGACTCTTACAACCACAATCCATTTTGAATGCAGCTGCGAGGCTAATATTCCTCGCTAAATGTTCGTCTGCTGCTCCTATTTGTCATTCCCTCTATTGGTTACCCGTAGTTTACTGTATTGAATATAAAATCCTTTTACTCACAGATAAGGCTATTCACCAAACTACACCAAGGTACATCTCTTCACTTATCTCAAAATATCCCTCAACCTGACTTTTCCGCTCTGTGCAAGATCTGCATCTCTAATCCACACTTATTACTCGCTCCCATTCATGGTTAAAGGATTACTATACTTTCATGATCCACGGACTCAATCTCACCCATAACACACCCAAGCGTTTTTCAAAATCTTACATCTCCAGACAAGCTTATCAAATTCCAGAACCACCCACACTGGGCCGGATTAAGCCTTGGGGGAGCCCAGGGCACATAAGACAAGGGGGCGCTGGTGGAAAGGTGGGCGGTGTATATTAGATTGTGCATACCTCCCAACAGGACCCATTCGAGGAGAGACATAATGCTCTCTATCTGGACCGCCCTCTTAATATATGATTGAGGTCACATGTGTTGAACTATTAAATTCCAGTCCAGATAGAGAATATTTTGTCCTTCCTCAGATGGGTCATTTCGGGATGTATGGATTGTGTATATTAACTTTAAACCAATGGTGTATATTAAATTTAAACTAATAGTTTAATAATGCCTGGGTACTGTTTATAGCTCCATCTAATTGAAAGACAACTATTTTACAAAATGTTCTTGTAGTAGAACAAAGACAACTTGAAGAACCTTAACATACACATAGAAAAATAAAATCTACAATTTATCTTGTCACATGCAAGAATAGCAGACGCCTCTGTACTACTTACACACTGGGACGGACTCAGGAGGACTCTGCGTGTGTGTCTCTCTCTAGACCCTCATTAGATAATAGGTTACATAGAACCCAGACACTCAGGTGGGGAGGAGGAGAAGCTGGAATCCCTAATTCACTTACAGTACATCTCTCTCCACTGACAGAGCTTTTCGACCACAGGAGTGATAGGAACCACTCCTCTGGTTGGAAAGCTCCATCAGTAGCTCATAAAACCTGATACTCCTGTGTCTCTGCCTGCACTGCATACTGTCCTGCTCGCATTGTGGCAGCCTGGTTCTGCTACAGCATAAGAGGGAAAGCTAGTGATGTCAGTGCACTCTGGCCGGGTGGCCCCTTGACAAAGGGGGCACAGGGTACAGTATGCCATGTGCCCCCCCCTCCCCCCCCCCCTTAATCTGGCAATGCTCCCACATAACCTTCATAAACTTTCCAATCTAATTACATCCATTTTATACAGTCCACACATAGCTTTAAATATTTTCTCTTTCTACACTTTCACATACTCCTGACTCTTAGACAACATTCCTCTGTGACTGAATGTTACAGCCACCAGAACACCTGCAATCTTGTGTGACCATTAATAATTAACACCAATCCTTATGTTACAATGATGAAGTCCCTATAGTCAGGGCCCTTTTACCTCTATGTCTGTCTGTTATTACCTAGTCTTGTTTTATTAGTGTTTGTTCCCAATTGTAAAGCGCAATAGAATATGCTGCACTATATAAGTAACTGATAATAATAATAATAATAATAATAATAATACTACTACTCATATAGGAGGTGTATGATCTGGGATTAGGATGATGTTTTCTCCTGCAGGATGTGTGTGATCTAGGTTATGAAATGATGTTCCCTAATTTATGTTGTGTAATGAAATCGGATAATGGATGATGTTCCCTCATGTAGAATGTGTATGATCTAAGATTAGGATAAGGTGCTGTTATGCCGGAGGCTTGTGATATAGGATTAGTATAATGTGTTCTTATGCATGAGACATGTGATATAGAATCAGGATGATGTTTCCTCATGTTGGATGTGTATGATCTAGGATCAGGATGATGTTTCCTCATGTAGGATGTGTATGATCTAGGATCAGGATGATGTTTCCTCATGTAGGATGTGTATGATATAGAATCAGGATGATGTTTCCTCATGTAGAATGTGTATGATCTGGGATCAGGATGATGTTTCCTCATGTAGAATGTGTATGATCTGGGATCAGGATGATGTTTCCTCATGTAGGATGTGTATGATCTGGGATCAGGATGATGTTTCCTCATGTAGCATGTGTGTGATCTAGGATCAGGATGATGTTTCCTCATGTAGCATGTGTGTGATCTAGGATCAGGATGATGTTTCCTCATGTAGGATGTGTATGATCTGGGATCAGGATGATGTTTCCTCATGTAGGATGTGTATGATCTGGGATCAGGATGATGTTTCCTCATGTAGGATGTGTATGATCTAGGATCAGGATGATGTTTCCTCATGTAGGATGTGTATGATCTGGGATCAGGATGATGTTTCCTCATGTAGGATGTGTATGATCTGGGATCAGGATGATGTTTCCTCATGTAGCATGTGTGTGATCTAGGATCAGGATGATGTTTCCTCATGTAGCATGTGTGTGATCTAGGATCAGGATGATGTTTCCTCATGTAGGATGTGTATGATCTGGGATCAGGATGATGTTTCCTCATGTATGATGTGTATGATCTGGGATCAGGATGATGTTTCCTCATGTAGGATGTGTATGATCTGGGATCAGGATGATGTTTCCTCATGTAGGATGTGTATGATCTGGGATCAGGATGATGTTTCCTCATGTATGATGTGTATGATCTGGGATCAGGATGATGTTTCCTCATGTAGCATGTGTGTGATCTAGGATCAGGATGATGTTTCCTCATGTAGGATGTGTATGATCTGGGATCAGGATGATGTTTCCTCATGTAGGATGTGTATGATCTGGGATCAGGATGATGTTTCCTCATGTAGGATGTGTATGATCTGGGATCAGGATGATGTTTCCTCATGTAGGATGTGTATGATCTGGGATCAGGATGATGTTTTCTCCTGCAGGATGTGTGTGATCTTGGTTATGAAATGATGTTCCCTAATTTATGTTGTGTAATGAAATCGGATAATGGATGATGTTACCTCATGTAGAATGTGTATGATCTAAGATTAGGATAAGGTGCTGTTATGTCGGAGGCTTGTGATATAGGATTAGTATAATGTGTTCTTATGCATGAGACATGTGATATAGAATCAGGATGATGTTTCCTCATGTTGGATGTGTATGATCTGGGATCAGGATGATGTTTCCTCATGTAGGATGTGTATGATCTGGGATCAGGATGATGTTTCCTCATGTAGGATGTGTATGATCTGGGATCAGGATGATGTTTCCTCATGTAGGATGTGTATGATCTGGGATTAGGATGATGTTTCCTCATGTAGGATGTGTATGATCTGGGATCAGGATGATGTTTCCTCATGTTGGATGTGAATGAGGTATTATTAGAATTATCTGTTATGTAGGATGCATATGATCCAGGATTATGCTAATGTGTTCTTTCATATAAGGAACATAGCCATAATCAAACACTTAATTCGCTCTGAAGATCTGCCAAAAGTCAAACATGCATTAGCATCATCTCGCTTAGACTACTTTAATGCCCTCTACCTTGGTCTCCAAGCAAAAGAATTGCACCGCTTACAGCTGGCACAAAACACAGCTGCCAGGCTGTTAACCAACCAGCCCTGTTCCAGCCACATAACACCCATTCTCTACTCCCTTCATTGTCTGCCTGTAAAATGGTGAATCAACTTCAAGCTTGTCTTATTTACTTTCAAAGCCCTACATGACCAGGGCCGAAGGCACCTGAAGCAGCTTCTGATTCCATACAACCCCGCTCGATTACTGCGATCTGTACATGAAGGACTTTTAACAGTACCTAGAATCTCCCGGAATTCATCTGGTGGTCGATCTTTTAGCCATGCGGCTTCGATTCCATGGAACTTGCTTCCCCATACAGTGTGAGAGGCCCCCACTCTAAAATCCTTCAAAAAGAGACTCAAGACTTTCCTGTTTACTCACTCATTTCCATAATTGTCCCTTTAGTATCTCCATGCACTCTGTATTTTCTGAAAAGCTTTTCTGTACTACATTGTTTCTGTTATGTATTGTGTTCATTCTGTTAAGCTCCTTAAGTCCTATATAAATAGAAATAGTATTATTATTATTGTTATTATTATTATTATTATTATGTAGAATGTGAATGATTTAGTGCAGGATGATGTTTTCTCTTGTACGATGTGTATAATATAGGATCAGAATTGTGGCCCTCATTCCGAGTTGATCGCTCGCAAGGCGATTTTAGCAGAGTTACACACGCTAAGCCGCCGCCTACTGGGAGTGAATCTTAGTTACTTAACATTGCGACCGATGTATTCGCAATATTGCGATTACAAACTACTTAGCAGTTTCAGAGTAGCTTCAGACTTACTCGGCATCTGCGATCAGTTCAGTGCTTGTCGTTCCTGGTTTGACGTCATAAACACACCCAGCGTTCGCCCAGACACTCCTCCGTTTCTCCGGCCACTCCTGCGTTTTTTCCGGAAACGGTAGCGTTTTTAACCACACGCCCCTGAAACGCCGTGTTTCCGCCCAGTAACACCCATTTCCTGTCAATCACATTACGATCGCCGGAGCGAAGAAAAAGCCGTGAGTAAAAATACTATCTTCATTGTTAAATTACTTGGCGCAGTCGCAGTGCGAATATTGCGCATGCGTACTAAGCGGAATTTCACTGCGATGCGATGAAATATACCGAGCGAACGACTCGGAATGAGGGCCAGTGTTTTCTCATGTATTATGTATGTGATGTACAGTGCACCTGGAAAGTATTCACAGCACTTCACTTTTTCCACATTTTGTTACAGTATGTTACAGTCTTATTCTAAAATGGAATAAATTCATTTTCTCTTACATCCTAGAAGATGCTGGGGTCCATTTTAGTACAATGGGGTATAGACGGTTTCGCAGGAGCCTTCGGCACTTTAAGACTTTTCATCAGTGTGCACTGGCTCCTCCCTGTATGCCCCTCCTCCAGATCTCAGTTTATAAAATGTGCCCAGGAGACTGGATGCACACTAGTGGAGCTCTACAGAGTTCTGCTAGAAAAAGACTTTGTTAGGTTTTTTTATTTTACAGGGAAGCTGCTGGCAACAGCTACCCTGCTTTGTGGGACTTAGGGGGGGAAGTAGGAACCAACTTCTCAATTAGGTCAATGGCTCTGCTTTCGCTGACAGGACACCATTAGCTCCTGAAGGGTACTGAACACAGCCCAAGCCTGGCCAGCGTTTACTCCCACAGCACTGCCGCCAAACCCTAACAGAGCCAGAAGTCAGAAGGCTGGTGAGTATATTACCGGAGTCTTGCAGAGAGGGGATCCTCTGGAATTCTCTTCATATACGGCGCAGTGTGTGAACTGGTAAATCTCTCTGCGTTTCTCTGACAGATTTTAGTGTGGGTCTGTCACCGATTGCTCCCCTGTATGATTGTGGTATGAAAGTGCACGTTTGTGACATGTCAAACAATGGAGAGAGCTCTTCCCCTGAGGAATCCATTTTAGATACGCAGGAGTATAATGTGGTGGCCCTTCCCTCACAGAAGGAGCCAGAGTGGGTGAGAAAATTACAAAGTAATATGTCAAAGCTTTCTAGAAAATTCTCTGAGTCTGAACAACAGACAAAATACTGGAGAAAGTCAGTGGAGGATGTACTATTTGCTGATCCCTCCACGTCATCCACACGGGACCCCTCAAGTTCCCAGAAAAGGTCTCTGGCCCAGATAATGCAAGGGGACACAGACACAGATTCCGACTCTGACGTCGACACTGGGGATTTGAGAGCGGTAGACCCCAAATTAGCCAAAAGCATACAGCTATGAAGGAAGTGTTGGAGTTTCCTAAAACAACACTGGTCCCTGAGGAAAAGGATTATTTTAAATTAAATAAAGGTTGTGACTTTTCCTCCTTCAAAGGATTTGAATGCATTCTTTGAAGAATCCTGGGCTAACCCAGAGAAGAAATTAATTTACCCTTCCCAGAAGGATACGTGTAACGTACCCTTTCCCTGAGGAAGACAGGCACAAATGGGAGACACCCCCAATGATAGACACCTCAGTTTCTTGGCTGTCTAAGAAAATTGTTTTGCCTGCCCCTGGTTCAGCCTCTTCAAAAGATTCAGCTGACCGTAACTTAGAAACAACCCTAAAATCCATATATATGGCTAACGTATCGGTGTTCAGGCCCACCATTGCTTGTGCGTGGGTAGGTAACGCTGTGGAAAAATGGTCTGACAACTTGCTTGTTAACATAGGCACAGTTGACAGGGATGAAATAGTCCTAACTCTCGGCCATATCAAAAATGCTGCAGGTTACTTAGTTGAAGCTATGAAGGATATTGGGTTGCAGAGTTCAAGATCCTCCGCTATGGCGATTTTAGCCCGCAGGGCGCTGTGGATCCGCCAATGGAATGCTGATGCGGAATCAGAAAAAGAAAAAAGAATATTGAGGCGCTTCCTTACAATGGAGAAGCCCTCTTTGGAGACAAGCTGGATGCCATGATTTCAACAACTACATCAGACAAATCAGCATTTCTGCTTTCCGCAGCTGCTCCACCTAGGAAAGGATTTCAGTCTCTGCAATCCTTTCGGCCCAACAAGTCCAAAAAAGCAAAGGGTACCCCCTTCTTCGCAGGAAGAGGTTGAGGAAGAGGTAAAAAATCTACAACAGCTACTTTTGTTAAACCTCAGCATGATGCTGGGGCTCCCCTGCGGGATTACGATCGGGTGGGGGCACGTCTACTGTCTTTCAGCCAGGTCTAGGTTCATTCAGATCTGGATCCTTGGGTATTGCAGATAGTATCCCAAGGGTACAAATTGGAATTTCAGGACCTTCCCCCATGCCAATTTTTTTAAATTGGCCTCACCAGATTCTGTTCAGGACAGAGCAATAGTGCTGAACGCAATACAGAAATTATGTCAAGACAACGTAATTTCCTTAGTTCTTGTGTCACAACAGGAAAAAGGGTTTTATTCAAGCATGTTTGTAGTGCCGAAACCGGATGCCTCATTCAGACATTCAGACCGATTTTAAACCTAAAGACTCTGGTGGATTTTCAAATAAAGGTTCAAAGAAAAAGGCGCCTAAAGAGAACCTATGTTGAGATGCCACTTGCTGCTCTCAAAATAGGGTATTAGCGACCCTATAAAATAGTGAACAAACAGAGAAAAGAAGAGAGCGCAAATGGACTTAAATTAATCCATATTTAATGTAGCTAAAATATGCACATAAACCATACCTTAATCTATACCAATTGGCCAATAGATTTAAAACAAAATTAAAACATTAAAAATATATTTCATAGGATCCTTAACACTCAAGTCCACATGTGATTCCACTTGAATAGTACAGGTACACTGATAAATACCAGAATAGATGTTACAAGTGTCCTTAGTAGAGTCAATATTGTAATAGAAAGTGTCTGGCAAAAGACACGTATTTATATCCACCAAATGCGTTCTGTGTGATACTTCGAGGTTGCCCATAGCAACTAATCAGATTATATCAATTATCTGCTAGAAGCAGCTAGATAAATGGTAAGTAGAATCTGATTGGTTGCCATGGGCAACATCACCAGTTCTAAAAATCTCCCAACTTAGTAAATTTACCCCTATATGTGTCTATACCATAATTATAGTTACTGTTTCTTTTAGAAATGAAGTTGAAACTGTTATACTATGTTATACTATGTAGCAAGTGCACTGTTACTTCAGGTGGCTGTGATTCAATTTATTAGACAGCAAGCTTTAGCTCGTATCACAGCACACCAGGAGCGTCTCCGGCTGCCACTCTCTACCTTACTCACTTAGTAGTGTTCAGGGCGGTGATAGCTTACTGCTTCCTCGGGTATTTAGATCTGCAGCGCTGAGGTTAGACTCGCCGCCTGGCGTGTCCAAGGTAGTTGAAGCTGCGGCGCCTGTGTTCACCGCTCAATGCCCGACTGGACCGCTGGCTCCAGGCACGTAGTCGGCAGCCACGGTCCCCGCTTTGTAAAGGGGACCAATGCAGGTGGCTCCAGACCCACGGACCAAACTGTCCAATGAAGTAGATGGTAATGAAAATCGGTGGCTACCGAATCTGTGGAGAGTGCTTGGATCATAGAGGCAAACCTGACGCGTTTCTCAACCCTGACACACTGGTCGTTTCTTCAGAGGGAAGATACGAGCTAAAGCCAGCTGTCTAATAAATTGAATCACAGCCACCTGAAGTAACAGTGCACTTGCTACATAATATAACAGTTTCAACTTCATTTCTAAAAGAAACAGTAACTATAATTATGGTATAGATACATGAAGTATCACACACAGAACGCATTTGGTGGATATAAATACGTGTCTTTTGCCAGACACTTTCTATAAAAATATTGACTCTACTAAGGACACTTGTAACATCTATTCTGGTATTTATCAGTGTACTATTCAAGTGGAATCACATGTGGACTTGAGTGTTAAGGATCCTATGAAATATATTTTTAATGTTTTAATTTTGTTTTAAATCTATTGGCCAATTGGTATAGATTTAAGGCCCATACACACTTGACGATAAAATGAACGACGTCGTTCATTTCAGCCCTCATCAACGACGTCGCTCATTATATCGTCAAGTGTGTATGCATCCAACGACCACCGATGCGCGGCCCTGCGGGACGTTAATGACCCTCGCTTATCTGTGGAGCATGTATGCTCAATTTTCACTATGGTCGTTACCGACCAGAGACGTCGTTGAATGTGTATGGTGTGAAAGACCAACGACCAAGCCACTGTTCACCAGCCCTGTTCCCAGTTCATTATTTTAATAAACTGTTCAGCTTGGATGCTTCAACGATGAATGGTCTATGGTCTTTGGTCTTTCGTCTTTGGTCGTTGGTAGTGTGTATGCTCATGTCGTTTGCTCAGCTGTTCAAGGGAAGTCGTTAATGACGGTCGTTAACGATGTGTGCATCGTCAAGTGTGTATGGGCCTTAAGGTATGGTTTATGTGCATATTTTAGCTACATTAAGTATGGATTAATTTAAGTCCATTTGCGCTCTCTTCTTTTCTCTATTTGTTCTTTATTTTAAAAGGTTCATATTCAAGATGGAATCCCTGAGAGCGGTGATCTCCAGCTTGGGGGAAAAGGAATTTCTGGTATCGATGTGCATCAAAGATGCTTATTTACATGTTCCCATCTACGCGTCGCATCAGGCATACCTGAGGTTTGCGGTGCAGGACTACCACTACCAGTTCCAAACATTGCCTTTCGGGCTCTCCACGGCTCCGAGAATATTCACCAAAGTGATGGCGGAGATGATGGTTCTTCTTCGCAAGAAAGAAGTCATCCCATACTTGGACAATCTCCTCATAAAAGCAAGATCCAGGGAGAAACTAGTGCAACAGCACGGTTGGATCATAAACCTTCCAAAATCACAATTGGAACCCACAAGGAGGTTATCATTTCTGGGAATGACATTGGACACAGAAGCACAGAAAGTATTCCTTCCGGTGGAAAAGGCTCTGGAGATCCAGAGGATGGTCAAACAAGTTTAAAAACCAGCACGCGTATCGATTCATCAGTGCATCCGCCTGCTGGGGAAGATGGTAGCGGCCTACGAGGCTCTACAATTTGGCCAATTCCATGCCAGGGTCTTTCAGTGGAACCTACTGGACAAGTGGTCCTTTTCGCACCTATACAATCACCGGAAGATAATCCTGTCAACAAAAGCCAGAATTTCAGTCTTGTGCTGGCTTCAAAGTGTTCACCTCCTGGAGGGACGCAGGTTCGGGATTCAGACTTGGATCCTGGTGACCACAGATGCAAGCCTCCAAGATTGGGAAGCAGTCACGCAAGGGGAAAGCTTCCAAGGACGATTATCAAGTCAATAAGTACTCCTTCTGTGACAGGACGGTCCCGTACGAAAGCACTCGCCGCTTTCGCGTCCCGTCTCCTGCGCACAGATTGGAAGGTTAGGTCACACGAGGCCTGACCACATAGGGGATTCCCGCTTACCGTCAGTAACCGCCTGTTACTGACTCCACCCACTGCGTTGTGGGCGGGTTTATGCTGCCACCACCAAACTCCTAACCTGCCGTGGTGTTTGGAACCACGGTTCTGCTCTGTATGTGCCGACGCACTGCCTTACCACACCTGTGTGGTGTTGACGAATCGCCACTAGCCACTTGCTAAGCCTCTACCGGTAGCTGGCGGAAGGCGGAACTTGGAGACGTTAGGTGCTTACCTGGACAGCCGGATGACGGGGCTATGGTTGGCATAACCCTGTAGGTCACAAGATGAAGCGATCTTCTTGAGGCAATGATGTTTATTTGCTCAATAATAACCTTTAAAAAGGCTCCTCCCTATTGC
The DNA here is from genome assembly GCF_028390025.1 of Pseudophryne corroboree. Classification (NCBI taxonomy): domain Eukaryota; kingdom Metazoa; phylum Chordata; class Amphibia; order Anura; family Myobatrachidae; genus Pseudophryne; species Pseudophryne corroboree. Next base: position 58,492,219 of record NC_086449.1, read on the forward strand.
TAGGGGCAACAGCATACAGCAAGATGTTTCAGCAGAATAAAGATGGTACAATTACAATTTCCATGGGCCAACTGCCCTCCTTTTATCCCACTCCAATACACATTACCACGGGGGGTAAGCCCACCCTGTGGTGTACAACCAATCAATGTTTACCCATGAGCTGTGCATGCCTTGGTCACATGCACAGCTAACATTGTTCCCTATGGACAGTGGGGAGTGGTCGTTCTCCTTTGACTGTCCCATCCTGGAGGATCAGGATACGCCCCGATGCCGTTCAGTCTAGGCTGGGGGAAGTTTTCCCTCCTAAACTGACTTCCAGAAACCTGACTGGGACCCAGCCCACTGCCTGCAGCCTGGATTTGGGCTCCAGAGCTGGGCAGCCTGGCTCCCCGGTGCAGGTTTCCAGGCCACTATGGGTGATATCCATGGAGCTCCACCACTCAGCTTGTTTCAAAGCTGAGCTTCTTCTCTTTCTCCCAATGCCCCTTTAAAGTGTGAGGTTGGATAGGAAAGCATTCCGTTTTTGGGGAAAAGGTCTGGGACAATCCATCAGCCTACACAGCCATGGATTCTCCCCTCCTGGGACACACAACCAAGTAAGTGCATTTACCTTTTAAATACATCACATTTAAAACACACTATACATTCCCCTTTAAATATACACTGAGCCTGTGCCCTGCACAGGCTCTACATACTCAGGCACTGCAGTGCCTTACAACACACTGTATGTTATTACGTTTCAAACAATGTCTTGTTTTTAACTACTGTGCCCAGCGCTCAGCTCTGGGCTTCCCTAGTCCTGCAGCCTGGCTGCTAGGGCTCTCTCAGTGCTGCGCTGGAGGTATGGGGCTGGCTTCCCCCATCCTCCAGCCTGCCTGTAATGCCTGCCACTGGGGTCCAGGGAGCTGGCTCTACCTGTCCCCTCAGTGGGGCACTCACTTTGTGGCCTCGCCGCCTGGAGCGGCGCACCCCCCGGACCTAAAGCCCGGCGGCTCAGGATGCTTGTCCCGGCCGCCGCAGCTCTGTGTTTCTGGAGCACTGAGGTGCCGGGAGCTTAGCTCCCGGTCCCCAGTGTCCACTACCCCTTACGTGCCTCCGCCGCTAGGGAGCCGGCTAGCCCGGTCCCCCATGAGCGGCGCACTCTGGTGGCCTCGCCGCGCAGGGAGACGGCTAACCCGGTCCCCTGTATACGGCGCTGAGTACGGTGCCCTCGTCGCAGCGTCCGGTGGGGAGCCGGGCTGCGGCGCACCCCCCTTGCCGCCCAGCAGCCCGGGACGTTCGTCCCGGCCGCCGCGGCTGGCCACCTCCGATGGGCTGAGGCGCCGGGAGCAGAGCTCCCGGCCCCCAGCGGCGGCACACACTGAGAGCGCTGCAGCGGGAGTGGATCTCCCACCTGTAGCGGCTCTCCCTTTTCCCCGTCGCGCACACAGCTAGTGCGCCCGGGGCTGTACTGACCGCTGCCAGGAGCGGAGCTCCCAGAATCTGGCGGTCAGCGGCTCCCCTCTCCCCCGGCGCGCACACTCTGCTCAGCGCGCCGGGGGCTGCCCTCACTGCCGTGGTCTCCGGAGAGGTCCGGGACCACGGCACACTTTGTTAAAATACATTTTTAAATCACACGGCGCCTAGCGCCCAATACATTTTAAAACTGGCGCCAAGCGCCCATTGTCTTTAAAATGGCGCCGGGCACTAGGGGTTAACCCCTTCAGTGCCGCGGCGGCCATTTTCCACGTGGGCTGGAGCCTCTCCGGCAACACCTTCACATAAGCATTCTGGAATTGAGAGCTGTGTACAACAGCCTTCATCAAGTGGCACACCTTCTTCAAGGTCATCCCATACAGATTCAATCAGACAATGTAAAGGCAGTAGCTTACATAAACCGCCAGGGCGGAACAAAAAGCAGAGTGGCAATGGCAGAGGTGACAAAGATACTCCTCTGGGCAGAAAGACATGCAAGAGCTCTGTCGGCAGTTTTCATTCCAGGAGTGGACAACTGGGAAGCAGACATCCTTAGTAGACACAATCTCCATCCAGGAGAATCGGGCCTCCACCCAGAAGTCTTTGCAGAGGTAGCAGATCGTTGGGGCGTTCCTCAAATAGATACGATGACATCGCGTCTCAACAAGAAGCAGTGGATGCACTGGTGACCCAGTGGGTGTTTCAGTCGGTGTATCTGTTCCCTCCACTTCAACTAATACCAAAAGTTCTCAAGATCATCAGAAGAACAAGGGTTTGAGCAATTCTCATTGCTCCAGACTGGCCAAGGAAGGCTTGGTATCCAGATCTTCAGGAGTTACAGTATTACTGGAAGATCCTCAGACTCTTCCTCTTCGCGAGGACCTGCTTCAGCAGGGGCCATTTGTTTATCGGACTTGCCGCGGCTGTGTTTGACGGCATGGCTGTTGAGCGCTAGATCCTAGCCCGTAAGAATATTCCCAATTAAGTCATTCCCACACTTATTCTGGCCAGGAAAGGGGTAACGTCCAAACATTACCATCGTATTTGGAGAAAATATGCATCTTGGTGTGAATCCAAGAAGTCTCCTGTGGTGGAGTTTAAATTAGGACATCTTCTCCTATTTCTACAGGCGGGTGTGGATGCTGGCTTGAGATAAGGGTCTATCAAGGTCCAAATTTCTGCCTTGTCCATTTTCTTTCAGAAACAGTTGGCTTTCCTTCCTGAGGTCCAGACGTTCGTGAAGGGGGTTCTGCACATCCAACCTCCCTTTGTGCCTCCTGCGGCGCCATGGGATTTTAATGTGGTGTTACAGTTCCTTAAATCGGACTGGTTTTAGCCTCTACAAGAGGTAGAGTTGAAGTTTCTCACTTGGAAACTGGTCATGTTGTCTGCCTTGGCCTCAGGCAGACGAGTGTCTGAATTGGGGGCTCTGTCACACAAGAGTCCTTATTTGATTTTTCATGAAGATAGAGCTGAACTGTGGACGCGTCAGCATTTTCTTCCAAAGGTTGTGTCTTATTTCCATATCAACCAACCTGTGGTGGTGCCAGTGGCTTCTGACACCTCAGCCATTTCAAAGTCCTTGGATGTCATTAGAGCGTTGAGGACTTATGTTGCAAGAATGGCTCGGATAAGGAATACAGAATCTTTGTTTGTCCTTTATGACCCCAACAAGATTGGGGGTCCTGCTTCTAAGCAAACTATTGCGACCTGGATCAGAGGTACCATTCAGCATGCTTATTTCATGGCAGGATTGCCATTACCGAGTTTGGTAAAGGCCCACTCTACAAGGAAAGTGGGTTCTTCCTGGGCGGCTGCCCGGGGTGCCTCGGCGTTGCAAATTTGCCGAGCAGCTAAGTGGTCAGGGGCAAACACGTTTGCTAAGTTTTACAGGTTTGACACCTTGGCTGCTGACGACCTTCAGTTTGGTTAGTCAGTTCTGCAGGAACATTAGCACTTTCCCGCCCGTACTGGGAGCTTTGGTACATCCCCATGGTACTAAGATGGACTCCAGCATCCTCTAGGATGTAAGAGAAAATAGAATTTTAATTACCTACCGGTAAATCCTTTTCTCGTAGTCCGTAGAGGATGCTGGGCACCCGCCCAGTGCTCATTTTTCCTGCAGAATTACTTTTATCTTTTTTATACAGGTTCTTATGTGTAAAGATGTTCACAGCTGTTGCTGTTGCATTATGCATGCACGTTAGCATGGGTTATGTTGAAAGCCATGTTAGGGGGCATGTTTTGTATGGTGTGAGCTGGTGTGAATCTCGCCACTAGTTTAATGTAAATTCTTCTCTCGAAGTTGTCTGTCTCCTCGGGCACAGTTCCTATACTGAGGTCTGGAGGTGGGGCATAGAGGGTTCATACTGTTGAAAAGTCTTAAAATGCCGAAGGCTCCTGCGGAACCGTCTATACTCCATAGTACTAAAATGGACCCCAGCATCCTCTATGGACTACGAGAAAAGGATTTACCGGTAGGTAATTAAAATCCTATTTTTTCCCTCAAAATTCTACACACAATACCCCATGATGACAAAGTGAAAAAAGTTTTTTTGAGATTTTTGCAAATGTATTAAAAATTAAAAACAAATCACATGTACATAAGTATTTACAGCCTTTGCTCAATACTTTGTTGATACACCTTTGGCAGCAATTACAGCCTCAAGCTTAACACACCTGTCTTTGGGCTGTTTCGCCCATTCCTCTTTGCAGCACCTCTCAAGCTGCATCAGGTTGGATGTGAAGCGTCAGTGCACTGCCATTTTCAGATCTCTCCAGAGATGTTCAATCGGATTCAAGTCTGTGCTCTTGCTGGGCCACTCAAGGACATTCACAGAGTTGTCCTGAAGCCACTCCTTTGATATCTTGGCTGTGTTCTTAGGGTTGTTGTCCTGCTAAAAAGATGAACTGTCGCCCCAGTCTGAGGTCAAGAGCACTCTGGAGCAGGTTTTCATCCAGGATGTCTCTGCACATTGCTGTATTCATCTTTCTCTCTATCCCGACTAGTCTCCCAGTTCCTTCCACTGAAAAACATCCCACAGCATGATGCTGCCACCACCATGCTTCACTGTAGGGATGATATTGGCCTTGTGATGAGCCGTGCCTAGTTTCCTCCAAACATGACGCCTGGCATTGACGTCAAACTGTTCAATCTTCGTCTCATCAGACCAGAGAATTTGTTTCTCATAGTCTGAGAGTCATTCAGGTGCATTTTGGCAAACTCCAGGTGGGCTGTAATGTGCTTTCTTTAACTAAGGAGTGGCTTCCGTCTGGCCACTCTCCCATAAAGGCCTGATTAATGGATTGCTGCAGAGATGGTTGTCTTTCTGGAAGGTTCTCCTCTCTCCACTGATGAATGCTGTAGCTCTGACAGAGTGACCATCGGGTTCTCGGTCACCTCCCTAACTAGGTCCCTTCTCCCCCGATCACTCGGTTTAGAGGGCCAGCCAGCTTTGAGAACAGTCCTGGTGGTTCCGAACCTCCTCCATTTACAGATGATGGTGGCCACTGTTCTCATTGGGACCTTCAAAGCAGCATATTTTTTTCTGTACCCTTCCCCAGATTTGTGCCTCAAGACAGGTCTACAGACAATTCCTTTGATTTCATGCTTGGTTTGTGCTCAGACATGCACTGTCAAGTGTGAGTGCCTTTCCAAATTATGTCCAATCAACTGAACTTCCCACACGTGGACTCCAATTAAGCTGTAGGAACATCTCAAGGATGATCAGTGGAAAAAGGATGCACCTGAGCTCAATTTTGAGCTTCATGGCAAAGACTGTGTATACTTATGTACATGTGATTTCTCAGTTTTTTATTTTTAATAGAAAAACAAAACAAAAAAAGCTCACCTCCACCGGCCAGTTTTTCACAGCACTAAATCAAATAGCATAACCATTAGATATGGGCCCTCATTCCGAGTTGATCGCTCGCTAAGGATTTTCGCAGCGCAGCGAACATGGCAAAATGGGTCTAATCTGCGCATGCGTATGCACCGCAATGCGCACGCGCGTTGTACTGCACAAACTGCTGTTTGTGCAGCTCTCCAGCACAAGCGATCGCACACCTGCACATACTAGAGATGAGCGGGTTCGGTTTCTCTGAATCCGAACCCGCACGAACTTCATGTTTTTTTCACGGGTCCGAGCAGACTCGGATCCTCCCGCCTTGCTCGGTTAACCCGAGCGCGCCCGAACGTCATCATGACGCTGTCGGATTCTCGCGAGACTCGGATTCTATATAAGGAGCCGCGCGTCGCCGCCATTTTCACACGTGCATTGAGATTGATAGGGAGAGGACGTGGCTGGCGTCCTCTCCATTTAGATTAGGGTTGAGAGAGAGAGAGAGAGAGATTGACCTGAGGCTGTGATACTGTAGAAGAGAGTGCAGAGTTTAGTGACTGACGACCACAGTGACCACCAGACAGTGCAGTTGTTTGTTTTATTTAATATATCCGTTCTCTGCCTGAAAAAAACGATACACACAGTGACTCAGTCACATACCATATCTGTGTGCACTGCTCAGCCCAGTGTGCTGCATCAATGTATATATATATCTGACTGTGCTCAGCTCACACAGCTTATAATTGTGGGAGAGACTGGGGAGCACTGCAGTGCCAGTTATAGGTTATAGCAGGAGCCAGGAGTACATAATATTATATTAAAATTAAACAGTGCACACTTTTGCTGCAGGAGTGCCACTGCCAGTGTGACTAGTGACCAGTGACCTGACCACCAGTATATATAATATTAGTAGTATACTATCTCTTTATCAACCAGTCTATATTAGCAGCAGACACAGTACAGTGCGGTAGTTCACGGCTGTGGCTACCTCTGTGTCGGCACTCGGCAGCCCGTCCATAATTGTATATACCACCTAACCGTGGTTTTTTTTTTCTTTCTTTATACATACATACTAGTTACGAGTATACTATCTCTTTATCAACCAGTCTATATATTAGCAGCAGACACAGTACAGTGCGGTAGTTCACGGCTGTGGCTACCTCTGTGTCGGCACTCGGCAGCCCGTCCATAATTGTATATACCACCTAACCGTGGTTTTTTTTTCTTTCTTTATACATACATACTAGTTACGAGTATACTATCTCTTTATCAACCAGTCTATATATTAGCAGCAGACACAGTACAGTGCGGTAGTTCACGGCTGTGGCTACCTCTGTGTCGGCACTCGGCAGCCCGTCCATAATTGTATATACCACCTAACCGTGGTTTTTTTTTCTTTCTTTATACATACATACTAGTTACGAGTATACTATCTCTTTATCAACCAGTCTATATATTAGCAGCAGACACAGTACAGTGCGGTAGTTCACGGCTGTGGCTACCTCTGTGTCGGCACTCGGCAGCCCGTCCATAATTGTATACTAGTATCCAATCCATCCATCTCCATTGTTTACCTGAGGTGCCTTTTAGTTGTGCCTATTAAAATATGGAGAACAAAAATGTTGAGGTTCCAAAATTAGGGAAAGATCAAGATCCACTTCCACCTCGTGCTGAAGCTGCTGCCACTAGTCATGGCCGAGACGATGAAATGCCAGCAACGTCGTCTGCCAAGGCCGATGCCCAATGGCATAGTACAGAGCATGTCAAAACCAAAACACCAAATATCAGTAAAAAAAGGACTCCAAAACCTAAAATAAAATTGTCGGAGGAGAAGCGTAAACTTGCCAATATGCCATTTACCACACGGAGTGGCAAGGAACGGCTGAGGCCCTGGCCTATGTTCATGGCTAGTGGTTCAGCTTCACATGAGGATGGAAGCACTCAGCCTCTCGCTAGAAAACTGAAAAGACTCAAGCTGGCAAAAGCACCGCAAAGAACTGTGCGTTCTTTGAAATCCCAAATCCACAAGGAGAGTCCAATTGTGTCGGTTGCGATGCCTGACCTTCCCAACACTGGACGTGAAGAGCATGCGCCTTCCACCATTTGCACGCCCCCTGCAAGTGCTGGAAGGAGCACCCGCAGTCCAGTTCCTGATAGTCAGATTGAAGATGTCAGTGTTGAAGTACACCAGGATGAGGAGGATATGGGTGTTGCTGGCGCTGGGGAGGAAATTGACCAGGAGGATTCTGATGGTGAGGTGGTTTGTTTAAGTCAGGCACCCGGGGAGACACCTGTTGTCCGTGGGAGGAATATGGCCGTTGACATGCCAGGTGAAAATACCAAAAAAATCAGCTCTTCGGTGTGGAGGTATTTCACCAGAAATGCGGACAACAGGTGTCAAGCCGTGTGTTCCCTTTGTCAAGCTGTAATAAGTAGGGGTAAGGACGTTAACCACCTCGGAACATCCTCCCTTATACGTCACCTGCAGCGCATTCATAATAAGTCAGTGACAAGTTCAAAAACTTTGGGTGACAGCGGAAGCAGTCCACTGACCAGTAAATCCCTTCCTCTTGTAACCAAGCTCACGCAAACCACCCCACCAACTCCCTCAGTGTCAATTTCCTCCTTCCCCAGGAATGCCAATAGTCCTGCAGGCCATGTCACTGGCAATTCTGACGAGTCCTCTCCTGCCTGGGATTCCTCCGATGCATCCTTGCGTGTAACGCCTACTGCTGCTGGCGCTGCTGTTGTTGCCGCTGGGAGTCGATGGTCATCCCAGAGGGGAAGTCGTAAGCCCACTTGTACTACTTCCAGTAAGCAATTGACTGTTCAGCAGTCCTTTGCGAGGAAGATGAAATATCACAGCAGTCATCCTACTGCAAAGCGGATAACTGAGGCCTTGACAACTATGTTGGTGTTAGACGTGCGTCCGGTATCCGCCGTTAGTTCACAGGGAACTAGACAATTTATTGAGGCAGTGTGCCCCCGTTACCAAATACCATCTAGGTTCCACTTCTCTAGGCAGGCGATACCGAGAATGTACACGGACGTCAGAAAAAGACTCACCAGTGTCCTAAAAAATGCAGTTGTACCCAATGTCCACTTAACCACGGACATGTGGACAAGTGGAGCAGGGCAGGGTCAGGACTATATGACTGTGACAGCCCACTGGGTAGATGTATGGACTCCCGCCGCAAGAACAGCAGCGGCGGCACCAGTAGCAGCATCTCGCAAACGCCAACTCTTTCCTAGGCAGGCTACGCTTTGTATCACCGGTTTCCAGAATACGCACACAGCTGAAAACCTCTTACGGCAACTGAGGAAGATCATCGCGGAATGGCTTACCCCAATTGGACTCTCCTGTGGATTTGTGGCATCGGACAACGCCAGCAATATTGTGTGTGCATTAAATATGGGCAAATTCCAGCACGTCCCATGTTTTGCACATACCTTGAATTTGGTGGTGCAGAATTTTTTAAAAAACGACAGGGGCGTGCAAGAGATGCTGTCGGTGGCCAGAAAAATTGCGGGACACTTTCGGCGTACAGGCACCACGTACAGAAGACTGGAGCACCACCAAAAACTACTGAACCTGCCCTGCCATCATCTGAAGCAAGAAGTGGTAACGAGGTGGAATTCAACCCTCTATATGCTTCAGAGGTTGGAGGAGCAGCAAAAGGCCATTCAAGCCTATACAATTGAGCACGATATAGGAGGTGGAATGCACCTGTCTCAAGTGCAGTGGAGAATGATTTCAACGTTGTGCAAGGTTCTGATGCCCTTTGAACTTGCCACACGTGAAGTCAGTTCAGACACCGCCAGCCTGAGTCAGGTCATTCCCCTCATCAGGCTTTTGCAGAAGAAGCTGGAGGCATTGAAGAAGGAGCTAAAAGGGAGCGATTCCGCTAGGCATGTGGGACTTGTGGATGCAGCCCTTAATTCGCTTAACAAGGATTCACGGGTGGTCAATCTGTTGAAATCAGAGCACTACATTTTGGCCACCGTGCTCGATCCTAGATTTAAAGCCTACCTTGGATCTCTCTTTCCGGCAGACACAGGTCTGCTGGGGTTGAAAGACCTGCTGGTCACAAAATTGTCAAGTCAAGCGGAACGCGACCTGTCAACATCTCCTCCTTCACATTCTCCCGCAACTGGGGGTGCGAGGAAAAGGCTCAGAATTCCGAGCCCACCCGCTGGCGGTGATGCAGGGCAGTCTGGAGCGACTGCTGATGCTGACATCTGGTCCGGACTGAAGGACCTGACAACGATTACGGACATGTCGTCTACTGTCACTGCATATGATTCTCTCAACATTGATAGAATGGTGGAGGATTATATGAGTGACCGCATCCAAGTAGGCACGTCACACAGTCCGTACTTATACTGGCAGGAAAAAGAGGCAATTTGGAGGCCCTTGCACAAACTGGCTTTATTCTACCTAAGTTGCCCTCCCACAAGTGTGTACTCCGAAAGAGTGTTTAGTGCCGCCGCTCACCTTGTCAGCAATCGGCGTACGAGGTTACATCCAGAAAATGTGGAGAAGATGATGTTCATTAAAATGAATTATAATCAATTCCTCCGCGGAGACATTGACCAGCAGCAATTGCCTCCACAAAGTACACAGGGAGCTGAGATGGTGGATTCCAGTGGGGACGAATTGATAATCTGTGAGGAGGGGGATGTACACGGTGATATATCGGAGGGTGAAGATGAGGTGGACATCTTGCCTCTGTAGAGCCAGTTTGTGCAAGGAGAGATTAATTGCTTCTTTTTTGGGGGGGGTCCAAACCAACCCGTCATATCAGTCACAGTCGTGTGGCAGACCCTGTCACTGAAATGATGGGTTGGTTAAAGTGTGCATGTCCTGTTTTGTTTATACAACATAAGGGTGGGTGGGAGGGCCCAAGGACAATTCCATCTTGCACCTCTTTTTTCTTTTCTTTTTCTTTGCATCATGTGCTGATTGGGGAGGGTTTTTTGGAAGGGACATCCTGCGTGACACTGCAGTGCCACTCCTAGATGGGCCCGGTGTTTGTGTCGGCCACTAGGGTCGCTAATCTTACTCACACAGCTACCTCATTGCGCCTCTTTTTTTCTTTGCGTCATGTGCTGTTTGGGGAGGGTTTTTTGGAAGGGACATCCTGCGTGACACTGCAGTGCCACTCCTAGATGGGCCCGGTGTTTGTGTCGGCCACTAGGGTCGCTAATCTTACTCACACAGCTACCTCATTGCGCCTCTTTTTTTCTTTGCGTCATGTGCTGTTTGGGGAGGGTTTTTTGGAAGGGCCATCCTGCGTGACACTGCAGTGCCACTCCTAGATGGGCCCGGTGTTTGTGTCGGCCACTAGGGTCGCTAATCTTACTCACACAGCTACCTCATTGCGCCTCTTTTTTTCTTTGCGTCATGTGCTGTTTGGGGAGGGTTTTTTGGAAGGGACATCCTGCGTGACACTGCAGTGCCACTCCTAGATGGGCCCGGTGTTTGTGTCGGCCACTAGGGTCGCTTATCTTACTCACACAGCGACCTCGGTGCAAATTTTAGGACTAAAAATAATATTGTGAGGTGTGAGGTATTCAGAATAGACTGAAAATGAGTGTAAATTATGGTTTTTGAGGTTAATAATACTTTGGGATCAAAATGACCCCCAAATTCTATGATTTAAGCTGTTTTTTAGTGTTTTTTGAAAAAAACACCCGAATCCAAAACACACCCGAATCCGACAAAAAAAATTCGGTGAGGTTTTGCCAAAACGCGTTCGAACCCAAAACACGGCCGCGGAACCGAACCCAAAACCAAAACACAAAACCCGAAAAATTTCAGGCGCTCATCTCTAGTGTGTAGGGCCTATTACACTGTCCGCTTATTCAAATCAAGCCATAAATCAGTAATCCATAAAGAGAATTTCTATGCTACTGTACACTTGCTGCTGAACTGACACTGTATCATATCTATTGGTTATGCTATTTGATTTAGGCCCTCATTCCGAGTTGTTCGCTCGCAAGCTGCTTTTAGCAGCTTTGCACACGCTAATCCGCCGCCTACTGGGAGTGAATCTTAGCTTCTTAAAATTGCGAACGAAAGATTCGCAATATTGCGAAAAGACATCTCTGTGCAGTTTCTGAGTAGCTCGAGACTTACTCGCCATCTGCGATCAGTTCAGTGCTTGTCGTTCCTGGTTTGACGTCACAAACACACCCAGCGTTCGCCCAGACACTCCTGCGTTTCTCCAGCCACTCCTGCGTTTTCCCCAGAAACTGTAGCGTTTTTTCCCACACGCCCATAAAACGGCCTGTTTCCGCCCAGAAACACCCACTTCCTGTCAATCACACTCCGATCGCCTGAACGAAGAAAAAGCCGTGAGTAAAATACCAAACTGTATAGCAAATTTACTTGGCACAGTCGCAGTGCGAACATTGCGCATGCGCACTAAGCGGAAAATCGCTGCGATGCGATAAAATTTACAGAGCGAACAACTCGGAATGACCACCTTAGTGCTGTGAATTTGAAAAACTGCCCGGTAGATGTGACCTTTTTTTACATGTCATAGTTTAATAAATTGTGTATATAATTAATTCCTGTGCGCTGTAATATCGTTTTTTTTTTTCTAAACAAATTCATAGGGTTAAGTAGTAGCCCCTATTTCTCTAATGTCCTTCGTGGATGCTGGGGACTCCGTAAGGACCATGGGGAATAGACGGGCTCCGCAGGAGACTGGGCACTCTAAAGAAAGATTAGGTACTATCTGGTGTGCACTGGCTCCTCCCCCTATGCCCCTCCTCCAGACCTCAGTTAGAATCTGTGCCCGGCCAGAGCTGGGTGCTCCTAGTGGGCTCTCCTGAGCCTACTAGTAAAAGAAAGTATTTGTTAGGTTTTTTATTTTCAGTGAGCTTCTGCTGGCAACAGACTCTCTGCTACGTGGGACTGAGGGGAGAGAAGCAAACCTACCTATCTGCAGCTAGGTTGCGCTTCTTAGGCTACTGGACACCATTAGCTCCAGAGGGATCGAACACAGGCACCTGTCCTCGATCGTCCGTTCCCGGAGCCGCGCCGCCGTCCCCCTCGCAGAGCCAGAAGTACAGAAGACCGGCAGAAGCAAGAAGACATCAAAATCGGCGGCAGAAGACTCCTGTCTTCACATGAGGTAGCGCACAGCACTGCAGCTGTGCGCCATTGCTACCACATTACACACACACACTCCGGTCACTGTAGGGTGCAGGGCGCAGGGGCGGGCGCCCTGGGCAGCAATTGGGATACCTCCTGGCAAAAGCAGCATATATACAGTTGGACACTGTTATATGCATGAGCCCCCGCCATTAATTTTACACAAAATCGTGGGACAGAAGCCCGCTGCTGAGGGGGCGGGGCCTTCTTCCTCAGTACTCACCAGCGCCATTTTCTCTCCACAGATCCGCTGAGAGAAGCTCCCCAGGCTCCCCTGCACGATAGAGAGGGTGAAAAAGAGAGGGGGGGCACATAAAATTGGCGTAAAAACATTATATACAGCAGCTACTGGGTTAACACTAAGTTACTGTGTGATTCCTGGGTCATATAGCGCTGGGGTGTGTGCTGGCATACTCTCTCTCTGTCTCTCCAAAGGGCCTTATGGGGGAACTGTCTTCAAATAGAGCATCCCCTGTGTGTGTGGTGTGTCGGTACGTGTGTGTCGACATGTCTGAGGTAAAAGGCTCCCCTAAGGAGGAGATGGAGCAAATATGTGTGTGAGAGGGTGTCTCCGTCGACAACGCCGACACCTGTTTGGATATGTGTAAGTGCTGAGGTGAATCTATGGTACAAAAGATTGGAGAACAGACTGGAAATCTACCCATGTCTGTCCCTGTGTCACAGAGACCTTCAGAGTCTCTCAATGCTCACTATCCAAAAATAATAAACACTGATGTCGAAACGGAGTTTGACTCCAGTGTCGACTACGATAATGCAAAGTTACAGCCAGGATGGCTGAAAGGTATTCAATGTATGATTATTGTAATAAAAGATGATTTGCATATCACTGATGACTCATTTGTCCCTGACACAAGGGTACACATGTTAAGGGTAAGAAAGCTGAGGTAAATTTCCCTCCTCTCATGAGGAAAAATAGCGGGAATCTCAAGACAAGAGACTGCAGCTTCCCACAATAAAATTCTCAGGCAGTATCCTTTCCCCACTAGGGCCAGGATGTGTTGAGAATCTTCCCCTAGGGTGTCCTGTTTGCACAGAAGGGAGCACTAGCTATTCTCAGGGATCCTGCAGATAGCGTGCACATTCTAGTATACTACTCAGACCGGCGATTGTGTCGGCAGGGGTTTATAGCGCTGTGGCAGCATGGACAGGTACCTTATCAAAAGAGATTGAGACCCTAGTATGTATGTATATATATATATATATATATATATATATATATATGTAAAAAAAAACAAATAGATGCGGGGGCGCACGGGTAACATTCAGTGGGCACTAAGAGTGCACGTGAATCTGTGATTTTAAAAGAATAAATATATATATAACGTAAAAAATATATATAACTAACCCAATTAATGGGTGGCCGCAACCTTAAACAATGTGATATGTGCTTGGATGGCACATAAAGGATAAGTATGAAACTAGTGAAGATAAGGGCGCCTATTTAGTGTTTCTTTAAAGAATTGATATGAAGTGAATCAAGTGATAATGTATGGACATCACTTATCTGGTATATACACTTTCTTCGGTCTCATGACCAGTGCACATATGTAAAAAGAAATAAAACAGAAATATCATAGCGCGTACAGTTTTAAAGCATATTTCACCATACAAAATAGAAGTAGTTGTATCTAAAAAACCTCCTAAGGATAAGCAAATCCTCAATGTTAAAAATCCACCAGCGGGGATTATTGGGGTTTTTCACAAAATTTTAATACAACATATAACATAGAAGGTATAAAATAGTAAAAATGCAAGCGTACAGAAGATAACAAGATTCGAGCTTATCAATCTGTATGTACAATCAGGTACATCCTGTTTTCCATAAAAATCCAATATTGGTAAAAATGCAAACGTACAGGAAATCTGAGTTAAAAAAGCTTATCTGTCCATAAGGAGGTCTCCGGTACAGCAGTCCCAACGCGTTTCGTCAGCAGTATGACTTCATCATGGGGATATAGTCAGTAGTGAACAGGTATCCTATTTATACCTGTGAGCAGTGTGAGGATCTGTCACATGGTCCAACAAGTAGTGACCTCACTTCCTATATAACAAATGAAATCACCAGGTGCAGTGCAGTCCAGGAAGCCCCAGAGTTAGACTATATATATAGATAGATATATATATTAAAGATGCTGTCTTAAGTGATAGGTGTATATATATATATATATATATAAAACATGCTCAAAGAGACAGGAGTATACTGGGTCCTAGAGTCAAAGCTATGTCGATTTCTGCTTGACGTGTCCTGTAAAATATGCAATGGACAGATGATGCCGACTTAAGAGGCATGTGGAAGGCTGAGGATGGTGTGGAGAAGGGTTCTCGGACCTGGTCTCCACAGCTAGAGCTGGTAATTCTGATATTTTACCTTATATTCCTGCACAGCCTAGGAAAGCACGACATTATCAAATGCAGCCTTTCGGGGGGAAAAAAAAAAAAAAGAAAGAAACAAGAAAGTCCGAGGGGCGTCCTTTCTTGCCAGAGGCAGGGGCAGAGGAAAGAAGCTGCACAACACAGCTAGTTCCCAGGAACAGAAGTCCTCCCTGGCCTCTACAAAAATCCACCACTTGTCGCTGGGGCTCCACAGGCGGAGCTAGGCCCAGTGGGGGCACGCCTTCGTAAGTTCAGCCACAAGTGGGTTCACTCCCTGTTAGATCCCTGGGCAATAGATATTGTGTCTCAGGGATACAAGCTGGACTTTGAGAAGATGCCCCCTCACCGACGGCCCTGCCGGCTTCCCCCCAAGAGAGGGAAACAGTGTTGACTGCAATTCATAAATTGTATCTTCAACAGGTGGTGGTCAAGGTTCCCCTCCTCCAACAAGGAGGGGATTATTTTTCGACCAGGTTGTAGTCCCAAAACCAGACGGTTTGGTCAGACCCATATTGAATTTCAAATCCCTGAACATATATCTGAAAGGGTTCAAGTTCAAGATGGAATCGCTAAGAGCGGTTATTGCAAGCCTGAAAGGGGGAGATTTTATGGTGACTCGGGACATAAAGGAAGCACACCTTCATGTCCCCATTTATCCACCTCATCAGGCGTACATTAGAATTGCGGTACGGGATGGTCATTACCAATTTCAGACGTTGCCGTTGGGTATCTCCAGGGCCTTGAGAATATTCACCAAGGTAATGGCGGAAATGATGGTGCTCCTGCGGAAGCAAGGTGTCACTATTATCACGTACTTGGACGATCTCCTCATAAAAGCGAAATCAAGAGAGCAGTTGCTGAACAACGTATCACTTTCTCTGGAAGTGAAACGGCAACAAGGCTGGATTCTATATATTCCAAAGTCGCAGTGGGTTCTTACAGCTCATCTGCTTCTCCTAGGCATGATCCTAGATACAGACTAGAAAAGGGTTTATCTCCCGATAGAGCTCAGGAGCTCGTGACACTGGTCAGGAATCTATTAAAACCATAACAGGTGTCAGTGCATCACTGCACTCGAGTCCTGGGAAGGAGGGTGGCATCATTCGAGGCCATTCCCTTCGGCAGGTTCCATACGAGGACCTTACATTGGGACTTACTGGACAAGTGGTCCGGATCACATCTTCGGATGCATTGGTTAATCACCCTATCCCCCAAAACCAGGGTGTGTCTCCTGTGGTGACTGCAGACTGCTCACCTTCTTGAAGGTCGCAGATTCGGCATTCAGGATTGGGTCCTGATGACCACGGATGCAAGCCTCCGAGAGTGGGGGGCAGTCACACAGGGAAGAAATTTCCAAGGGCTGTGGTCAAGGCAGGAGACTTGCCTTCACATCAATATCTGGAACTAAAGGCCATATACAACGCCCTAAGTCAAGCAGAGACACTGCTTCGCGACCAACCGATTCTGATCCAGTCAGACCGCAGTGGCTCATGTAAACTGCCAAGGCGGCACAAGGAGCAGGCTGGCGATGGTAGAAGCCACCAGAATTCTTTGCTGGGCGGAGAATCACGTAAGTGCACTGTCAGCAGTGTTCATTCCGGGAGTGGACAACTAGGAAGCAGACTTCCTCAGCAGGCACGACCTCCACCCGGGAGAGTGGGGACTTCATCAAGAAGTCTTCACTTAGATTGCAAATCGATGGGAACTGCCACAGGTGGACATGATGGCGTCCCGCCTCAACAAAAAGGGACCCTCAGGCGATAGCTGTGGACGCACTGGTAACACCGTAGGTGTTCCAGTCGGTCTATGTGTTTCCTCCTCTTCCTCTCATACCCAAGGTGCTGAGAATCGTAAGAAAAAGGGGAGTGAGATCAATACTCGTGGTTCCGGATTGGCCAAGAAGGACTTGGTACCCAGAACTACAAGAAATGCTCACAGAGGACCCATGGCCTCTGCCTCTTAGACAGGACCTGTTGCAACAGGAGCCCTGTCTGTTCCAAGACTTACCGCGGCTGCGTTTGACGGCATGGCGGTTGAGCGCCGGATCCTAGCAGAAAAGGGCATTCCGGATGAAGTTATTCCTACGCTGATAAAGGCTAGGAAGGACGTGACCTCAAAGCATTATCACCGTATATGGCGAAAATATGTTGCTTGGTGTGAGGCCAGGAAGGCCCCTACAGAGGAATTCCAGCTGGGTCGATTCCTGCACTTCCTACAGTCAGGAGTGACTATGGGCCTAAAATTGGGGTCCATAAAGGTCAGGATTTCGGCCCTATCCATTTTCTTTAAAAAAAAACTGGCTTCACTGCCTGAGGTTCAGACGTTTGTTAAGGGAGTGCTGCATATTCACCCCCCTTTTGTGCCACCAGTGGCACATTGGGATCTTAGCTAGGTGTTGGATTTCCTGAAATCCCACGGGTTTGAGCAATTTAAGACCGTGGAGCTCAAGTATCTCACGTGGAAAGTGGTCATGCTGTTGGCCTTCGGCTAGGCGTGTGTCAGAATTGGCGGCTTTGTCACAGTGATGTGCGGTGAGGTCAATGGCTGGGGAGACACTGGCTTCACCAGTACATCCCCAGCAGCACAAGAACACAAACCTCAGCTCACTTTTTAGGAACAGCAGATACATTAGAGTACATGGTGGTGGGCTAGTACTGCACAGTAGGCAGGTAGAGCCCCCTTTTACAGATTATGGCAGGCAGAGTCCCCATTTTTACACATTACGGTAGGCAGAGTCCCCTTTTTTTACGCATTTCGGCAACAGAGTCCCCCTTTTTTACACATTACGGCAGACAGGCAGAGTCCCCCTATCTACACATTACAGCAACAGAGTCCCCCTTTTTTTACACATTATGGCAGAATGCAGAGTCCCCCTTTTTACACATTACAGCAAGAGAGTCGCCCTTTTTACACATTACGGCAGAATGCAGAGTCCCCCTTTTCACACATTACAGCAACAGAGTCCCCCCCCCCCTTTTTTTTTTTTACACATTACAGCTATAGAGCCCTCCATTTTTACACATTAAGCAGGCAGAGTCCCCTTTTACACATTACGGCAGCCAGAATCCCCATTTTTACACATTACAGCAGTCACCTTTTTTCAAAATTACAGCAACAGAGTCCCCCATTTTACACATTATGCAGCAGAGTCCCTCTTTCTTTTTTATAGATTATGGCAGCTGCCCTCACAGAGGTAACCCCTTCTCTGTGTATGGGCTCAGCATGTAGTGGGGAAAGAGGGAAAGTGAGGCGGGTGAGGGTGACATTACCTGTCCGCGCTGTGGGGAGGAACAGGGGTGCCGTACTCACCACAAGCACCTCAGGATCGCGGCCGGCAATTGGCTCGATAAACACTGCATTCACTTGAAAGAGCTCACCGGACATGGCTCCACAGGAAACAGACACCCGGAGAAGCGTCTGTGGCTGCTGCCTGGACGAGGCTGAAGGAGGAGGAGAGCACCGGCCGCCGCTGCTGCACTTGCAGCTCTAGGCTACCCGGCGCCGGCTCCGGCCTGCTGACGCCGCTGCACTTTCCCCCCTCCTCGGTGCTGCCTGCGGCTACCACTGCACAAGATCCCGGTGATGATCGCCGGCCGGCCGCGGGACTCTCCCACCACCAGAAGCAGGTGAGGGGGGGGGGGGGGGGAATGAAGTGAGGGGAGCAGCTTACTGTCCTGCCTGCTGTATGGGTGATTGGACAGCGGATCCAGCGCTGGATCCGCTGTCCAATCATTTCTGCCTTGCTGACAGGGAAAGCCCATCCCTATCAGCGAGGCACTTCTGTAGGTGCCGCTTTCTTCCCTTATTTCAATGGGCTTTTAAAGCCCAGTTCTTGGCACCGCCCGGCGCTCGATCCCCGTTGCCTATGGGAGGCACTGCTATCAGTGCCTCCCAAACGAATTTAATGGGTACAAATTATTAGAATAGAATAAAGAAGATGCTTATGACACAGAATATGTGTCATAAGTATCTACTTTGTATTATTTTAATAATTAATCACAGGGGAGGCACTGCCTCCCCTGCCTCCCCTTACTGCAAGTACTGGAGTCCGCAATTCCTGCCAAAGGTGGTGTCATCTTTTCATTTGAACCAACCTATTGTGGTGCCTGTGGCTACTAGTGGCTTGGAGGACTCCAAGTTGCTGGACGTAGTCAGGGCTTTGAAGATTTATGTATCCAGAACAGCTGGAGTCAGGAAGACTGACTCGCTGTTTATCCTGTATGCACCCAACAAGCTGGGTGCACCTGCTTCAAAGCAGACTATTGCTCGCTGGATCTGTAACACGATTCAGCAGGCTCATTCTGCGGCAGGATTGCCGCATCCTAAATCAGTAAAAGCCCATTCCACGAGGAAGGTGAGCTCTTCTTGGGCGGCTGCCCGAGGGGTCTCGGCATTACAGCTTTGCTGAGCTGCTACTTGGTCGGGTTCAAACACTTTTGCAAAATTCTACAGGTTTGATACCCTGGCTGAGGAGGACCTTGTGTTTGCCCATTCGGTGCTGCAGAGTCATCCGCACTCTCCCGCCCGTTTGGGAGCTTTGGTATAATCCCCATGGTCCTTACGGAGTCCCCAGCATCCACGAAGGACGTTAGAGAAAATAAGAATTTACTCACCGGTAATTCTATTTCTCGTAGTCCGTAGTGGATGCTGGGCGCCCGTCCCAAGTGCGGACTTTCTGCAATACGTGCATATAGTTATTGCTTAATAAAGAGTTATTGTTATGAGGCATCCGTTGAGTGATGCTCAGTTGTGGTTCATACTGTAAACTGGGTAAGGTTATCACAAGTTGTACGGTGTGATTGGTGTGGCTGGTTTGAGTCTTACCCTGGATTCCAAAATCCTTTCCTTGTTATGTCAGCTCTTCTGGGCACAGTTTCCTTAACTGAGGTCTGGAGGAGGGGCATAGGGGGAGGAGCCAGTGCACCCCAGATAGTACATAATCTTTCTTTAGAGTGCCCAGTCTCCTGCGGAGCCCGTCTATTCCCCATGGTCCTTACGGAGTCCCCAGCATCCACTACGGACTACGAGAAATAGAATTACCGGTGAGTAAATTCTTGTTATTACTGGCTGTACAGGAATTAATTTGATAAGCGCTGGGTCAATTTTTGAGTGTGGGTTTTATTTTTAATACATTTGCAAAAATCTAAAAAAAACACTTTTTTTTACGTTGTCATTATGGGGTATTCCATTTTGGAATAAGGCTGTAACTAGAGATGAGCGGGTTCGGTTCCTCGGAATCCGAACCCGCCCAAACTTCAGCTTTTTTTACACGGATCCGAGCGACTCGGATCTTCCCGCCTTGCTCGGTTAACCCGAGCGCGCCCGAACGTCATCATGACGCTGTCGGATTCTCGCGAGGCTCGGATTCTATCGCGAGACTCGGATTCTATATAAGGAGCCGCGCGTCGCCGCCATTTTACACGTGCATTGAGATTGATAGTGAGAGGACGTGGCTGGCGTCCTCTCCGTTTAGAGAAGAAATAGATAGGAGAGTGAGAGTGAGACAGTGACACTTCATTTACTGGAGCTTAGGAGGAGTACTCAGACAGAGAGTGCAGAATTTTGCTGATAGTATTAGTTAGTTATACTAGTGACAGAGTGAGACAGTGACACTTCATTTACTGGAGCTTAGGAGGAGTACTCAGACAGAGAGTGCAGAATTTTGCTGATAGTATTAGTTAGTTATACTAGTGACTGACCAGTGACCACCAGTGCAGTTTTATATTATTTAATATAATCCGTTCTCTGCCTGAAAAAACGATACACAGTGACTCAGTCACATACCATATCTGTGCTCAGCCCAGTGTGCTGCTGCATCATCTATGTATAATATCTGACTGTGCTCACACAGCTTAATTGTGGGGGAGACTGGGGAGCAGTTAGGTTATAGCAGGAGCCAGGAGTACATATTAAAAAATTAAACAGTGCACACTTTTTTTCTGCCGGAGTGCCACTGCCAGTGTGACTGACCAGTGACCTGACCACCAGTATATAGTATACTATATTGTATTGTGAATGTCTGCCTGTAAAAGTTAAACACACGTCGTGTGACTTGTGTGGTGTTTTTTTATTCTATAAAATAAAAAACTCATTCTGCTGACAGACCGTGTCCAGCAGGTCCGTCATTATATAATATATACCTGTCCGGCTGCAGTAGTGATATATATATATTTTTTATATCATTATTTATCATCCAGTCGCAGCAGACACAGTACGGTAGTTAACGGCTGTAGCTACCTCTGTGTCGGCACTCGGCAGTCCATCCATAATTGTATACCACCTACCCGTGGTTTTTTTTTTCTTTCTTCTTTATACATACTACATCTCATTATCATCCAGTCTATATTAGCAGCAGACACAGTACAGTACGGTAGTCCACGGCTGTAGCTACCTCTGTGTCGGCACTCGGCAGTCCGTCCATAATTGTATACCACCTACCCGTGGTTTTTTTTTTCTTTCTTCTTTATACATACTACATCTCATTATCAACCAGTCTATATTAGCAGCAGACACAGTACGGTAGTCCACGGCTGTAGCTACCTCTGTGTCGGCACTCGGCAGTCCGTCCATAATTGTATACCACCTACCCGTGGTTTTTTTTTTTCTTTCTTCTTTATACATACTACATCTCATTATCATCCAGTCTATATTAGCAGCAGACACAGTACAGTACGGTAGTCCACGGCTGTAGCTACCTCTGTGTCGGCACTCGGCAGTCCGTCCATAATTGTATACCACCTACCCGTGGTTTTTTTTTCTTTCTTCTTTATACATACTACATCTCATTATCAACCAGTCTATATTAGCAGCAGACACAGTACGGTAGTCCACGGCTGTAGCTACCTCTGTGTCGGCACTCGGCAGTCCATCCATAATTGTATACCACCTACCCGTGGTTTTTTTTTTCTTTCTTCTTTATACATACTACATCTCATTATCATACAGTCTATATTAGCAGCAGACACAGTACAGTACAATAGTCCACGGCTGTAGCTACCTCTGTGTCGGCACTCGGCAGTCCATCCATAATTGTATACTAGTATCCATCCATCTCCATTGTTTACCTGAGGTGCCTTTTAGTTGTGCCTATTAAAATATGGAGAACAAAAATGTTGAGGTTCCAAAATTAGGGAAAGATCAAGATCCACTTCCACCTCGTGCTGAAGCTGCTGCCACTAGTCATGGCCGAGACGATGAAATGCCAGCAACGTCGTCTGCCAAGGCCGATGCCCAATGTCATAGTACAGAGCATGTCAAATCCAAAACACCAAATATCAGTAAAAAAAGGACTCCAAAACCTAAAATAAAATTGTCGGAGGAGAAGCGTAAACTTGCCAATATGCCATTTACCACACGGAGTGGCAAGGAACGGCTGAGGCCCTGGCCTATGTTCATGGCTAGTGGTTCAGCTTCACATGAGGATGGAAGCACTCAGCCTCTCGCTAGAAAACTGAAAAGACTCAAGCTGGCAAAAGCACCGCAAAGAACTGTGCGTTCTTCGAAATCCCAAATCCACAAGGAGAGTCCAATTGTGTCGGTTGAGATGCCTGACCTTCCCAACACTGGACGTGAAGAGCATGCGCCTTCCACCATTTGCACGCCCCCTGCAAGTGCTGGAAGGAGCACCCGCAGTCCAGTTCCTGATAGTCAGATTGAAGATGAAGATGTTGAAGTACACCAGGATGAGGAGGATATGGGTGTTGCTGGCGCTGGGGAGGAAATTGACCAGGAGGATTCTGATGGTGAGGTGGTTTGTTTAAGTCAGGCACCCGGGGAGACACCTGTTGTCCGTGGGAGGAATATGGCCGTTGACATGCCTGGTGAAAATACCAAAAAAATCAGCTCTTCAGTGTGGAGGTATTTCAACAGAAAAGCGGACAACAGGTGTCAAGCCGTGTGTTGCCTTTGTCAAGCTGTAATAAGTAGGGGTAAGGACGTTAACCACCTCGGAACATCCTCCCTTATACGTCACCTGCAGCGCATTCATAATAAGTCAGTGACAAGTTCAAAAACTTTGGGCGACAGCGGAAGCAGTCCACTGACCAGTAAATCCCTTCCTCTTGTAACCAAGCTCACGCAAACCACCACACCAACTCCCTCAGTGTCAATTTCCTCCTTCCCCAGGAATGCCAATAGTCCTGCAGGCCATGTCACTGGCAATTCTGACGAGTCCTCTCCTGCCTGGGATTCCTCCGATGCATCCTTGCGTGTAACGCCTACTGCTGCTGGCGCTGCTGTTGTTGCTGCTGGGAGTCGATGGTCATCCCAGAGGGGAAGTCGTAAGCCCACTTGTACTACTTCCAGTAAACAATTGACTGTCCAACAGTCCTTTGCGAGGAAGATGAAATATCACAGCAGTCATCCTGCTGCAAAGCGGATAACTGAGGCCTTGACAACTATGTTGGTGTTAGACGTGCGTCCGGTATCCGCCGTTAGTTCACAGGGAACTAGACAATTTATTGAGGCAGTGTGCCCCCGTTACCAAATACCATCTAGGTTCCACTTCTCTAGGCAGGCGATACCGAGAATGTACATGGACGTCAGAAAAAGACTCACCAGTGTCCTAAAAAATGCAGTTGTACCCAATGTCCACTTAACCACGGACATGTGGACAAGTGGAGCAGGGCAGGGTCAGGACTATATGACTGTGACAGCCCACTGGGTAGATGTATGGACTCCCGCCGCAAGAACAGCAGCGGCGGCACCAGTAGCAGCATCTCGCAAACGCCAACTCTTTCCTAGGCAGGCTACGCTTTGTATCACCGCTTTCCAGAATACGCACACAGCTGAAAACCTCTTACGGCAACTGAGGAAGATCATCGCGGAATGGCTTACCCCAATTGGACTCTCCTGTGGATTTGTGGCATCGGACAACGCCAGCAATATTGTGTGTGCATTAAATATGGGCAAATTCCAGCACGTCCCATGTTTTGCACATACCTTGAATTTGGTGGTGCAGAATTTTTTAAAAAACGACAGGGGCGTGCAAGAGATGCTGTCGGTGGCCAGAAGAATTGCGGGACACTTTCGGCGTACAGGCACCACGTACAGAAGACTGGAGCACCACAAAAAACTACTGAACCTGCCCTGCCATCATCTGAAGCAAGAAGTGGTAACGAGGTGGAATTCAACCCTCTATATGCTTCAGAGGTTGGAGGAGCAGCAAAAGGCCATTCAAGCCTATACAATTGAGCACGATATAGGAGGTGGAATGCACCTGTCTCAAGCGCAGTGGAGAATGATTTCAACGTTGTGCAAGGTTCTGATGCCCTTTGAACTTGCCACACGTGAAGTCAGTTCAGACACTGCCAGCCTGAGTCAGGTCATTCCCCTCATCAGGCTTTTGCAGAAGAAGCTGGAGACATTGAAGGAGGAGCTAACACGGAGCGATTCCGCTAGGCATGTGGGACTTGTGGATGGAGCCCTTAATTCGCTTAACAAGGATTCACGGGTGGACAATCTGTTGAAATCAGAGCACTACATTTTGGCCACCGTGCTCGATCCTAGATTTAAAGCCTACCTTGGATCTCTCTTTCCGGCAGACACAAGTCTGCTGGGGTTGAAAGACCTGCTGGTGAGAAAATTGTCAAGTCAAGCGGAACGCGACCTGTCAACATCTCCTCCTTCAGGAAAAAGAGGCAATTTGGAGGCCCTTGCACAAACTGGCTTTATTCTACCTAAGTTGCCCTCCCACAAGTGTGTACTCCGAAAGAGTGTTTAGTGCCGCCGCTCACCTTGTCAGCAATCGGCGTACGAGGTTACATCCAGAAAATGTGGAGAAGATGATGTTCATTAAAATGAATTATAATCAATTCCTCCGTGGAGACATTGACCAGCAGCAATTGCCTCCACAAAGTACACAGGGAGCTGAGATGGTGGATTCCAGTGGGGACGAATTGATAATCTGTGAGGAGGGGGATGTACACGGTGATATATCGGAGGATGATGATGAGGTGGACATCTTGCCTCTGTAGAGCCAGTTTGTGCAAGGAGAGATTAATTGCTTCTTTTTTGGTGGGGGTCCAAACCAACCCGTCATATCAGTCACAGTCGTGTGGCAGACCCTGTCACTGAAATGATGGGTTGGTTAAAGTGTGCATGTCCTGTTTATACAACATAAGGGTGGGTGGGAGGGCCCAAGGACAATTCCATCTTGCACCTCTTTTTTCTTTAATTTTTCTTTGCGTCATGTGCTGTTTGGGGAGGGTTTTTTTGAAGGGACATCCTGCGTGACACTGCAGTGCCACTCCTAGATGGGCCCGGTGTTTGTGTCGGCCACTAGGGTCGCTTATCTTACTCACACAGCTACCTCATTGCGCCTCTTTTTTTCTTTGCGTCATGTGCTGTTTGGGGAGGGTTTTTTGGAAGGGACATTCTGCGTGACACTGCAGTGCCACTCCTAGATGGGCCCGGTGTTTGTGTCGGCCACTAGGGTCGCTTATCTTACTCACACAGTCAGCTACCTCATTGCGCCTCTTTTTTTCTTTGCGTCATGTGCTGTTTGGGGAGGGTTTTTTGGAAGGGACATCCTGCGTGACACTGCAGTGCCACTCCTAGATGGGCCCGGTGTTTGTGTCGGCCACTAGGGTCGCTTATCTTACTCACACAGTCAGCTACCTCATTGCGCCTCTTTTTTTCTTTGCGTCATGTGCTGTTTGGGGAGGGTTTTTTGGAAGGGCCATCCTGCGTGACACTGCAGTGCCACTCCTAGATGGGCCCGGTGTTTGTGTCGGCCACTAGGGTCGCTTATCTTACTCACACAGTCAGCTACCTCATTGCGCCTCTTTTTTTCTTTGCGTCATGTGCTGTTTGGGGAGGGTTTTTTGGAAGGGCCATCCTGCGTGACACTGCAGTGCCACTCCTAGATGGGCCCGGTGTTTGTGTCGGCCACTAGGGTCGCTTATCTTACTCACACAGCGACCTCGGTGCAAATTTTAGGACTAAAAATAATATTGTGAGGTGTGAGGTATTCAGAATAGACTGAAAATGAGTGTAAATTATGGTTTTTGAGGTTAATAATACTTTGGGATCAAAATGACCCCCACATTCTATGATTTAAGCTGTTTTTTAGGGTTTTTTGAAAAAAACACCCGAATCCAAAACACACCCGAATCCGACAAAAAAAATTCGGTGAGGTTTTGCCAAAACGCGGTCGAACCCAAAACACGGCCGCGGAACCGAACCCAAAACCAAAACACAAAACCCGAAAAATTTCCGGCGCTCATCTCTAGCTGTAACATAACAAAATGTGGAAAAAGTGAAGCGCTATGATTACTTTCTGGATGCACTGTAAAGGGCCCCATAGACTAGAACGATAATGCCCGATTTCAGCCCAATTCAGGCATTCGGGCCGATATATTGGGTGAAATCGGGTATTTTGGCTATGGATCCAATCCAATCCGATGCGCGGACCTCTGAGCTAGTGCTGCACTCGTGATATGTCGGTTCCCGCAGGCATGGCTGGGATCGTATACGATATATCGCCTGCAAACTGTACCAAATCGTTTGGAATCTTATGGAACCACTCCCGGGAAGCACGCGGGAGAGTTCAAGAGAAATCGCCTCCAATTTCAGCCTCCGACGTATCGTTCTAGTGCAGGGGTTCCCAAACGCGGTCCTCAAGGCTCCCCAACAGTCCAGGATTTAGGTATATCCATAGCTCAGCACAGATGGTTAAATCAAATTGAGGTGCTAATTAAGTCACCTGTGGCCAAGCATGGATACATTTAAAACCTGGACTGTTGGGGTGCCTTGAGGACCGCGTTTGGGAACCTCTGTTCTAGTGTATGGGATCCTTAAGATCAGAATTATTCCCACAAGATGTGTTGTGTGGTATCCGTTCACATGGTCGACCATGTTATGGTCGACAGTCATTAGGTCGATCACTATTGGTCGACATTGACATGGTCGACATGGACACATGGTCGATGCATGGAAATGGTCGACACATGAAAGGTCGACACATGAAAAGGTTGACATGAGTTTTTAAACTTTTTTTTCTTTTGGGGAACTTTTCCATACTTTACGATCCACGTAGAGTACGATAGGAACGGTAATCTGTGCCGAGTGAAGCGAAGGCACCATGCCCGAAGCATGGCGAGTGAAGCGAGCCATGCGACGGGACGCGGTGCACTAATTGGGCTTCCCAGTCACTTTACGCAAAAAACGACACCAAAAAAAGTAAAAAAACTCATGTCGACCTTTTCATGTGTCGACCTTCCACGTGTCGACCATTTTCATGTGTCGACCATGTGAATGTCGACCAACAGTGGTCGACCTAATGACAGTCGACCATTCATACCGGAACCGTGTTGTGTATGGTGATGATCAGGATGCATTCTCACATTTAATGTCTCATTCTTATTTATGCTTTATAATTGGTAGGTATCTGTGTGTCTAAGCCATGTGATATTGTGGTTAGGAAGAACTTCTTTATTGACCTGAAGCTGCCATATTCTGTGGTGAGGAATGAACAAGTAGAGATACGGGCCATTCTCTACAACTATGCCAATACCCAACTTAAAAAGGTAAGTGATTCAGTTTATGGTAATAACAACAATAAGAGTCTGTTACAGCCCCACACTATGAATTCTCTGCTGAGATTGCACAAATAAACTCTGTTTCTGCTGCGGGGTGCACTGGGCTCCACAAGGATAGACACTGGGGTGTAGAGTAGGATCTTGATCCAAAGCACCAACAGGCTCTAAAGCTTTGACCTTCTTCCCAAGATGCATAGTGCCGCCTCCTATATCACCCCGCCTCGGTGCACAGGAGCTCAGTTTGTAGTTGGTGCTTGCAGTGATCAGGCACGTAACAGGAAGAGCTGCTCACAGCAGCTCTAGAAAAAGCTTTTTCTGAGGAAAAAAGAAGACTACAAGGGCTGCCAGAGCCGGCCCTAACCAATATGATGCCCTAGGCAAAATTTTGACTGGTGCCCCCTAGCACCACCGCTGGTTCCGCCTCTGACCTTGCACCTCTTTCCCAGCACCATCATCCCTCATCCATAACAGTCCTTATTTTGGTGTTTGTACCCCCTATATTTTGAATAGGAACAGTTCGCACATTTGGCGCACAGCCCAAAAAGTGGTGTATTTTTGCTGGCACGGGGCATGGCCACACAATAGTAACCCCAATTCCAATTACGCCACACAATACTGCAACTTTATTCACATTTGATCATGTGATAGTGTCCATAATTCATATTACATCCCACAGTAGTATCACTTTACCTTCTAAACGTTACTCTTCACAAGAGAGCCCCTTATTCACATTACATCACACTGAATTGCTCCTTATTCACATTACACCACACTCTACTGCTCTTTATTCACATTAGATGACACAGTAGTGCCCTTTCTATATGCAACGCCACATAGTAGAGCACCTTATACACATAATGCCACACATTAGTAATGCATGTATACACCTAATTCCACACAATAATGCCCCTTACACATATGAGACACCTTATTAATGTCCTTATAAACATAATGCGCCTTACACATTATGACGGCCTTTATTAATGCCCTTTTACACATAAGGGGGTAAATTTACTAAGATGGGAGTTCTATTTAAGATGGGATGTTGCCCATAGCAACCAATCAGATTCTACTTCTCATTTATCTAGCACCTTCTAGATGATAGTACCTGAAATCTGATTGGTTGCTATGGGCAACATCCCATCTTAAATAGAACTCCCATCTTAGTAAATTTACCCCAATGTCTCTTACACATATACCGCACATTATTAATACCCTTATACACATAATGACACACATAGTGCCCCCTAGACATTTGCTGCACATTATTAGTGCCCCTATACACATAATGACACACATACAGTAGTACCCTGTTACACATATGCCGCACATTATTAATGCCCTTATACACATAATGACACACATAGTGCCCCTTACACATATGTTGCACATTATTAATGCATTTTTACATGACACACATAATGCTCCATACACATATTCCGAACACTACTGCACAACCAACCCACTCACATGCACACAGCACTCACACTGCCACGAACACTGTGACCTCTGCCTCTGCTTGGATACAGATGTGTCCTCATAAATCTTGCCTCAATGTTAACGTCAGGCAACTTTTTTTTATGAAAATGCATCTTATTTGCATTGCTATGTGGCTAGGATGCACAAGCAGCTTCTGCTGATTAAAATGATATGCAGCATGCCTATATACTGTGTGAGACTGTGGCTGTATCTGCATATGAAATGCTACACACAGAATATAGGCATGCTGCATATCATTTTAATCAGCAGAAGCTGCTGATGCCCCTAGGCATATCAAATGCCCTAGGCAATTGCCTAGTTTGCCTATGCCTATGGCCGGCTCTGAGGGCTGCAGCAGAAGCATAGATTGTGCTGGATGTCAGTAGACATTGCCTGCTGCAGCTCCATCTCTCCCCCAGCGGCGCTGTACACTCCCGTGCCCTGGTTGCCGGGTACCTACAGCAGGAGGCTCCAGTTTTCTTCCAAGTTAGTCACACGCGCTGGGGCTCTCCGGGATCGCGTGGCCGCACTTCGGGAGGAGGTAAGTGGGTCCCGCTCGCAGGACCCGCACTTTAACGTGATCCGGCGCGGCCGGTGGGAGGTGGGCCGCACGCGCTGGCAGTGGACACTGTGGCAGTACAGGCTATCCCACTAGATCACCAGGGCATGGGTGCAGGTCAGGTTTTCTCTCTAAACCTTTTCACAAGTAGCCCGTAGTACCCGGTAGTTTTGCCAGCAGAGGGGATAAGGCTTAGACTTGGAGCCCCTCCCCCAGCCCCAGGGCGCCATTTCCCACAAATGTTCCCGCCCTGGAGCTGCATATCTGTCTCTCCCTCACTCTCTGCCAGTGTCTGGGATCTTTATCTCTCAGCTTCACTGTTCCTGGGACTGCTTGGGCAAATCCTCCTGTGTAAAGCCGCCTGGTTGTCAGCGCTGTGACTTTACATGACACTTAAGTATTCTACCTGCCTTTTTAGACGGTGCTAGTTAAGAAAGAGTGCACTTAGTCAGGGTTTTCTAGTACAATTACCCTGTGAAATACATCCAGTTCTTACTTTGCAGTGTTATATCTATTGACTATATAGCTATATATATATAAGCTAGTGCAGTGCAGTATTATTGTTAGTAATAACCTCTGCATTGTACAAACTGTGACTATCTGTGTGTGCATTAGATAGCTGAGTGGTGTCCATTTCGTGTTTTTCACTCAACTTGCTATCCCTATATTCTATAACCTGAGGGGGCTTGGTGCGTCAGGTTTTATATTGATATCGGATTTTCACAAAGATATACTTTATTACGTATTTTTCTCTGTGATTTTAGTCACCATATCTCTCCTTTATCTCTGCTAGTGCTGACTACACTGCGCAGGGGTTTGAGGTATTGTGATGCTGCCAATTGTACTGTGTTACCTGATACTGCAAATGATATCATGTCTGCTTCTGAGGGTAATGGTTCTGGGGTGGAACACACTGCCGGTGTTGCTGAAGCCACAGATATCTATGAGGAAAATATAGCAGCTGTGGGCTCTAATTCTGGGGGCTCCTGCCCCCCCAGTGGAATTGTAGCAACGGGGGTACATAATGACCCACCGTGGGCTACTTTCTCCACGCTTCTACATACGCTAGTTACTAAACTAACCACCCTATGGCACCTCCTATGCCGGTGCAACCGTGTGTGTTCCCCGCAGCTAACCCGCCGTGGGCGGATAATTTGTCTGCTCAATTGAAGAAGTTGAACCAGTCCTTGACTTCTAAAAAGTCTGACCCTCGCTCGCCTAAGACCAAGGGGTCCTCTAAGCGAGCTCTTATCCTCACAATCCACTACTGTCACTGACACCTCGTCTGATGAAGATGGCGCTTACACTGAACCCACAGATTCTGACACAGATACTGCTGATGGGGAGGGTAGTTCACATATGGATGTTCCTGATCTTTTGGAGTCTATTAAGTTGATTTTTACAGATCACGGATGATCCCGAGCCATCCGTCCCTCCTAAGAAACCAGATAGTTTCAAGTTAGTTAGTTTAGTTTATTATCATTAGATATTCACATGTGAACAAACAATGAAATTTCCGAATGGGAAAAAAAAAAAAAAAACAGATATCACAAGAATACAAATGCCAATAAAACACCATAAAATACTTTAAAACCCATAAGAACACAAGTGGACACGTAAGCAGGTACAACTCCTATCTACCCTCAGAACCGTTTAACATACTAATTGCTTTAGGAAAAAAACTACATTTCAGTCTACTAGTCTTACACAACAAAGACCTATAACGTAACTTAGAAGGAAGCAGGGTAAATACCCTGTAATTAGGATGAGTTTCATCGCTCAGTATACTCCTGGCCTTATTAAGGAGCCTCTTTTCATAAATGGTCTGGATATTTGGCAATGGTAAACCGACTATTCTTTCGGCAGTTTTAACAATTCTATCGAGCAATTTACGCTCTGCTACATTACAATTTCCATACCAAACGGAAATACCGTAAGTAAGCACACTCTCAATAGTACAAGAGTAAAAGTTGACTAAAATTGGCTCAGATATTCCTGCAGAACGCAGTTTCCTTAAAAAATATAACCGTTGTTGAGCTTTCTTTATGGCATTGTCAATATGGCAGTACCATGACAAATCATTCGATATGATCATACCCAAAAATTTAAAGGATATCACTGTCTCGACCTCTTGCTTGTCCAGAACCAAAGGACTGTATGTGTACCGATGGGTTGTTCTAAAATCCAAGATCATCTCTTTTGTCTTTTTAACGTTAAGGATTAGATGATTATCCTGGCTCCATTTCTCTAGCCTACTTACTTCAAATATAAATTCTGAGTCATCGTTCCCACTAATAAGCCCTATAATGGCAATGTCATCTGCAAATTTAAGTATATGCACCTTATCTGATTTAGAAACACAGTCGTGGGTGAACAAGGAATAAAGTAACGGACTCAGCACACATCCCTGTGGCACGCCTGTGCTAATCGTTACCTCGTTTGTAATTTTATTGTTGATCTTGACTGCCTGAGGCCTATTGGTTAAGAAGTCAAAGATCCATCTGCAGACAAAACTGTCCACACCTAACTGGGTCAATTTGTTAATTAGAGAAATGGGAACAACGGTGTTAAACGCCGAACTATAGTCAACGAATAAAATTCTCACTGAAGAATCCTTATTTTCCAGATGAGTAAGCGCATGGTGAAATAAAGTAAGGGCTGCATCATCGGTAGATCTATTTGCCCTATATGCAAATTGGAACTGATCAAGAGTGGCCGGTATAAAGCCCTTTAAGTGTCTAATAATCAGTTTTTCAAATGACTTCATGATTAATGACGTAAGGGCAATTGGTCGGAAGTCATTTGGCTCATTAGTATTCATTTTACCATTTTTTGGAATAGGAGTAATTAAAGTTGATTTAAAATTTTTATGGACAATACACTGTGCTAAAGTACAATTAAAAATTATGGTAAAAATACCTGCTAGCTGTTCCGAGCAGGTCTTAATAACACTCCCTGGAATTCCATCAGGTCCTGAGGCTTTAGTGGGGTTAATAGCAGCAAAACACTTCCTGACGGACAGACCATCTAGCACCAATGGTTCACCATTTCCTTCACTAACCACACACCTATGAGGAAAATTAACATCCTTGTCAAAACGCGAATAAAAAGTATTCAACGTTTCGCCAAACGTGGGGTCTACGGGTTGTTTTGAATAACTCTTATTTGCCTTGCGGTCGGTAATATCCTGGATGCCCCTCCACATGCTTCTCGCATCCCTGTCGTTTTTAAATCTAGTTTCAAGCATCAGATGGTGGTTAAACAAGTTTTACCTCACTCTGGCCACCTAGTGGAGATACGTCAGGAACCCTGGGGAAACCCGGGAAAGAAGTTTGTACCTCAAAGAAGATGCTGGCTCGCTATCCCCACGCGCCAGAGCTGTCTAAAAATTGGGAAACGCCTCCTCCAATAGACTCACGTGTGGCTAGGATGGTGGTTTCCTCAGCTCTACCTGTCACTACCGTCACGTCTCTAAAAGAGCCTACGGATAAAAGTGTGGAGGGTTGTCTGAAAGCGATTTACACCCTCACGGGTGCTACACAAAGGCCCACTATTGCAGCAACACTGCAGGGGCTATTGAAGCATGGGCCCTAGAGTTTGAAGCTGAAATCTCTTCTGACCATGCTAGACAATGCTTGTCATATATATTCACAGCTTCTCGCTATATTAAAGAGGCGACTTCTGATGCTGGTATTCTAGCAGCCAAGGCCTCTACTACATCAGGCCTGGCTCGCAGGATATTGTGGCTGAGATCCTGGTCTGTGGATCTGGACTCTAGAAAAAACCTGGAGTTACTCCCTTTCAAGGGAGACATTCTGTTTGGGGAAGACTTAAATAAGATAGTGGCTGACATGGCTACTGCCAAAACTGCCTGTCTGCCAAGTACCGCTCCTTCTGTGTCGAAGGCTAAAGGTACTTCCTTTCGTCCTTCAGGTAAAGCAAAAGGTCAGACGTACAACAAGCAGTCCCGCACTTCCAAACCTGGTAAGCCGAAGTCCAAAAAGCCTGGGATGCCCGTCTGCCAGCGTCCAAGACGGATAAGCCTGCCGCATGATGGAGCGGGACTCCCCATGGGGGATCCCAGGGTGGGGGGCCAGCTTCTAGGATATACCCAGGAATGGTTGAAGACCACTTCAGATGCCTGGGTACGGGAAGTCGTCACTCGAGGTTACGCCATAGCCTTCAAAAACCGTCCCCCTCATCGATTTTGCCTGACAGACGTCCCGTTGGACCAGACTAAGGCAAACACTCTACATTCGGTGGTACAGATCCTCCTGGATACAGGAGTCGTAGTACAGGTGCCTCTTGCTAAAGAGGGGCTGTGGGTACTATTCTCCGTTGTTTCTAGTGCCGAAACTGAACGGGTCCTCTCGGCCCATTCTCAATCTCAAGGCATTGAACAGGTTTGTGAAAGTTTCCAAGTTACGTATGGAAACCCTTCGCTCTATAGTTCTGGCCTTGGAACCTGGGGATTACATGGTCTCCCTGGACATACAGGATGCTTACCTGCATATTCCTATAGCAGTGTCACATCAGCAATACCTGAGGTTTGCGATTGGCAACCTCCATTACCAGTTTCGGGCGTTACCTTTTGGTTTAACTACGGCTCCACGAGTCTTCACCAAAGATATGGCGGTGAAGACGGTGGTACTCCGCCGTCAAGGGGTCAGGATACTGCCGTCTCTGGATGAGTTGTTAATCCTGGCAAATTCCCCAGATATTCCCCTACTGTCCAGTTTCTACAAGCCCACGGGTGGCTCATCAACTGGAAGAAATCCTTCCTGGTCCCTGCTCAGAGCATGGTGCACCTGGGGGCGCTATTGGACACTCACAACCAGCGGTTGTTCTAGTCTCAGGACAAAGTCCTGAAGCTTGAGCACAGGATTCGTTGCTTCCTTTCTCGTCCGCAAGTGTCGATACATTCGGCAATGCAGGTGCTGGGCCTCATGGTATCAGCATTCGACATGGTGGAGTATGCTCAAATTCATTCTCGCCCCCTCCAGAGGCTGATTCTAGCCAAGTGGGACAGCCTGCCCCACCGGATCAGGTCTCACATGATCTCATGGACTCCAGAGGTCCATCTGTCGCTGCACTGGTGGTTCCAGGACCAACGATTGTACAGGGGCCGTCCCTTCTGGATATCCGACTGGGTCCTGTTGACGACAGATGCCAGTCTCAGAGGTTGGGGAGCGGTGCTTGAGCAACACTCCCTTCAGGGTCGGTGGACCAAAGAGGAATCTCTCCTCTCGATCTACATTCAGGAATTGCGGTCGGTCTTCAATGCGTTGACCCTGGCCCAGCATTTAATTCAGAACCGTCCTGTTCAAGTAAAGTCAGACAACGCCACCACAGTGGCTTACATAAATCATCAAGGAGACACTGGAAGCCTTTTGGCAATGAAGGAAGTTTCACGGATTCTACATTGGGCAGAACGCCATCTACCGGCCATATCGGTAATATTCATTTCGGGAGTCCTGATTTGGGAAGCGGACTTTCTCAGTCATCAGGACGTGCAAGCCGGCAAGTGGGGCCTCCATCCAGAAGTGTTTCAACTCCTAGTGGAAAAGTGGGGCCTTCCAGATGTAGATCTGATGGCGTCTCGACACAATCACAAGGTTCCGGTCTTTAGAACAAGGACAAGGGATCCTCAAGCAGCATTCGTGGATGCGCTGGCGGTGCCGTGGAGGTTTCAGCTGCCGTACGTGTTCCCTCCGTTATCACTCCAGCCCAGGGTAATTCGGAGGTTCAAGCAAGAAAGAGGAATTCTGCTTCTTATAGCTCCAGCGTGGCCCAGGCGGCACTGGTTTTCAAACCTGCAGGGCCTATCGTCGGAGCGTCCAATTTTACTTCTACAACGCCCAGACTTCCTCGTTCATGGCCCCTGTGTCTACCAGGACCTAGCCCGGCTGTCTTTGACGGCGTAGCTCTTGAAGCTTCCATCTTGAGAGCTAAAGGGTTTTCTGAGGCGGTCATTCAAACTATCCTGACGAAGCCTGCGAGACAGGCGAAACTAGTTGATACTAGAGCACCAAACCACGTCTGCCGGCGGACATCTTACGCTTTGCTCCTCTCTGATATCCACGGATTACAAGTAAGTTGTGGTGATTCCCAACTTGTAAAAGTGACTTCCATTGCATGATTCAGGAAAGTTCTTGAAGTAAATATGGTTTTCTTGAGTTCCAGTTGGTAGGGGAAAACTCTGAATAAGGACATTATAGGAAACCTCTGGGACATATCAAACTGCATGTGTAAAGGATCTAACTATCCTTTAAGGTGGAAAGACCCCCTAATATATGTTATATGTTGTTTTGTGTGTATGTAGTATACCGGTATTAGGAATCACATTCGTTTAGATATTAATTATGTGTAAGTGTGTCTATATATATTTTTAAATAAAAAATTTTTTCCATAAAAATGTATGCTCAATAATTTGAACAGAAGTAGCAATATCTGATAGTTTAGCGCTTGGAGGTCTCTTTTTTGGTCATTCAAACTATGTTGCGGGCCCGGAAACCGGCTTCTGCTCGGATTTACTATAGGGTCTGGCATTCTTACTTTGTTTGGTGCGCATCTAACGATTATGACGCTTCCAAGTTTAGTATAGCCAAGTTGTTGGCCTTTCTTCAGCAGGGCCTGGACTTAGGCCTGCGTCTGTCCTCCCTCAAGGTTCAAATATCTGCCTTGTCGGTGTGGTTTCAGAGAAAAATTGCAACTTTACCTGATGTATATACCTTTATTCAGGGTGTGTTGCGTATCCAACCTCCCTATGTCCCACCTGTGGCTCCTTGGAACTTGTAGGTGGTTTTGGAGGCGTTACAAGAGTCTCAGATTTAACCTCTTGGTTCTGCTGATCTTAAGTGGCTTTCCCTTAAGGTGGTGTTTTTGCTGGCTATTGCTTCAGCTACAAGAGTGTCGGATTTGGGTGCCTTGTCTTGTAGTTCCCCATATCTGATATTTCACTGTGACCGGCGGTTCTTAGGACTCGTCCCGGTTATTTACCTAAGGTGGTTTCTTCGTTCCACCTTACCCAGGAGATTGGGGTTCCAGCACTTGTTTCTCCTGATCTGTCTCCCAAAGAGCGGTCTTTGGATGTGGTACGGGCTTTCCGTATCTATGTGAAGAGACCTGCTTCTGTTAGGAAATCAGATTCTCTCTTTATTCTGTTTGGATTTCACAAACGGGGCTGGCCTGCTCACAAGCAGACTTTGGCCAGATGGATTAGAATGGTGATTGCACATGCTTATGTGAGGGCTGGTCTGTCAACTCCTGCTCACATTACGGCTCATTCTACTCGGTCTGTTGGACCTTCTTGGGTGGCCCGCCGTGATGCGACCCTTGAACAATTGTGCAAGGCGGCTACGTGGTCCTCAGTGAACACGATCATTAGGTTCTATGCCTTCAATACTGCCGCTTCCCAGGAAGCTTACTTTGGACGCCGAGTTCTTGTGCCCGCTACAGTGCATCCCGTCCCATAAGGAACTGCTTTAGGACATCCCCAATGTCTATCCTTGTGGAGCCCAGTGTACCCCGCAGCAGAAAACGAGTTTTATGCTAAGAACTTGCCTTTGTTAAAACTCTTTCTGCGAGGTACACTGGGCTCCACAAGGCGCCCACCCTGACGCACTTAGCTTCTTTGGGTTGGTATGGCATTAGCCGCTGACACTTCTGTTGGGAGAGTGTGGTGTTTGTGGCAACTGGCAGTTGTCGTCTCTTTTTCTTGATACTGCATTGGGCTGGTTAACAAAACTGAGCTCCTGTGCACGGAGGCGGGGTGATATAGGAGGCGGCGCTATGCATCTTGGGAAGAAGGTCAAAGCTTTTGAGCCTGTTGGTGCTTCGGATCAAGATCCTACTCTACACCCCAATGTCTATCCTTGTGTAGCCCATTGTGCCTCGCAGAAAGAGTTTTAACAAAGGTAAGTTCTTACCATAAAACTCGTTTTTACAACTGAATTGGGAATATAAGGAAGTTTAACACATTTTTGGGCCAGGATGATAGTCACACATTTTTGAAACTATATAAACACTATCTATTGGCTGCTGCTGGGAAGATTGGGGATGTTTTCTGCTGTTGTAAATGAATGTAATAATTTTGCACCTAAATGCTAAAATTATATTTTGATTTGCTTGACATGATTATTTTATAATAACAGAGACATTCCCAGTATGTGGGAGGGTGCAAAAGAGCACCATTTATATACTACCTCTGTCGTGACAGGGTACTGATCTCACCTTACACAGTTAATGGCATGTGATGATATGAATGAGGCAACACCAATATACGTTTCAAGAGACCTATATACAGTATACATACAGTTGAAATTAATAAAAGGGGTGCTACTATAAGTAGACTCTCTGCCTGAATTTGAGTTGTATGTAAGTGGACTTATGGATATCACTGTTGACAACACCACTATCTTCCCTGATCCCCAACTCTGCTGATCCCCAACTCTTGACTCTTCCCTCTACCCCCCGCCCCCTCTATCCACACACACACACACACACACACACACACACACACACACACACACACACACACACACACACCACCCACACACCCACATACATGTCCATTAACGGGCAAAATCCTGTCGGTTCCAGCTACTCAACATTGCTCGGATCAGGACGTTCCTCTCCCAGAGTGCGACTAAACCTATCCACTCACTGGTCATTCCATGGCTCGACAATTGCAACATTCTCATCACTGGCCTCCCATGCTCCCATCTTGCTCCTTTCCAATCTGTTCTCAACTCTGCAGCTTGACTTATCTTTCTCTCCCGCCACTCCACATCTGCCACTCCTCTTTGCCAAAACCCTCACTGGCTCCCATTCCCCTAAAGAATCCTCTTCAAACCGTCACATACAAGGCCCTCCCTAACTCTACTGCTACCTACATCTCCAACCTCATCCCCCTACATACTTCCTCCCGCCCATGACTAATGGCCATCGCCTCTACTCTACCCTGGTCACTGCATCCCATGCGCGATGCCAAGATTTTACCCATGCTGCCCCCCTTCACTGGAACGAGCTCCCTCACTCTATTAGACTCTCCCAGACCTTGCAAAGCTTCAAACGGGCACTGAAAACCCACCTGATCATCAAAGTGTGTCTTTCCACATAACCTAATCTGAGGCCACTCTCCCAACTCCTTGCCTTATGCATTGGCCATCTATGCCTTGCTTACTTCCTGCAACCCTCTTGTCTCACAATTCAATTACAGCCTATGTAGTGAATGTCTATACCTGCATCTCCTCTTGCTCGTTACTTTTTATCTCTTCCAACGGCTGCCTGCCCCTTGTAGTATGACGACTACTCCTTTGCTTCCTTTGATCTCAGGTGAAGTTTTTACTGAGAATTATGGTGCTAATTGTTACCGGGTATGGGTCATTGGGTTGACTAGCCTTAGGTCAACAGTCATTAGGTCGACTACTATTGGTCGACATGTTATAGGTTGAGATGACAAAAGGTCGACATGAGATTTTTCTCATACGTCCTAGAGGATGCTGGGGACGACATCAAGACCATGGGGTATAGATGGGATCCGCAGGAGACATGGGCACTCTAAAGACTTTTCATTGGGTGTGAACTGGCTCCTCCCTCTATGCCCTCCTCCAGACCTCAGTTTTAGAAATGTGCCCAGGTCGACTGGATGCACTCTGAGGAGCTCTACTGAGTTTCTCTGAAAAGACCTATGTTAGGTTTTTTATTTTCAGGGAGATCTGCTGGCATCAGACTCCCTGCTTCGTGGGACTGAGTGGGCAGAAGCAGAACCAACTTCCTCAGAGTTTCATGGCTCTGTTTCTGGCTGACAGGACACCATTAGCTCCTTGTCACAACTGAGGGTTTAGGCTGACGGGAGGAAGCCTCAGTTGTAGGGGTTGGAATGAAGTTAAACTTAGATGGTTTAATCAGACCCCTGGACATGTAAGTGTGGAAGGAAACCCGAAGGTGTGACCATGACAACCAGGTTAAAAGTCAAATGAAAGTTTATTAAACAGACTCCGTATAATCACAACAGCGTTCACAGTCAGTATTAGCAGTGGCAGATAACACAGTTCCTGGATCACTAAACCATAAAAGGTATAACAGGGCACTGGTAGGTTGCAGAATGGATGTTATAGTCCTTGGGTAGAATAACCTTGCCAGGCTGTAGTAGTGGAGACAACCGAGGAACACGCCAGTAGGTGTATGAGATGATGCTGGTAACTGGAATGCACTGTAGGAGTCACTGGACGGAACCAGCCAGATGGTGGAGATACGGAGTTAAAACTGAAAGATACTGGGGAGCGTGGAAACAGATGAATTAAAGAGTGGTTACCGGTGGTAGTGGATACTGCTGGAAGTAGAAATCCGCTGGGAGAACACCGGCTCTTTAAGGAAGCTGAATTCTGTTGGAAGCAGGTTGCTGGAAACAGATGGGTTAATAGCTGCAAGCTTGGAAGCTGGAAGCAAACGAGGTAATAGCTGAAAGCTGGATCAGTCACAGAGGATTGCAAAGTCAGGCTGCACCGCAGGATGGAAAGCAGGTGCGGGTCTCTTTGTGGATGCTGGAGACAGGAGCTGGAACCTGGAGAAACAAACCACAGGAGAGAGAGACTGGAACAAGGTATGACATTCAAAGCACTGACATCTATCTGGCCTAGACACAGGATACTTATACCTGCTGCTATGCAGGCATTGGCTGGGCAATTATGCAGATTCCAGAGATGGTGGATTGGAGGAATTGGAGCATGTGAAATGTGCAAACATAGTGATAATGGCGGCGCCGGCCGCGGAGGGCAGGAGACGCTATAACAGTTACATGCTGGGACACATGAAGGACAGCAGAG
This sequence comes from Pseudophryne corroboree, assembly GCF_028390025.1. NCBI lineage: Eukaryota > Metazoa > Chordata > Amphibia > Anura > Myobatrachidae > Pseudophryne > Pseudophryne corroboree. The sequence goes on from NC_086449.1 coordinate 58,532,478, forward strand.
ACTGCGGGAGGCATGATAAATTACTCTGAGAACCCGCAGCAATAATACAGGAATGGCCGCGAAGGCCGGGAGACGCCATGTTGGATTCAAACATGGTGCCGCTATGGTAGTGTCTCAGAATGACAGGAGGGATGTGCAGAGTGTTGACACAGATGAGATCCGGACTTGGAACGCTGGGCCAGTCTCAGAAGACACCTAAACGGCAGGTAATGGCATCCAGATACCCGGATCGTGACAGCACCCCCCCCTTTAGGAGTGGCCCCAGGACACTTCTTAGGCTTTAAAGGAAACTTTGCGTGGAAATTTCGGACCAAGGTAGGAGCATGGACGTCTGAGGCATTGGTCCAAGAGCGTTCTTCAGGACCATAGCCCTTCCAGTCAATGAGGTATTGTAACTGACCGTAACGGAAACGTGAGTCCAAAATCTTGGCCACCTCGTACTCGACTCCCCGTTCAGGCTGAACTTTGGGAGCTGGTGGAAGTGCTGAGTGAAACCGATTCAGGATCAGCGGTTTCAACAAGGAAACATGAAATGTCCTGGGTATTTTCAAGAAGGGTGGTAACTGTAATCTGTAGGCCACAGGAATGATGACTTGTTCAATCTTGAAGGGTCCGATGCAGCGAGGTGCAAATTTCATGCTGGGAACTCTCAACCTCAAATTTTTCGTGGACAACCACACACGATCACCCACCTTGAGAGCAGGAACCGCCCTACGCTTCCTATCGGCAAACTTCTTATACCTGAAGGAGGCTTTAAGCAGGGCTGCGCGGACGTTCCTCCAGTTATTTGAAAACTGACGCAAGGTGACATCCACTGCTGGAACAGAAGTTGCGGGAAGCGGTTGGAATTCTGGGACTTTAGGGTGGAATCCATAATTAATGAAGAATGGTGTAGAAGAAGATGAGGAATGGTATTGATTGTTGTGGCTGAACTCGGCCCAAGGAAGGAGTTGAACCCAGTCATCTTGAGAGGAAGACACATATATACGGAGGAAGGCCTCCAAGTCCTGATTCACCCTCTCGGTTTGACCATTGGTCTGAGGATGGTAAGCTGTGGAAAACTTTAACTTGACTTGGAGGGCTTGACACAAACTTCGCCAAAATTTGGCTACAAATTGTACTCCACGATCCGAGATGATCTCTTCAGGAAGACCGTGAAGTCGGAAGATCTCTTGTATAAACACTTGAGCCAACTTGGAAGCTGACGGAAGACCGGTGAGAGGGATGAAATGTGCCATCTTGGTGAACCGGTCAACTACCACCCAGATGGTATTAAACTTGCTGCAGATAGGTAGATCGGAAACCAAGTCCATCGACAAATGGGTCCATGGTCGACGGGGAACAGATAATGGAACCAGTTGACCCGCAGGCGACTGGCGGGAGACTTTGTGTTGGGCACACTTTGGGCAGGAGGCAATAAATTCCATAACGTCCTTCTTCAGAGTTGGCCACCAGTAGGACCTAGAAATAAATTCAAGGGTTTTCTGAATGCCTGTATGTCCAGCAAAATGGGAAGCATGGGCCCAATGCATGAGCTTCTTCCTTAGAACTGGCTTAACAAAACTTTTCCCTGGTGGAAGCGTAGAGTCCATCCCTACCGTGGAGAATGCCAACGGATTAATAATAGGATGCTTGTCTGCAGACTCGGACTCATTTTCTTGCTCCCATGAGCGGGAAAGGGCATTGGCCTTACGATTCTGAGAACCCAGACAGAACTGGAGTTTAAAGTCAAACCTAGAAAAGAAAAGTGCCCATCTGGCCTGACGAGGATTCAGACATTGTGCGCCTTTGAGATATAAAAGATTTTTGTGGTCGGTAAGTATGGTGATTGAGTGGGAAGCTCCCTCCAACAGGTATCTCCACTCCTCCAGAGCGAGCTTGATGGCTAGCAACTCCTGATCGCCAATGGCATAGTTGCGCTCAGCTGGGGAGAACTTCCGGGAGAAGAAACTGCAAGGATGTAGATGTCCATCTTTGGCCCTCTGGGATAACACTGCTCCTACTCCAACGGAGGAGGCATCTACCTCTAAGATAAAAGGAGAGTCGGTGTCGGGCTGTTTCAGAACTGGTGCAGAGATGAACCGTTGCTTCAGAAGGTGAAAGGCCTGCGTAGCTTCCTCGGACCACTTGGACGGATTAGCACCTTTCTTGGTTAATGCAGTGATAGGCGCCACAATGGTGGAAAAGTCTCGTATAAATTTTCTATAATAATTGGCGAACCCTAAGAACCTCTGGACCCCTTTGAGGGTTAAGGGTATAGGCCAATTCTGGATTGCTTGGAGTTTCTCAGGATCCATCTCTAGTCCGGAACCGGACACAATGTAACCTAGAAACGGAATGGTTTTAACTTCAAACACACACTTCTCCAATTTACAATAGAGGTGATTGACACGGAGACGGGAAAGAACCTCTTTTACCCAGAAACGATGATCTTCGAGATTATTAGCAAAGATGAGGATGTCCTCTAGATAAACCACGACATGGCGGTACAAGATGTCCCTGAAGATCTCATTCACGAAGTGCTGGAAGACTGCTGGAGCGTTGCTCAATCCGAAGGGCATGACGAGGTACTCATAATGTCCGTCACGGGTGTTAAAGGCGGTCTTCCACTCGTCACCCTCACGGATTCGGATGAGATTGTAGGCACCCCTCAAGTCCAGCTTTGTGAAAAATGGTTGCACCACTGACTCTATCAAAGAGCTCGGTAATCAGGGGTAAAGGGTATCGGTTCTTGACGGTAATGTCGTTCAGAACTCTGTAGTCGATGCACAGACGCAGACCACCGTCTTTCTTCTTAACGAAGAAGAAGCCTGCGCCGGCTGGAGAAGAAGATGGTCGGATGAAACCCTTCGCCAGGTTCTCTTTGATGTACTCTTCCATGGAGTGTGTCTCAGGCAGAGACAACGGATAAGTTCGGCCTCGCGGTGGAACCTTCCCTGGAATTAGGTCGATTGGGCAGTCCCATTCTCTATGAGGAGGAAGGATATCAGCAGAGGCTTTACTGAACACGTCCGTGAAGTCTTGATATGGAGGAGGCAGAACATCAGATGACCTGGGGAAGGAAGAACAAACAGGAAGAACTTTGGCTAAACAAGTCTCAGCACAGGAGTGACCCCATGCCAGTATTTGCGTAGTCGTCCAGTCAATTGATGGGTTGTGGAGACGGAGCCATGGAAGGCCTAAAACCACTGGATGTGTGGCTCTTGGAATCGCTAAAAAGGAAATATACTCAGAATGAAGAACTCCCACTCTCAGACGAACTGGAAGAGTCCTTAAGGAAATGACTGTGTCAAAAATCTTGCTGCCATCCACGGCAGTCAAAGAGATGGACGAGGACAGTCTCTCGGTGGATAGGGACCACCGTTTAACATAAGCTTCGGTTATGAAATTCCCAGCTGCTCCGGAATCAAGGAGGGCAATGACGTTCCTGTAACGTTGAGCAATTTGGAGCGACACTGGGAGGTTACAGTCATGAGGAGATGGAGAGGAGATCATTACTCCTAGCCGGCCCTCTCCTTGGCGAGCTAGGATCTGGAGTTTCCCGGACGTTTGGGACAGGCATTGATAGTGTGCGACGGAGCTGCACAGTAGAGACAGAGAGACTCAGAGAGACGTCTTCGGCGCTCAGCGGGAGATAGACGGGAATGACTAATTTGCATAGGCTCACCCTTGGATGGAGATGGTTGACGAGGAGAAGGAGCAGAAGATTTAGGAGTGGATGATCTTCCTCACTCGGTTGCTCTCTCTCTGAAACGTAGATCAACCTTCGTGCAAAGAGAAATTAGCTCATCCAACTTAGAGGGCAAGTCTCTGGTAGCTAACTCATCCTTGATGCGTTCTGATAAGCCATGCCAGAATGCAGCATACAGGGCCTTGTCGTTCCATGCCAGTTCGGATGCCAGGATGTTAAACTGTATAAGATACTGTCCCACAGTACGTGTTCCCTGGCATAGACGGAGAATCTCAGATGAAGCAGATGTTACCCGGCCTGGCTCGTCGAAGATGCGCCTGAATGTAGCTACAAAGTCAGTATAGGAGGACAGCAGGGGATCAGACTTCTCCCATAAAGGTGATGCCCAGTCAAGGGCTGAGCCACTGAGAAGGGAGATGATATAGGCAATTTTGGTACGGTCACTGAAGGAATTGCCAGGTAGAAGCTCAAAGTGGATTTCACATTGATTGAGAAATCCCCTGCAGAACCTTGGAGATCCATCAAATTTTGCTGGCGTTGGAAGATGAAGATGTGGACTGGAAATGGGTAAGGTGGGTGGGGTTACAGCTGGTGTCACTGTAGTGGACGCACCGTACGTGCCAGGTCCACGGAGGGTCGTTTGAATCCCATCCAGCCGTGTAGAGAGATCCTGGAGACAGCGGATGATGTGGCCTTGTGCAGCCTCCTGATGTTCAAGTCTGGCTGCCAGTTCTTGCATCGGCCTAGCCGCTTGATCCTGGTCTCCGGCTGGATTCATATGGTCAGTGCTTACTGTCACAACTGAGGGTTTAGGCTGACGGGAGGAAGCCTCAGTTGTAGGGGTTGGAATGAAGTTAAACTTAGATGGTTTAATCAGACCCCTGGACATGTAAGTGTGGAAGGAAACCCGAAGGTGTGACCATGACAACCAGGTTAAAAGTCAAATGAAAGTTTATTAAACAGACTCCGTATAATCACAACAGCGTTCACAGTCAGTATTAGCAGTGGCAGATAACATAGTTCCTGGATCACTAAACCATAAAAGGTATAACAGGGCACTGGTAGGTTGCAGAACGGATGTTATAGTCCTTGGGTAGAATAACCTTACCAGGCCAGGCTGTAGTAGTGGAGACAACCGAGGAACACGCCAGTAGGTGTATGAGATGATGCTGGTAACTGGAATGCACTGTAGGAGTCACTGGACGGAACCAGCCAGATGGTGGAGATACGGAGTTAAAACTGAAAGATACTGGGGAGCGTGGAAACAGATGAATTGAAGAGTGGTTACCGGTGGTAGTGGATACTGCTGGAAGTAGAAATCCGCTGGGAGAACACCGGCTCTTTAAGGAAGCTGAATTCTGTTGGAAGCAGGTTGCTGGAAACAGATGGGTTAATAGCTGCAAGCTTGGAAGCTGGAAGCAAACGAGGTAATAGCTGAAAGCTGGATCAGTCACAGAGGATTGCAAAGTCAGGCTGCACCGCAGGATGGAAAGCAGGTGCGGGTCTCTTTGTGGATGCTGGAGACAGGAGCTGGAACCTGGAGAAACAAACCACAGGAGAGAGAGACTGGAACAAGGTATGACATTCAAAGCACTGACGTCTATCTGGCCCAGACCCAGGATACTTATACCTGCTGCTATGCAGGCATTGGCTGGGCAATTATGCAGATTCCAGAGATGGTGGATTGGAGGAATTGGAGCATGTGATCAAATCCAACATGGCTGCGCCCATGCTGGAACCTGGAGGGAAAAACCTGGTTTGGAATGAAATGTGCAAACATAGTGATAATGGCGGCGCCGGCCGCGGAGGGCAGGAGACGCTATAACAGTTACATGCTGGGACACATGAAGGACAGCAGAGACTGCGGGAGGCATGATAAATTACTCTGAGAACCCGCAGCAATAATACAGGAATGGCCGCGAAGGCCGGGAGACGCCATGTTGGATTCAAACATGGCACCGCTATGGTAGTGTCTCAGAATGACAGGAGGGATGTGCAGAGTGTTGACACAGATGAGATCCGGACTTGGAACGCTGGGCCAGTCTCAGAAGACACCTAAACGGCAGGTAATGGCGTCCAGATACCCGGATCGTGGTACTCCTGAAGGGAACTGAACGCTAGCCGTGTCTAGATGCTCAATCCCACAGCACGCCGTCACTCCCCTCACAGAGCCAGAAGTCAGAAGACGGGTGAGTATGAGAAGAATGATCTTCAATCAAGTAAGTGACGGCTGAGGTGCGGCGTGGCTGACGGGAGCGCAGAGCGCCATTGCTGCCCACACACACAGGCACTGCAAGGCGTGTGGGGAGGGCGCCCTGGGCAGCAAGAGAAATACCTCAAACTGGCTAAAAGGGGGCATAAGATGCCGCTGGCACAGCTCTACCCCCGTCAGTATAAATATTGGGGGTAATTCTGAGTTGATCGCAGCAGGAACTTTGTTAGCAGTTGGGCAAAACCATGTGCACTGCAGGGGGGACAGATATAACATTTGCAGAGAGAGTTAGATTTGGGTGGGTTATTTTGTTTCTGTGCAGGGTATATATTGGCTGCTTTATTTTTACACTGCAATTTAGATTTCAGTTTGAATACACCACACCCAAATCTAACTCTCTCTGCACATGTTATATCTGCCTCCCCTGCAGTGCACATGGTTTTGCCCAATTGCTAACCTTAATTCAACTTGGAATTACCCCCATTGTCACGGATACTGAGGGGCGGAGCTTCTTCCTCAGGCAGCCAGCACACTACTCAGCACCATTTTCTCTCTCTCAACAGGGAGAACACGCTGGTCCTCTCCTCCACTTCTGACAAGTACAGGGTGCTATAAAGGGGGGGGGGGGGGGGGGGGCACAAAGCGCTTGTGGTGCATTTGATAGTGTATATTACTTTTTAAAAGCGCTTTTGGGCTGTGGACATACTGTGTTCACAGGCAATACTGGCGCTGGGTTTGTGAGCTAGCTGCTCCTATCCTGTGTCCCTCTGACAGATTTTACTGTGGGTCTGTCCCCAAAATAAGTCCCAGTGTGTCTGTGAGTGTGGTGTACACGTGTGAGGCATGTCTGAGGCAGGGAGTTCCTCCCCAGAGGAAGCCATTTTAGGGACACAGAGTTGTAATGTGGTGGCGCTACCGGCACACCAAGAGCCTGCATGGGTGAAAGAGCTACGTGACAGTATGCATCTGATTGACTCTAGATTAGATAAGTCTGAATCTAAGGCTGCATGCTGGAGAAAATCTGTGGAAGATGTGTTTTTTCAGGATGCTGTTATTCCTTATGCGGGCGGCCCCTCTAGGTCACATAAGAGACCATTTACAAATGTTGTAAACACTGATACTGACACAGATTCTGATTCTTGTGTCGACAATAGTGAATCCAGAGACATAGATCATAAATTGGCAAAAAGTATACAATATATGATTGTGGCTATAAGGGACGTGTTGGAGGTTACAGAAAGCACTCCTGTACCTCAGGAGAAAGCTTATTTATGTAAGGAAAATAAATCCAAAGTCACGTTCCCTCCTTCACATGAACTAAATGCTCTGTTTGAAGGGATGTGGGTGAATTCTGATAAAAAAAATTGTATTCCCAAAAGGATTCACATAGCTTATCCTTTCCCGGTTGGAGACAGGAAAAAATGGGAGTCACCCCCTGTGTTAGACAGTGCACTTTCCAGGTTGACAAAGAAGGTCATTCTCCCTGCTCCTGGCACGGCTTCTCTTAAAGAGCCGGCAGACCGCAAAATGGAAACAACATTGAAATCCATTTATGTTATGGTACACTGCTCAGGCCCACTAATGCCTGCGCATGGGTGAGTCGCGCTATTGAAAATTGGTCAGAAAACGTGTCATCAGAAATTTACACGAATGATCAAGGACGCTGCCGCCTACATGCTGGAAGCAATGAAGGATATTGGACTCTTGAGTTCACAAGCCACTACCAAGGCAGTATCGGCTAGGCGGGTGTTATGGATTCGCCAGCGGAACGTGGATGCAGATTCCAAAAGAAACATGGAGGCTGTCCCATATAAAGGTGAGGTTAGTCTCGCGGGCTACCGCGGGTAAGTCAACATTTTTGCCCTCTGCGCCTGCACCGGCAAAAAACACCTATCACCCGCAAATGCAGTCCTTTCGGCCCAATAAATACAAAAAGGCGAGAGTTTCCCCCTTCTTTGCAGGTAGGGGAAGGGGAAGGGGAATGAAGCCCACACAGGCTCCAGGTTCTCAAGAGCAGAAGTCTACCCCTAATTCTGCCAAATCCCCAGCATGACGCTGGAACTCCCTTGCGGGAGGACGCTCGGGTGGCGGCACGTCTCAAACTCTTCAGCCAGGATTGGATTCTGTCTGGCCTGGACCCCTGGGTGTTGCAAATAGTATCCCAGGGATACAAACTAGAGTTTCAAGACGTTCCCCCATGCCAATTTTTCAAATCGACCTTGCCAGCTTCTCCGCCAGAGAGAGAAGCAGTAACAGCGGCAATCCAAAAATTATGTCAAGACCAGGTCATAGTCCTGGTACCGTTGTCACAATAAGGGCAGGGTTTTTATTCAAGCCTCTTTGTTCCGAAGCCGGACGGCTCGGTCAGACCGATCCTAAATCTAAAAGATCTGAATTTCTTCCTGAAAAGGTTCAAGTTCAAGATGGAATCACTTCGGGCGGTGATTGCCAGTCTGGAGGAGGGGGACTACTTAGTGTCGGTGGACATAAAGGATGCTTACCTGCATGTTCCCATTTATCCTCCTCACCAGGCTTATCTGAGATTTGCGATTCAGGATTGCCATTACCAATTCCAGACGTTACCTTTTGGTCTCTCCACTGCGCCGATGGTATTCACCAAGGTGATGGCGGAGATGATGGTCCTCCTTCGTCAGAAAGGAGTCAATATAATCCCATATTTGGATGACCTCCCGATAAAGGCGAGATCCAGGGAGCAGTTATTACAAAACATATCCCTCTCCCTGTCAATACTCCAACAACACGGGTGGATCATAAATTATCCAAAGTCACAGTTGGAACCGACGACAAGGTTGTCTTTCCTCGGGATGATTCTGGATACAGAAGTTCAGAGAGTATTTCTTCCACTGAAAAAGGCTCTGGAAATCCAGAAAATGGTAAAACAGATATTGAAACCATCAAGTGTGTCGATCCATCAGTGCATTCATTTGTTGGGGAAGATTGTGGCGGCATACGAGGCCATACAGTTTGGCAGGTTCCATGCCAGAGTATTCCAGTGGGACCTGTTGGACAAGTGGTCGGGGTCACACCTACACATGCACAGAAAGATAATCCTGTCGTCAAAAAACAGGATTTAGCTCCTGTGGTGGTTGCACAGCTCTCACCTGCTAGAGGGACGCAGGTTCAGGATTCAGGACTGGGTCGTAGTAACCACGGATGCAAGTCTCCGAGGCTGGGGAGCAGTCTCTCAGGGAGAAAACTTCCAGGGACGTTGGTCACAACAGGAAGCCTGCCTTCACATAAACGTTCTGGAGCTAAGAGCCATTTACAACGGCCTTCAACAAGCGGTACATCTTCTTCAAGACCGTCCCGTGCAGATCCAGGTGGACAATGTAACAGCAGTCGCATACATAAACAGGCAGGGTGTAACGAAAAATAGAGCGGCAATGGCGGAGGTGACAAAATCCTCCACTGGGCAGAAAAACATCTACAAGCTCTGTCGCCAATATTCATTCTGGGAGTAGACAACTGGGAAGCAGACTTCCTCAGCAGACACGATATCCATCCAGGAGAGTGGGGCCTCCACCAAGAAGTCTTCGCAGAGGTGACAAGTCTTTGGGGAGTTCCTCAAATAGACATGATGGCATCTCGTCTCAACAAGAAGCTTCAGAGATACTGTTCCAGGTCGAGAGAACCTCAAGCAGTAGCAGTGGATACACTGGTGACCCAGTGGATGTTTCCGTCAGTGTATGTTTCTCTGACGTCCTAAGTGGATGCTGGGGACTCCGTAAGGACCATGGGGATTAGCGGCTCCGCAGGAGACAGGGCACAAAAGTAAAAGCTTTAGGATCAGGTGGTGTGCACTGGCTCCTCCCCCTATGACCCTCCTCCAAGCCTCAGTTAGGTTTTTGTGCCCGGCCGAGAAGGGTGCAATCTAGGTGGCTCTCCTAAAGAGCTGCATAGAGTAAAAGTTTTGTTAGGTTTTTTATTTTCAGTGAGTCCTGCTGGCAACAGGCTCACTGCAACGAGGGACTTAGGGGAGAAGAAGTGAACTCACCTGCGTGCAGGATGGATTGGCTTCTTAGGCTACTGGACACTAGCTCCAGAGGGACGATCACAGGTACAGCCTGGATGGGTCACCGGAGCCGCGCCGCCGACCCCCTTGCAGATGCTGAAGAGAGAAGAGGTCCAGAAATCGGCGGCTGAAGACTTCCCAGTCTTCTTAAGGTAGCGCACAGCACGGCAGCTGTGCGCCATTGCTCTCAGCACACTTCACACCAACGGTCACTGAGGGTGCAGGGCGCTGGGGGGGGGGGCGCCCTGGGCAGCAATGAAAGTACCTATGCTGGCTAAAAATACATCACATATAGCCTCTGGGGCTATATGGATGTATTTAACCCCTGCCAGGTTGTCAGAAAAACGGGAGAAGAAGCCCGCCGAAAAGGGGGCGGGGCCTATTCTCCTCAGCACACAGCGCCATTTTCCTACACAGCTCCGCTGCTAGGAAGGCTCCCAGGCTCTCCCCTGCACTGCACTACAGAAACAGGGTTAAAACAGAGAGGGGGGGCATTTTGTGTGGCGATATTATAATATATTAAGATGCTATAAGGGAAAACACTTATATAAGGTTGTCCCTGTATAATTATAGCGTTTTGGTGTGTGCTGGCAAACTCTCCCTCTGTCTCCCCAAAGGGCTAGTGGGGTCCTGTCCTCTATCAGAGCATTCCCTGTGTGTGTGCTGTGTGTCGGTACGTGTGTGTCGACATGTATGAGGACGATGTTGGTGAGGAGGCGGAGCAATTGCCTGTAATGGTGATGTCACTCTCTAGGGAGTCGACACCGGAATGGATGGCTTATTTAGGGAATTACGTGATAATGTCAACTAGAGATGAGCGCCTGAAATTTTTCGGGTTTTGTGTTTTGGTTTTGGGTTCGGTTCCGCGGCCGTGTTTTGGGTTCGAACGCGTTTTGGCAAAACCTCACCGAATTTTTTTTGTCGGATTCGGGTGTGTTTTGGATTCGGGTGTTTTTTTCCAAAAACACTAAAAAACAGCTTAAATCATAGAATTTGGGGGTCATTTTGATCCCAAAGTATTATTAACCTCAAAAACCATAATTTACACTCATTTTCAGTCTATTCTGAATACCTCACACCTCACAATATTATTTTTAGTCCTAAAATTTGCACCGAGGTCGCTGTGTGAGTAAGATAAGCGACCCTAGTGGCCGACACAAACACCGGGCCCATCTAGGAGTGGCACTGCAGTGTCACGCAGGATGTCCCTTCCAAAAAACCCTCCCCAAACAGCACATGACGCAAAGAAAAAAAGAGGCGCAATGAGGTAGCTGTGTGAGTAAGATTAGCGACCCTAGTGGCCGACACAAACACCGGGCCCATCTAGGAGTGGCACTGCAGTGTCACGCAGGATGGCCCTTCCAAAAAACCCTCCCCAAACAGCACATGACGCAAAGAAAAAAAGAGGCGCAATGAGGTAGCTGTGTGAGTAAGATTAGCGACCCTAGTGGCCGACACAAACACCGGGCCCATCTAGGAGTGGCACTGCAGTGTCACGCAGGATGGCCCTTCCAAAAAACCCTCCCCAAACAGCACATGACGCAAAGAAAAAAAGAGGCGCAATGAGGTAGCTGACTGTGTGAGTAAGATTAGCGACCCTAGTGGCCGACACAAACACCGGGCCCATCTAGGAGTGGCACTGCAGTGTCACGCAGGATGTCCCTTCCAAAAAACCCTCCCCAAACAGCACATGACGCAAAGAAAAAAAGAGGCGCAATGAGGTAGCTGTGTGAGTAAGATTAGCGACCCTAGTGGCCGACACAAACACCGGGCCCATCTAGGAGTGGCACTGCAGTGTCACGCAGGATGTCCCTTCCAAAAAACCCTCCCCAAACAGCACATGACGCAAAGAAAAAAAGAGGCGCAATGAGGTAGCTGACTGTATGAGTAAGATTAGCGACCCTAGTGGCCGACACAAACACCGGGCCCATCTAGGAGTGGCACTGCAGTGTCACGCAGGATGTCCCTTCCAAAAAACCCTCCCCAAACAGCACATGACGCAAAGAAAAAAAGAGGCGCAATGAGGTAGCTGACTGTGTGAGTAAGATTAGCGACCCTAGTGGCCGACACAAACACCGGGCCCATCTAGGAGTGGCACTGCAGTGTCACGCAGGATGTCCCTTCCAAAAAACCCTCCCCAATCAGCACATGATGCAAAGAAAAAGAAAAGAAAAAAGAGGTGCAAGATGGAATTGTCCTTGGGCCCTCCCACCCACCCTTATGTTGTATAAACAAAACAGGACATGCACACTTTAACCAACCCATCATTTCAGTGACAGGGTCTGCCACACGACTGTGACTGATATGACGGGTTGGTTTGGACCCCCCCAAAAAAAGAAGCAATTAATCTCTCCTTGCACAAACTGGCTCTACAGAGGCAAGATGTCCACCTCATCTTCACCCTCCGATATATCACCGTGTACATCCCCCTCCTCACAGATTATCAATTCGTCCCCACTGGAATCCACCATCTCAGCTCCCTGTGTACTTTGTGGAGGCAATTGCTGCTGGTCAATGTCTCCGCGGAGGAATTGATTATAATTCATTTTAATGAACATCATCTTCTCCACATTTTCTGGATGTAACCTCGTACGCCGATTGCTGACAAGGTGAGCGGCGGCACTAAACACTCTTTCGGAGTACACACTTGTGGGAGGGCAACTTAGGTAGAATAAAGCCAGTTTGTGCAAGGGCCTCCAAATTGCCTCTTTTTCCTGCCAGTATAAGTACGGACTGTGTGACGTGCCTACTTGGATGCGGTCACTCATATAATCCTCCACCATTCTATCAATGTTGAGAGAATCATATGCAGTGACAGTAGACGACATGTCCGTAATCGTTGTCAGGTCCTTCAGTCCGGACCAGATGTCAGCATCAGCAGTCGCTCCAGACTGCCCTGCATCACCGCCAGCGGGTGGGCTCGGAATTCTGAGCCTTTTCCTCGCACCCCCAGTTGCGGGAGAATGTGAAGGAGGAGATGTTGACAGGTCGCGTTCCGCTTGACTTGACAATTTTGTCACCAGCAGGTCTTTCAACCCCAGCAGACCTGTGTCTGCCGGAAAGAGAGATCCAAGGTAGGCTTTAAATCTAGGATCGAGCACGGTGGCCAAAATGTAGTGCTCTGATTTCAACAGATTGACCACCCGTGAATCCTTGTTAAGCGAATTAAGGGCTGCATCCACAAGTCCCACATGCCTAGCGGAATCGCTCCCTTTTAGCTCCTTCTTCAATGCCTCCAGCTTCTTCTGCAAAAGCCTGATGAGGGGAATGACCTGACTCTGGCTGGCAGTGTCTGAACTGACTTCACGTGTGGCAAGTTCAAAGGGCATCAGAACCTTGCACAACGTTGAAATCATTCTCCACTGCACTTGAGACAGGTGCATTCCACCTACTATATCGTGCTCAATTGTATAGGCTTGAATGGCCTTTTGCTGCTCCTCCAACCTCTGAAGCATATAGAGGGTTGAATTCCACCTCGTTACCACTTCTTGCTTCAGATGATGGCAGGGCAGGTTCAGTAGTTTTTGGTGGTGCTCCAGTCTTCTGTACGTGGTGCCTGTACGCCGAAAGTGCCCCGCAATTTTTCTGGCCACCGACAGCATCTCTTGCACGCCCCTGTCGTTTTTTAAAAAATTCTGCACCACCAAATTCAAGGTATGTGCAAAACATGGGACGTGCTGGAATTTGCCCATATTTAATGCACACACAATATTGCTGGCGTTGTCCGATGCCACAAATCCACAGGAGAGTCCAATTGGGGTAAGCCATTCCGCGATGATCTTCCTCAGTTGCCGTAAGAGGTTTTCAGCTGTGTGCGTATTCTGGAAAGCGGTGATACAAAGCGTAGCCTGCCTAGGAAAGAGTTGGCGTTTGCGAGATGCTGCTACTGGTGCCGCCGCTGCTGTTCTTGCGGCGGGAGTCCATACATCTACCCAGTGGGCTGTCACAGTCATATAGTCCTGACCCTGCCCTGCTCCACTTGTCCACATGTCCGTGGTTAAGTGGACATTGGGTACAACTGCATTTTTTAGGACACTGGTGAGTCTTTTTCTGACGTCCGTGTACATTCTCGGTATCGCCTGCCTAGAGAAGTGGAACCTAGATGGTATTTGGTAACGGGGGCACACTGCCTCAATAAATTGTCTAGTTCCCTGTGAACTAACGGCGGATACCGGACGCACGTCTAACACCAACATAGTTGTCAAGGACTCAGTTATCCGCTTTGCAGTAGGATGACTGCTGTGATATTTCATCTTCCTCGCAAAGGACTGTTGAACAGTCAATTGCTTACTGGAAGTAGTACAAGTGGGCTTACGACTTCCCCTCTGGGATGACCATCGACTCCCAGCGGCAACAACAGCAGCGCCAGCAGCAGTAGGCGTTACACGCAAGGATGCATCGGAGGAATCCCAGGCAGGAGAGGACTCGTCAGAATTGCCAGTGACATGGCCTGCAGGACTATTGGCATTCCTGGGGAAGGAGGAAATTGACACTGAGGGAGTTGGTGGGGTGGTTTGCGTGAGCTTGGTTACAAGAGGAAGGGATTTACTGGTCAGTGGACTGCTTCCGCTGTCACCCAAAGTTTTTGAACTTGTCACTGACTTATTATGAATGCGCTGCAGGTGACGTATAAGGGAGGATGTTCCGAGGTGGTTAACGTCCTTACCCCTACTTATTACAGCTTGACAAAGGGAACACACGGCTTGACACCTGTTGTCCGCATTTCTGGTGAAATACCTCCACACCGAAGAGCTGATTTTTTTGGTATTTTCACCTGGCATGTCAACGGCCATATTCCTCCCACGGACAACAGGTGTCTCCCCGGGTGCCTGACTTAAACAAACCACCTCACCATCAGAATCCTCCTGGTCAATTTCCTCCCCAGCGCCAGCAACACCCATATCCTCCTCATCCTGGTGTACTTCAACACTGACATCTTCAATCTGACTATCAGGAACTGGACTGCGGGTGCTCCTTCCAGCACTTGCAGGGGGCGTGCAAATGGTGGAAGGCGCATGCTCTTCACGTCCAGTGTTGGGAAGGTCAGGCATCGCAACCGACACAATTGGACTCTCCTTGTGGATTTGGGATTTCAAAGAACGCACAGTTCTTTTCGGTGCTTTTGCCAGCTTGAGTCTTTTCAGTTTTCTAGCGAGAGGCTGAGTGCTTCCATCCTCATGTGAAGCTGAACCACTAGCCATGAACATAGGCCAGGGCCTCAGCCGTTCCTTGCCACTCCGTGTGGTAAATGGCATATTGGCAAGTTTACGCTTCTCCTCCGACAATTTTATTTTAGGTTTTGGAGTCCTTTTTTTACTGATATTTGGTGTTTTGGTTTTGACATGCTCTGTACTATGCCATTGGGCATCGGCCTTGGCAGACGACGTTGCTGGCATTTCATCGTCTCGGCCATGACTAGTGGCAGCAGCTTCAGCACGAGGTGGAAGTGGATCTTGATCTTTCCCTAATTTTGGAACCTCAACATTTTTGTTCTCCATATTTTAATAGGCACAACTAAAAGGCACCTCAGGTAAACAATGGAGATGGATGGATTGGATACTAGTATACAATTATGGACGGGCTGCCGAGTGCCGACACAGAGGTAGCCACAGCCGTGAACTACCGCACTGTACTGTGTCTGCTGCTAATATATAGACTGGTTGATAAAGAGATAGTATACTCGTAACTAGTATGTATGTATAAAGAAAGAAAAAAAAACCACGGTTAGGTGGTATATACAATTATGGACGGGCTGCCGAGTGCCGACACAGAGGTAGCCACAGCCGTGAACTACCGCACTGTACTGTGTCTGCTGCTAATATATAGACTGGTTGATAAAGAGATAGTATACTCGTAACTAGTATGTATGTATAAAGAAAGAAAAAAAAACCACGGTTAGGTGGTATATACAATTATGGACGGGCTGCCGAGTGCCGACACAGAGGTAGCCACAGCCGTGAACTACCGCACTGTACTGTGTCTGCTGCTAATATATAGACTGGTTGATAAAGAGATAGTATACTCGTAACTAGTATGTATGTATAAAGAAAGAAAAAAAAACCACGGTTAGGTGGTATA
Source organism: Pseudophryne corroboree (assembly GCF_028390025.1). Classification (NCBI taxonomy): domain Eukaryota; kingdom Metazoa; phylum Chordata; class Amphibia; order Anura; family Myobatrachidae; genus Pseudophryne; species Pseudophryne corroboree. The sequence continues at coordinate 58,548,492 of NC_086449.1, forward strand.
TACAATTATGGACGGGCTGCCGAGTGCCGACACAGAGGTAGCCACAGCCGTGAACTACCGCACTGTACTGTGTCTGCTGCTAATATATAGACTGGTTGATAAAGAGATAGTATACTCGTAACTAGTATGTATGTATAAAGAAAGAAAAAAAAACCACGGTTAGGTGGTATATACAATTATGGACGGGCTGCCGAGTGCCGACACAGAGGTAGCCACAGCCGTGAACTACCGCACTGTACTGTGTCTGCTGCTAATATATAGACTGGTTGATAAAGAGATAGTATACTCGTAACTAGTATGTATGTATAAAGAAAGAAAAAAAAACCACGGTTAGGTGGTATATACAATTATGGACGGGCTGCCGAGTGCCGACACAGAGGTAGCCACAGCCGTGAACTACCGCACTGTACTGTGTCTGCTGCTAATATAGACTGGTTGATAAAGAGATAGTATACTACTAATATTATATACTGGTGGTCAGGTCACTGGTCACTAGTCACACTGGCAGTGGCACTCCTGCAGCAAAAGTGTGCACTGTTTTAATATAATATTATGTACTCCTGGCTCCTGCTATAACCTATAACTGGCACTGCAGTAGTGCTCCCCAGTCTCCCCCACAATTATAAGCTGTGTGAGCTGAGCAGTCAGACAGATATATAATATATATAGATGATGCAGCACACTGGCCTGAGCCTGAGCAGTGCACACAGATATGGTATGTGACTGACTGAGTCACTGTGTGTATCGCTTTTTTCAGGCAGAGAACGGATATATTAAATAAACTGCACTGTGTGTCTGGTGGTCACTCACTATATAATATATTATGTACTCCTGGCTCCTGCTATAACCTATAACTGGCACTGCAGTAGTGCTCCCCAGTCTCCCCCACAATTATAAGCTGTGTGAGCTGAGCAGTCAGACAGATATATATAATATTATATATAGATAATAGATGATGCAGCACACTGGCCTGAGCCTGAGCAGTGCACACAGATATGGTATGTGACTGAGTCACTGTGTGCTGTGTATCGCTTTTTTCAGGCAGAGAACGGATTATATTATGTACTCCTGGCTCCTGCTATAACCTATAACTGGCACTGCAGTAGTGCTCCCCAGTCTCCCCCACAATTATAAGCTGTGTGAGCTGAGCAGTCAGACAGATATATATAATATTATATATAGATAATAGATGATGCAGCACACTGGCCTGAGCCTGAGCAGTGCACACAGATATGGTATGTGACTGAGTCACTGTGTGCTGTGTATCGCTTTTTTCAGGCAGAGAACGGATTATAAATAAAAGTGGTGGTCACTGGTCACTATCAGCAAAACTCTGCACTGTACACTACTGAGTACTCCTAATGCTCCCCAAAATTAGTAAATCAAGTGTCTCTCTAATCTATTCTAATTCTAAACGGAGAGGACGCCAGCCACGTCCTCTCCCTATCAATCTCAATGCACGTGTGAAAATGGCGGCGACGCGCGGCTCCTTATATAGAATCCGAGTCTCGCGATAGAATCCGAGCCTCGCGAGAATCCGACAGCGTCATGATGACGTTCGGGCGCGCTCGGGTTAACCGAGCAAGGCGGGAAGATCCGAGTCGCTCGGACCCGTGAAAAAAAACATGAAGTTCTGGCGGGTTCGGATTCAGAGAAACCGAACCCGCTCATCTCTAATGTCAACACGCTGCAAGGTCGGTTGATGACATGAGACGGCCGGCAAACCAATTAGTACCTGTCCAGGCGTCTCAAACACCGTCAGGGGCTTTAAAACGCCCATTACCTCAGTCGGTCGACACAGACACGGACACTGACTCCAGTGTCGACGGTGAAGAAACAAACGTATTTTCCATTAGGGCCACACGTTACATGTTAAGGGCAATGAAGGAGGTGTTACATATTTCTGATACTACAAGTACCACAAAAAAGGGTATTATGTGGGGTGTGAAAAAACTACCTGTAGTTTTTCCTGAATCAGATAAATTAAATGAAGTGTGTGATGATGCGTGGGTTTCCCCCGATAGAAAATTATTGGCGTTATACCCTTTCCCGCCAGAAGTTAGGGCGCGTTGGGAAACACCCCCTAGGGTGGATAAGGCGCTCACACGCTTATCAAAACAAGTGGCGTTACCGTCTCCAGATACGGCCGCCCTCAAGGAGCCAGCTGATAGGAGGCTGGAAAATATCCTAAAAAGTATATACACACATACTGGTGTTATACTGCGACCAGCGATCGCCTCAGCCTGGATGTGCAGCGCTGGGGTGGCTTGGTCGGATTCCCTGACTGAAAATATTGATACCCTTGACAGGGACAGTATTTTATTGACTATAGAGCATTTAAAAGATGCATTTCTATATATGCGAGATGCACAGAGGGATATTTGCACTCTGGCATCAAGAGTAAGTGCGATGTCCATGTCTGCCAGAAGATGTTTATGGACACGACAGTGGTCAGGTGATGCAGATTCCAAACGGCACATGGAAGTATTGCCGTATAAAGGGGAGGAGTTATTTGGGGTCGGTCCATCGGACCTGGTGGCCACGGCAACAGCTGGAAAATCCACCTTTTTTACCCCAAGTCACATCTCAGCAGAAAAAGACACCGTCTTTTCAGCCTCAGTCCTTTCGTCCCCATAAGGGCAAGCGGGCAAAAGGCCAGTCATATCTGCCCAGGGGTAGAGGAAAGGGAAGAAGACTGCAGCAGGCAGCTCCTTCCCAGGAACAGAAGCCCTCCACCGCTTCTGCCAAGTCCTCAGCATGACGCTGGGGCCGTACAAGCGGACTCAGGTGCGGTGGGGGGTCGTCTCAAGAGTTTCAGCGCGCAGTGGGCTCACTCGCAAGTGGACCCCTGGATCCTACAAGTAGTATCCCAGGGGTACAGATTGGAAGTTAGAGACGTCTCCCCCTCGCAGGTTCCTGAAGTCTGCTTTACCAACGTCTCCCTCCGACAGGGAGGCAGTATTGGAAACAATTCACAAGCTGTATTCCCAGCAGGTGATAATCAAAGTACCCCTCCTACAACAAGGAAAGGGGTATTATTCCACACTATTTGTGGTACTGAAGCCAGACGGCTCGGTGAGACCTATTCTAAATCTGAAATCTTTGAACACTTACATACAAAGGTTCAAATCAAGATGGAGTCACTCAGAGCAGTGATAGCGAACCAGGAAGAAGGGGAATATATGGTGTCCCTGGACATCAAGGATGCTTACCTCCATGTCCCAATTTGCCCTTCTCACCAAGGGTACCTCAGGTTCGTGGTACAGAACTGTCACTATCAGTTTCAGACGCTGCCGTTTGGATTGTCCACGGCACCCCGGGTCTTTACCAAGGTAATGGCCGAAATGATGATTCTTCTTCAAAGAAAAGGCGTCTTAATTATCCCTTACTTGGACGATCTCCTGATAAGGGCAAGGTCCAGAGAACAGTTGGAGGTCGGAGTAGCACTATCTCAAGTAGTTCTACGAACCTCCTAGAACCAGGCCAAGTGTCAGTGCATCAATGCACAAGAGTCCTGGGAAAAATGGTGGCTTCTTACGAAGCGATTCCATTCGGCAGATTTCACGCAAGAATTTTTCAGTGGGATCTGCTGGACGAATGGTCCGGATCGCATCTTCAGATGCATCAGCGGATAATCCTGTCTCCAAGGACAAGGGTGTCTCTTCTGTGGTGGCTGCAGAGTGCTCATCTACTAGAGGGCAGCAGATTCGGCATTCAGGACTGGGTCCTGGTGACCACGGATGCCAGCCTGAGAGGCTGGGGAGCAGTCACACAGGGAAGAAATTTCCAAGGAGTGTGGTCAAGTCTGGAGACTTCTCTCCACATAAATATACTGGAGCTAAGGGCAATTTACAATGCTCTGAGCCTAGGAAGACCTCTGCTTCAAAGTCAACTGGTGCTGATCCAGTCGGACAACATCACGGCAGTCGCCCACGTAAACAGACAGGGCGGCACAAGAAGCAGGAGGGCAATGGCAGCAAGGATTCTTCGCTGGGCGAAAAATCATGTGATAACACTGTCAGCGGTGTTCATTCCGGGAGTGGACAACTGGGAAGCAGACTTCCTCAGCAGGCACGACCTCCACCCGGGAGAGTGGGGACTTCATCTGGAAGTCTTCCACATGATTGTGAACCGTTGGGAAAGACCAAAGGTGGACATGATGGCGTCCCGTCTGAACAAAAAACTGGACAGGTATTGCGCCAGGTCAAGAGACCCTCAGGCAATAGCAGGGACGCTCTGGTAACACCGTGGGTGTACCAGTCGGTGTATGTGTTCCCTCCTCTGCCTCTCATACCCAAGGTACTGAGAATTATAAGACGGAGAGGAGTAAGAACTATACTCGTGGCTCCGGATTGGCCAAGAAGGACTTGGTACCCGGAACTTCAAGAGATACTAAGAAGGGACTTGCTTCAGCAAGGATCATGTCTGTTCCAAGTCTTACCGCGGCTGCGTTTGACGGCATGGCGGTTGAACGCCGGATCCTAAGGGAAAAAGGCATTCCGGAAGAGGTCATCCCTACCCTGGTCAGAGCCAGGAAGGATGTGACCGCACAACATTATCACCACATTTGGCGAAAATATGTTGCATGGTGTGAGGACAGGAAGGCCCCACGGAGGAATTTCAACTCGGTCGATTCCTGCATTTCCTGCAAACAGGAGTGTCTATGGGCCTCAAATTGGGGTCCATTAAGGTTCAAATTTCGGCCCTGTCGATTTTCTTCCAGAAAAAATTGGCTTCAGTTCCTGAAGTCCAGAAGTTTGTCAAGGGAGTACTGCATATACAACCCCCTTTTGTGCCTCCAGTGGCACTGTGGGATCTCAACGTAGTTCTGGGATTCCTCAAATCACATTGGTTTAAACCGCTCAAATCTGTGGATTTGAAATATCTCACATGGAAAGTGACCATGCTGTTGGCCCTGGCCTCGGCCAGGCGAGTGTCAGAATTGGCGGCTTTGTCTCACAAAAGCCCATATCTGATTGTCCATTCGGACAGGGCAGAGCTGCGGACTCGTCCCCAGTTTCTCCCTAAGGTGGTGTCAGCGTTTCACCTGAACCAGCTTATTGTGGTACCTGCGGCTACTAGGGACTTGGAGGACTCTAAGTTGCTAGATGTTGTCAGGGCCCTGAAAATATATGTTTCCAGGACGGCTGGAGTCAGGAAAACTGACTTGCTGTTATCCTGTATGCACCCAACAAACTGGGTGCTCTTGCTTCTAAGCAGACGATTGCTAGTTGGATGTGTAGTACAATTCAGCTTGCACATTCTGTGGCAGGCCTGCTACAGCCAAAATATGTAAATGCCCATTCCACAAGGAAGGTGGGCTCATCTTGGGCGGCTGCCCGAGGGGTCTCGGCTTTACAACTTTGCCGAGCAGCTACTTGGTCAGGGGCAAACACGTTTGCAAAATTCTACAAATTTGATACCCTGGCTGAGGAGGGCCTGGAGTTCTCTCATTCGGTGCTGCAGAGTCATCCGCACTCTCCCGCCCGTTTGGGAGCTTTGGTATAATCCCCATGGTCCTTACGGAGTCCCCAGCATCCACTTAGGACGTCAGAGAAAATAAGAATTTACTTACCGATAATTCTATTTCTCGTAGTCCGTAGTGGATGCTGGGCGCCCATCCCAAGTGCGGATTGTCTGCAATACTTGTACATAGTTATTGTTAACTAAAACGGGTTATTATTGTTGTGAGCCATCTTTTCAGAGGCTCCGCTGTTATCATGCTGTTAACTGGGTTCAGATCACAGGTTGTACAGTGTGATTGGTGTGGCTGGTATGAGTCTTACCCGGGATTCAAAATCCTTCCTTATTGTGTACGCTCGTCCGGGCACAGTATCCTAACTGAGGCTTGGAGGAGGGTCATAGGGGGAGGAGCCAGTGCACACCACCTGATCCTAAAGCTTTTACTTTTGTGCCCTGTCTCCTGCGGAGCCGCTAATCCCCATGGTCCTTACGGAGTCCCCAGCATCCACTACGGACTACGAGAAATAGAATTATCGGTAAGTAAATTCTTATTTTTCCCTCCATTTCCGCTGATCCCAAAAGTACTCAAGATCATAAGAAAGACAAGGGTTTGAGCAATCTTCATTGCCCCAGACTGGCCAAGAAGGTCTTGGTACCCAGATCTTCAGCAGTTACTCATAGGAGATCCTTGGCCTCTTCCTCCTCAGGAGGACCTGCTGCAGCAGGGGCCGTGTGTTACGTTCTTGGTGCTCAGAACAAAAGAGGTATTGCGTAGTGAGTCCAGAGCACAAGAACGTGACGCTGAAATGATAGCAAGGTGTAGTAATAACCCCTAGCAACCTACCTCCGTTGTTTCACCCGCGTGGTCCGTTTTCACCTGCGAGACTGTGTTCTTGGGCCTACGGCAGCCGCGTTTGAAGGGCGGATTAGGTCTGCCCAACTCCGATGCCCCCACGTCTTGATATGAGACAAGGTGTAAACCGAGATGGGATGATAACAAGGGGACCTCTAACTAAACCAAACTCAGAGCTAGGGTCTACTAAGAGACCTAAAACTAAACGTATGTGCGGTACGCCACCAAAGGAAAAGAACAACAAAGGTACTACTGTCCACACCCTACATGGCACCGTCGTGTACCGGGGAGGACAGTTAGTGCCGAAACCACCGCAAAAACACCAGAAACTGGTTAAACTAAAGAATACAGCGGCCTAGGCCACAAGACATGGCAGAAGCCACTACTCACGACACCGGGAGGAGAACCTCGAGATGACAGGCACAGGTAACTGAAAAGACTGCCATGACCGGCTTCCGGACACCAGGACTTGGGACCACAGGGAACAGAGTAGTCCAGATCACAGCACGCTGGACAAAGAACATTGCTGGGCAGGAACAGCATACAGGAAGCTATCACCGGCATCTGTGTAAAGCAGTGAGGAGGCATATAAAAGGGAGCCCTCCAATGACTAAGCAGAACCTAATTAATGATGTCGTGCAGCTGTCCTGCTGCACGACCAGAGAAGGGCAGGTGTGTGTAATCCTAACATGGCAATGGGGAACGCGGTCCGCCTGTGGCGTCCCCATTGCCATGGACCCGGCGGCACTGAGCGTTCGGCATCCTAGCATTGCCAAGGACCGGGTGGCTTCAGCGCACACGGTGTCCTGTCGTTGCTAGGCGCCGTACAGGGGAACAGGGAGGCGAGGCGGCCATGACCGTTGCTCGGCAACGGTCGTGGCGCCGGCACGAGCTGCCGCGCCTAACACAGTGTGTGTACCAAGACTTACCTCGGCTACGTTTGACGACATGGCTGTTGAGCGCCGTATCCTAGCCAGGAAGGGTATTCCTAAGGGGGTCATTCCCACCCTTATTCAGGCTAGAAAGGGAGTAACGTCAAAACATTACCACCATATTTGGAGAAAATACTGTATGTGTCTTGGTGTGAATCCAAGAAAGCTCCTACGGAAGAGTTTCACTTAGGACGTTTCCTCCATTTTTTGCAGGATGGTTTGGAGACGGGCCTACGATTGGGATCAATCAATGTCCAGATTTCAGCCTTGTCAGTATTCTTCCAAAAAACAATTGGCCTCTCTTCCAGAGGTTCAGACCTTCGTGAAAGGGGTTCTGCACATCCAGCCTCCATTCGTGCCTCCAGTGTCACCATGGGACCTTAACGTGGTATTGCAGTTCTTTCAATCGGATTGGTTTGAGCCTCTACAAAAGATAGAGTTGAAGTTTCTCACTTGGAAAGTGGTGATGCTTTTGGCATTGGCATCCGCAAGGCGGGTGTCGGAATTGGGGGCCTTGTCTCACAAGATCCTTTACCTGATTTTCCATGAAGATAGGGTATAGTTGCGAACTCGCCAACATTTTCTTCCAAAGATGGTTTCTACTTTTCACATAAACCAACCTATTATGGTGCCAGTAGTTACTGAAACATTCACTGATTCAAAGTCTCTAGATGTGGTTAGAGCTTTGAAAATCTATGCTGCTAGAACAGCTAGTATACGAAAAGCAGAGGCTCTGTTTGTCCTGTATGATCACAACAAGATTGGCTGTCATGCTTCCAAGCAGACTATTGCACGTTGGATTAGAAATACGATTCAGCAAGCTCATACTACGGCTGGATTGCCGTTACCGACGTCGGTAAAGGCCCACTCCACTAGGAAGGTGGGCTCATCCTGGCCGGCTGCCCAAGGGGGTCTCGGCATTACAACTTTGCCGAGCAGCTACTTGGTCAGAGTCAAACACATTTGCTAAGTTCTACAAGTTTGACACCTTGGCCGATGAGGACCTAAAGTTTTGGACAATCGGTGCTGCAGGGTCATCCGCACTCTCCCACCCGTACTGGAGCTTTGGTATAGACCCCATGGTCTTGATGTCATCCCCAGCATCCTCTAGGACGTATGAGAAAATAGGATTTTGATAACCTACCGGTAAATCCTTTTCTCCTAGTCCGTAGAGGATGCTGGGCGCCCGTCCCAGTGCGTACTTTACCTGCAGTTTAGTTATTACAGTTACACAAGTTGTGTTATCTTGGTTTCAGCATGTTGCTGCAATTAGTTCATGCCTGTTGGCGTGTGTTATGTTGAATGCCATGTGTGCGGCATGGTTGAGGGTGTGAGTTGGTAGATATCTCACCACTAGTTAAGTAATTCCTTTCCTCGAAATGTTAGTCTCCCTGGGCACAGTTCCTACAACTGATGTCTGGAGGAGGGGCATAGAGGGAGGAGCCAGTTCACACTCAATGAAAAGTCTTTAGAGTGCCCATGTCTCCTGCTGATCCCGTCTATACTCTATGGTCTTGATGTCGTCCCCAGCATCCTCTACGGACTAGGAGAAAAGGATTTACCGGTAGGTTATCAAAATCTTCTTTTTACATTTTTTGGGCTCGTTTTCTTTGTAGAGTGACCGGGAACTCCAATTAGTGCACCGTGTCCACTCGCATGGCTTGCTTCGTTCGCCATGCAGGTTACCGTTCCCAATTTTAGTCCACATGGATCGTAAAGTATGAAAAAGTTCAAAAAATAAAAAATATTCTGAAAAACTCATGTCGACCTTTTGTCATGTCAACCTAATGAATGTCAACCAATAGTGGTTGACCTAATGACCGTATCTCTTGTTACCTGTGCTCTTTTTTAGTTTTTCAGTTACTGTAATGCTAAATTCTGTGTACCCTATATTGTTCTAATATCTGCAGTATGTATGGTGCTGCAAAACACTTGTGAAGCCTTATAAATAAAATGTAATAATATGTGCATACTACGGTATCCGGGCTCTAGGTCAACCATGAAAAAGTTGACAGTCATTAGGTCAAACACTTCAAAATAGCAATATACCAGTACTAGCTGTTAGGTGAAAAATGTAAATCAGGACGGCTTGTTAAAAATGCCACGTTTATTTAATATATATACAATAAAATGCTAATGGATAAAAAAGTTCATAAGGGAAAACTAAGCCACATAGTGAGCTGTGCTAGTAAATATATGAGTCAAATATATAGTATTGAACCCTCGTCCCACACAAATGGCTAGGACTCGTTTATCGGATGTTACTGGGAGAACAGCAATATCACCGGATAATATTCACCAATGTTCAAAGATTTTCAATCATATGGTTGTTACTGGTTGGTCAGAGACGAAAATGCAGTTCCATTTGTTATCATCTGGGTATAATCCTTTAGGTGCTTATGGGTCAGTTCTGCCAAGAACCACTGCAATGCAAGTCCCAGAGGTGCAAAAGGTAGCCCAAATGTCACCAGTGGTGAAGTATGGGTCCAAGTGGCAAAGCACAGTGTACAGCAAGGCACAACGCGTTTCATTGGCAGGGTATATACAGTTTCTTCAGGAGCATGTAACTGGTGACCATTTGGGCCTCCTTATATACCACATTGAGGAGTTCAATTAATCACACCTGTCTAAAACAATGATGTAATAAAACATGGCGTCCCAAGAAATTTATAAAAACACATACCTGAGAGAATCCACTAGGTCTCGATTATATAATTTACAGATTGGGCATTAAAACGATCTTTATTTAGAATGAAAAGAACATTAATAAATGGGTTTTCCTCCTCTTAAGTTTCGATCACGTCACTAGGTAAGATCACGTGATCAGAGCTTCCCGTGTATAGTCTATATCATAACCGGTGGAGAAAAGTCCATAAAAGAGAATGCGCTTGTGTGCACATAACATATATATTTTGGTCACGTGATGCGTCACTAGCGGCTCTACATGGGGCATACATTCTATACACACAAGAAGGTTTCCGATGTCAGTGTTTATTCAGTTTCCAGGGAACCATATAGATATCCGGTCACATTTTGCGCTCTAATTTATCAATTAATTGCATATTATAGTCATTTTATAAATAAAATATTAACAATAGCGTAAGGGAGCCGTGTATAATCATGCACACACATTTTTTATATATATATATATATATATATATATATATATATATATATATATATATATATATATATATATATATATACACACTGGTAGGCTTAATAATAGAGATTTACCGTATATATATATATATATATATATATATATATATATAAATAAAAATAAATAAATAAATATATATATATATATATATATATATATATATATGAAGGTTGGTGTGGTCGGCACTCCCACATAGATGAGCAACTGCCCTGGTGCCCTCCTTTGTGAAGATATAAAGAAAGCAATGTCCTTGTAGAGATGGATGCAACCACTCCCACTGATGAAGGAACAGGCGGCACGCCAAGGGTCTTGTGAAAAAGAGTTGTATTCAAAGCAATAAATCAACTATATATAATAGGAAAATTCTCCAATAAATCAGAGAGAGAAGATTCAGTATATATATAATCTAGTAAAGAGACACATACACATGCATATATCCTGTAATCAAAAATAGAAATGAGCTAATATGCAACGAATAGGTTTGATGGTAAGAGAAATAAGGTAGGTATTTGTAGGAGTATCTTAAAGATCTGAATGGGAATAGTGATGGGGTGGTATATTCATCCCAGTAGCAAGGTGGCCGAGTGGTCCTGACAGGGGGTGCAGCTGCTATGGGGCCCAACCAGTCTATCCAGGGTCCGCTTCAGCTTCATCCCCTGCACCAAATAACACTGATCCATGCCCGGCCTGGCTGAGAGTGATTGCCAACCATGGGCCATGCTGCACACACCCCTCCTCCCATCAACAGAGACCGCCCACCCCGGGCAGCCCCTTCTGACAGCATCAGATACGGACTGCACTTGAAATAAAGACGAGCCTACGCCCAGCCGGGAGGTATGCCCACTCTGGGGGATAGGGGGTGTTATTGTGGCTGGGGACACAATGTAGAGAGGTGACTAGTGGCGGCAGGGCAGGGGCGGCCATTGCAAAATTTTGCTATGGGGTCCACACCAATATAGTTACGCCCCTGATCAAAAGTGCACATACTGTATATATGCACGCATATAAATAAGGCCATCTAAAGGACAGAATTAAGTTCTATGATCTCATTGAGGCCATCTGGATTGAGTGAGTTGAATTTCAACATCTTGTCTACAGAGTTTCTTATATTTGTCACCACCTCTAGGAGTTGGGGAAATATGTTCCAAGCATATAATAGAAAGATCAGAAGTATTGGCAGAATGTTTCAAGCAAAAATGCCTAGGAACACTATGTGTCTGACAGTTGTTAATAATATTTCTGCGGTGTTCCATAAATCGTACCCGTAATTATCTGATTGTGCGACCTACATAGTTAAGACCACAACTGCATGTTAGCAGGTATATTACTTATCTAGAATCGCAAAAGGTAAGGTTATTGTGGTAGTCAGTTTTTAGCAAATCTGAGCATCCTTGTGAGTCGATTTCTCGAATGGTTCCCAGATGGTTTGGAGCCAATATAGTTTTAAGAGACTTGTTTTTCCTATAAAATACCTGAGGTTTAGTTGGTAAAAGTGTGCTTAGTATATGATCTTGTTTTAGAATTCTGTAGTTACGTCCAACTATGGACTTAATCTCCTGAGCACATTTATTATATTTACTGACAAAAGAAAAAAATGTTCATTTTCATCCAGCTGTAGTCGTTTTTTCTGAAATAATTTTTGTCTTTCCATATTGTAAACTTCATTATAGGCTGTCTATAAGATAAATTCAGGGTATTCTCTAGTTTTAAGTGAATCTATTAATTCCTTGGCTTGTACAGTAAAGGTCTCCAGATCTATACAATTTCATATCAGTCGCAATAGTTGACCTTTGGGATAATTGCTCTTCCATGGTAAATAGTGTGAGCTTTTGTAATGTAAATATATGAATTGGTATTGACTGTTTTCACATAATTTGATGTAACTATTTGGTTATTTATTAGTTCAAGGGTCCGGTACAGGAAGTCCACTCAATTCCGGTGATATGTGGACGTGAATGATAAATTATATACAGTAAATTTGTGTTTAAACTGGTGACAAAGGAATTTAGACAAATTTAAATCCCCATCCCAAATAATCATCATTATAACGGCCATAGAAGACCAGGGAAGCCTCCCAGTCATCCACCCACACATGGGTATTTTCAGAATCATCCATGTATAGGTTGGCATAACTGTAGGCGAACTTGGTCCCCATGGCCATTCCCATCACCTGTAAATACAAGTGATCCAGAAAAATAAAATAATTGTGTGAGAGAATAAAGGAAATACAGTGTAAAAGGAATGACCTGTGATCCACAATGAGATCACCATCCAGATTTAGATATTTGGAAATGACATCATATCCTGCAGAATGGGGAATATGTGTATATAGGGCCTGTACATCTAGAGTCAAGAATGCATCAAAATCTTTCCACTTTAGGTCAAACACTGATGGTCAACATGGTCAAAAGGTCGACATGGAGAATAGGTCAGCATTTAAAAGGTCAACAGTGCTTATGGTCAACAGGTACAAAAGGTTGACAGGTGCAAATGGTCAACACACATATGGTCGACACAGATTTTTTTTGGGTTTAGCATTTTAATAAACATTTTTATACTTTACAATCCACGTGGACTATGATTGAGAATAGTAACCTGCCCAAAGCATGGCGAGCAAAGTGAGGGATTGTGGTACACTAATTAGGGCTCCAAGTGCTTTGATGGCGAAAACGACCCCAAAAAACTTAAAATGTTGTGTCAACCTTTTTTGTTTCAACCTTTTCTCATGTCAACCTTTTCATGTGTCAACCTTTTGACTCTGTCGACCAATAGTGGTCGAAATAATGACTGTAGACCTTTGTAACGTAGATCTGGTGATCCATACCCCATACAGCACATGAGCGGTAGAACTAAATCAACAACTGCGCATACATATACAATGTAAGTGCAGAATTACATCTCATTCCTTAAAATTGTTGTTTCTGGGTGGTGACTGGTTAGTGAGCATATGGGCACATGAAACTGTCCCATTTAATGGGCTTGCCATGGGTGAATAAGCCGAGGGATCTTTCTCTGACGTCCTAGTGGATGCTGGGACTCCGTCAGGACCATGGGGAATAGCGGCTCCGCAGGAGACAGGGCACAAAATTTAAAAGTTTGACCACTAGGTGGTGTGTACTGGCTCCTCCCCCTATGACCCTCCTCCAAGCCTCAGTTAGGTTTTTGTGCCCGTCCGAGCAGGGTGCAATCTAGGTGGCTCTCCCAAAGAGCTGCTTAGAAAAAGTTTGTTAGGTTTTTTATTTTCAGTGAGTCCTGCTGGCAACAGGCTCACTGCAACGAGGGACTTAGGGGAGAAGAAGTGAACTCACCTGCGTGCAGGATGGATTTGCTTCTTAGGCTACTGGACACTAGCTCCAGAGGGACGATCACAGGTACAGCCTGGATGGGTCACCGGAGCCGCGCCGCCGACCCCCTTGCAGATGCCGAATAGAGAAGAGGTCCAGAAACCGGCGGCAGAAGACGTCTCAGTCTTCATGAGGTAGCGCACAGCACTGCAGCTGTGCGCCATTGCTCTCCGCACACTTCACACCAGCGGTCACTGAGGGTGCAGGGCGCTGGGGGGGGCGCCCTGGGCAGCAATGTAATATACCTATTCTGGCTAAAATATATCACATATAGCCCCTGGGGCTATATGGATGTATTTAACCCCTGCCAGGTTCCAAAAAAACCGGGAGAAGAAGCCCGCCGAAAAGGGGGCGGGGCCTATTCTCCTCAGCACACAGCGCCATTTTCCTGCCCAGCTCCGCTGCGAGGAAGGCTCCCAGGACTCTCCCCTGCACTGCACTACAGAAACAGGGTAAAAACAGAGAGGGGGGGCACTTATTGGCGATATTTATAATATTTGAGCTGCTATAAAGGGAACACACTTATTAAGGTTGTCCCTATATATATTTATAGCGCTTGGGTGTGTGCTGGCAAACTCTCCCTCTGTCTCCCCAAAGGGCTAGTGGGGTCCTGTCTTCTATCAGAGCATTCCCTGTGTGTCTGCTGTGTGTCGGTACGTGTGTGTCGACATGTATGAGGACGATGTTGGCGTGGAGGCGGAGCAATTGCCTGTAATGGTGATGTCACCCCCTAGGGAGTCGACACCAGAATGGATGGCTTTGTTTATGGAATTACGGGATAGTGTCAGCACGCTACAAAAGTCGGTTGACGACATGAGACAGCCGGCAAACCAGTTAGTACCTGTCCAGGCGTCTCAGACACCGTCAGGGGCTGTAAAACGCCCTTTACCTCAGTCGGTCGCCACAGACCCAGACACTGACACTGAATCCAGTGTCGACGGTGAAGAAACAAACGTATTTTCCAGTAGGGCCACACGTTATATGATCACGGCAATGAAGGAGGCTTTGCATATGTCTGATACTGCAAGTACCACAAAAAGGGTTATTATGGGGTGTGAAAAAACTACCGATAGTTTTTCCTGAATCAGAGGAACTGAATTAAGTGTGTGATGAAGCGTGGGTTACCCCAGATAGAAAACTGCTAATTTCAAAGAAGTTATTGGCATTATACCCTTTCCCGCCAGAGGTTAGGGCGCGCTGGGAAACACCTCCTAGGGTGGATAAGGCGCTCACACGCTTATCAAAGCAAGTGGCGTTACCGTCTCCTGATACGGCCGCCCTCAAGGATCCAGCTGATAGGAGGCTGGAGAATACATTGAAAAGTATATACACACATACGGGTGTTATACTGAGACCAGCAATCGCCTCAGCCTGGATGTGCAGTGCTGGCGTGGCTTGGTCGGAGTCACTGTCTGAAAATATTGATACCCTGGATAGGGACAGTATTTTACTGACTATAGAGCAGTTAAAGGATGCATTTCTTTATATGCGAGATGCACAGAGAGATATTTGCACTCTGGCATCAAGGGTAAGTGCGATGTCCATATCTGCCAGAAGAAGTTTATGGACGCGCCAGTGGTCAGGTGATGCGGATTCCAAACGCAGGCTTTTCAGCCGCAGTCCTTTCGTTCCTATAAGAACAAACGAGCAAAAGGACATTCCTATTTGCCCCGAGGCAAATGAAAGGGTAAGAGACTGCAACAAGCAGCTCCTTCCCAGGAGCAGAAGCCCTCCCCGGCTTCTACAAAGGCGTCAGCATGACGCTGGGACCTTACAAGCAGACTCAGGGGCGGTGGGGGGTCGCCTCAAACATTTCAGCGCACAGTGGGCTCACTCGCAGGTGGACCCCTGGATCCTGCAGGTAGTATCTCAGGGTTACAGGTTGGAATTCGAGAAGTCCCCTCCTCGCCGTTTCCTAAAGTCTGTTTTGCCAACGTCTCCCTCCGACAGGGCGACGGTATTGGAGGCCATTCACAAGCTGTATTCTCAGCAGGTGATAGTCAAGGTACCCCTCCTACAACAGGGACAGGGGTATTACTCCACGCTATTTGTGGTACCGAAGCCGGACGGCTCGGTAAGACCGATTCTAAATCTAAAATCTCTGAACCTGTACATACAAAAATTCAAGTTCAAGATGGAGTCACTCAGAGCAGTGATAGCGAATCTGGAAGAAGGGGATTTTATGGTGTCCTTGGACATCAAGGATGCTTACCTTCATGTTCCAATTTGTCCTTCACACCAAGGGTACCTCAGGTTCGTGGTCCAAAACTGTCATTATCAGTTTCAGACGCTGCCGTTTGGATTGTCCACGGCACCCCGGGTCTTTACCAAGGTAATGGCCGAAATGATGATCCTTCTTCGAAGAGAAGGCATCTTAATTATCCCTTACTTGGACGATCTCCTGATAAGGGCAAGATCCAGAGAACAGCTGGAGGTCGGAGTAGCACTAACCCAAGTAGTGCTCCAACAACACGGGTGGATTCTGAATTTTCCAAAATCCCAACTGATCCCGACGACACGTCTGTTGTTCCTAGGGATGATTCTGGACACTGTTCAGAAAAAGGTATTTCTTCCGGAGGAGAAAGCCAGGGAGTTATCCGATCTAGTCAGGAACCTCCTAAAACCAGGAAAAGTATCTGTGCATCAATGCACAAGAGTCCTGGGAAAAATGGTAGCTTCTTACGAAGCGATTCCATTCGGCAGATTACATGCACGAACTTTTCAGTGGGATCTGCTGGACAAATGGTCCGGATCGCATCTGCAGATGCATCAGCGGATAAAATTGTCCACAAGGACAAGAGTGTCTCTGCTATGGTGGTTGCAGAGTGCTCATCTGTTAGAGGGCCGCAGATTCGGCATACAGAACTGGGTCCTAGTGACCACGGATGCCAGCCTGAGAGGCTGGGGAGCGGTCACACAGGGAAGAAACTTCCAGGGCGTGTGGTCAAGCCTGGAGACGTCTCTTCACATAAATATACTGGAGCTAAGAGCAATCTACAATGCTCTAAGCCTGGCAAAACCTCTGCTTCAGGGTCAGCCGGTGTTGATTCAGTCGGACAACATCACGGCAGTCGCCCACGTAAACAGACAGGGCGGCACAAGAAGCAGGAGGGCAATGGCAGAAGCTGCAAGGATTCTCCGCTGGGCAGAAAATCATGTGTTAGCACTGTCAGCTGTGTTCATCCCGGGAGTGGACAACTGGGAAGCAGACTTCCTCAGCAGACACGATCTGCACCCGGGAGAGTGGGGACTTCATCCAGAAGTCTTCCACATGATTGTGGTCCATTGGGAAAGACCAATGGTGGACATGATGGCGTCCCGCCTCAACAAAAAACTGGACAGGTATTGCGCCAGGTCAAGAGACCCTCAGGCAATAGCTGTAGACGCTCTGGTAACACCATGGGTGTACCAGTCAGTGTATGTGTTTCCTCCTCTGCCTCTCATACCAAAAGTATTGAGAATTATACGGCAAAGGGGAGTAAGAACGATACTCGTGGCTCCGGATTGGCCAAGAAGAACTTGGTACCCGGAACTTCAGGAGATGCTCACGGAAGATCCGTGGCCTCTACCTCTAAGACGGGACCTGCTTCAGCAGGGACCGTGTCTATTCCAAGACTTACCGCGGCTGCGTTTGACGGCATGGCGGTTGAACGCCGAATCCTAAGGGAAAAAGGCATTCCGGAAGAGGTCATCCCTACCCTGGTAAAAGCCAGGAAGGAGGTGACTGCACAACATTATCACCGCATTTGGAGAAAATATGTTGCGTGGTGTGAGGCCAGGAAGGCCCCGACGGAGGAATTTCAACTGGGTCGATTCCTACATTTCCTGCAAACAGGATTGTCTATGGGCCTCAAATTAGGGTCCATTAAGGTTCAAATTTCGGCCCTGTCGATTTTCTTCCAGAAAGAATTGGCTTCAGTTCCTGAATTCCAGACTTTTGTAAAAGGAGTACTACATATACAGCCCCCGGTTGTGCCCCCAGTGGCACCGTGGGATCTTAATGTAGTTTTGGATTTTCTCAAATCCCATTGGTTTGGCGCCCATCCCAAGTGCGGATTGTCTGCAATACTTGTACATAGTTATTGTTACAAAAAAATCGGGTTGTTATTGTTGTGAGCCGTCTGTTCAGAGGCTCCTACGTTTGTCATACTGTTAACTGGGTTCAGATCACAAGTTGTACGGTGTGATTGGTGTGGCTGGTATGAGTCTTACCCGGGATTCAAAATCCTTCCTTATTGTGTACGCTCGTCCGGGCACAGTGTCCTAACTGAGGCTTGGAGGAGGGTCATAGGGGGAGGAGCCAGTACACACCACCTAGTGGTCAAACTTTTAAATTTTGTGCCCTGTCTCCTGCGGAGCCGCTATTCCCCATGGTCCTGACGGAGTCCCAGCATCCACTACGGACTACGAGAAATAGATTTATCGGTAAGTAAAATCTTATTTTTGCACCGAGCATGCAGTGAGTGCATATGCTTATGGTAACAATTGCAGCTGCATATAGATAAACAGTGTGCACAATGACATTAAATTTGCATTTGCATGGATCTACTGAGAGCAGAAAAAAGCGGTTGCAGATGCGGTAGCAGATGCCTCTAAGTATCAGGCCCCACAAAACCAAAAAGTTACTGGTGGTGAGGACTTTTTACTGGCAGTTCCAAGAACCATTAAAGGCCCGATTCACAGTCTCACATAATGCTGACATTCATATACGGTAGTGATTTTTTTGCAGCTTGAGGATTTCTAAAGGCTCGTATGGCACATGAATTGCACAGGGAGGACAGGACAAAAGCAGTGTCTCCTACCTTTTTTCAGTAGGGAAGCTGCCGCTACCTATGCCAGAGAGGAGAAAGACAGCTCTGGACAGCTGGGTCCCAGCTCTTGCACAATGGAGCTGACAGGTGCTGGGTCCTAGCGCTTGCGTACAAGGGGCGGTTTCAGTGCACATGTGCAAACCCCTAGCTTCTATGGACTGCATTGTCTGCAGGCCATAGAAGCGGGACTGGGCTGACAATCTGGAAGGGTGTGGCTTCCTACAGGAAGCCAGCTCTCCACTAATCGCAATCCGGTCTGGCAGTTCCAAAGGAAGGAAACACCTTCAATGGGACTGTCTGTCCTGTGGGTGACTGTTACTGTTACTCCAGTGCTTTGGCTTGTTAAACTGTCTGTCCTTTTTTAATATTAAAAATAAGGGTGGGTACGAGGGCCCAAAGACCATTGCATCTTGCACCACTCTTCTTTTCATTGTACTTTACTAGGCTGTACTTTACTGGGGCAATGTTGATGGTCTTCTAGTTTTTGCAAGGCCCATGACTCTGATGTACTTACTTTCTAGCTATATCTGTTACATTAATCAATCAATCAATCGATCGATCAATCAATCAATCAATCAATCAATCATATAGTTCACCTAGTTTCCACTACATCTTTGTCAGGCCCATGTCTCCATTTTACTTTTCTTTTTAGTTATAACTGTTTAAATTATCAATAACTCAATCAATCAATTACCTAGCTTCCACTAAATAAATCCTCTACCTCCATTTACATGTACTGGCCTCAGGGCTCTTATCTAGTTCTCCTTTACCTGTGCTGGCCTCATACCTGTGATCTAGTTCTTGATTAATGAACGCAATCTATGAGGTCATATACTTTATTAAGCTGCTGTGTCACTATATTTCATAGATGTGCTATAGTCTTTTAAATTGCTATGTGTTTGGCTAAAGTAAGCAACAGAGCAGCACTACAGTCAGCTCATTGCAGCCATTGACCAATATTGGTGAAAGCAATATTGTGAGCTGGAAGTTGTAAAAATTGGCTGGAAATGACTGGATATGAATGTTGTTGTTGATGTTAATAATACTGTAAGCACAAAACAGCTCCAAACTACATGATTTTAGGTGTTTTATCAGTGTTGAAAGACAATCAGATCCAAAACTAATGATAGTTTTGCCAAAACTAAAACGTGGGAGTCTGTGACAATATCTAGTTGTGGCCACATATGGAGTTGCATGTGACTCAGATTTAGGCCCATAATGAAGGCACTCATTATGAATCATATAATGTGCAAATAACATTAAAAATTCTCTCATGGAGTCTTTCATCTGGGCTGCAACCTGCTAATCAAACCTACAGTAGGCCACATCTTTGGCTTATCTACTACTACCTGGACATTCATCTTCTGTAAAGCCATCTTCCATTTTTGCTTCCTGGACCTATTACAGTATGTCCCTCATGCTTGCTCCCCTAACTTGGATCTCACTGACTGGTAAATATAGGATCCTCCAAACAGTGCCACTTGTGTACTTTGGCATAACCCTCATATCTTTATTTTATGCATGCTCCCCATAATCCTCTTCAGGCGGCCCCTGGATTCCTGCCTGATGTCCTCCTTTACCCATGCACCGCAAACCACTCTTTGCTGACAAGGCTACTCACACTGGGCTCCGCTACTGACTGCTCCTTCAACTTCTGCACCACTATCTGACCTTCTTATTCTAGCTGCCTGGATCTCTCCTCTGTAGCCATTCTTGGCCTGCACATTAAACTGCTATTAATCTTCTCCCCTCACTAGGACTCCATTACATTACCGTCTCTGTCATTTCTACCTGGTTATTCTCATTTTTAGCCACACTAAAATTGCATCTCACTATTGCCATTGCTATTCCTGTTTCTCCTCCCCAAGTTCCTCTCATCCACACTGTTTTATCTCCCATACTTATGATCTTGACATTCAAATGCTCCACCACATTTTCCTTCCTGTTCCTCCACCCCCTTTTATCCTTGCATCTTCACTTGTCTCTACTCCTCTGTATCCCTCCTCCCCTTGGTACTATCCCCCAACTTTCACCTCCTTTCACTTTGAATCACCTCTCTTAACTCCCCCTATATCTCTGCCCCACTCCCCCCATTAAGTCCCAAACTTTCCTTTCTCTTACAAACACCTCTCCCAAACTCCAAATGCCTGTTGCTCTTCTCTCTCTTACTCTTCCAGTGGTATTTCCCCTTTTTGCTTCTGCTTGTGCCCCAACCCAACACTCTCCCCATAACCAAATCTGTCTCACTATCAGCAAACGTGACAATCTCATTTACATATCTGCCCTCCACTCTGCCCTCTGAAATAAAGTCTGTCTGTAACAAGCAGGCACCCACCCATGAACCATTCCTCTCCAATTCCATCAACAGCTTAGCCTTTCTGATTATTGTATCTCTCTGTCTCACACCACTTCTACCACCACCCTCTCCCCTAGTGGACTCTTATATAGTACACCGCATCACCAGGTTTAGCAAGGTGACAGTGTGGTAGTCCTTTTTCTTTTCTTTTCATGCCCTCAGAACCCTTCCATTCATTGTATTCTAACACGATTCATGCAATTTGCCTCTTCCTTGCCACTCACCTTCACCTTTGCTGTAATTTATTGCCCTCCCTGGTTCAGTCTCCAAAGTAATTGATAACTTTGCTGCCTGTTTCCCTAACTTCCTTTTTTCTGACCTTACCTTTCTCATCTTAGGTTATTTCAATACTCCTACTGATGTCCTCCCCGGTATCCGGTCTCTAGGTCGACCATACCTAGGTCGACAATGTCTAGGTCGACAACTATTGGTTACAGTAAGTAGGGCGACATGGTTTCTAGGTCGACATGTTCTAGGTCAACATTACAGAAGGTTGACATGAGTTATTCACATTTTTTTAACTTTTTCATGCTTTACGATCCACATGGACTACAACTGGGAATGGAAACCCTCCTGAAGCATGGCGAGCGAAGCGAGCCTTGCAAGGGGATGCGGTGCACTCATTAGGGTTCCTGGTCACTCTACAGAGAAAACGACACAACCCCCCCCAACAAAACTCATGTCGACCTACTTACTGTTGGCCAATAGTGGTCAACCTAGACACTGTAGACCTAAGTGTGGTTGACCCTATGAATCACACCCGTCCTCCCCCACTGTTGATGGGGCAGTAGTTACAGTTCAAGTTTATGGCGTAGACATATATCTCATATTCCCCTCACATTTATCTTTTCAATTTGGTGTAGGTGCGTGTAGAGTGGACGTATAATGAAGCATTCTGCAGTCTCTCCACTAGTAAAAAGAAATATCGCCAAGAGGTAACCATTGAAAAAGAATCTTCAGTGGCTTTACCTTTTACTATTGTGCCCATATCCTTGGGCTATCATGAAGTGGAAGTGAAAGCAACCGTTGCATTTGGCTCAGATGGTGTCAGGAAGATGTTGAAGGTCGTGGTGAGTAATAGAGATGGTTATGATGCAGTTCTTGCTTTTGAGACTAAAGTATCTCTTAGATGTAAAAGTCTGCAGCAATAATGATTACTTTAAATTACCACATGAGTATTTTGCTAAGAGAGTACAATGATCAGCATTCACTACCTCACATATAGGCATCTTCATTCCAGCTTCATGGACACCACTACACATCTCTGAGGCAGTAAACTTATTTTTATTTCAGCCGGAAGGAAGGCGCATAGCATATAATCTGAAAACTGTGACTTTGGATCCCGAAGTAAAAGGCAGAGGTGTGTATTTTTTTTTTAACTCTGTCAGTTTGCATAGTTGTGCTGAGTTTTTGCTGTTAGGCTTAATTGACTAAGTGCACCAGATGCGCAGTGAACAATTACTTGGTTCTCCAAGAGTGCACACATATGGGCCACCCAGTACATATCAAGGTACAGGCCTAAGTATCCACATTGTCACCTCTGTAAGTCCTGGGAGAACTTGCTTATCCCGGGAATGGCGGCTGTTATAGGTGAAACCCGTTATAGTCAGTTCAGGAGACACATGGTATCTAGCTGTGCCCTAACAGTGGCCTAAACTAATCTAATCATAAGAGTGATGTACTGTAAATGGCCAATCATGTGTGTTTGAATTGTTATCTTCCTTGGGAAAGGAAATGCACTTGTCCACTATAGCATTCAGTTTGCACAAACTATGTCCTGATAAAGTCATAAGACGGAAAGAGATTTCCATCATGGCAAGAACATCTGCACAGCTCAGAACATCCTGAAGAATAACCTTTTGAGACCTTTATATCTCATTAATCTGCAATCTCGCTCTACAAAACGGAATCTAGCTTAGAAAACTGCTCTGCGTGCTTACTGAGTGCTAGAGAATCATTAGAAACAGGCTTCCCTTCTCTTTATGGGTGGCTTAGAATCACACAGCGCTTTAGCAGTGGCGTCACTTACCCAATTCACACCTGGTACGGTAAGTGTAGTCCATACGCGTGCCATAGCTACATGCCGCTAAAAAGGATGCATGGCTTCGTTGGATGGGGTCATGGCTAAGCATCTCAACCCCAGGTTTTCATCACCACGGGGGTCTGGGAGATGCCAGCTTCCCCCAGAGACTGCCTTGACTGCAGTGCCGGCTTCTACACAATGATAGGAGCCAGGTGCTGCACAAAATGTTACGTTGCAGCACCCAGCTACTGTCACTGAGCAGGAGCCAGCACCCCCAGGAGTGGCCCACACCCCCATTGTGATGCAGCTGACTTTAGATATATGCCTAGTATATTCTGATAACACTCCCACAAGTCAGGATGGTTACGTGTGCTGTCATTGTTGCTACCACCAAATTCTATGCAAAGTTAGATTTGACCGAGTTCTGTATGACTAGGACAGAGAAAACTGAATACATTTGCAGGTGCAAATACAGGATTTCCAGAGAGGGTTTCCAAATGTAATCCACAATCTCCATTCCGCAGAACACTGGAGCAAGTGCGGGAGTCAAGGGGAGCAGTAAAAGAACCTAATACTAACCCTGGACATATATGTACACGTTGGTCTTTTCATACACTGGATAGTGTATGGAATACAGTATTAATAATTAACACTGTAAATGGTGTAGATGGTTCAAGCAAGTGTGTCCCAAGCTCAGTCCTCAAGGCGCACTAACTGTCTTGGTTTTAGTGATATGCATGCTTGAGCACAGATGGTTAACATAACTAAGTTATTAATTAAATCACCTTGTATGGCTACACGTAAGCCCTGCACTGTAATTGTGTCTTGAGAACAATGGTTGGGAACCCCTGGTATAGGTTTTATCAGACATATTGATCTAATATAAACATTAGTGATTCTGAAAAGGTTAAACATAAACCAATAGAAGACAGTACTGCACTTTCTAAGCACACATTCTCCCACCTCATAGTAAGGTGCCTGTCTCTTCTTCCTGGCAGCTACTCTCTAGTAAAGTGCACTGATTGAGCACTCATGTCTCCACATACAGCAGACTTGGTGGAAGAAGCTGCTACACTGGGCATGTGCAGTAACTCTGTTCTGTCCCATAAACTGCATGTTGTGGCAGCAGCTCTATTCATTTTATTATATACTATTGCTACCGTGGTCATAGGGCCTAATTCAGATTTGATCGCAGCAGCAAATTTGTTAGCTAATGGGCAAAACCGTGGGGCGAATTCAGACCTGATCGCTAGGCTGTGTTTTCGTACAGCGGGTGAGTATTTACCCAGCACAGAAACAATATAACCCACCCAAATCTAACTCTCTCTGCACATGTTACATCTGCCCCTCCTGAAGTGCATATGGTTTTGTTCATTTGCTAACAAATTTGCTGCTGTGGTCAAATCCCACACAGTAATGCCCCTTCTACCATATTATGCCATCCACCGCAACGACTGTGATACATTATGCCCTACAGTAAAGCTTCTAATGACTTTTAAATGACCTGCTTGTTGCCAGGGCCAGGGTTTCATGCGCTGGGTGTCACGCTCGTTGCCAGGGGTTTCATGCATTGGGTGTCATGCTCGTTGCCAGGGGTTTCATGCACTGGGTGTCACGCTCGTTGCCAGGGGTTTCCTGCGCTGGGTGTCATGCTCGTTGTCAGGGGTTTCATCAGGGATAGATTGGCCTATGAGGATACCGGGAAGGATCCCGGGAGGCCGACCGTACTGCGGGGCCGATTGCCGCATGTGGCACCGCCCCCGCATAGAGCTTCCCTCAGCACTATATCTGGCAGCCAGCAGAACCTATCAGAGGCCGCAGCTTGGAGGAGCTCTGTCACTGTATAGTCTGTCATCTCACGTGACAGAGCTCCTGCAGTCACCAGTAACAGTTTCCGGCAGCCTCACAGCACACAGGGTGTGTCTGTCTCCTCTCCTGCTCTCTCTGCTACACTCCCGACCCCTTCTCACACATACTCCACCCCCATCTGTTCCCTCCCCCACCCACGGCACCCCCCATCCCCCACCCGCGGCACCCCTCCCCCACCCGCGGCACCCCCCTCCCCCACTCACGGCACCCCATCCCGCACCTGCAGTATAATATGAGTAACGTATGTTGATGTGCGCTGTAACGTGCCGCCACTGTGCGCTGTAATGTGAGCAACGGTTGTCACTGTGCGCTGTAACGTGACGCTGCTGTGTGCTGTAATGTGACCCCACTGTGCGCTGTAATGTGAGTAACGGTTGTCACTGTGCGCTGTAACGTGACGCTGCTGTGTGCTGTAATGTGCCGCCACTGTGCGCTGTAATGTGAGTAACGGTTGTCACTGTGCGCTATAACGTGACGCTGCTGTGTGCTGTAATGTGACGGCACTGTATGCTGTAATGTGACGGCACTGTGCGCTGTAATGTGAGTAACGGTTGTTGCTGTGCACTGTAAAGTGATGCTGCTGTGCGCTGTAATGTGACGCCACTGTGCGCTGTAATGTGAGTAACGGTTGTCGCTGTGCGCTGTAATGTGACACCACTGTGCGCTGTAATGTGAGTAACGGTTGTCGCTGTGCGCTGTAACGTGACGCTGCTGTGCACTGTAATGTGAGTAACGGGTGTCGCTCTGCACTGTAATGTGATGCCACTGTGCGCTGTAATGTGAGTAACGGCAGTCGCTGTGCGCTGTAATGTGCCGCAGCTGTGCACTGTAATGTGACGCCGGTGTGTGCAGTAATGTGAGTAACGAATGTCGCTGTGTGCTGTAATGTGACGCCACTGTGCGCTATAATGTGACGCCACTGTGCACTGTAATGTGACGCCACTGTGCACTGTAATGTGACGCCGCTGTGTGCTGTAATGTGACGCCGCTGTGTGCTGTAATGTGATGCCGCTGTGTGCTGTAATGTGACGCTGCTGTGTGCTGTAATGTGACGCCGCTGTGCACTGTAATGTGACGCCACTGTGCACTGTAATGTGACGCCACTGTGCACTGTAATGTGACACCACTGGCACTGTAATGTGACGCCACTGGCACTGTAATGTGAGTAATGGACGTCGCTGGGCGTTGTAATGTGAGTAACGTATGCTGCTGGGCGGTGCAATGTGATGCCGCTGTACGGTGTAATGTGAATAACAGATGCTGATGTGCGGTGTATTGTGAATTGGATCTATTCTATGGCCACAACCCCATATTTTTTGACACGCAGCTTTGGTGCGCCCTGTCAATATTTTATTTATGTGGTTACCCTGAGGCTGCAACATATGCGTTACTGTATAGGATATCCTATTCATTACAGCATAGTGAATTACAGGTCATCGGTGCAGAAGAATGTTGGCCATACACTAGGTACGAATACACAATATTGACGCGCGGATCGACCCATTTCATGTTTTGGGTGCAATTACGATGCGATGCGTGTCCCCGTGGGTCACACGTCGCATCAACTGATCATGTGTGCTGCACATATGATCAGTCGATCTGGGTGGGGGTCAATTGCGGATCATACGATAGATCGTAAGGTGCATAAGCAACTTACGTTCTATCGCACGTCAGGGAGCTGGCGGGGGAGGTCGTCGGACAAAACGCATCTAATGCGAGTTGTACTAATATATGGCCAGCAGAAAAGTATTTTAGTATAAACTTAATGGGATTCTTCTAGTTTACTTAAAGCAAATCACAAATGAGTACACAATTTGAATTTCCTGCATAGAATCTTAGATTTTATTATACATACACTTACAGGTATAATAGGTACACTTACAGGTATAATACATACACTTACAGGTATAATAGGTACACTTACAGGTATAATACATTAGTGATGAGCGGGTTCGGTTCCTCGGAATCCGAACCCGCCCGAACTTCAGCTTTTTTTACACGGGTCCGAGCAGGCTCGGATCCTCCCGCCTTGCTCGGTTAACCCGAGCGCGCCCGAACGTCATCATCCCGCTGTCGGATTCTCGCGAGGCTCGGATTCTATCGCGAGACTCTGATTCTATATAAGGAGCCGCGCGTCGCCGCCATTTTCACACGTGCATTGAGATTGATAGGGAGAGGACGTGGCTTGCGTCCTCTCCGTTTAGAATAGAAATAGATAGAGAGTGAGAGTGAGATACTTGATTTACTGGAGCTTAGGAGTACTCAGAGAGTGCAGAGTTTACTAGTGACTGACCACTGACCACTGACCACCAGTGCAGTTTTATTATTATTTAATATAATCCGTTCTCTGCCTGAAAAAAAACGATACACAGTGACACAGTATACCATATCTGTGCTCAGCCTCAGTGTGCTGCATCATCTATGTATATCTGACTGTGCTGAGTGCTCACTGCTCACACAGCTTAATTGTGGGGGAGACTGGGGAGCAGTTATAGCAGGAGTACATATTTAACAGTGCACACTTTTGCTGCCAGAGTGCCACTGCCAGTGTGACTGACCAGTGACCACTGACCACCAGTATATTGTGATTGTCTGCCTGAAAAAGTTAAACACTCGTCGTGTGGTGTTTTTATTCTATAAACGCATTCTGCTGACAGTGTCCAGCAGGTCCGTCATTATATAATATATACCTGTCCTGCAGTAGTGATATATATATATTTTTTATATCATTATCATCCAGTCTATATTAGCAGCAAACGCAGTAGGGTAGTCCACGGCTGTAGCTACCTCTGTGTCGGCAGTCGCTCGTCCATCCATAATTGTATACCACCTACCTGTGGTGGTTTTTTTTTCTATCTTCTTGATACTAGTAGCTTACTTTAGGAGTCTGCAGTGCTGACAGTGTCCAGCAGGTCCGTCATTATATAATATATACCTGTCCGGCTGCAGTAGTGATATATATATTTTTTATATCATTATCATCCAGTCTATATTAGCAGCAGACGCAGTACGGTAGTCCACGGCTGTAGCTACCTCTGTGTCGGCAGTCGCTCGTCCATCCATAATTGTATACCACCTACCTGTGGTGGTTTTTTTTTCTATCTTCTTGATACTAGTAGCTTACTTTAGGAGTCTGCAGTGCTGACAGTGTCCAGCAGGTCCGTCATTATATAATATATACCTGTCCGGCTGCAGTAGTGATATATATATTTTTTATATCATTATCATCCAGTCTATATTAGCAGCAGACGCAGTACGGTAGTCCACGGCTGTAGCTACCTCTGTGTCGGCAGTCGCTCGTCCATCCATAATTGTATACCACCTACCTGTGGTGTTTTTTTTTTTTCTATCTTCTTGATACTAGTAGCTTACTTTAGGAGTCTGCAGTGCTGACAGTGTCCAGCAGGTCCGTCATTATATAATATATATCTGTCCGGCTGCAGTAGTGATATATATATATTTTTTATATCATTATCATCCAGTCTATATTAGCAGCAGACGCAGTACGGTAGTCCACGGCTGTAGCTACCTCTGTGTCGGTAGTCGCTCGTCCATCCATAAGTATACTAGTATCCATCCATCTCCATTGTTTACCTGAGGTGCCTTTTAGTTGTGCCTATTAAAATATGGAGAACAAAAATGTTGAGGTTCCAAAAATTGGGAAAGATCAAGATCGACTTCCACCTCGTGCTGAAGCTGCTGCCACTAGTCATGGCCGAGACGATGAAATGCCATCAACGTCGTCTGCCAAGGCCGATGCCCAATGTCATAGTACAGAGCATGTAAAATCCAAAACACCAAATATCAGTAAAAAAAGGACTCAAAAATCTAAAATAAAATTGTCGGAGGAGAAGCGTAAACTTGCCAATATTCCATTTACCACACGGAGTGGCAAGGAACGGCTGAGGCCCTGGCCTATGTTCATGGCTAGTGGTTCAGCTTCACATGAGGATGGAAGCACTCAGCCTCTCGCTAGAAAAATGAAAAGACTCAAGCTGGCAAAAGCACAGCAAAGAACTGTGCGTTCTTCGAACTCCCAAATCCACAAGGAGAGTCCAATTGTGTCGGTTGCGATGCCTGACCTTCCCAACACTGGACGTGAAGAGCATGCGCCTTCCACCATTTGCACGCCCCCTGCAAGTGCTGGAAGGAGCACCCGCAGTCCAGTTCCTGATAGTCAGATTGAAGATGTCAGTGTTGAAGTACACCAGGAGGAGGAGGATATGGGTGTTGCTGGCGCTGGGGAGGAAATTGACCAGGAGGATTCTGATGGTGAGGTGGTTTGTTTAAGTCAGGCACCCGGGGAGACACCTGTTGTCCGTGGGAGGAATATGGCCATTGACATGCCTGGTGAAAATACCAAAAAAATCAGCTCTTCGGTGTGGAAGTATTTCAACAGAAATGCGGACAACAGGTGTCAAGCCGTGTGTTGCCTTTGTCAAGCTGTAATAAGTAGGGGTAAGGACGTTAACCACCTCGGAACATCCTCCCTTATACGTCACCTGCAGCGCATTCATCATAAGTCAGTGACAAGTTCAAAAACTTTGGGCGACAGCGGAAGCAGTCCACTGACCAGTAAATCCCTTCCTCTTGTAACCAAGCTCACACAAACCACCCCACCAACTCCCTCAGTGTCAATTTCCTCCTTCCCCAGGAAAGCCAATAGTCCTGCAGGCCATGTCACTGGCAAGTCTGACGAGTCCTCTCCTGCCTGGGATTCCTCTGATGCATCCTTGAGTGTAATGCCTACTGCTGCTGGCGCTGCTGTTGTTGCTGCTGGGAGTCGATCGTCATCCCAGAGGGGAAGTCATAAGACCACTTGTACTACTTCCAGTAAGCAATTGACTGTCCAACAGTCCTTTGCGAGGAAGATGAAATATCACAGCAGTCATCCTGCTGCAAAGCGGATAACTGAGGCCTTGACAACTATGTTGGTGTTAGACGTGCGTCCGGTATCCGCCGTTAGTTCTCAGGGAACTAGACAATTTCTTGAGGCAGTGTGCCCCCGTTACCAAATACCATCTAGGTTCCACTTCTCTAGGCAGGCGATACCGAGAATGTACACGGACGTCAGAAAAAGACTCACCAGTGTCCTAAAAAATGCAGTTGTACCCAATGTCCACTTAACCACGGACATGTGGACAAGTGGAGCAGGGCAGACTCAGGACTACATGACTGTGACAGCCCACTGGGTAGATGTATTGCCTCCCGCCGCAAGAACAGCAGCGGCGGCACCAGTAGCAGGATCTCTCAAACGCCAGCTCGTTCCTAGGCAGGCTACGCTTTGTATCACCGCTTTCCAGAATACGCACACAGCTGAAAACCTCTTACGGCAACTGAGGAAGATCATCGCAGAATGGCTTACCCCAAATGGACTCTCCTGTGGATTTGTGGCATCGGACAACGCCAGCAATATTGTGCGTGCATTACATCTGGGCAAATTCCAGCACGTCCCATGTTTTGCACATACCTTGAATTTGGTGGTGCAGAATTATTTAAAAAACGACAGGGGCGTGCAAGAGATGCTGTCGGTGGCCAGAAGAATTGCGGGCCACTTTCGGCGTGCAGGCACCGCGTACAGAAGACTGGAGCACCACCAAAAAAACCTGAACCTGCCATCATCTGAAGCAAGAGGTGGTAACGAGGTGGAATTCAACCCTCTATATGCTTCAGAGGATGGAGGAGCAGCAAAAGGCCATTCAAGCCTATACATCTGACCACGATATAGGCAAAGGAGGTGGAATGCACCTGTCTCAAGCGCAGTGGAGAATGATTTCAACGTTGTGCAAGGTTCTGCTGCCCTTTGAACTTGCCACACGTGAAGTCAGTTCAGACACTGCCAGCCTGAGTCAGGTCATTCCCCTCATCAGGCTTTTGCAGAAGAAGCTGGAGGCATTGAAGGAGGAGCTAAAACAGAGCGATTCCGCTAGGCATGTGGGACTTGTGGATGGAGCCCTTCAATCGCTTAACCAGGATTCACGGGTGGTCAATCTGTTGAAATCAGAGCACTACATTTTGGCCACCGTGCTCGATCCTAGATTTAAAACCTACGTTGGATCTCTCTTTCCGGCAGACACAAGTCTGCAGGGGTTCAAAGAACTGCTGGTGAGAAAATTGTCAAGTCAAGCGGAACGCGACCTGTCAACATCTCCTCCTTCACATTCTCCCGCAATTGGGGGTGCGAGGAAAAGGCTACGAATTCCGAGCCCACCCGCTGGCGGTGATGCAGGGCAGTCTGATGCTGACATCTGGTCCGGACTGAAGGACCTGCCAACGATTACTGACATGTCGTCTACTGTCACTGCATATGATTCTGTCACCATTGAAAGAATGGTGGAGGATTATATGAGTGACCGCATCCAAGTAGGCACGTCAGACAGTCCGTACGTATACTGGCAGGGAAAAGAGGCAATTTGGAGGCCCTTGCACAAACTGGCTTTATTCTACCTAAGTTGCCCTCCCTCCAGTGTGTACTCCGAAAGAGTGTTTAGTGCCGCCGCTCACCTTGTCAGCAATCGGCGTACGAGGCTACTTCCAGAAAATGTGGAGAAGATGATGTTCATTAAAATGAATTATAATCAATTACTCCTTGGAAACATTCACCAGCAGCAATTGCCTCCAGAAAGTACACGGGGATCTGAGATGGTGGATTCCAGTGGGGACGAATTAATAATCTGTGAGGAGGGGGATGTACACAGTGAAAGGGGTGATGAATCGGACGATGATGATGAGGTGGACATCTTGCCTCTGTAGAGCCAGTTTGTGCAAGGGGAGATTGATTGCTTCTTTTTTGGTGGGGGCCCAATCCAACCAGTCATTTCAGTCACAGTCGTGTGGCAGACCCTGTCGCTGAAATGATGGGTTGGTTAAAGTGTGCATGTCCTGTTTATACAACATAAGGGTGGGTGGGAGGGCCCAAGGACAATTTCATCTTGCACCTCTTTTTTCTTTCATTTTTATTTGCGTCATGTGCTGTTTGGGGAGTGTTTTTTGGAAGGGCCATCCTGCGTGACACTGCAGTGCCACTCCTAGATGGGCCAGGTGTTTGTGTCGGCCACTTGGGTCGCTTATCTTAGTCACACAGCTACCTCATTGCGCCTCTTTTTTTCTTCTTTGCGTTATGTGCTGTTTGGGGAGTGTTTTTTGGAAGGGCCATCCTGCGTGACACTGCAGTGCCACTCCTAGATGGGCCAGGTGTTTGTGTCGGCCACTTGGGTCGCTTATCTTAGTCACAGCTACCTCATTGCGCCTCTTTTTTTCTTTGCGTCATGTGCTGTTTGGGGAGTGTTTTTTGGAAGGGCCATCCTGCGTGACACTGCAGTGCCACTCCTAGATGGGCCAGGTGTTTGTGTCGGCCACTTGGGTCGCTTATCTTAGTCACACAGCTACCTCATTGCGCCTCTTTTTTTCTTTGCGTCATGTGCTGTTTGGGGAGTGTTTTTTGGAAGGGCCATCCTGCGTGACACTGCAGTGCCACTCCTAGATGGGCCAGGTGTTTGTGTCGGCCACTTGGGTCGCTGAGCTTAGTCATCCAGCGACCTCGGTGCAAATTTTAGGACTAAAAATAATATTGTGAGGTGTGAGGTGTTCAGAATAGACTGAAAATGAGTGGAAATTATGGTTATTGAGGTTAATAATACTATGGGATCAAAATGACCCCCAAATTCAATGATTTAAGCTGTTTTTTAGGTTTTTTTGAAAAAAACACCCAAATCCAAAACACACCCGAATCCGACAAAAAAAATTCGGTGAGGTTTTGCCAAAACGAGTTCGAACCCAAAACACGGCCGCGGAACCGAACCCAAAACCAAAACACAAAACCCGAAAAATTTCAAGTGCACATCCCTATAATACATACACTTACAGGTATAATAGGTACACTTACAGGTATAATACATACACTTACAGGTATAATAGGTACACTTACAGGTATAATACATACACTTACAGGTATAATAGGTACACTTACAGGTATAATACATACACTTACAGGTATAATAGGTACACTTACAGGTATAATACATACACTTACAGGTATAATAGGTACACTTACAGGTATAATACATACACTTACAGGTATAATAGGTACACTTACAGGTATAATACATACACTTACAGGTATAATAGGTACACTTACAGGTATAATACATATACTTACAGGTATAATACATACACTTACAGGTATAATAGGTACACTTACAGGTGCAGGTCTGGAGGCACATGAAAAAAAAAAAGTTTAAATAGTAGCAGTGCTGCCCCCAGGGCCCTTTCGTGATGGCACTGCTCGCAACCCATATTTATGGTCCTGTGTACTGATCCCGCCCACTTTAGTGTTGGTTCCACCTACCATTGATTTGGTGTCGCCCACATGGGGCCACTTCTAGAAATTTTTCCAGGGCCACTTTAAGTTCCCAATCCGCCCCTGGGTGTCATGCTCGCTGACGGGTTTGACGCGCTGGGTGTCATGCTCATTGTTAGGACTTTCATGCTCTGGGATCCATGCTCATTGCCATGGGGAGTGCTCGTTGCCAAGGGGGTGTAAGAATACTTGCTGGCGGGCACTACATTCCCCAGAAGTCCGCTCCCTCCCCACCCCCAAGCGGAGTACTAGAGAAGTGGGAGGAGAGGGAGCACAATGGAGCCACAAAGTGCTGCAGCGGCACCCAATGCGATCGCACGGTTCGCCCGCCGCTAGAAACGGCACTGATCAGCCCCTTAGTGAGGAACATCCTGACTTCTCCCAAGGGTCTGGCACACTACTGCTATGCAAGCCCTGGAGGAAATCTAGCAGCACCAAAGCATATATTGCACTGCAAATCAGCCATTTCCCACTTCAGAAATGAAGCTCATTGTATTTTCATTTCCCTGACAAACTAAAAGAGTTTTGTTTTATTGTGAGAAATAAAGTCTGTTAATTTTATATACTGTATATGAAGATAAATAATGAATTTGTGTCTTTGTCATATAAATTGCTTATCTTTAAAATGTCTTATACATAGCAGCCACAAAACCTCATGTCTGATAATGTGCAATTGTTCTAATTATGTATTTTACAGCTGGGATACAGACAGAGATGATCCCAGCATTGGATGTCAAAAATATTGTTCCCAAAACAGAGGTTCAGACAATTGTCACTGTCCAAGGTAAGCAACTACTATCAAAGAGCTCTTCATAAGGGGCTTGCTGGTAACATTTAGTCATGGGAGAAAGTCCACCTAAGTGGTCCATTATGTACAACCAGAAGAGGTGCAGCCAAGCCACAAGGGAAGTGGCTTGTAATACACCACACTTCAACCTCTTTTCTCTTCCTCTCCCTGGGAAAGCCATGTGCAGAATGTTTTTCCCAACTATCCCTATAATCAGAACAAAGGGGGTCATTCAGCGTTGTACGCGCGCTAGCAGTTTTTAGCAGCCGTGCAAACGCATAGTCGCCGCACACTGGGGAGTGTATTTTCACTTTGCAGAAGTGCGAACGCCTGTGCAGCAGAGCGCCTGCAAAAACATTTTGTGCAAAACAAGACCAGCCCTGGACTTACTCTTCGTGTGCGTTGATTCTTACGTTGGAGGGTTGGCTTTTGACGTCGCACACCCGCCCAGTGTACGCCCAGCCACGCCTGCATTTTCCCCGGCATGCCTGCGTTTTTCCAAACACTCTCTGAAAATGGTCAGTTGACACCCAGAAACACCCCCTTCCTGTCAATCTTCTTGCGTTGTGCCGTGCGACTTAAAGCTTCGCTAGAACCTGTGCAAAACCACAAAGGCCTTTGTACCTGTACCTTACGTGTGCGCATTGCGGTGCATACACATGCGCAGAAATGCAGCTTTTTAGCCAGATTGCTGCGCTGAGAACAACGGCAGCTAGCGATCAACTCGGAATGACCACCAAAGTCCTGGCCGTGCGGTACAGCAGTTCAAAGTATTAATTATAATAATTATTCTATATTTCTAAAGTAACATATTAGGTTCTACAGTTCTGCACAAAGTGCATACAAACAGAACATGACAAAGAGTACGTACAAAAGAACAGTACAGATACTGTTGAAAAGGTTAAAAAACTATATATACATGCTAGTAGCTAGGCTTGCTGCCCTGTTCGGGTCTAATTGATCTGAAACAAAATTCTTTTTGGTGTCTGTTTATTATTTTTGTAACAATGATTTTCATATGTTATAGCTTAATTCTTTAATTGCAATTAGTTGTTATGGTAAGAAAAATAGGATTTTTAATACCTACTGGTAAATCCTTTTCTCGTAGTCCATAAGGGATATTGGGGACAGAATTAGTACGATGGGGTATAGACGGGTCCAAAGGAGTCAATGCGCTTTAAATTTGTTCCACTGGGTATGCTGGCTCCTCCTCTCTATGCCTCCTCCTACAGCTCAGTTATAGGTAAAACAGTGCCCGAAGGAGAATGACATACTTGAGAGAAGGAACATAACAACCGGTGTGGTGATATTGGTCACCAGCACACCAATACAGAACTTAGCCATCAAAGTCTGGCAACATTAACAGCAACAGCTGAATAGGAACATGTAACTGAGAACCTGCAGAAAGTGACCACACAGAGGCGGGCGCCCAATATCCCTTATGGACTACGAGAAAAGGATTTACCTGTAGGTATTTAAAATCCTATTTTCTCTAGCATCCATAAGGGATATTGGGGACAGAATTAGTACGATGGGGATGTCCCAAAGCTTCCAGAACAGGCGAGAACGTGCGAAGACAACTGCAGCACCACCTGCCCAAACTGGGTATCCTCTTTGGCCAGGGTATCAAACTTGTAGAACTTCACAAAGGTGTTCTTCCCCAACCAGGTAGCAGCTCGGCATAGTTGCAGGGCCGAGACTCCACGGGCAGCCGCCCAAGAAGAACCCACGATCTGGTAGAGTGGGCCTTCAGAGACTGTGGAACAAGTAAGGCTGCCGACGCATAGGCTTGTTGGATAGTAAGCCTAATCCAACAAGCAATGGACTGCTTTGAAGCAGGGCAACCCTTTTTCTGCGCATCGTACAGCACGAACAAGGAATCTGTCTTTCTGATCCAAGCCGTCCTCTTGACATAGAATTTCAAGCTCGCACTGCATCCAATGCCTCCGGAAGAGTAGACGTGTCAGAACCGGACAGAATCACAATAGGTTGATTCAAGTGAAACGCGGAGACCACCTTCTGCAGGAACTGCTGTCTAGTCCTGAGCTTTGCTCTGTTCTCGTAAAAAATCAAGGTGGTCATTCCGAGTTGTTAGCTCTGTATTTTTCTTCGCATTGCAGCGATTTTCCGCTTAGTGCGCATGCGCAATGTTCGCACTGCGACTGCGCCAAGTAAATTTGCTATGCAGTTAGGAATTTTACTCACGGCTTTTTCATCGTTCTGGTGATCGTAATGTGATTGACAGGAAGTGGGTGTTACTGGGCGGAAACTGGCCGTTTTATGGGTGTGTGTGAAAAAACGCTACCGTTACTGGGAAAAACGCGGGAGTGGCCGGAGAAACGGAGGAGTGTCTGGGCGAACGCTGGGTGTGTTTGTGACGTCAAACCAGGAACGACAAGCACTGAACTGATCGCAGATGCCGAGTAAGTCTGGAGCTACTCATAAACTGCTAAGAGAGGTGTAATCGCAATATTGCGAATACGTCGTTCGCAATTTTAAGAAGCTAACATTCACTCCCAGTAGGCGGCGGCTTAGCGTGAGCAAATCTGCTAAAAGCAGCTTGCGAGCGAACAACTCGGAATGAGGGCCCAAGTACGGACTTTTGCACGACAAGACCCCCAATTCTGAGACACTCCTAGCAGAAGCCACGGCCAGTAACATCACTGTTTTCCACGTGAGGTACTTATCTTCTACCATCATCAGAGGTTCAAACCAGGAGGACTGTAGAAAGCGTAACACTACATCCAGATCCCAAGGTGCTGTAGGCGGCATGAAAGTAGGTTGTATGTGAAGCACCCCTTGCAAGAAGGTCTGAACTTCCGGCAAGAGAGCCAACTTCTTCTGAAAGAAGATGGAAAGAGCTGAAATCTGGACCTTAATGGATCCCAGATGCAAGCCATTGTCCACTCCAAGTGTATTGGGAAAGAGAAGACAAAAGAATTCCTTTTTGGGAGCACTCTTAATTACAAAATCATTTCTGACTATAAATCAAATAAATGTATATAATGAATTGTGTAATGATGAGTCATCTAAAACATAACATTTATTCTGTTCTTTTAAAATATTGACCTATGTAGTCAAAATTTAAAATCTCTATCTTATTGACTAATTTGAATTCAAAAGAAGAGATACGGAAAGGGTGAAATATAGATTGAAATTGTGAGAGTGAACAACAGTTGTTGCTCCTCCAGTGTTTTAGGTGGAAATATAGGTGATCATCTTGGCGATATCCACAGTACCCAGTATTCCTAAGTGGTCTCCCATCAGAGTACTGACCAGGCCTATCCTATCAGCTTCCGAGATTGAAGATCGGGCTAATTTCAGGATAGTCTAACCTTGGACAATAAAGATGATATATGAAGGAAGAGAGAACCCACTTCTGCTGTCTGTACTCTGCCTGCTACGTGTCAATGGGTGAACTGGTGTTCTGGTCCTGAGATCCAGCAACGGCTGGTTTCTTAAGTTTTCCTCTGGAGCCTCTATCTACGTTTAAGGCCCCTCTCGCCCTAGATCAAAATCTGGAGGACTGAAAGGACTGCGTAGACGCTCCCGGATAGGTACATCTAGCGGGTGGAGCCCCCGAAGGGAGAAACGTAAATTTTCCAGCAGTAGCTTTGGAGATCCATGCATCCAATTCACCTCCAAAGAGCCATTCACCTGTGAAGGGAAGAGATTCCACATTACGTTTGGAGTCAGCATCAGCAATCCACTGACGTAACCATATGGCTCTGTGCTCAGACACAGCCATAGCCGTGGTCCTAGCATTAATATTGCCAATCTCTTTAAGGGAATCACAGAGGACTTTTGGCGTGTCCTGATTGTGAGTCAGGAAAGTAACAGTATTAACTAAGGTCATATCACCCGAGAGACCTTCCTTAATTTGAGTAGCCCAGGAATTAATTGGATGTGTCATCCAGCAACCTGCAATGATCGGCCTTTGAGCAGCAACTGCAGCAATGTAAATAGATTTTAGAGTGGTCTCAACTTTCCTATCTGCCAGGTCCTTTACTGTAAAGGAGCCCGGAGCAGAAAGTACCGCCTTTTTAGAAAGGCAAGAGACTGAGACATCTGCTGAAGGAGATTCTTCCCAGAATTTTCTGCCATCAGGGGCAAAGGGGAATGTATGCAAACACCGTTTGGACACCTGACACTTTTTATCTGGATTCTTCCAGGCCATTTTAAATAAGTCATCTAATTCCTTGGAATCAGGAAATATGACTGCCATTTTATCTTGTGGTAAGAATAATGACTGCTGATTAGTAGTATCCTCCAGGAGGAGCTTTAACACATCCCTAATAGCCAATATGAGGGGCTCAATACCCTGGGTGGGGGTGGGATCCCCACTTATGGAGTCCACATCATCCCCATCATCCTGTATATCTTCATCAGTATCTAAGAGTAGTGCAGGTAAAGCATGTTTATGTGCACCCTTAGTAGACGGGGGGATGTGTAGCAGTTAGACTTGCCACTGCTTGTTGCAGTTCCTGAGTCTTATTGGCATTTGAAGTGAACTGAGATGACATATCAGACATCATAGTTTTGATAGCCCCCAACCAGGAGGGCTCTGAACTCTCCCCCACATTGTTATCAGCATTCAGAGATAGCTGACTACACTGCTCACATGATATGGAGTCAGATGAACTAGGAGAGAACTAGCATTACATACACTGCATAACTTCTGTTTTACCAATGTGAATCAGAAAAAAGGTACAATACACATACAACACAGCCTGATATTGATATATTGCAAGCCTGCCATAGTACATGTGAGAGGAGACACAGAAGAGAGGACCCCAACGCACCCAGCGCTGCACAACCGTAGTCAGGCTGTCAGCGTTTTCATGTAACACAGTGAGACTGTAATTTAATAAAATCCCTCAGAGGGATGGTTATTGTGCAGTAATATAGCGGCTCTCCCCCTCTACACCCGGTACCAGTGATCCA
The DNA here is from genome assembly GCF_028390025.1 of Pseudophryne corroboree. Taxonomy (NCBI): domain Eukaryota; kingdom Metazoa; phylum Chordata; class Amphibia; order Anura; family Myobatrachidae; genus Pseudophryne; species Pseudophryne corroboree. Next base: position 58,587,396 of record NC_086449.1, read on the forward strand.
AGGACTATTTGGAGGAGCTGTGGAGTCTGCTGCTGCTTCTGCTGTGCAGAGGAAGGCACCAAAATGCAGCGAGCCCGCTCTCGAGTAGCTCCGCCCCCCGCCATGGCGGAGGAGCTACTGCTGAATATTTATACTGATCATGTCTCCCAAGTTGTAAAATGTCACATAAATGCTTAGTTTACCCTAAATTAGCCAGTCTCACGCAGGGGCTATAGCGCCCCCCCCCCCCCCCCCCCCCCCAGTAGGGACCCAGTTGCCACATGCGCGCTTTTAGCCGCACAGTAAACCGGGGGAACCCCCCCCCACGATGATCACCTTCATGCAGCTGATGCTATAGGGGTGTGCGGCATGCGACAAGCAAGGCACCATGGCCCGCTGAACAAACAGCCCCTCAGGACGGTGGTCCTGCAGCAGGGAAGCGGCTCTGCACCTTAAGAGGCCAGTGACCCCCCCCCCCCCCCAACTCCCACGATGCAGGTATGCTGTTGCCCAAACAGCATACCGAAATAAATAAAACTAAAAGAAATTGAAGAAAAACTCTGGAGCTTCAGAGTGTGCAGCCTCTACTGAGGGCACTTTTTTCTAAACTGACCTGTAGGAGGGGGCATAGAGGGGAGGAGCCAGCACACCCAGTGGAAGAAATTTAAAGTGCACTGGCTCCTTTGGACCCGTCTATACCCCATCGTACCAATTATGTCCCCAATATCCCTTATGGATGCTAGAGAAATAGTAATAATTTTAAATTTTCACAAGTTTTTACTAGTTAGTATTAATGTACTGTTTAGGTCAAAATGACCTGACATGATAGTTATACAATTGAATGACCATATATATTTCAAAACTCATTATTTCAACCACCAAAATGTAAAAAAATTATGAGTACAATGTTAGTTTATAGTTTTACATTTGCAGTATCGTGTGTGAGTCACGTAGTCACACTGTTATACATGTTTAAATAAGTCCACATGTTGAGGCGAATACAGTATTTGTCCTGAACTGCAAGTTTCTGCAGGTATGTTCTTGTTTCTTCCTTTTGGCTATAACTACATGGTTTGAAGTGACTCTGCAAGTGTTGGGATTGATTTGCCGGCGTTCATGATGCCAGTGATAAGAATACTGACATTGGCATCCTGATGGTTAGAATCCCGACTGAGGAAGGTAAGTATACTTCCCTTTCCTCTCTGGTCCAGTAACCCTGCCTTTCGGTAGAATATACCTGACCCCCCTCCCACCCACACCTTAACCCTAACCCTCCCCAGTGGTGCCTAAACTTATTCCCCCTTTCCCACAGCCTAACCCCTCACCTCCTCCCATGCAGGCTAACCCTAACCCTCTTCAGGGGGGACCTGCACGTCTTTTTTTTTTTTTTTTTTCTTACACTGTCTTTACTTTTACAGACAGAAGCCTGCACGGATATCACTTATCTGTGCATGCTTCTGTCTAAGTAATGAAAAGAAACATGACCAAAAACCGCATGTTTCTATAAGGCGCCAATAATTTTATTGCGATTGACAAACACTTCTTTAAGCTAGCTTACCACTAAAATAACGAAGCACTAAAATAATGACATGCTGACCTGTTCTTTAAACTATAATTGTAATTGAATTGATTTTATATTGGAGGATGGCAAAGGAAAAGTCGCTACCAGACACCAGCTCCAGTCATTTAGACTGAAACACAAAAACTGAGGAGGGGACTAAACCACAACACCGCCTACTCCCTGCATAACCCGCATTATGCAGGACTCGCCACTCTTACCTCTGGAAAATGTTCGGTTCCTGCATGGGAACGTCTAAATGTCCAACCGTAAGGTAAGGACACACCTGCCGTCCTTCTAAAGAGGGTGCCCCACAATGACCAGTTATGCCCATCTGATCACTGGTTGGTAGCGACTTCCCACCACAAAGGTTTAACAAACCGCCCCGCCATCCAAACAAAGCAAACAAGGAAAACAAAAGATTCACAATGAAAAGGACCAAAACCCCACCTATGAAAACGCGAAATTCCAGCCGGTGAGAGACGAACCCCATCCACCTCGTAGAACTGCAGATTACGCAGCACAAGCAAAGGATGCTTAACAAACCACTCCACCTAAAGCCGCAACAAACAACGAAAACACAAACCACCCTGGTACTAAAAACATCAGCCGTCCTACGTGCCATGGGAAGCCCTGCCGCCCAAATATTAAGAGCGGCCAATCAGCCACACTTGTTCTCCAAAATCATCGAATGCTGCAAAAGAAAAACATACTAACATCAGACACCGAAATACATGACATAGCAAAACACATTGACAGAAAACAGAAATAACCCGAGTGAAGGAGAAAACTCAAAAACCTCCCGTGGACCTTATAAGTGCCAATCGTAATCAGGCCCCCTCAGAGGAAAATATAAAAAATTCACTTCACACCCTCGATTCCTGAACGCTACCCGTTCAAAAACCAACGGGTAAACCAAGTTTTTGCGTTAGCGCAACAGGCGCAACTAAACCGTATCCAAAAGCACGTAGGACCTATAAGAAGTATACCCCCAACGGCCCCGCTCCTGAAAAGCTGCCGTAGAGGACCCTGTGGCTGCCGCATGGTAGCCTCCCCAATCCGCAAGGAATAGGACCTATAAGAAGTATACCTCCAATGGTCCAGCTCCTGAACAGCTGCCGTGGAGGACCCTGTGGCTGCCGCATGGTAGCCTCCCCAATCCGCAAGGAATAGGACCTAGAAGAAGTATACCCCCAACTGCCCAGCTCCTGAACAGCTGCCGTGAAGGACCCTGTGGCCGCCGCATGGTAGCCTCCCCATTCCACAAGGCATAGGACCCAAGACGTATACCTCCAATGGCCCAGCTCCTGAACAGCTGCCGTGGAGGATCCTGTGGCCACCTCATGGTAGCCTCCCCAATCCGCAAGGAATAGTTACTGAAACCTGCACACTGCAAACCCAAGAAACCCCAAAACACATTGGCAAACTGCAACTTAGTGAGAGAACCAGCGAGCGCATGTAACAGCAACGGTCACCCCCCGGATGCCTGTGTATACTCATGCGCCAGGCGCAGCGGGCAGACACCCACATCCTCCAGGGACTCCAAGGACACCCAGCGACCCTGAGCTGTCTGATCCTAATTGGACCGCACGATCCTGCAGAGCAACAGACCATCCTGCAACACGCATTACCGGACCAGGCGCCAGAATCCCGCAACGCCTCGCTGCTCGCCATCACTCGCATAATCTAAAAGCCTCATAAGAAAGCCAAAGCAAAGGCTAAACTAAAAAGGTGCCACCTCGAAACACCAATCCGGCGACACGAGGCCGCACACCCAGCATCTCCGCCAAAATTGCGACGTAACAGACCCAGGTAATCGCAGGCGCGGGGCGCACCCTAGCCCAATCCTGAAGCGCTTATGAAAGGAGTGAAAGACCCGGCGGGGTCCGCCAGCCCGTGCAGCCTGGAATGGAAGGAAATGCATGCAAGGGCAGAAGACATGGCAGCCATGGACCTACTTCCCAGATAGTACTCCCCACGAAGCCATCAAAACCGTCTCCCTGGGACACACCCGCTGTAGAAACCTACTGAAAACAGCAAGGCCGCCACGGCCCTAAGCGAAGAAGGAGCTAACGCATGCCTGGCCAGAGCAGCTCCCCGAAATTAATACTGCGGCGCAAGCAGACAAGCAGATGACGCAGCAGTCGCAACGCCTGGGTGTAAGAAAGCTGATTGTCAATAGTGTGACCACTCCCAGGCTGTCGTAAAGGACCAAACGTCCCTTAACCGAGAATCTGCAGGTCCCCAATACCAAGGCTACCAAGATAGGAAACAATTCCCCACAGCTGAAGATTCCAAATGAAACCCCGGGAGACCAAGAGGGAGGCCACGGAGCAGCCCACGATCAAACGGCAAAACCTCACAGTAGAAAGACTCCAGGAATGAAAACCAAACCCGCAATCATAACTGATCCCGCGGGAGAGGTAAAACGCGTGATGCTACCTGGCGGTCCCCACACTGGACTGTACAAGGTTACTGCGAAATATATCCACCCTTGGAAACGAACCTAACTGCAAACTTGAAGGGCATGCAACGACCGAAACTGCGTAAGCCGAACTTCGCGCTTTCCCAAGCAGTCTCAATCAAACCCAAAAGTTCCTGTACTTTATCAGCACCCGCCACTGTGAAAATATCAACTCTAGAGCTGAGACGGTTGCCATAATGCCTTCCACCCCAGATGGGACCAGAACCCACAATCCCTGCTTGGGAGGCCAGTGCCTTATCCATTAGGCAACCAGCGCTCAGTGATAACAAACCCGCTCCAGGTAAGGCAGGAACTCCCAACCTATGCATTGACCTGGCAACCAACAAAAGTTTTGCTGCAACCCAACTGTCTCCCGGATCCACGAAGAGAAAACCGGCCCGGTGGTGAGAAAAACCGGGGTGCCGAAGGCAGATAATATGGCACCAAAGAAAGACAGAGCTGCATTTCTACCATAGGCACACGAGACAGAAAAACCCAGTGGCAGGAACCTATAAACCTAAAACCCAGCAAATAATCTGAAAGTGAATAGGGGCGCAGGGGGAGGGACATAAATCCGACTCCAAGTCCCAACAGGGCACCCAGGACCACAGTCCCGAACCAAATGCAGGGCCTACTGAAAAACTGATACTCGCTCTGCACACGGCCTAGGGAATGGAGACCTAAACAGAACCTGAACTTTCCTTCCAGTCGGAAATTAACCAGCGACCTGAGGATCTCTGTATCACAACAAAACGCTGGATGAGGCGGACTTGCCCGGAGTCCTCTTGGGCACCAACCCTAAGAGGGAGATGCCCAAGCCGGGAAGAGGGGAAAACGGCATAGGGCCCACACATGTGCCCCAAGCCGCTATCCGCGTCCACCTTCCGACGGACCTAATGTGGGAAAGCCACCGGCTGAATTAAATACTGGCGTGCCCCCACGGGTGCAGAATCCGAAATATGCAGACGGAAACCATGCCTGAACCCAACCACCGGAACTGTCCGACTGACCCAGCGGGATACGGACTAACCCACCGCCGCCATTCGGGAACCCCCATCTTCACTAAGGAGTGCGAACCAGAAGCGCCGACTGCGAAGGGCCTCCGGCCCGGGACCTCACCGGGCGGCCCAACCTGCCAGGTGACCCCCAACCCGAACCTCCCCTCTTTGAAACCCAAAGGTAAAACGGCGTTACCACCCTGATAACGACGGAACTTCACATCGTAATCTCTACAAGCGTAACCCTTGGATTGCAAAATGCATCTCATGCACTGAAACAAATATTGCACATGTGGGGATATTAGGCCGGCCGTGACTCGGTGTAACAAACCGTAAAAACCAAACTAACCACTGATGGAAATTCGTAAAGCATGCTCCCCCAAAGCCACCCGTCAGCCTTTCCAGTGCACCGCAGGGAGCGGAGGGAACAGCAACCACCGACGCCCAGACTTTCCAAGATTCCTTCGCCCGGCGACGTGCCATGAGCCTAGCCAACTTACGCGGGCGCCAAGGAGAACCAGAGTAACACTACAGAAGGTTAAAAAGTACTGTAACAAGAAGGAGAAACAACAGCATGCTCACCTGTGCCTGAAGGACCTGGAACACCATCACGACCTCGGTGGTGCGTCAGACACCTGCGCAGACAAAACAGAGGGGACAACACGCGCAGGAAGCGCCCACGCTTCAACAACGAAACAGGAGGCACAGGCGGAAAGGGAGGAGCAAGTCAAACGCCGCAAAAATCGGGGGGAAGGGGGGGCAGTGGGCAGAGGCGACAGGGACCCCTGCGTGGTAGGGAGGAAATCGTGTAGAAGGGCAGCCATGACCCACGTGGCGTCCCCTATGGTGTAGGCCGGAAGCCGTGGGAGGGGGAAATAACCCGCAGCCCGGAAAAACATAGGAGGAACTGCGCGGGAGCGGGTGAGGCTGTAAAAATTGGGCAGGAGGGGCCATCGCGGGGGAATTCCCGAGCTGGCTGCCTACGTGGGCTGAACCCCAGGGGCCGAAACTGAGCAAAAGGGGGGAAAAGTGAGGGGAGGCAGACGGAAGACCCGGGAAGGGCACCATGGTAGATGTGGTAACCGACCGCGAAACGGGCAAGGTACGAGCTCCCGGAAAAAATGGAGGGACCTGACCCCCGGCAAACCCATCCGACCCTGAAAAATAAGAAGGAGGGCCAGGCAGGTAGAACGATGCTGCCGCAGATGACCGCGCCGCTACAATCCGCACTGTCCCAGTCTGCAGTGCCGGGGCACCTGCAAGCCGGGAAACGGGGAGGGCGCAGGACGGAACAGCCAAGCTTGAGAAGGGGGGGGGCCCACACAGGTGAGACTCCGCCGCGAGCACCGTGGCCGGAGGCCCCCACTAAAGGGGGGGCCACCCAATGCACTCACGAAACGGCGCCCACCAGCAGAAACCTGCACCCAAACCCAGGGAGCCCAGGCCACGATCCCCCACCCACACCCAGTGAGGGATCCCAAAACCAGACCCCCGCCTGAGGGAGCACCCCAGCTGCACCCAGCGCAGCAGAAGCCATGGGGATGCTGAATAGCCGCTGCCCTCTACACCGCGCCCACCAGAACACGCCGCGCTCCCCCACCCGCCCCGCAGCCAGCCCCGGGCAGCCAGGCACCACGGGGGCGCAGGAACCGTCAGCCGTGGCCGCAACGGAGAGGAGGTAGAAGACGCGCCAGGAGAAGCAGGACCGGCGGGCAGAGCCAGCCGCAGCCCCACGGACGCCGGGGATGACTCCCCGTGACCGCGGCAGCACATACCAGCGACCGCTGCGGCAGGGGCACCGCACCGCCCGGACAAGCAGCAGGGGGAGAAGCGCGGGATGCAGCGGTCCGACCCCGCCAAGCTCTAGCAGGTGCCGGGATGGAAACAGGGGTGGCCAAGCTCTGGGGACGAGAGCGCCGGAAGCCAGTTCCACAGCCAAGAGACGGGGGAGGGGGAGTGGATCCGTATGGACGCGGCAGAGCAGAGTGCAGGAGGGGGGGGGGGGGGGGTCAGAAGTCACAAGCACCAATAATGAAATAATAAAAACAAGCAGGAAGAGAGGGGAGGGGGGATGAAAATCAGTGCAAAGATAGAACAGTATAAACTATAACAGTAATGCAGTCCGTACTCAGCCTTCCTGGGCCATTCCAAATTGTCAAGAGGAAGTCTGAGGCACATGACTGGGATTATATATTGTCTTATACCCACGCCCCCTAAAACCTTGATGGACAGCCCAACAATCCTATAGGATAGGGGGGGGGAAATCGCATCGAATCACACGTTTGTAACTTTTTTGCTAAAAATCGCAAAAGTAATAGGGTGCCATTTTTAAGGTTAAAATGGCATTCGCTTGCGATTATTGGTGATTTTTAGTAATGGAAACGTGATGTGATTGTGATGTTCACACACAGATGGCTCTACAGTATAGCGGAGTGACAGTGACATGATGTAATTGTCTTGAACGGTCATTTAGTGACCGAGGTCGATGGACGACAGCTAAGTTATCTGATATCTTCTTCACTTTGAAATACACCTTTGGAATTATTGTGTAGGCATTGAGATGCCACAGTTTTTGGAGATGACATCTTATGATATTTCATGCTGAGCCACCGTGAATTGTTGTTCATTCATATGAATGCCCAATTATTGGTGAGAATGTGTTTTTCTAAGATGGATTGAGTGCCCTTTTCTATGGATCTTTTGTGTTTACCTGGACTGTAATGGAACAGAACTTAAGGAGCACCATACACTTGATTATTTGAGTGTGCAAATATCTACAGAAATTCTCTCTCTCTCTCTATCTATATATATATATATATATATATATATATATATATATATATACAATTATTTAAAGCTTCTTACATAATAACAAAGTAGTTAGTGATAGGCCAGACAGGATGCAAAACATAATTGTGGACTACAACATGAAAAAAGGAGCAGTGGATACCCTATATCGACTTCTGAACAGAGACGCTTGCAAATGAAAAATTAAGCATTGGACAATTGTAATATTTTACAATAAAACGCTTGGTTTGCTAAACTGTGCATGTCCTTTTTAATACACAACATAAGGGTGGGTGGGAGGTACCAAAGGACAATTCCTTTTGTTTTTCTTTTTAATTATGGGCTGTTTGGGGGCATTGGTGATGGTCTGTTTTGCAGAGAGAGTCATTTTTATTGGTTTGGTTATTGCTCTAAAATCTGTACTAATTTGCAATACATTTTTAACAAGGAATTATGTGGTGCCTCACACATGTTAATTTCAATCAATCAATCAATCAATCAATCATTTGATCATTCTTTTATTATTGCCTTTTTGTTCTTTGCAAAATAGGCTACAGCTCTCAATCTTAGTCCAACACATAGGTGTGCGCAGGGGGGGTGCCTGGTGCGCACAGGCACCCCCTAATGTCTGGCACCCCGATCTCACATGCCTGATGCAGCGATTGCCAAGCAGGCTGATTACTGTCCCCTCTGTGTTGCACCCTGTCAGGACTGCATTACTGACTGGACGCCTGGGTTAATCAAGGGTGCCACTGCCACTGGCTTTCAAACTCCTGGCTCCATCTCCATGTACAAAAACTGCGTGATGTGACGTGATGACGTCATGCTGCTCGCGCGCCCACCCGTCACACCCGCCACACGCCCACCTCTCTCCTTCTATTCTATGCCAACGCCAGCCACTGATGAGGATCAGCATGCAGCCAGCGTTCCTCTTAGGAAGACAAATTCAATACTGGCAGGCGGTCGGCAGCAGCATTGACATGTCACTCGTTTTTCCAGCAGCAGCAGCAGTACTAGTCTGCGACTGTCAGTGTCAGTGAGTGACTGACTTGTAAGTAAGCTGCTGCAGCTTGCAGGGGAAAGAGAGGGGGAGCCTGACCAGGCTGAGGAGGAGCCGTGTAATTGCAGTGAGTGCCATCAGGGGTGTTTGTTTGGTGCACACCGCAACATCTGACAATGCATCTTCATTACTAGGATTGGTACAAGGGTGGATATTTTATATTGCGTTGACCATCAATAGATGGTGCTAGACACGCCCAAAAGGCGGTGCTAGACACACCCCTCCAACGGTGCACCCCCTAATAAAATGTGCTGCGCACGCCTATGGTCCAACACATGTTCATTTTAATGAATCAATCATTCTTCGGTTTATGACTTTTCTCTTACGTCCTAGAGGATACTGGGGTTCACATTAGAACCATGGGGTATAGACGGGTCCACTAGGAGCCTTGGGCACTTTAAGAAATCAATAGTGTGCACTGGCTCCTCCATCTATGCCCCTCCTACAGACTGTTTAGAAAATGTGCCCGGAGAAGCCGGTCACGCTTAGGGAAGCTCCTGAAGAGTTTTCTGCATTTATTTTTTATTTGTTGTTTTCAGTCTGCTTCATGGAACTTAGGAGGGAGAACGGCCCAAGAAGAGTTAATGGTCCCATTTCTCTGCTGACAGGACACTGAGCTCCTGAGGGGGTTATTCGCAAGCCACAGCGCAGCGTACCCTCCGGCAACACGCCGCCACCCCTAACAGAGCCAGAAGAGAGAAGAGTGGTGAGTACAGCGCCGGCGTCCCGGTTAGTGGGTCCCTGGCAGTAATGGCTGCACAAGGGTAGGAGAGCAGCGCTGAGTGCTGTCTGCGCTCCAGGGGGCTAAGGAGGACATGCAGCTGCGTGTGTCCCACTGTGAGTGGCACGCTGAGCCACCAATAACTACCCACACTGGCACCCATATCTAACAGGGGTTTTAACCCTCTGTTAGACAGAAAATTACCTCAGGCCAGTATAAAAAAAAGCAGGAAGCCGAGCGCCATTAAGGGGGCGGGCTTCACTAAGAGCGGATCCAGCAGCTCACCTGCACCATTTTCCCTCTGCAGTTTGCACGGACAGGAATTGCAGGGAAGCACGGCTTCTCCACAAAGGCTCCAAGTTTCCTCAGCGGTACCAGGGGGTCTTAGAAGGGGGCGGGGAGTAGTGTTAAATACTAAGCCCTATTAAGGGACTTAGTGTGGCGACCCAGCTAATATTTTCTTGGCTACAGTGGCGCTGTGTGTGGCTGGCTCTGATTTCTGTGTCTCACTTAGGGCTTTGTGTGGGTTAAAACTGTGTTTTCACATTCTGTGTGTGGGTGTGTGTATGTCCCTTCACATTACCATGTCCAGGAACTGTGTTTCCTGCGTGGCTGAGTGCCTTTCTTCCCCGGGAGACTCGCTACCCTGTACCCAGGATAGTGCTCATTCTCAGGCAGAGCCGACACTAACCAATATGATGCCCTAGGCAAGATTTTGGCTGGTGCCTCCTATCACCGCCACAAGTTCTGCAGGAGATGCCTGGCATGAGTCATCTGACAGCTCTGCTAACATCTGGCACCTTTTGTTTCTGAAAATGCATCTTATTTGCATTACTATGTGGCTAGGATCCACAAGCAGCTTCTGCTGATTAAAATAATATGCAGCATGTCTCTATTCTGTGAGCGACTGCGGCTGTATCTGCATATGAAATGCTACATTACAGTGATTTCCAGGAATACACTGCAATGTAGTATTTCGTGTGCAGATACAGCCGCAGTCACACACAGAATATAGGCATGCCGCATATCATTTTAATCAGCAGAAGTTGCTGGTGCCCCTAAGCATACCAAATGCCCTAGGCATTTGCCTAGTTTACCTATGCCTAAGGCCGGCTCTGTTCTTAGGCTAGTGGGGCAGGACCCTCATGGTTAGCTTCCATTAAAGGGATGATATCGAATATTTCAACTAAATTAGCCAATAATGAGAAAGAGACGCAATTTTTTAGACAGTCTATGGATGACCTGATGAATAGAGATTCAGTTCCCATACCAGTGTCTCAAACCCCCGCCACAAAAGCATTCTCTGGGCTAGCTCATGCAGGATGACTCTGATGACGATACATCAGATCCAGAGGAGGGTGAGGTGGGTGTGAGCGCGGGAATGCTGTCTTGTCACAGGGCATACAGGCCCTGATAGAGGCTATTAGAAATGTCCTGCACATTCCTGACAAGACGGCAGAGGTGGCGGAAGAATCCTTTTTTAATGTAAAAAAGAAATCCCCGGCTACTTTTTCAGCATCAAAGGAATTGAATGTTTGAAGAAACTTGGGCTAACCCTGACAAAAAAAATCAGATCCCTAAAAGATTGATTACATCTTTTCCCTTTCTCCTGGAAGATAGAAAGAAATGGGAAAACCCGCCGATTGTTGACGCACCGGTATCTAGATTGTCACGTAAGATTGTCTTACCTGTGCCTGAGGCTGCATCCTTAAAGCACACAGCTGACCGCAAAATTGAGAACACTCTCAAATCGCTATACATGTTGGCGGGGGTGGCCCAGAGGCCCACTATTGCTTGTGCATGGATCACTAGAGCCATCGCAAAATGGTCAGGTAACCTAATTGACAATTTGGATACCTTATCCAGGGGGAAGATAGTTTTACTCCTGCAATCCAAGATTCTGCTAATTTTATGGTGGAGGCCTTAAATGAAATTGGTTTGCTCAACGCACGCACCACTGCCATGGCAGTGTCAGCACGAAGAGGATTGTGGCTACGCCAGTGGACTGTGGATTCGGACTCCAGGAAAGGAGTGGAAAATCTACCTTTCACAGTGGAGGTCCTGTTTGGGGTTGAACTGGATACGTTGATATCCAAGGCTACAGCAGGTAAGTCTATGTACCTTCCTTCCGCAGCACCCCAAGCTAGGAAAACCTACTCTGCTCCAACTCTGCAGTCCTTTCGGACAGCAAAATTCAAAGGCAAATCCAAAGGTTCTTCTACAGCCTTCAAAGGTAATAGAGGTAAACCCAGAAAACCAGCAGCTGCAGGTTCTCAGGAACAGATCTCCTGGTCTGCTTCCTCAAAGCCTTCAGCATGACGGTGGTCCACACTGCCTGGAAGACAGGCAGGTGGGAGCTCGGTTACGTTATTTCAGTCATGTCTGGGCAACATCCTGGATCACAGACCTTATCACCCAGGGATACAGACTGGAGTTTCAGGAACTCCCATCTCATAGTTTTTTCAAATCAGGCTTACCAGCTTCTCCGGAAGCAAGTATGACTTTACAGGCAGCAATTCAAAAACTATTACAGACTCAGGTCATTGTCCCAGTTCCACTTCATCTACACAACAAGGGTTACTACTCTAACCTGTTTGTGGTACCGAAACCGGACGGTTCGGTAAGGCCCATTTTAAACTTAAAATCACTGAACCCGTATTTAAGGGTGTTCAAGTTCAAGATGGAGTCTCTGAGAGCGGTGATCTCAGGTCTGGAGGAGGGGGAATTCCTGCTGTCTCTGGACATCAAGGATGCGTACCTTCATGTTCCGATTTGTCGCCTCATCAGGCTTATCTAAGGTTTGTACTACAGGACTGTCACTACCAGTTTCAGGCCCTGCCATTTGGCCTCTCCATGGCACCGAGGGTATTCACCAAGGTAATGGCAGAGATGATGTTTCTCCTCCGCAAGCAGGGAGTGAAGCTAATACCATACCTGAATGACCTGTTGATAAAAGTGCCTTCCAGGGCGAGGTTATTGGACAGCATTGCCCTCTCAACATGATTACTTCAGGATCACGGATGGATTCTGAACCTACCAAAATCCCACCTGGAACCAACATGGAGACTTGCATTCTTGAGGATGATACTGGATATGGAGGAATAGAAGGTATTCGAACAATGTGACGGCAGTAACGTACATAAACCAACAGGACGGAACGAAGAGCAGAGCAGCAATGTCAGAGGTAAAAAAAATTCTCCTCTAGGCAGAAAGACATGCAGTGGCGCAGTCGGCAATCTTCATTCCGGGAGTAGGCAACTAGGAAGCGGACTTCCTCAGCAGACACCCGGGAGAGTGGGGCCTTCACCAGCAGGTGTTCGAGTCCTTAACACGTCAGTGGGGAATTCCACAAATAGACATGATGGCCTCTCATCTCAACAAGAAGCTAAAGCGGTATTGTTCCAGGTCAAGGGACCTGCAAGCAGTGGAGGTGGACGCTCTGGTGACTCCATGGGTCTACCAGAGGGTTTACGTGTTTCCACCTCTTCCACTGATCCCAAGAATCCTTAAAAGAATAAAAAAGGGAAAAGGTTCAAGCAATTCTCATTGCTCCGGATTGTCCAAGAAGGGCCTGGTACACGGATCTACTGGAGATGCTCCTAGAGGACCCGTGGCCTCTACCTCTTCGAGAGGATCTTCTACAACAGGGGCCGTTTGTCTATCAAGACTTATCACGGCTATGTTTGAAGGCATGGAAGATGAGCGTCAAATTTTAGCCCGGAAAGGCATTCCGGACAAGGTTATTCCAACCCTGATCCAACCAGGAAAGGGGTAACGTCTAAACATTACCACCGTATTTGGAAAAAATATATCTCGTGGTGTAAAAACAGGAAATTTCCTGCAGTGGAATTTCAACTGGGATGTTTTCTCCTTTTTCTACAGTCGGGTGTGGATGTGGGCCTACGTTTGGGCTCTTTGAATGTCCAGATTTCGGCCTTATCCATTTTCTTCCTGAAACAATTGGCTTCCCTTCCTGAGGTTGGGTTCTGCACATCCAACCGCCCATTGTGCCTCCCACGGCACCGTGAGATCTTAACGTGGTGGTGCAGTTCCTACAATCGGAATGGTTTGAGCCTTTACAGGAGGTTGACCTAAAGTTTCTTACGTGGAAGACCGTTACACTGTTGGGCTTAGCTTCTGCAAGGCGTGCGTCAGAACTGGGGGCGTTGTCTCGCAAAAGCCCCTATTTGATTTTTCATGAAGATAGAGCTGAACTCCGAACACGTCAGCAATTTCTTCCTAAGGTGGTGTCAGCATTTCATATCAACCAACCTATTGTGGTTCCAGTGCTTACTGATACCTCTGCTACCTCAAAGTCCTTGGATGTTGTGAGGGATTTGAAGATCTATGTGAAGCAGACAGCTCGTCACAGGAAATCTGACTCGCTGTTTGTTCTCTATGATCCCAAGAAAATTGGGTGTCCTCTTCAAAACAGTCTATTGCTCGCTGAATCAGGCTTACTATCCAACATGCTTATTCATCGGCAGGATTGCTGGTTCCTAAAGTACAGGCCCACTCTACTAGGTCGGTGGGTTCTTCCTGGGCGGCTGCCTGGGGTGTCTCGGCTTTATAGCTCTGCCGAGCAGCTACTTGGTCAGGTTCGAACACGTTTGCTAAGTTCTACAAGTTTGATACTTTGACCAAACTGAAGGTCCTCAGAGGCCAATCTGTTCTGCAGGAACCTCAGCACTCGCCCACCCAGTTTGGGAGCTTTGGTACATCCCCATGGTACAAATGTTGACCCCAGTATCCTCTAGGACGAAAGAGAAATAGGATTTTAATTACCTACGGTAAATCCTTTTCTCTTACTTCCTAGAGGATGCTAGGGACTCCGTAAGTACCATGGGGTATAGACGGACTCCACAGGAGACATGGGCACTATAAAGAACTTTTAGTTTGGGTGTGCACTGGCTCCTCCCTCTATGCCCCTCCTCCAGACCTTAGTTAGATTTTGTGCCCAGAGGAGATAGGGTGCATTACAGAGGAGCTCTCCAGAGTTTCTCTAAAAAAGAATTTTGTTAGGTTTTTTGTTTTCAGGGAGCACTGCTGGCAACAGGCTCCCTGCATCATGGGACTGAGGAGAGAGAAGCAGGCCTACTTAAATGATAGGCTCTGCTTCTTAGGCTACTGGACACCATTAGCTCCAGAGGGAGTCGGAACGCTGGTTTCACCCCACCGTTCGTCCCAGAGCTGCGCCGCCGTCCTCCTCGCAGAGCCAGAAGATAAAAGCCGGGTGAGTATAAGAAAAAAAGAAGACTTCAAGGCGGCAGAAGACTTCAGATCTTCACTGAGGTAAGCGCGCAGCGGTAACGCTGTGTGCCATTGCTCCCACACACTACACACAGAACAGGCACTGATGGGTGCAAGGCGCACGGGGGGTGCCCTGGGCAGCAATAAACCTCGAGACTGGCATATCAGGGTACATTAGGCTGCGGAGGCAGTAAATGAAGAGATCCCCCGCCATTTTTTATATATTGAAGCGGGACCGAAGCCCGCCGCTGGAGGGGATGGAGCTTGATCCCTCAGCACTAACAGCGCCATTTTCTCCACAGAACGCTGCAGAGAAGCTGGCTCCCCGGACTCTCCCCTGCTGAACTCGGTTACAGAGGGCTGAAAAAGAGGGTGGGGGGCATTTTCAAGGCGCAGTGAGTGTTTTACACATTGATTAATAATAAAAAGCGCTATCTGGGTTATATTCCAGTATCAGTAGGCGCTGGGTGTGTGCTGTTATACTCTCTCTCTGTCTCTCCAAAGGACCTTGTTGGGGGATTGTCCCCTTTTTAGATATATCCCTGTGTGTGTGGGGGTGTCGGTACGTGCGTGTCAGCATGTCTGAAGCGGAAGGCTCGTCGAAGGAGGAGGTGGAGCAGATGAGTGGTGTGTCTCCGTCGGCAACGCCGACTCATGAGTGGATGGACATGTTGCATATGTTAAATGCAAGTGTGGCCTCATTACATAAGAGACTGGACGTGGCAGAACCCAGGGAGAAAGCAGGGAATCAATCCACGGATTGGTCTGGGTCACAGGGCCCGACGGGGTCTCAAACGTCTCCTATCCCAAAAAGTAGACACTGATACCGACACGGTTTCTGATTCCAGTGTCGACTACGAGGATGCAAGATTGCACCCACGGGTGGCTAAAGGTATTCAGTGTATGATTATTGCAATGAAAGAGGTTTTGCATATCACAGATGACCCCTCTGTTCCTGACACGAGGGTGCGCATGTATAAGCAAAAGAAACCTGAGGTAACCTTTCCCCCCTTTTCATGAGCTTAACGAGTTGTTTGAAAAAGCTTGGGAAACTCCAGATTAAGAAACTGCAGATTCCCAAAAGGGTTCTTATGGCGTATCCTTTCCCTGCTGAGGACAGGGTGCATTGGGAATCCTCTCCCAGGGTGGACAAGGCTTTGACACGCCTGTCCAAGAAGGTGGCGCTACCGTCCACGGACACGGCAGCCCTCAAGGATCCTGCTGATCGCAGACAGGAGACTGCTTTAAAGTCTATTTATGCGCATACAGGTGTTTTGCTCAGACCAGCAATAGCATCGGCATGGGTATGTAGTGCAGTTGCAGCATGGACAGATACCTTGTCAGATGGTCTTGATACCCTAGACAGGGATACCATTTTATTAACATTAGCCCACATTAAAGACGCAGTCTTATTTATGAGGGACGCTCAAAGAGATGTTGGGCTGCTGGGTTCCAGAGCCAATGCGATCGCTGTTTCTGTGAGGCGAGCTCTATGGACCCGCCAATGGACAGGTGACGCAGACTCCAAGAAACATATGGAGGTTTTACCAAGGGTGAAATGTTGTTTGGGGAGGGACTCTCGGACCTGGTTGCAACAGCTACCGCGGGTAAATCTACCTTTTTACCTTTTGTTCCCCAACGGCAAAAGAAAACTCCACAGTATCAGATGCATTCTGGCATAAGGCCAGAAGAGGTCGGGGCTCCTCCTTCCTTGCCAGAGGTAAGGGTAAGGGAAAGAGAACACCTGCGTTGGCTAGTTCCCAGGAGCAGAAGTCCTCCCTGGCTTCTACAAAATCCACTGCATGACGCTAGGGCTCCCCTAAGGGATTCCGCACCAGTGGGGGCGCGTCTTCGACTTTTCAGCCAAATCTGGGTTCTTTCAGAAGTGGATCCTTGGGCAATCAAAATTGTTTCCCAAGGCTACAAGCTGGAATTCGAAGAGGTGCCCCCACGCCGATTTTTCAAGTCGCCCTTGCCAGCTTCGCCACCGGAAAGGGAGGTGGTGTTAGCTGCAATTCAAAAGCTGTGTCAGCAGCAAGTGGTGGTCAAGGCTCCCCTGGTACAACAGGGAAAAGGGTATTATTCAACCCTATTTGTGGTCCCGAAACCGGATGGTTCGGTCAGACCCATTTTAAATCTAAAATCCCTAAACCTGTACTTGAAAAAGTTCAAATTCCAGATGGAATCACTCCGAGCGGTAATATCCAGCCTGGAAGGGGGGGATTTTATGATGTCACTAGACATAAAGGATGCATACCTTCATATCCCCATATACCCTCCTCATCAGGAGTACCTGAGATTCGCTGTACAGGATTGTTATTACCAGTTTCAGACGTTGCCGTTTGGGCTTTCCACGGCCCCGAGGATTTTCACCAAGGTATTGGCAGAGATGATGGTGCTCCTGCGCAGGCAGGGAGTCACAATTATCCCATAATTGGACGATCTCCTGATAAAGGCGAGATCGAGGGACAAATTGCTGGAGAGCGTGTCGCTCTCCTTGAAAGTGCTGCAACAGCACGGTTGGATTCTCAATCTGCCAAAGTCTCAATTGGTTCCAATGACTAGGCTATCATTCCTAGGCATGATTCTGGACACGGAACAAAAGAGGTTTTTTCTCCCATTGGAAAAATGCCCAGGATCTCCAGAACATGGTCAGAGACCTGCTAAAACCAAAAAGAGTGTCTGTTCATCAATGCACTCGAGTTCTGGGAAAAATGGTGGCAGCCTACGAGGTCATCCCCTTCGGCAGGTTTCATACGAGGACTTTTCAGTGGGATCTTCTGGACAAGTGGTCCAGGTCTCATCTACAAATACATCAGAGAATAACCTTGTCCCCCAGGGCCAGGGTGTATCTCCTGTGGTGGCTGCAGAGTGCTCACCTCCTAGAGGGTCGCAGGTTCGGCATTCAAGACTGGGTTCTGGTGACCATGGACGCGAGCCTCCGAGGATGGGGAACAGTCACACAAGGAAGACATTTTCAGGGACTATGGTCAAGCCAGGAGGTTTGTCTACACATCAACATGCTAGAGTTGAGGGCCATATACAACGGCCTACGACAAGCGGAGAATCTTCTTCAGGGCCTCCCGGTTCTGATTCAATCAGACAACGTCACAGCGATGGCTCATGTAAACCGCCAAGGTGGAAAAAGGAGCAGACTGACGATGGCGGAAGCCACCAGGATTCTTCGCTGGGCGGAAAATCACGTAAGCGCTCTGTCAGCTGTCTTCATTCCGGGAGTGGACAACTGGGAAGCAGACTTCCTCAGCAGACACGATCTCCATCCAGGAGTTTGGGGACTTCATCAAGAAGTTTTTGCAGAGATAACAAGTCAGTGGGGAATTCCTCAAATAGACATGATGGCATCACGTCTCAACAAGAAGCTTCGGAGGTATTGTACCAGGTCACGGGACCCTCAGGCAGCAGCAGTAGACGCCTTTGTGACACCATGGGTGTTTGAGTCGGTCTGTGTTTCCTCCTCTACCTCTCATCTCAAAAATATTGAGACTGATAAGACGAAGGAGAGTGCAGGCAATACTCATTGTTCCAGATTGGCCTCGAAGGGCCTGGTACGCAGATCTTCAGGAAATGCTCACAGAAGATCCGTGGCCTCTTCCTCTCAGAGAGGACCTGTTACAGCAGGGGCCATGTGTGTTCCAAGACTTACCGCAGTTACGTTTGACGGCATGGCTGTTGAGCACCGAATCCTAGCTGAAAAAGGTATTCCGGAGGAAGTCATCCCTACTCTACTGAAGGCTAGGAAGGAGGTGACGGAAAAGCATTATCACCGTATCTGGAGGAAATATGTTTCTTGGTGTGAAGCCAAGAATTCTCCTACGGAAGATTTTCATTTGGGCCGATTTCTCCACTGTCTACAGACTGGAATGGATATGGGCCTGAATTTAGGCTCCATTAAGGTACAGATTTCGGCCTTATATTTCTTCTTTCAGAGGGAATTGGCTTCTCTCCCAGAAGTCCAGACGTTTGTGAAGGGAGTGCTGCACATCCAGCCCCCTTTTGTGCCCCCAGTAGCACTGTGGGACCTTAACGTGGTCTTAAACTTCCTGAAGTCTCACTGGTTTCAAACGGTTGAATTAAAATTTCTCACGTGGAAGGTGATCATGTTATTGGCCTTGGCATCTGCAAGGCGGGTGTCCGAATTGGCGGCCTTGTCCCACAAGAGCCCCTATTTGATTTTCCATGTGGATAGAGCTGAGTTGAGGATGCGTCCTCAATTTTTGCCTAAGGTGGTTTCTTCTTTTCACATGAACCAACCTGTTGTGGTGACTGTGGCTACGGGGGACTGGGAGGACTCCAAGTCCCTGGATGTGGTCAGGGCCTTAAAAATGTATGTAGCCAGGACGGCTAGGGTTAGGAAAACAGAGGCTCTGTTTGTCCTGTATGCAGCCAACAAGGTTGGCGCTCCTGCTTCTAAGACTATTGCTCGCTGGATCTGTAACACGATTCAGCAGGCTCATTCTACAGCTGGATTGCCGTTGCCAAATTCTGTAAAGGCCCATTCCACGAGGAAGGTGAGCTCTTCTTGGGCGGCTGCCATAGGCGTCTCGGCATTACAGCTTTGCCGAGCAGCAACTTGGTCGGGTTCAAACACTTTTGCAAAATTCAACAAGTTTGATACCCTGGCTGAGGAGGACCTTGCGTTTGCTCAGTCGGTGCTGCAGAGTCATCCACACTCTCCCGCCCGGTTTGGAGCTTTGGTATAAACCCCATGGTCCTTGCGGAGTCCCCAGCATCCTCTAGGACGTAAGAGAAAATAAGATTTTAAACCTACCGGTAAATCTTTTTCTCCTAGTCCGTAGAGGATGCTGGGCGTCCGTCCCAGTGCGGACTAAATCTGCAAGACTTGTATATAGTTGTTGCTTACATAAGGGTTATGTTACAGTTGGAATCGGTCTTTGACTGATCCTGTTTTTTATTCATACTGTTAACGGGTTGCGTATATTCCAGGTTATATGGTATGATTGGTGTGGGCTGGTATGAATCTTGCCCTTAGATTAACAAAATCCTTTCCTCGTATTGTCCATCTCCTCTGGGCACAGTTCTCTAACTGAGGTCTGGAGGAGGGCATAGAGGGAGGAGCCAGTGCACACCCATACTAAAAGTTCTTTATAGTGCCCATGTCTCCTGCGGAGCCCGTCTATACCCCATGGTCCTTTACGGAGTCCCCAGCATCCTCTACGGACTAGGAGAAAAAGATTTACCGGTAGGTTTAAAATCTTATTTTCTCGTAGTCCATAGAGGATACTGGGCGCTCGCCCGGTGCTTTGTTTTTCCTGTACTGTTACTTTGTTATGTAATGTTATTGGTTCAGCTGTTGCTGTTCCTGTTCAAGTTTGGTTAGCTTGGCTTTCCTCTTGTTTCTGTGTGCTGGTTCGAATCTCACCACTGTCCTGTTACATCCTTCCTAAGGATATGTCCGTCTCCTCGTGCACAGTTTCTGGACTGTGTCTGGCAAGGAGGGGCATAGAGGGAGGAGCCAGTGCACACTATTGATTTCTTAACGTGTCCAAGGCTCCTAGTGAACCCGTCTATAACCCATGGTACTTTAGTGGACCTCAGTATCCTCTAAGGACTACAAGAAAAGGATTTACCGGTAGGTAATTAAAATCCTATTTTTTCCTCTTCTTATATGCTGCAGAATATGCTACAGCTCTTGATCTAAGCCTCACATATGTGGATTTTAATCAATCAATCAATCAATCAATCATTTTTGTATTCTTCTATGGTCTTTCCTCTCCTACTTTGTGTTACGCACACCAGTGCTAACAGGAGTATACCGGTGTATGAACAGAGAGGGATGCGGAGCAAACAAACTCACAGACAGTATAACATAACATACACAGAAGGTGATGGAATAACTAATAAACACAAAGCGAACAGAGAAGCCCAAAGGCTCAGGAACTGGGTGTCTCCCTAGTGTCAGGAATGCTCAGATGGAATAGAGTGGACAATGAAGCGAGATTTAGTGATTTAACATGTGGAGCACCCGAAATGATGTTGCTAAGAGCAACAGAAAAAACCCCAAAGGGTTACCAACGGGTGTGGGAATAAACTCCTTGGTCAGAGATAGAAATATAGACACAAGGAGAGTATCCACAATTCTAACCCCCACTTGGAGGGCACAGGTTCAGCTTACTGCCACTAAACTGACACCTGGACGCCCTGCACAGTGAGAGAGGATTAAGCAGGCAGGTCTGAGAATACAGCCGCAAACCTGCAGGGTTCACAGAATAGCAAAAGAACCCCAGCAGGTTAAACAACTGACTCCAGACTTACTGCTAGGTCCGGATTGGCAGAATGAAGTACCGAATCCCAAGGCCTATTTGCAGTAAGCAACAAGTAAATACAAAGTCACACAGTACTAGCTAATTCTCCTGAACTGACTAACAAACATAGATTCAGCAGCATTTGCCTAGCCTGAGAGGATGGTTTATATAGCAGGTGCTGGCCACGCCCCACTCAGACCTCACAGACTGTGAGCACAAAACCAGCGCCGGATTCCCTGCCGTGCACAGAGCCTGTAACCACTGCACAGTAAAAACCCGGACCGGAGTATCAGCTGCGCTCAGGTTACTTCGCTAACACTTGCCTCCCGGTTGCCATGGCGACGTGGCAGCACAGAGCAGGAGATCCTAACAGTACCCCCCCTCTGACGAGGGGTCAAAGAACCCCTACCACCAGGTTTATCGGGGAACTGCGAGAAGAAAGAGCGTATCAGTCGGGGGGCATGAATATCACAACTGCGCACCCACGACCGCTCCTCCGGGCCATACCCCTTCCAGTGCACCAAAAATGACAGCCGACCCCGAACCATCTTGGAGTCAAGAACCCTTTCAACCACAAACTCCCTCTGACCCCGTATCAGAAGAGGAGAAGGTCTTCTACTGGAAGAAGGATTACTAACCGCCAGTTTTAAAAGGGAACAATGAAATGTTTTATTGATACCCAATGAACGGGGCAGATCTAACTGAAATGCCACCGGATTGATAACCCTGGTGATCTTATAAGGGCCGATGAATCGGGGGCCTAACTTATGAGATGGCTGTCTCAAATTCAAATTCTTTGTGGACAACCAGACGAAGTCTCCTAATTTGAAGCTGCAGGGTCTTCTCTGCTTATCAAAAACCATTTTGGTCACTAATGACACAGACACAAGGGCTTTCTTCACTTTCCTCCAAATACCCCTAAGGGCCGAAACCACAGAGGAACCACCAGGCGTGGAATCCAGGGGGTCAAAAGAATTGGCCTTAGGATGATGCCCATACACACAAAGGAAGGGAGAGATCCCTGTAGCAGAGTGAGCCGCGTTGTTATAGGCAAACTCCGCCATGGACAGATGAGCAACCCAGTCAGTATGACACTTGGAGACATAACACCTGAGGAACTGCTCCAAGGACTGGTTCACCCTCTCAGTCTGCCCATTAGACTGTGGATGGTAGCCTGACGACAAACTCACAGAAATCTGGAGATCAGAACAAATTGCCCTCCAGAATTTGGCCACAAACTGGGATCCACGGTCAGAGACCACATCAAGTGGCAACCCGTGGAGGCGCACAACATGCTGCATAAATAACTCAGACAGGCGTCTGGCCAATGGCAACCCATCCAATGGAACGAAATGCGCCATCTTCGATAACCTGTCAACGACAACCCAAATGGCTGTCATCCCCGAGGATTTGGGCAAGTCCACCACAAAATCCATGGAAATGTGGGTCCATGGCTTAGATGGAATAGAGAGTGGATGTAATGGGCCGACAGGAACCCCTCTAGGAGTTTTATTTCGGGCACAAACGTCACATGCCCGAACCCACTGATCCACATCCCTAGCCACCGAGGGCCACCACACCGCCCTAGACCGCAACTCCCGAGTTCTGGCAATACCCGGATGCCCTTCCGACCTCTTGGCATGGAAATCCAAGAACACTCGCTGTCTTAACCTAGGAGGCACAAACAAGAGACCTACCGGAAGGTCTGGAGGAGCCTGCTCCTGTGCTCTCAGGACTAATGACAAGAGGTCCTGGGTAATGCCCACTTTAATACATGATGGGGACACAATGGGTAATGGCTCCTCGGTGGTCTCTTGGACTGGAGCAAAACTCCGCGAGAGCGCATCAGCCTTGATGTTTTTTGACCCAGGGCGATATGTTATCAAAAAATTAAAGCAAGCAAAAAACAAAGCCCATCATGCCTGCCTGGCATTGAGCCACTTTGCTGACTCTAAATATGCCAGATTCTTATGGTCGGTGAGAACTGAGACCACAAACTTAGCCCCCTCAAGCCAGTTTCTCCACTCCCCGAGTGCATCCTTTATAGCCAACAATTCCCGGTTACCCACATCATAATTCATCTCGGCAGACGAAAATTTACGGGAAAAGTAAGCACAGGGATGAAGGCGATTATCAGACACCCCCATCTGAGAGAGCACTGCCCCAATACCTATCTCAGAGGCATCCACTTCCACCACAAAAGGACGCTCTGGATCTGGGTGTCGCAGCACCTTGGCCGAGACAAATGCCCTTTTGAGACGGGCAAAGGCCGCTTTGGCCTCACAAGACCAGTGAGCAACATCCACCCCTTTCTTAGTGAGTGCCACCAAGGGGGCCACTATAGACGAAAATCCAGCGATAAATCGTCTATAAAAATTTGCAAAACCCAGAAAATGCTGAAGCACCTTCAAACTAGTGGGCTGCACCCAATCCAGGACTGCCTGTACCTTAGAACCCTCCATTTGGAAACCTTCAGAGGAGATAATATACCCTAGAAATTCAATTTGCTGGACTTCAAATTCGCACTTCTCCAGCTTCGCCCCAAGCTGGTGGTCTCTGAGTTTCTGGAGGACTAAGCGTACATGCTTCCGATGTTCCTCCAGGGAATGGGAGAAGATAAGGATGTCATCTAGATAAACAACTAAGAATCTATCCAAATATTCCCTGAGCACATCGTTCATGAATTCCTGGAAGACTGCCGGGGCATTAGAGAGCCCAAAAGGCATCACCAAATATTCATAATGCCCTGAGTGGGTATTAAAGGCAGTCTTCCATTCATCCCCCTCTCTTATTCGGATTAGATTGTAAGCACCGTGTAGGTCAATCTTAGAAAAAATGGTGGCAGTACGAAGCTGGTCAAACAAAACCGAAATGAGAGGCAATGGGTACGAGTTTTTAATCTTGATACGGTTCAATTCCCTGAAGTCGATGCAGGGTCGCAATGAACCGTCCTTTTTACCCACGAAGAAGAACCCGCCGACCCAACTGGGGACCGTGAGGGTCTGATAAATCCTTTAGCCAAGTTCTCCTAAATGTACTCTGCCATAGCCTGAGTCTCAGGACGTGACAGGGAGTACAACCTGCTCTTGGGAAGCTTAGCATCCGGCAACAAATCAATCGCACAGTCATAGGGGCGATGGGGAGGTAGTACCTCCGCAACTTTTTTGGAGAACACATCCGCAAAATCTGCATAACATCCTGGCAAACTTAGCTGCGAGAGCCTGACTGGAAGGCTCAAGCAACTCCTGAAACAATCACTACCCCAACTAAGAATCTACCCAGAGACCCAGTCAAATTGAGGGTTATGGGCCCTTAACCAGGGTAACCCCAAAACCAATGGGGCAAAAGAACAGACAGTCACATAGAAAGACAATTTTTCAGAGTGTGTGGCTCCAATAAACAAAGGAATTTGGCTGGTGCAGGAGGTAATTTTACCCTGGGACAATGGTTCCCCGTTTAACCCACAGATCTCAATCTCTGATGCCAAAGGTACTGAGGGAACAGAGTGTTCCAGGGCGAATTGACGGTCCATGAAAACCCCATCGGCCCCACTGTCAACAAAGGCCTCAGTCTTGACAGTTTGGCCGAGGATCTCCAAAGTCACCGGAATGAGAAAAGTCTTTTTGGGAAATTCTGACTTCTGGCCTTACAGGATATTTCCCATCACCCTCAGGCCCTGAAGTTTTCCGGCTTTTCTGGGCATGATACTACAACATGACCTGTATTCCCACAGTACAAACACAAACCCTGCTGTCTCCTCCGCGTCTTCTCACGCGAGGAGAGGCGGGTTGCCCCAATCTGCATAGGCTCCTCGAAATATTCCTCAGAGTCTGAGGTTCCCTTGGGAAAAAAGGAAACTGCGGTCTCCCTTTCAAGCCTACGCTCTCTCAGCCGTCTATCCACCCGGATGGATAACTGCATGAGCTGATCTAAGCTATCAGGCGAGGGATATTGTACCAGTTGGTCCTTTATCTGGTCATAAAGGCCCCTTCGGTACTGGTTTCTCAGGGCTGGGTCATTCCACTGGGTATCATGAGCCAACCTCCGAAACTCAGTACTATAAACCTCAGCTGGCCGTCGCCCTTGCTTAAGGACCGTAATCTGAGCCTCGGCTGAAGCCATCTTGTCAGGGTCATCATACAAAATGCCCAGTGCCATAAAAAAAAGCATCAACACTTTTAAGCGACGGACAGTCAGGCTGCAACCTATATGCCCAAACCTGTGGGTCTCCTTGTAGCAAGGAAATCACCATGCCCACCCGCTGAATCTCCGACCCAGAAGACTGGGGCCTAAGCCTGAAATATAGCTTACAACTCTCCTTGAAACAAAAGAACTGCGAGCGATCTCCAGAAAAACGATCCGGGAGATTTACTTTCGGCTCCTTAACCCCTGAACTTGCCGCTGCTGCTGCGGGAGCTCCGCTAGCGGCCTGCGGGGTGTTCATTTTAATAGACATCTCATTAAATTGTCGAGTCAGGACCTGCAC
This sequence comes from Pseudophryne corroboree, assembly GCF_028390025.1. Taxonomy (NCBI): domain Eukaryota; kingdom Metazoa; phylum Chordata; class Amphibia; order Anura; family Myobatrachidae; genus Pseudophryne; species Pseudophryne corroboree. The sequence continues at coordinate 58,612,983 of NC_086449.1, forward strand.
CTGATCGACCACCTGTTGCAAAATATTTTGAGGGGTATGCTCCATATTCCCACAAAATTTCAACAGGAGTAAGGCTGCTGAATATGTTACGCACACCAATGCTAACAGGAGTATACCGGTGTATGAACAGAGAGGGATGCGGAGCAAACGAACTCACAGACAGTATAACATAACATACACAGAAGGTGATGGAATAACTAATAAACACAAAGCGAACAGAGAAGCCCAAAGGCTCAGGAACTGGGTGTCTCCCTAGTGTCAGGAATGCTCAGATTGAATAGAGCGGACAATGAAGCGAGATGTAGTGATTTAACATGTGGAGCACCCGAAATGATGTTGCTAAGAGCAACAGAAAAAACCCCAAAGGGTTACCAACGGGTGTGGGAATAAACTCCTTGGTCAGAGATAGAAATATAGACACAAGGAGAGTATCCACAATCCTAACCCTCACTTGCAGGGCACAGGTTCAGCTTACTGCCACTAAACTGACACCTGGACGCCCTGCACAGTGAGAGAGGATTAAGCAGGTAGGTCTGAGAGTACAGCCGCAAACCTGCAGGGTTCACAGAATAGCAAAAGAACCCCAGCAGGTTAAACAACTGACTCCAGTATTACTGCTAGGTCCGGATTGGCAGAATGAAGTATCGAATCCCAAGGCCTATTTGCAGTAAGCAACAAGTAAATACAGAGTCATACAGTACTAGCTAATTCTCTGTAACTGACTAACAAACAAAGATTCAGCAGCATTTGCCTAGCCTGAGAGGATGGTTTATATAACAGGTGCTGTCCACGCCCCACTCAGACCTCACAGACTGTGAGCACAAAACCAGCGCCGGATTCCCTGCCGTGCACAGAGCCTGTAACCACTGCACAGTAAAAACCCGGACAGGAGTATCAGCTGCGCTCAGGTTACTTCGCTAACACTTGCCTCCCGGTTGCCATTGCGACGTGGCAGCACAGAGCAGGAGATCCTAACACTTTGGCACATAACAGGCTACATCTCTTGAGCTAGGCCTCACATATGTTAATTTCAATCAATCAATCAATCAATCAATCAATCAATCACTCTTGTATTTTATGTTTTTTTTCCCTCTCTTCTGTTTCTAGAATACAGCTCTTGATCTAGGCCTCACACATGTTAATTTTCATTAATCAATCAATCAATCAATCAATCATTTTGGTATTCTTTTATGGCATTTTCTCTCCTAATTTGCTGCATAACAGGATACATCTCTTAAAGGTGTTAATTTCAATCATTCTTGTTATTTATGGCTTTTGTACTCATCTATTTTACTGCAGAACTGGTAGAGTTGTTGATATAGTCCTTACACATGTTACTTTTCATTAATTAATCAATAAATCAATGTTTTTTTATTATTTTATGGCCTTTTCTCTTCTAATTTGCAGCATAATAGGTTACAGCTCTTCAGCGTGTTCATTTCATTCAATCTTTCTTGTATTTTATAGCCTTTTTTTTCTTCTTTTTACTGCAGAACAGGTACAGCTCTTGATCTAGGCCTCATAGGCCTCATACATTTATATATATTTTTTCAAATATGTTTTTATTGAGCTTTCAATAGTCAGTAAGCATCAGTTAATATGTGTAAACACAAATTATAGAAGAGACATAGATGTGGAGCATATAACAGGATAAATAGCCTGGAACATAATACCCACATCATGAACAAGGTTAAGCATCTTCCAAGAAGTGTGGTACATAGTAACAAGTACAGTTCAAAGAAAACAAAGAAATAAATCTGGGTAGGAGGGAGGGGAATGGAGAATATACTGTAACTCCATTCCCCTGAATAACTACCCATCCACATTTCACTTAGGATTACCTATGCAGCGGGAAGCATTAATGAAATAAGTGGTAAGAAAGAAGGCGTTCATGGAGTTGGGACTATCCCAAGGGGTGAAGTTAAGGTCCAAAGCAAGGACCAATCTGTCTTCTCATATACTTTTAGGACTTGGTAAGGTGTCCACAAACAGGCTTTATTTTGTAAAACACATGTTAATTTTAATCAATCAATTGCTCATTTTTGTTCAGTACGGATGGTGTAATGGTTAGCATTACTGCCTCACAGCACTGAGGTCTTGGGTTCAATTCCTACCATGGCCCTAACTGTGTGGAGTTTGCATATTCTCCCCGTACTTGCGTGGGTTTCCTCCCACAATCCAAAAATATACTGGCAGGTTAATTGGCTCCCAACAAAAATTAACCCTAGTGACTGTGTGTATGTGTGTGTGTGTACATGTGGTAGGGAATCTAGATTGTAAGCTCCACTGGGGCAGGGACAGATATAAATGGCCAAATAGTCTCTGTAAAGCGCTGCGTAATATGTGTACCCTATATAAATAACTGGTAATAATAATGGTAATAATATTTTATGGCATTTTATTTTCTAATTTCATGCAGAACAGGCTACAGCTCTTAATTTAGGCCTCACACATGTTAATTTTATGGCCTTTATTTCTCTTCTATTTTGTGCAGAACAGGCTACAGTAATCTTACTTTTTTAAATTAGTTATCAATTACTGTAAAAAAAAAAAAAGATCTGTTCCTGGTCTGTGTTCATAACTGTCCTCTCCATATCACTCAGGGACTCCAATTAGTGAACTGGTTGGAAAATCCATTGATGGCATCAATCTGAATCACCTGATCGCAGCTCCCTGGGGATGCGGGGAGCAGAACATGATGAGTATGACTCCGCCTGTAATTGCTACACATTACCTGGATGCTACTGGTCAGTGGGACAGAGTAGGAGTGGATCGCAGAGCGAAGGCCCTCCAGTACATCCGAGACGGTAAGAAAGTCCATAAATACCAAAACATATTACAGGTTGAGTATCCCATATCCAAATATTCCAAAATACGGAATATTCCCTTAACACAGAATTTTTTGAGTGAGAGTGAGATAGTGAAACCTTTGCTTTATGATGGCTCATTGTACACAAACGTTGTTTAATGCACACAAGTTATTAAAAAATTGTATTATAAGACCTTTAGACTGTGTGTACAAGGTGTATATGAAACATAAATGAATTGTGTGAATGTACACACACTTTGTTCAATGCAAAAAGTTATAATTTTTTTTTGGCTAAAATGACCTTCAGGCTGTGTGTATAAGGTGTATATGTAACATAAATGCATTCTGTGCTTAGACTTGGGTCCCATCACCATGATATCTCATTATGGTATGCAATTATTCCAAAATACAGAAAAATCCCATATCCAAAATACCTCTGGTCCCAAACATTTTGGATAAGGGATACTCAACCTGTATTCCATTCTTTGGGGAGTACAGGTTATTTCCTTTACTCTTAAAAGTAAAAGCATTGACCATGTTCCCTTGTTTCTCTATATGACGATTATTACAGAAGAATAAACTATTGCAAAATTGACACCAGCCAGTTAAAACTGGTGGCTTCAATTGGATACACACTAGGCGATATATCAGCCGTTCACGCGAACGGCCGTTATATTGCGGTGTACCACAAATATGTCAGTGAATGATGTTGTTCACAGACATTTTGTGCAGCTCTGCTGATGGCCGATATATTTTCAGATACTGTATATTGGTGGATCTGGCTGTGTGTACAAGTGGTCAACTGACTGCAAGCAAATTTAAATGGCCTCCCAGCTGGGTATCCTGACTGACATGTGGAGTGACCAATCATTGAATGTGTATACTTACCTGGGTCCGCCGACATGTCGGTAAAGTGTGTATCCAGCCTTAGTCATATTTTTTTTAAACTACTTTTTTTTCTTTTCTTGAAAAGATTGAAAGGGAAATGTACTGTGTCAAACTTTTAAGAGAGAAAGTGTAGAAGTTTCCCAATAAAACCAATCAGCTTCTAACTGTCATTTATCTAGCACAGGCTTTGAAGTGACAGTTACATACTGATTGGTTACATTGGGCAACTACTCCACTTTAAATCTTTCCAAGGTTTGATACATTACTTCTTACTTACTGTACTCCTTGTAAGTGCTCTAAAGAATGCTATAAAAAAAGGAGATCTATACAAGGTTGACATTCGACAAACCATTCCTAGTGGCACAGCAGTCACTTACTTGCTCCCTGCAGCAACAATATCTTCATTGAGGTGCATTATGGTTCCTGGCAGTCACCAGCGGTGACGAGAGGGGGGAAGTGGGTAGTAATTACCCAGTCCTGGGCCTGATGGATAGATCCGGATTCATTGCGCCCCCCCCCCCCCCCCCTCTTACCTGGCAACGGCAGCAGGACCTCTACTCCTAGGCCCAGCACATGCTGCAGTGTGGCCTGGCAGGATGCTGCCACTGAGCAGCAGTCGCCTGTGCGGGTGGGAGAAGTGACCACACTATTCATGCACCCCCCTCTTGGATTTGCTCCTGGCTGACAAGTTTAATGCAGCTCCCTGTCCAGAACTAAGTACCACTTTGTGGTGCTAAAAGTACTTTTTTTTTTCTATAAGGGGGCATGGTCACGCCTCCTGTGATTAGGCCACATCCCACAAAAAGTACCTGGTCCTGGCCTTGCTGTCTACTGTCATGGTGGTCACATGTGGATCAGTTCCAGTACAGGCATCTGACAGAGCGGCATTTTGGGGAGTATTCTTCCCCCTATCCCATACCCTAATCCCTACCCCGAACCCTCTCCCCCCAAACAGCCTAATCCTAACCTCTCTTTAGCGCCAGAATCTTGATGGATCCCTCAGGTAGGTACTGGCCTTGGAGTTAGTGTTAGGCACTAGGGAGAAGAGTAGGTTGTGGGGGGGGGGGGTAGATTAGGGTTAGGATGAAGAATGGATTAGGACTAGTGGTAGGATTAAGGGGAGGGTAAAAAAATACCGCGATCCGTTGGGTTTCTTACCAACAGGATCCCACTGTCAGTATTCTGTAGGGATTCTGAATGCTGGGATTTCATACCCAACCCAAGATTAGATACAGTATGTTGAATTTGGTGCAGGTGTAATTTTTTAATACAAATTAGAATGAGTCTGTAAGAATCCTATTTCTGTGGTAGAGATGAGCAAAATCTTCAGAACTGTTCCACTGAATATTAAACGGACTCCAGAATTTTGTGCAAACTGAAAGATACAGTATCTCATGCAAAATGTGGCCTTTAGTTTTCCAGGTGGAAATGCCAATATGATTTTTGTTCCACTCAGAGTCCACCTATCATTTTTGTTTTTGTAAAAGTTTTCTACTGTACAGTATGTTATATATGCCACATTGTAGAGCAGTAGAAATGAACTAACATACAATGTCAAAGCAAATGAAAGAATCGTATATTGCTGAAACTTTGCAAATGTGAAAAGGAAATTTTAGTTGATTCAGAATTCCACCAGAACACTGTGTAACTCCAATTGAGGGTTAATATGTTTAACTTTAAAGTAAGCAAAAGCATCAGGAATGACTGCAGGCAGCAACTGTTTAACAGAAACTCAAAGTTTGATTTCACTTTTTAGTATAACTTAGCAACTGACAAATCCATTAAAACACAACAATCACAGTGACCCTTCCCCTACACACATCAGTAAGATACCATTATAACATAATCAGTACAGGTCCCACCTATCATTTTATTGTAGCCCGAGACTTGGAGTTTTCATTTAAGACTTATTGTTTTTGGACCTGGCATATCCATGGACACATCAGTTTCCATCCCCATCTCCTGACCTCCACTACATACTGCTCCACTCCTCCATCTCCTGCCCTCCACTCCATACTGCTCCACTCCCCCATCTCCTTCCCTCCACTACATACTGCTCCACTCCTCCATCTCCTACCCTCCACTACATACTGCTCCACTCCCCCATCTCCTGCCGTCCACTACATACTGCTCCACTCCTCCATCTCCTGCCCTCCACTACATACTGCTCCACTCCTCCATCTCCTGCCCTCCACTCCATACTGCTCCACTCCTCCATCTCCTGCCCTCCACTACATACTGCTCCACTCCTCCATCTCCTGCCCTCCACTCCATACTGCTCCACTCCATCTCCTGCTCTCCACTACATACTGCTCCACTCCTCCATCTCCTGCCCTCCACTACATACTGCTCCACTCCTCCATCTCCTGCCCTCCACTACATACTGCTCCACTCCCCCATCTCCTGCCATCTACTCCTTAATGTTCCACTCCCCCATCTCCTGCCCTCCACTGCATACTGCTCCACTCCTCCATCTCCTGCCCTCCACTCCATACTGCTCCACTCCTCCATCTCCTGCCCTCCACTCCATACTGCTCCACTCCCCCATCTCCTGCCCTCCACTACGTACTGCTCCACTCCCCCATCTCCTGCCATCTACTCCTTAATGTTTCACTCCCCCATCTCCTGCCCTCCACTGCATACTGCTCCACTCCTCCATCTCCTGCCCTCCACTCCATACTGCTCCACTCCTCCATCTCCTGCCCTCCACTCCATACTGCTCCACTCCTCCATCTCCTGCCCTCCACTCCATACTGCTCCACTCCCCCATCTCCTGCCCTCCACTCCATACTGCTCCACTCCTCCATCTCCGGCCCTCCACTTCGTACTGCTCCACCTTCTCTGTTCTACTCCTCTACCGTTCTGTTCTGCCCCCAATCCACGCCCAGTTCTCTCATTCCTGGCAACAGTTGCTCTATCCTGTCCACCCTCCTGTCACACCAACCTACCTACCAGTTTTCCCCCGTGGCTCCCAAACTGCTGGGGGCCAGTCCTCCTCTTCTACAGTAAGTCTGTACTTTCTTCCTTGCTATAGGAGCCAAATGCTCTAGGAAATAATAACTGGCAGCCAAGTTAATGCTGATGGTTAATGGTCTGTATAGACACCAATATTATTGCACCAAAATGATACTTTAATGATACTTTAATTGCGCTAGTGCTTGCTTCACAGCTCCAAAGCGGTGATGATAAGAAAAAGGTACAACAAAAGAAGGTTTCTGGTAACCCAGTCCTCTTGCCAGGGAGTGGCTGACCAAGAACCTCCAGATACATGTCACATCCAGATGCACCCACCACATCAATGAATCCCTTCTGTAAAACCTCTCAACAGAAATTGTGCTATGCTCGGCAGTGGGCTTCTAACCAATTACTAAGGCAGCCACTTATACCAAAGAAGGAACTTTACTTAGAACCCACAGCACTGGTGTTCAAAGGACCGGGCACTGTAACAATCAATTCAGGACAGTGTCACACTGGGTGGAGACAAAGGTGACTGTCCGTCGGAAGTAAGCTGCTAGAGCGATTGTAACTGAGTACACATTTAAGCAGTCAATGGCTAAGCCATGCCCCCCCCCACAGCAGTCACGACACACCCTGTGTTTGACTCACACCCTCATTACCTCCCAGCAATGCTCACTGACTATCACATCTAAAAGCATGTCTATATTCTCTGTGCATATTCAGCTGTAACTGAATACGAAATGTTATGTTACAGTGTTTTGTAGGAAACACTGTAATGTACCATTTCATATGCATATACAGCCGCAGACGCACACAGAATATAGGCATGCCGTGCATCCTTTTCTCACCATTTGCGAATAAGATGCACTTTAATGGTAAAAAGTTGCACATACAGATGCTCTGCGCTACCCAGTCACGGCACGGCATGGCGTGACGAGAAGGTCTGTTTAACCAGGGAGGCTAGATGTACAGTAAGTGGACACATCTGTAACTACTGCATGTGTAATAGTATGTGCTGCACACCTCCATTTACTTTCAGTTTGAAATTGTAATAATGTATAAAGTTTCCAATTAGTCTACATTGTAATTAAATAACTTTTGACTTCTAAACAGGTGTAGATGGCCAAATGGCATATCGTAAACAAGACTCTTCATATAGTATTTGGATAGACACACCATCCAGCACATGGTAATATAGACCTCTACCGTCACTGTATAATGTTCATTACTGTAATATCTTTCTTTAACATTAAACTCAGCTTGCATTAGTCTGTATCATTCATTCCCTTTTATCCTGGTGGCCCCATTCCCAGCTCTTTCATACAACTCTGAGTAATGGTGTGATACATGAAGGCGCTAACCTGTTGCTACAGATGAAGCCAGGCTCATCTAGGATTCTCTGCTGTGCCAAGGTGCACCAAGGTTTATTAGCATAATCTTTTCATCTATTGTTCTCAGCTGCAGTACAATACAGAGAACAATACAGCAGGGGATTAAGTCCGATCGCATTGGCTCACTTAATCCTATTAAAGGACAAGATGAGGAGGGTTCCATCTGTATATCAGAGATGTAGAAAACTGATATATGCCATATGAGGGTAAATACATATATTTTATGAATATTAAATGATTAGCCTACTGAAATTGAAATCTGGAAGCTATTGATTTAATATTAATTAAATATATGTATTTAACCCTCATATGGCATATATCAGTTTTCTACATCTCTGATATAGCAACAGGTTAGCGCCTTCATGTATCGCACTTCTACACATATTTTGAGCTACTCATGGGATAATCCTATTGATACAGTCAGGCCTGCACTTACCTGAATTGTGCCCGGGAGGTACTGTATATCGTTCTAGCATCTTTCATACACCTGTCTGCTTTATTTGCTACTTTCTTATATTCAGCTCATACCCTGCTCATGCTGAGTTCTCTCTGTGGCTTGTAGGGGCATTTATCCACAGAAATGGCATGTCGTTCTGGTGATAAAAAATTATGATATTTGCCATGTATGATTTATTGTGGCCATCTGTTTTCCTATGCGTTTCCCTATTTGTTTCACCATCTGTTTATCCTAACTCCCATTTCTCCTCAAAGGGTCTTCTCCATTGCTCATTGTAATTCTTCCTATTCCTCCTTACTCTATCACTTTTCTCTGTGTACTTTCATCTCACTAACATTATACTTCATCATTTTATGGTTGACCATAAATGGCTCTACCATCCATGGTTTGTGGTATTGTACCATTGGGCAGAAATCCTGGATGGATGAGCCATTGATGGCTTGGACAATTGGCACTGTTGGGCTCAGCTATCAATATTTCTCTGACGTCCTAGTGGATGCTGGGACTCCGTCAGGACCATGGGGATTAGCGGCTCCGCAGGAGACAGGGCACAAAAATAAAGCTTTAGGATCAGGTGGTGTGCACTGGCTCCTCCCCCTATGACCCTCCTCCAAGCCTCAGTTAGGTTTTTGTGCCCGTCCGAGCAGGGTGCAATCTAGGTGGCTCTCCTAAAGAGCTGCTTAGAAAAAGTTTTTAGGTTTTTTATTTTCAGTGAGTCCTGCTGGCAACAGGCTCACTGCATCGAGGGACTTAGGGGAGAGAAGTGAACTCACCTGCGTGCAGGATGGATTGGCTTCTTAGGCTACTGGACACCATTAGCTCCAGAGGGATCGAACACAGGCCCAGCCATGGAGTCCGGTCCCGGAGCCGCGCCGCCGACCCCCCTTGCAGTTGCTGAAGATTGAAGAGGTCCAGAAACCGGCGGCAGAAGACTTTTCAGTCTTCATGAGGTAGCGCACAGCACTGCAGCTGTGCGCCATTGTTGTCAGCACACTTCACACCAGCGGTCACGGAGGGTGCAGGGCGCTGGGGGGGGGGTGCCCTGGGCAGCAATGTATAATACAGGTTGAGTATCCCATATCCAAATATTCCGAAATACGGAATATTCCGAAATACGGACTTTTTTGAGTGAGACTGAGATAGTGAAACCTTTGTTTTTTGATGGCTCAGTGTACACAAACTTTGTTTAATACTCAAAGTTATTAAAAATATTGTATTAAATGAACTTCAGACTGTGTATAAGGTGTATATGACACATAAATGAATTCTGTGAATGTACACACACTTTGTTTAATGCACAAAGTTATAAAAAATATTGGCTAAAATGACCTTCAGGCTGTGTGTATAAGGTATATATGAAACATAAATGCATTCTGTGCTTAGATTTAGGTCCCATCACCATAATATCTCGTTATGGTATGCAATTATTCCAAAATACAGAAAAATCCGATATCCAAAATTCCTCTGGTCCCAAGCATTTTGGATAAGGGATACTCAACCTGTACCTTTCTTATGGCTAAAAATACATCACATATAGCCCTTGAGGCTATATGGATGTATTTAACCCCTGCCAGATATCACAAACTCCGGGAGAAGAGCCCGCCGAAATAGGGGGCGGGGCTTATTCTCCTCAGCACACAGCGCCATTTTCCTGCTCAGCTCCGCTGTGAGGAAGGCTCCCAGGACTCTCCCCTGCACTGCACTACAGAAACAGGGTAAAACAGAGAGGGGGGGCACTTTTTTTGGCGATATTACTATATTTAAGCTGCTATAAGGATACAACACTTATATAGGGTTGTTCCCATATATATTATAGCGCTTGGGTGTGTGCTGGCAAACTCTCCCTCTGTCTCCCCAAAGGGCTAGTGGGGTCCTGTCTTCAATAGAGCATTCCCTGTGTGTCTGCTGTGTGTCGGTACGTGTGTGTCGACATGTATGAGGACGATGTTGGTGTGGAGGCAGAGCAATTGCCGGTAATGGTGATGTCACCCCCCAGGGAGTCGACACCGGAATGGATGGCTTTGTTTATGGAATTACGTGATAATGTCAGCACATTACAAAAATCAGTTGACGACATGAGACGGCCGGCAAACCAGTTAGTACCTGCCCAGGTGTCTCAGACACCGTCAGGGGCTGTAAAACGCCCTTTACCTCAGTCGGTCGACACAGACCCAGACACGGACACTGAATCTAGTGTCGACGGTGAAGAAACAAACGTATTTTCCAGTAGGGCCACACGTTATATGATCACGGCAATGAAGGAGGCTTTACATATCTCTGATACTGCAAGTACCACAAAAAGGGGTATTATGTGGGGTGTGAAAAAACTACCTGTAGTTTTTCCTGAATCAGAGGAATTGAATGATGTATGTGATGAAGCGTGGGTTAACCCAGATAGAAAAGTGCTAATTTCAAAAAAGTTATTGGCATTATACCCTTTCCCGCCAGAGGTTAGGGCGCGCTGGGAAACACCCCCTAGGGTGGATAAGGCGCTCACACGCTTATCAAAACAAGTGGCATTACCGTCTCCTGATACGGCCGCCCTCAAGGATCCAGCTGATAGGAGGCTGGAAACTACCCTAAAAAGTATATACACACATACTGGTGTTATACTGCGACCAGCCATCGCCTCAGCCTGGATGTGCAGTGCTGGGGTGGTCTAGTCGGATTCCCTGACTGAAAATATTGATACCCTGGATAGGGACAGTATTTTATTGACTTTAGAGCAATTAAAGGATGCTTTTCTTTATATGCGAGATGCTCAGAGGGATATTTGCACTCTGGCATCGAGAGTAAGTGCGATGTCCATATCTGCCAGAAGAAGTTTATGGACGCGACAGTGGTCAGGTGATGCGGACTCCAAACGGCATATGGAAGTATTGCCGTATAAAGGGGAGGAATTATTTGGCGTCGGTCTATCGGATCTGGTGGCCACGGCAACTGCCGGGAAATCCACCTTTTTACCTCAGACCCCCTCCCAACAGAAAAAGACACCGTCTTTTCAGCCGCAGTCCTTTTGGTCCTATAAGAACAAGCGGGCAAAAGGACAGTCATATCTGCCCCGAGGCAGAGGAAAGGGTAAGAGAGGGCAGCAAGCAGCTCCTTCCCAGGAACAGAAGCCCTCCCCGGGTTCTGCAAAGCCCTCAGCATGACGCTGGGGCTTTACAAGCGGACTCAGGAGCGGTGGGGGGTCGACTCAAGAATTTCAGCGCGCAGTGGGCTTGCTCACAGGAGGACCCCTGGATCCTGCAGGTAGTATCTCAGGGTTACAGGTTGGAATTCGAGAAGTCTCCCCCTCGCCGGTTCCTAAAGTCTGCTTTGCCAACGTCTCCCTCAGACAGGGCGACGGTATTGGAAGCCATTCACAAGCTGTTTTCTCAGCAGGTGATAGTCAAGGTACCCCTCCTACAACAGGGAAAGGGGTATTACTCCACGCTATTTGTGGTACCGAAGCCGGACGGCTCGGTAAGACCTATTCTAAATCTGAAATCTTTGAACCTGTACATACAAAAATTCAAGTTCAAGATGGAGTCACTCAGAGCAGTGATAGCGAATCTGGAAGAAGGGGACTTTATGGTGTCCCTGGACATAAAAGATGCTTACCTGCATGTCCCAATTTGCCCTTCACATCAAGGGTACCTCAGGTTCGTGGTGCAAAACTGTCATTATCAGTTTCAGACGCTGCCGTTTGGATTGTCCACGGCACCTCGGGTCTTTACCAAGGTAATGGCCGAAATGATGATTCTTCTGCGAAGAAGAGGCGTATTAATTATCCCTTACTTGGACGATCTCCTGATAAGGGCAAGGTCCAGAGAACAGCTGGAGGACGGAGTAGCACTAACCCAAGTAGTGCTGCAACAACACGGGTGGATTCTGAATTTTGCAAAATCTCAGTTGACCCCGACAACACGTCTGCTGTTCCTGGGAATGATTCTGGACACGGTTCAGAAAAAGGTGTTTCTTCCGGAGGAGAAAGCCAAGGAGTTATCCGAACTTGTCAGGAACCTCCTAAAACCAGGAAAAGTGTCTGTGCATCAATGCACAAGAGTCCTGGGAAAGATGGTGGCTTCTTACGAAGCGATTCCATTCGGCAGATTCCACGCACGAACTTTTCAGTGGAATCTGCTGGACAAATGGTCCGGATCGCATCTGCAGATGCATCAGCGGATAACCTTATCGCCACGGACAAGGGTGTCTCTTCTGTGGTGGTTGCAGAGTGCTCATCTGTTAGAGGGCCGCAGATTCGGCATACAGGACTGGGTCCTGGTGACCACGGATGCCAGTCTGAGAGGCTGGGGAGCGGTCACACAGGGAAGAATCTTCCAGGGAGTATGGTCAAGCCTGGAGATGTCTCTTCACATAAATATACTGGAGCTAGGAGCGATTTACAATGCTCTAAGCCTGGCAAAACCCCTGCTTCAGGGTCAGCCGGTGTTGATCCAGTCGGACAACATCACGGCAGTCGCCCACGTAAACAGACAGGGCGGCACAAGAAGCAGGAGAGCAATGGCAGAAGCTGCAAGGATTCTTCGCTGGGCGGAAGATCATGTGATAGCACTGTCAGCAGTGTTCATTCCGGGAGTGGACAACTGGGAAGCAGACTTCCTCAGCAGACACGATCTTCACCCGGGAGAGTGGGGACTTCATCCAGAAGTCTTCAACATGATTGTGAACCGTTGGGAAAAACCAAAGGTGGATATGATGGCGGCTCGCCTCAACAAAAAACTGGACAGGTATTGCACCAGGTCAAGAGACCCTCAGGCAATAGCTGTGGACGCTCTGGTAACACCGTGGGTGTTCCAGTCAGTGTATGTGTTTCCTCCTCTGCCTCTCATACCAAAAGTACTGAGAATTATACGGCAAGGGGGAGTAAGAACGATACTCGTGGCTCCGGATTGGCCAAGAAGAACTTGGTACCCGGAACTTCAGGAGATGCTCACGGAAGATCCGTGGCCTCTACCTCTAAGACGGGACCTGCTTCAGCAGGGACCTTGTCTATTCCAAGCCTTACCGCGGCTGCGTTTGACGGCATGGCGGTTGAACGCCGAATTCTAAAGGAAAAAGGCATTCCGGAAGAGGTCATTCCTACACTGGTAAAAGCCAGGAAGGAGGTGACTGCACAACATTATCACCGCATTTGGAGAAAATATGTTGCGTGGTGTGAGGCCAGGAAGGCCCCCACGGAGGAATTTCAACTGGGTCGATTCCTACATTTCCTGCAAACAGGATTGTCTATGGGCCTCAAATTGGGGTCCATTAAGGTTCAAATTTCGGCCCTGTCGATTTTCTTCCAGAAAGAATTGGCTTCAGTTCCTGAAGTCCAGACTTTTGTAAAAGGAGTACTACATATACAGCCCCCGGTTGTGCCCCCAGTGGCTCCGTAGGACCTTAATGTAGTTTTGGATTTTCTCAAATCCCATTGGTTTGAGCCACTCAAATCGGTGGATTTGAAATATCTTACGTGGAAAGTAACCATGCTACTGGCCCTGGCTTCAGCCAGGAGAGTGTCAGAATTGGCGGCTTTATCGTATAAAAGCCCATATCTGATTTTCCATTCGGACAGGGCAGAACTGCGGACGCGTCCTCAGTTTCTGCCTAAGGTGGTGTCAGCGTTTTACCTGAACCAGCCTATTGTGGTGCCTGCGGCTACTAGCGATTTGGAGGATTCCAAGTTGCTGGACGTTGTCCGGGCATTGAAAATATATATTTCAAGGACGGCTGGAGTCAGAAAATCTGACTCGCTGTTTATACTGTATGCACCCAACAAGCTGGGTGCTCCTGCTTCTAAGCAGACGATTGCTCGTTGGATTTGTAGCACAATTCAACTTGCACATTCTGTGGCAGGCCTGCCACAGCCTAAATCTGTCAAGGCCCATTCCACAAGGAAGGTGGGCTCATCCTGGGCGGCTGCCCGAGGGGTCTCGGCATTACAACTCTGCCGAGCAGCTACGTGGTCGGGGGAGAACACGTTTGTAAAATTCTACAAATTTGATACCCTGGCTAAAGAGGACCTGGAGTTCTCTCATTCGGTGCTGCAGAGTCATCCGCACTCTCCCGCCCGTTTGGGAGCTTTGGTATAATCCCCATGGTCCTGACGGAGTCCCAGCATCCACTAGGACGTCAGAGAAAATAAGATTTTACTTACCGATAAATCTATTTCTCGTAGTCCGTAGTGGATGCTGGGCGCCCATCCCAAGTGCGGATTGTCTGCAATACTTGTACATAGTTATTGTTACAAAAAAATCGGGTTGTTATTGTTGTGAGCCGTCTGTTCAGAGGCTCCTACGTTTGTCATACTGTTAACTGGGTTCAGATCACAAGTTGTACGGTGTGATTGGTGTGGCTGGTATGAGTCTTACCCGGGATTCAAAATCCTTCCTTATTGTGTACGCTCGTCCGGGCACAGTATCCTAACTGAGGCTTGGAGGAGGGTCATAGGGGGAGGAGCCAGTGCACACCACCTGATCCTAAAGCTTTATTTTTGTGCCCTGTCTCCTGCGGAGCCGCTAATCCCCATGGTCCTGACGGAGTCCCAGCATCCACTACGGACTACGAGAAATAGATTTATCGGTAAGTAAAATCTTATTTTTGCCATCAGTTGCTAAACCATTGATTGTTGATGGCCAACTCTGGTTCCTTCACTTACTGTTGCATGTTCTCCCTAGGCTCACTGCTTATGTTGTGAAAGTGTTTTCTTTGGCTTCAAAAGTAATCTACATTAGAAGAGATGTTCTGTGCGATTCTGTAAAGTGGTTGATACTGAATAAACAAAAGCCAGATGGGTTATTCCAGGAGGATGCACCAGTCCAGGGCCAGAAGATGGTGGTATGTACCAGAAAGTTGTAGCTGAGACATTTTTAAAGAAAATAGGTTGAGTTTAGGAATTTTTGTTTTTTGTCAAAATATCCTTATTGATATATGTAATGCACAATCAGAAGATAACATAATAAAGCAAATCTTGTACAGAGAATATGTAATGCACAATCAGAAGATAACATAATAAAGCAAATCTTGTACAGAGAATATGTAATGCACAATCAGAAGATAACATAATAAAGCAAATCTTGTACAGAGAACATGTAATGCACAATCAGAAGATAACATAATAAAGCAAATCTTGTAGAGAATGTCATGAAACATTCACCCGTGTAACATAGCCACATGTATATGGATATGTATAACTATAGGTTAAGTAACAACCACAAATAAAATGTTGTAAAACAGACTACAGGGTTAATATTCAAGGACGTCTTTGAATAATTAAGCAAGATCAATGGTTAAAAAATCAAACCAGTTAATAAGGAACAAAAGAACCCTGTACAATCAAAAATAGAAATAAAGAGCAAATTCTCTCCCGCTGACCACTTTGGAATTTTGGATTTATTTCTTCCAAAAATGGGAGAAATAAGTATTTCTAAGAGTTTAGACTGTCTTTATGCCGGATCTTGTGCAAAGTTTCCTGGTGTTCCACAATAGGGGAAGAAGGCACATAAGTCTTGGGAAGATCATTTTAATTGCAGTAAATTAAACCATCCTAAATAGGACAAGGGAAGGTCCCTTCAACCCTCTTGCTCAGGCCTGGCCAACCTGTGGCTCTCTGGCTTTTGTGAAACTACAAGTTCCAGCATGCCCTGCCACAATTTCACTACCAGGGAATGCTTAAACTGCGGCAGGGAATGCTGGGATTTGTAGTTTCACAACAGCTGGAGAGCCACAGGTTGGCCAGGCCTGCTCTAGCTTATCTGAGATCACCTTTAAAATATTGGTGTAATCTATATATATGCAGTGTATATATATATATATATATATATATATATATATATATATATATATATACACACTTATAAAAAGCAGCACTTCCAAATATGCGTATATAAAAGCCGGTGCCTTCCTCAAAACCACTGCGGGTCCACTATAGCAAACATGTAGGCGGCACTCAGACGAGTAATGAGACAACAGACAGTTGTATATTTCAACGTTTCGAAGCAACCTTTACTTCATCATCAGGATATTATAAACAACAATTGAACATACCTTTATACCCCACCAAGTGTCTATCCAGGTGCGCGCATCAGGTGTATCTGCGCCCACAGATGACGCCTCAACCCCGGGTCACGTCACCATTGTAACAACCCCAATCAACACAAATTAAAAACACGGAGGTACAGCGAGTGTTCTGCAGTGCAAATACGACAATAGACACCACATTACATTGCTAATTATACTCTAAAGCATGAAACCAATTTAGAATCATAATCATATGTAACAAAGATATCAAAAAGATATGCATATAGGCAATTCCAACATATCATCACAATCTTTAATAAGCATATCAAGATTAGCATTTAAAGACACAGTCTCATATAAAACTGTGAAGACCAAGGGTTTCATTTAACCCCTTGGAAGATAGCGTTTCTAATACATGGATCCATTTGGATTCTTTTTGTAGCAATCTAAGAGAACGATCTCCTCCTCTGATCATAGCTGGCTCATGATCAATGATCATGTATCGTAAAGATGATAAACTATGGCGTTGTTGCACAAAATGCCTTGCCACGGGCTGATCACTTTTCCCACTTATTAATGCAGCCTTGATGGCAGATTTATGGTTAGCCATCCGTTCACGCAATGTGCGATTACTCTTGCCGATATAGCTAAGTCCACATGGACACGTGATCATGTATATTATGAACTTCGTTATGCATGTAACACGATGTTCACTTATTTGGGATATCTCCTAGTACAGGGGACTGTGCCTGATGTGTGTCTATGCAAAGTTCTATAGGTTTATATATGCAAACTGTAGGGTAGCACAATCAGGCAGTGTGTATATATAATTAAAATGTCTGCAAAGCCCCCCTCATCCGTGCTGCCATGATGGAGGGGAAGATAATGAAGGTAAGAGGGAAAAACATCCCAGGTTATCAGTCCCATGGGTTATGTTCAATGTCCCGGCTGCTGAAATACCAACACTGGAATCCGAACACCCATCAGAATACCGACACCGGCATCCAGAAAACATGGGGATCCCGATGTTGGAATCCTGACAGCCAGGATCCCGAAGGTAAGCTGCGAGGGGCTGGGGCCGGGTGTGTGCTAAAGCTGCCACCGGGGGGGGGGGGCACCGGGAATGGGGGGGTAGGGTTAGGCTGCGGGGGTAGCGAGGTTAGGGAGGGGGGGGGGGGGGGTGCAGGCAGGGAAGTTAGGGTTTGACACCACCTAGTGGGGGTAAGGTTTAGGCACTAAGGGGGTTAGGGTTAGCCTGTGGGGGGTTAGATTTAGACACTAGCCAGGGAGGTTAGGCTTAGGCACTAATGTGGAAGGTTAGGGTTAGGCTGCGGTAAGGTAGGGTTAGTGTTAGGGGGGTGAGTTAGAAAGCTTAACTCACCCCTGTGGGATCTTTATCATTATGCTGACCGCTAGCATCCCATGCGCCAGGATATTATACCCAATCCAGTCCCACAATGACAAGTCTTGGATCCGGACTATAGGTTGACTTACATTAGGTTGACCCCATATGGCCAACATGGAAAAAAGGTCACAATATGAAATGTCAACACTGGAAAAGGTCGACATGTTCGAAAGGTCAGCGGGTACGTATGGTCGACATGACAATGGTCGACACACATATGATAAACACTCTTTTTCTCTAACGTCCTAGTGGATGCTGGGGACTCCGTCAGGACCATGGGGAATAGCGGCTCCGCAGGAGACAGGGCACAAAAGCAAGCTTTTAGGATCACATGGTGTGTACTGGCTCCTCCCCCTATGACCCTCCTCCAAGCCTCAGTTAGGTTTTTGTGCCCGTCCGAGCAGGGTGCAATCTAGGTGGCTCTCCTAAAGAGCTGCTTAGAAAAAGTTTTTAGGTTTTTTATTTTCAGTGAGTCCTGCTGGCAACAGGCTCACTGCATCGAGGGACTTAGGGGAGAGATTTTCAACTCACCTGCGTGCAGGATGGATTGGAGTCTTAGCTCCAGAGGGAGTCGGAACACAGGTCACCCTGGGGTTCGTCCCGGAGCCGCGCCGCCGGTCCCCCTTACAGATGCTGAAGATCGAGGGTCCGGAAACAGGCGGCAGAAGGCTCTTCAGTCTTCATGAAGGTAGCGCACAGCACTGCAGCTGTGCGCCATTGTTGCTACACACTTCACACTGAACGGTCACGGAGGGTGCAGGGCGCTGCTGGGGTCGCCCTGGGCAGCAATATTTAATACCTTTTATGGCAAAGGAATACATCACAT
Source organism: Pseudophryne corroboree (assembly GCF_028390025.1). Classification (NCBI taxonomy): domain Eukaryota; kingdom Metazoa; phylum Chordata; class Amphibia; order Anura; family Myobatrachidae; genus Pseudophryne; species Pseudophryne corroboree. The sequence goes on from NC_086449.1 coordinate 58,631,724, forward strand.
ATAGCCATTGAGGCTATATGTATGTATTTAACCCAGGCCAGATATCTCAAAACCCGGGAGAAAAGCCCGCCGAAAAGGGGGCGGGGCTTATTCTCCTCAGCACACAGCGCCATTTTCCTGCTCAGCTCCGCTGTGAGGAAGGCTCCCAGGACTCTCCCCTGCACTGCACTACAGAAACAGGGTAACAAAGAGAAGGGGGGCATAATTTGGCGATATTTATATATTTTAAAGCGCATATAACAGAAACAACACCTTTTAGGGTTGTTTATATACATTTTATAGCGCTTTTGGTGTGTGCTGGCAAACTCTCCCTCTGTCTCCCCAAAGGGCTAGTGGGGTCCTGTCTTCGATAAGAGCATTCCCTGTGTGTCTGCTGTGTGTCGGTACGTGTGTGTCGACATGTATGAGGACGATGTTGGTATGGAGGCGGAGCAATTGCCGGTAATGGTGATGTCACCCCCTAGGGAGTCGACACCGGAATGGATGGCTTTAATTATGGAATTACGTGATAATGTTAGTACATTACAAAAGTCAGTTGACGAAATGAGACGGCCGGAAAACCAGTTAGTACCTGCTCAGGCGTCTCAGACACCGTCAGGGGCTGTAAAACGTTCCTTACCTCAGTCAGTCGACACAGGTACCGACACAGATGAATCTAGTGTCGACGGTGAAGAAACAAACGTATTTTCCAATAGGGCCACACGTTATATGATCACGGCAATGAAGGAGGCTTTGCAGATCTCTGATACTGCAGGTACCTCAAAAAGGGGTATTATGTGGGGGGTGAAAAAACTACCTGTAGCTTTTCCAGAATCAGAGGAATTGAATGACGTGTGTGATGAAGCGTGGGTTAACCCCGATAGAAAACTGCTAATTTCAAAGAAGTTATTGGCATTATACCCTTTCCCACCAGAGGTAAGGGCGCGCTGGGAAACACCCCCTAGGGTGGATAAAGCGCTCACACGTTTATCAAAACAAGTGGCGTTGCCGTCTCCTGATACGGCCGCCCTCAAGGATCCAGCAGATAGGAGGCTGGAAACTACACTGAAGAGTATATACACACATACTGGTGTTATACTCCGACCAGCAATAGCCTCAGCCTGGATGTGCAGTGCTGGGGTAGTGTGGTTGGATTCCCTGACTGAAAATATTGATACCCTGGATAGGGACAGTATTTTATTGACTTTAGAGCAATTAAAGGATGCGTTTCTTTATATGCGAGATGCTCAGAGGGATATTTGCACTCTGGCATCGAGAGTAAGTGAGATGTCCATATCTGCCAGAAGAAGTTTATGGACGCGACAGTGGTCAGGTGATGCGGATTCCAAAAGGCATATGGAAGTATTGCCATATAAAGGAGAGGAATTATTTGGGGTCGGTCTATCGGATCTGGTGGCCACGGCAACTGCCGGCAAATCCACTTTTTTACCTCAGACCCCCTCCCAACTGAAAAAGACACCGTCTTTTCAGCCGCAGTCCTTTTGCTCCTATAAAAACAAGCGGGCAAAAGGACAGTCTTATCTGCCCCGAGGCAGAGGAAAGGGTAAGAGAGGGCAGCAAGCAGCCCCTGCCCAGGAACAGAAGCCCGCCCCGGGTTCTACAAAGCCATCAGCATGACGCTGGGGCTTTACAAGCGGACTCAGGAGCGGTGGGGGGTCGACTAAAGATTTTCAGCAATCAGTGGGCTCGCTCACAGGTGGACCCGTGGATCCTGCAGATAGTATCTCAGGGTTACATGTTGGAATTCGAAAGGTCTCCCCCTCGCCGGTTCCTAAAGTCTGCTTTACCAACGTCTCCCTTAGAAAGGGCGACGGTATTGGAAGCCATTCACAAGCTGTATTCTCAGCAGGTGATAGTCAAGGTACCCCTCCTACAACAGGGAAAGGGGTATTATTCCACACTATTTGTGGTACCGAAGCCGGATGGTTCGGTAAGACCTATTCTAAATCTGAAATCCTTGAACCTGTACATACAGAAATTCAAGTTCAAGATGGAGTCACTAAGAGCAGTGATAGCGAATCTGGAAGAAGGGGACTTCATGGTGTCCCTGGACATAAAAGATGCTTATCTGCATGTCCCAATTTACCCCTCACACCAAGGGTATCTCAGGTTCGTGATACAAGACTGTCATTATCAGTTTCAAACGCTGCCGTTTGGTTTGTCCACGGCACCTCGGGTCTTTACCAAGGTAATGACCGAAATGATGGTTCTTCTACGATGAAAAGGCGTATTAATTATCCCTTACTTGGACGATCTCCTGATAAGGGCAAGGTCCAGAGAACAGCTGGAAGTCGGTGTAGCACTAACCCAAGTAGTGCTTCAACAACACGGGTGGATTCTGAATCTTCCAAAATCTCAACTGACCCCGACAACACGTCTGCTGTTCCTGGGAATGATTCTGGACACTGTTCAGAAAAAGGTGTTTCTCCCGGAGGAGAAAGCAAGGGAGTTATCCGAACTTGTCAGGAACCTCCTAAAACCAGGAAATGTGTCAGTGCATCAATGCACAAGAGTCCTGGGAAAGATGGTGGCTTCTTACGAAGCAATTCCATTCGGCAGATTCCACGCACGAATATTTCAGTGGGATCTGCTGGACAAATGGTCCGGATCGCATCTGCACATGCATCAGCGGATAACACTGTCACCAAGAACAAGGTTGTCTCTCCTGTGGTGGTTGCAGAGTGCCCATCTGTTAGAGGGCCGCAGGTTCGGCATACAGGACTGGGTCCTGGTGACTACGGATGCCAGCCTACGAGGCTGGGGAGCAGTCACACAGGGAAGAAACTTCCAGGGTGTATGGTCAAACCTGGAGACGTCTCTTCACATAAATATACTGGAGCTAAGAGCGATCTACAATGCTCTAAGCCTGGCGAAACCGCTGCTTCAGGGTCAGCCGGTGTTGATCCAGTCGGACAACATCACGGCAGTCGCCCACGTAAACAGACAAGGCGGCACGAGAAGCAGAAGAGCAATGACAGAAGCTGCAAGGATTCTTCGCTGGGCGGAAAATCATGTCATAGCACTGTCAGCAGTGTTCATCCCGGGAGTGGACAACTGGGAAGCAGACTTCCTCAGCAGACACGACCTTCACCCGGGAGAGTGGGGACTTCATCCGGAAGTTTTCCACATGATTGTAAACCATTGGGAAAAACCAAAGGTGGACATGATGGCGTCTCGCCTCAACAAAAAACTGGACAGATATTGCGCCAGGTCAAGAGACCCTCAGGCAATAGCTGTGGACGCTCTGGTAACACCGTGGGTGTACCAGTCAGTGTATGTGTTCCCTCCTCTGCCTCTCATACCAAAGGTACTGAGAATTATACGGAAAAGGGGAGTAAGAACAATACTAGTGGCTCCGGATTGGCCAAGAAGAACTTGGTACCCGGAACTTCAAGAGATGCTCACGGAAGATCCGTGGCCTCTACCTCTAAGAAGGGATCTGCTTCAGCAGGGACCTTGTATGTTCCAAGACTTACCGCGACTGCGTTTGACGGCATGGCGGTTGAACGCCGGATTCTAAAAGAAAAGGGCATTCCAGAGGAAGTTATTCCTACCTTGATTAAAGCTAGGAAGGAAGTGACCGCACAACATTATCACCGCATTTGGAGAAAATATGTTGCGTGGTGTGAAGCCAAGAAGGCCCCAACGGAAGAATTTCAATTGGGTCGATTCCTACATTTCCTGCAGGCAGGATTGTCTATGGGCCTAAAATTGGGGTCTATTAAAGTTCAAATTTCGGCCTTATCAATCTTCTTCCAGAAAGAATTGGCTTCAGTGCCTGAAGTACAAACTTTTGTCAAGGGTGTACTACATATACAGCCCCCAATTGTGCCTCCAGTGGCACCGTGGGATCTAAACGTAGTTTTGGATTTTCTCAAATCTCATTGGTTTGAGCCTCTCAAATCGGTAGATTTGAAGTATCTTACATGGAAAGTAACCATGCTACTGGCCCTGGCTTCAGCCAGGAGAGTTTCAGAGTTGGCGGCTTTATCGTACAAAAGCCCATATCTGATTTTCCATTCGGACAGGGCAGAACTGCGGACACGTCCTCATTTTCTCCCTAAGGTGGTTTCGGCTTTTCACTTGAACCAGCCTATTGTGGTGCCTGCGGCTACTAGCGACTTGGAGGACTCCAAGTTACTGGACGTTGTCAGAGCATTGAAAATATATATTTCAAGGACAGCTGGAGTCAGAAAATCTGACTCGTTGTTTATCTTGTATGCACCCAACAAGATGGGTGCTCCTGCGTCTAAGCAGACGATTGCTCGTTGGATCTGTAGCACAATCCAACTTGCACATTCTGTGGCAGGCCTGCCACAGCCTAAAACTGTTAAAGCCCACTCCACAAGGAAGGTGGGCTCATCTTGGGCGGCTGCCCGAGGGGTCTCGGCATTACAACTTTGCCGAGCAGCTACGTGGTCAGGGGAGAACACGTTTGTAAAATTTTACAAATTTGATACTCTGGCTAAAGAGGACTTGGAGTTCTCTCATTCGGTGCTGCAGAGTCATCCGCACTCTCCCGCCCGTTTGGGAGCTTTGGTATAATCCCCATGGTCCTGACGGAGTCCCCAGCATCCACTAGGACGTTAGAGAAAATAAGAATTTACTTACCGATAATTCTATTTCTCATAGTCCGTAGTGGATGCTGGGCGCCCATCCCAAGTGCGGATTGTCTGCAATACTTGTACATAGTTATTGTTACAAAAATCGGGTTATTATTGTTGTGAGCCATCTTTTTTTAGAGGCTACTTCTTTGTTATCATACTGTTAACTGGGTTCAGATCACAAGTTGTACGGTGTGATTGGTGTGGCTGGTATGAGTCTTACCCGGGATTCAAGATCCTTCCTTATTGTGTACGCTCGTCCGGGCACAGTACCTAACTGAGGCTTGGAGGAGGGTCATAGGGGGAGGAGCCAGTACACACCATGTGATCCTAAAAGCTTGCTTTTGTGCCCTGTCTCCTGCGGAGCCGCTATTCCCCATGGTCCTGACGGAGTCCCCAGCATCCACTACGGACTATGAGAAATAGAATTATCGGTAAGTAAATTCTTATTTTTTTCATGTTTTTGGACTTGTTCATGTCACAAATTATTACCTATAGTAACCTTGTGGCGAGTGAAGTGGAGCGAGACATCAATCCCGAAATGTAGAGGATGGAGCGAGCCCCTGAATAGATGTGTTTTTTACAAATGGTGGTCCCAGATGAACAAACAACCCACACTAACCCCAAAAGTGTAAAAAAAAAGTGTGTCAACCATTTTGTGTCGACCATCGTCATGTCCACATTTTGATCCTGTAAACCTTTTGTACCTGTCGACCTTTTCCAGCGGCGACCTTTCATGTCGACATTTTGCCTATGTCGACCATTTTTCCATGTCGATCTTGTGTCTATCTACCGTATGGTGTCAACCTAATGACTGTAGACCTAATGAATGTAGATACCACACCCGACAGTTCTTATAGCAGAGTGTCGGCAACTGGTGGGAGAAAAAGAGAAAGCTGAGAGATGGAAATATTTTGGGAATTGAGCTAAGAGAAGGATAGGGGAAGGGAAAAGAGTTGGGAAAAGAAAGCCACACAAGGAGGGTAAGGGACAAAGGCCCTCATTCCGAGTTGATCACACCAAGCAACTTTTTGCTGCTGGTGCGATCAACTAATATCTGCCTATGGGGGAATGTATTTTAGCATAGCAGGGCTGCGATCGCTTGTGCATCCCTGCTATGCTAAAAAAAATTCACTCAAAACAAGACTAGCCCTGCAGCTACTCGCCCAGTGCGACGGATCCAGCGATGAAGGTCCCGGTCCTGAAGTCAGACATTCGCCCACCGTTCGCCTGGACATGCCTGCGTTCTTCTTACCACTCCGCGAAAATGGCTGGAAACGGTGAGTATCCGCCCCGGAACGCCTCCTGCCTGTCCATCTTCTTGCGACCGCCACTGCAATCACATTTGTTGCTGGTGGCATCGTTGCCCGGCGACGATCATCGCCAGGCAATGACAAGTGTGCACAATGCGTCCACTGTGCAGTCACATTTCCGACCGGTTCGCACCGCAGCAAAGATCCACTGCGTGCGAACGGGTCGGAATGACCCCCAAAGATAGGGAACAATGAAGAGGAGACAGTGGTGTTAATAGAAAAAAAGGGTATCACAAACAAAGGTTAGTAAGGAGAGGGGAGGCCAATGAGGATGAGCCAGAAGAACAGGTCACACAGCTTCCACAGAAACCAGACAGCCCTCCGATGTTCCAATAAAGGATGAAGTGCGGTGGATCGAAAAGTACACACTTGGATGAGATACAGACCCAGACTCCTGTAGCATATTTGACAGCATCCACTTGGCAACAGCCCCCACGAGAACAGCGATAACCCAGCAGCAACACCAGCTCAGCAGCAACAGGTCCCAAGTCCTCAACTGAAGCAGCAATGCACAGGTCCATAGAGCCCCACGATGACAACGGAAACCCCTGCATGTCCACCGTCCCTCACATGAGTCCCAGAGCACAGCTCAAACAGAGGCCAGTCCTCTCACCTGCAGGGAAGGAGCAGCCTGGTAAGATGCCCACTGGGAGAGCAGCACCCGCACACAACTACGGACACAATAGGACTGCAAATGGCTGAGTCCAGGTGGAAGCATCAGACTGGCATCGGCTGCTAACCCACCACTCCGCCATGGCAGTCTGCAGGAAGGGGGAACAGCTCAGGTTGACAGAACAACAACGGCTTCTGGGGGCATCACCACAGCCACCAAACCGGTCACCAGGCAACAGCAAATAGCCCCTCACAGTCCACAAATGGAAGAAGAGAGCAACATTATTACTTTATCAGTCCTCTGATTTCCTGTTAATATGACCATATCAATTATCTAATCTGATATACAGGTCATTTTTTCTCAACCCATTTATATTCTTAGATTGCGTTTGGAAAGCCCACTCAGACTGATGGTGATTTAAACAGAGCACAGCTTGTGTTTTTGTTTTTTGACTTAAAATCCCAAGTTATGTTTTTTTCCCCTTGTTTCTTTGTATAACCAATTAAAGATCTATTGTGTTGGATTTGGGCTTCAGGAGTCTATGTTAAGTTGGTTTATGATGGGTTTGTCCCTCCCTTGCTGGTAGTTAATTGGGTATGGCAGACCACAAACACCTTGATGGCATAGCAGGTGTGTTTTTTTGTACAAATAAACAGAAAGATACTAACTGCGCTTGGGGATACAACAAATAAAAAGTAACCGACAATGCCAAGATGTAGTAAAAAAGAATTATATTTTATTACAGTCAATACTGCTAAATATAGTATCAATATAGGATCGTAAAAGAAGATTCTGTGCACAGTAACAAAACTAGACAAGATTAGTATCAATAAAAAATTATATGGACACAATGTAGCAATGTAAAGCAGCTGTGTTTTAAATGAATAAAAAATTGAATACAAAATAATTGATCCCGTATGAGCTCAAGGTATTTTGTGTCTCTGAATAGCCATTTAAAAGAATATCTTTGTACAAAAGAGTAACATTTTCAATTGTGATCAAAAATGGTCAATGTGGTGACAGGTATGGTTATTGATTAAAGACAGGAGAAGGTTATCCCAATGGAGGAACGGATTAAGGTATAAACCACAGCAGATCACAATTACTGTGTTGAAAGTATTGCCAGTGACGTAACTAGAAATTTTTCTCTCCCAAGCCAAAAAATTATTCGGCGCCCGTCCATCCCCCATCCCCCATAATTGGCACTATTAAAGGGACAAAAATGCAAGCGCTGCAAAAGGGGGGCGTGGCTTCGTTGGGATGGGTGTGGCGTTGCATAAAGGGGCGTGGCATTGCAGGAAAAGACTTCCTTATACCCCAGTTTTGCAACCTGCACGCCCAGACGTTGGCCACCACAGGAAAGAAAAATAATCCTGATTCATGCCCCTTACATTATTTGTCATTTTTCCTCCTTATAGTAATGCCCAGTATACATTATGCTACATACTGCAATGGCCCTTAGACATTATGCCACACACAATAATGCACATGACACAATATGCACACGCCGTAGTGCCCCCGACACATTATGCCACACATCGTAATGCCTGTGACACATTATGACAGGAATCGCAATGCCCGTTATACATTATGCTACACACTGCAATGCCCCTGATACATTATACCACATACCACAATGCCCGTTATATAGTATACAACACACAGTAATGCCTGACACATACCTTATGCCCGTTATACCTTATGCCACACACCGCAATGCCCGGTATACATTATGCCACACTGCAATGCCCCTGAGACATTATACCACATACCACAATGTCCGTGATATAGTATGCCACACACCGTAATGCCTGTGACACATACCGCAATGCCCGTTATACCCTATGCCACACTGCAATGCCCCTGAGACATTATACCACATACCACAATGCCTGTGATATAGTAGTCCACACACCGTAATGCCTGTGACACATTAGGACACACACCGCAATGTCCGTGATACATTATGCCACACACCGTAATGCCCATTACACATTAAGTCCTACAGTAAGGCTTCTAATTACTTTTAAATTACCTGCTCGTTGCCAGGGGTTTCAGGCTCTTGGTTCCATGCACGGTGCCAGGGGTTTTCATGCTAAGGGTGTCAGCTCGTTGCCAGGTGTTTCATGCACTGAGTGTCATGCTCGTTGCTAGGGGTTTCATGCACTGGGTGTCATGCTCATTGCTAGGGGGTAGTGCTTGTTGCTAGGGCTGTGCTCCCAGTGCCACATATGTCCCCAGTGCCAGATATTCCCCCACGGTGCCAGATACTCACATGCCCCCAGTGCCAAATATAGCATTGCACTGGGGCCCGCCTCTGTCCAGGGGCCCAAAGCATGTAATGAGTCAAACTGACTCATTACATGCCGCTGTGTGCTGCGGGCAACCGTTGCCCGCAGCGCACAGCCGCCCGGAGAGGAGCAGCGGTACAGGGGAAGGAGGAGGAGGGAGGTGGAGGAGGGAGCCGCAGCAGCGCTTTGTTACTGGTGGAGGCACTGCTGCTGCTGCCCCTCTGCTTCACTATAGGCTGTCTTCCGAGAACAGCCTATAGTGAAGCAGAGGGGCAGCAGCAGCTCCTCCACCAATAACACAGCGCTGCTGCGGCTCCCTCCTCCACCTCCCTCCTCCTCCTTCTCTACTGCCCGGGAATCGTCAAGCTGCACCGAGGAGCCTGAGCCAGCAGAGAGGGTAAGTCTAATTCTTCTTTCTTTCTTTCGACTGCCTACCGCAATGTGTAAAAAGGGGACGCTGTCTGCCGCTATGTTTAATAAGGGCACGCTGTCTGCCGTTATGTTTAAAAAGTGTACGCTGTCTGCCGCTATGTTTAACAAGGGTACGCTGTCTGCCGTTATGTGTAAAAAGTGCACGCTGTCTGCCGTAATGTGTAAAAAGGGGGACGCTGTCTGCCGTAATGTGTAAAAAGGGGACGCTGTCTGCCGTAATGTGTAAAAAGAGGAATCTGTCCGCTGTAAGGTGTAAAAGGGTCTCTACCTGGTGTAGTGGTGCTACTGTGCGGCGTAATTTGAATAATGGAGACTACTGTGCACCATTTTATGTTTGGTATTATTTTGTGCCCACACCCATTCCCCACGAAGCCACGGTTACAATGTATTTTTGCGCGCGCCGTGGGGTTCCAATGCCGTTTCTTGCACACAGTGCTAAAATGTCTAGTTACGGCACTGTTGGTAGGTATCCATTTCTCTGGCCCTGAGCAGGTCCCCCTCACCTGGTCCTCTCCAGGGGAGAGGGGGTGGACTTGGATGGGATGGGGGGGCCCAAAGCATTTTGTCGCACCTGGGCCCACCGCTCGCTAGTTCCGCCACTGAGCCTTGCCCCCCCCCCCATGTGCCAGGTACACACACACCCCCCCAGTGCCATATATGCCCCCTCAGTGCCCTCCCCTGCTGCTGTGAAGGAGGGACACGGAGGGCACAGCGCGCGCCTCTCCTGTGTCCCTTCTCTGTCTCAGGCGGGTCTGTTAAAGGAAGTGCCGGTTCGTGAGCCAATCAGAGCTCAGAAACGGCACTCCTTTATTAGACCCGCCGGAGACGCAGTAGGGACACAGGAGAGGCGCGCGCTGTGCCCTCCGTGTCCCTCCTTACAGCAGGGAGGGTTAGTGACAACAGATTGACATGCGGACGCTCGTCCGCATGTCAATCTGCTCTAAATCAGTGGTGGTGCCCCCGCAGCCTCTCACCCCCAAGCCACCGCCAGGGATGCGGGGGCAGTAGTTACGCCACTGAGTTTTGCATACCATTTCAATGAGGGAGGTGAGTGTCCATGCATGTGGTTCAGGGTACTTGTGATGTACCACAGTGTTGCCCGGCAACAGTAAGAGAGAGCAGGGGGCCTGGAGCAAGGCTATGCTCACCTCTGATGCAGTGATTCCTCACTTCTGAGTGGCTCGTAGCGGCCGTCGGAGCTGTGTTCACCTCCGCAGCTGTGTTCCTTCACTCGTATGCAGCAATGCTCATCCTGGCCGCATTAAAGAATTCATTGCAGGGTGTTTTGTATTTTTCCTGCTGGCAGTTGTCCATTTCTATTGGAATGTATGCATGTGGTTATTGCATGAAGTGTGAGCATTCATAACCACTTACTAGTACACTGGAGAAAAGTGTCTAAGAACAGTGAAAGTGTGCCTAAAGCCTTAAAGAGTACTACAGCTCTATATTATATTACAGTGAAGACTCTATTGGACTGGTGATTATCTATTATTATAAATAAGACAGCCTAGTCCTCAATATTGATGTTTAGATTCATGTTTTTATTGTTGTAACAAAGCTATGTAACAGAATGTATACATTTTTAATATTATTTAGAGGGTACTGGCCGGTATCCGTGTATTGTTAATTGTTTATTGTGATAAGAAATATATATAATTAAGTCAGTAGCGCAGTCTCATCTTTTCTTGGATATTTTCTAAACTTGGGGTTATTAGGATAAATTCCCCGGGATTAGCTGCTCTGACTTAATTAAGTGACGGCATCAGGTGTATATTTATCTATATATTTGTGCACTCCAGGAAGGCTCAGCAACACACTGTGTAGGCGCTTTGAGGGGCGTCCTGAGCCAGCCCGAATACCCTACACTGGTCACACAGCTAACAGGGGCTGACCCCTGCTGTTAGCACCAAATTCTCAGGCCAGTATAAACAATTTGTGCTGGAAGCCACGCGCCATTACAGGGGGCGGGGCTTCCCAGAGTGGATCCATCACTCACCGGCGTCATTTTCTCCCTGCAGATTATAAAACAGAACGCTGACAATACCTCTGCGGTACCAGGGTGTTATAGACAAGGGGGAAGAGGTGGGGGGGAGTGTAACTATAGTACTAGCTGCCTATTAAGGTTAATTAGTCAGCGCCAGGCTTTTATCATAATAACTGCCTACTGGGGCGCTGTGTTGGGCTCCTTATACTCTGTGACTCTATGAAGGTACTCTGGGGGAAACTGTGTCTGATATTTTGCTGTGTGTGTGTAAGTGTGTGTATCCACTTTACCATGTCTAAGGACGCTGTGTCGGGTTCACTACGATCTGTCGGCGGCCGGCCTCCCGGTGACCAACATACCGGCGCCGGGAGGCCAGCCGCCGGCTTACGCGCGCCACACTATTTTATTCTCGCTCCACGGGGGTCTTGGACCCCCACGATGGAGAATAAGTGTCGGTATGCCGGCTGTCGGGCTCCCGGCGCCGGTATGCTGGTCGCCGGGAGCCCGACCGCCGGCATACTGAAGACCACCCCCCTGTGTCCTGTACTGCAGAGTGTGTATCTTCTCCTGAGAGTCTATTCCATGTACTTAGCACTGCAATGTGCTTTCCCAGCCTTCTGAATCCGAACCTTCATGGGTGGATTCTTTAAGGGGCATGATATCCCAGATTTCAACAAGGATGTCACATACTGAGAAAGAGTCTCAGTTTTTGAGAAACTCTGTAGAGGGTTTTAAGTATTCAGCTCCCGATACTTCCTCAAAAACCCCACCTACATACTCCAAAAAACGTACACTTACACAGATAATGCAAGTTGACACTGATACCGACTCTGATAAAGGGGACTGTGATGGGGATATGCAGGGGGGAGATGAATCCCTTGCTAAAGGGGTGCAGCTAATGATTGAAGCCATTATGGATGTTTTACATTTTTCTGAGAAGGTACCTGAGCAGGCAGAGGAATCTTATTTTACCAAACATAAGAAATCCTCGCTTACCTTCCCTGCTTCTAAATAATTAAACTCTTTATTTGAAAAATCCTGGGAAAATCCAGAGAAGAAATTCCAGATCCCTAAAAGAATTCTCATTGCTATCCCTTTCCCTGAAGAGGATAGAAAGAAATGAGAAAACCCACCTATAGTAGACTCTTCTGCATCTAGATTGTCTAAAAAAGGGGTTTTACCTGTCCCTGGTTCAACCGCCTTAAAAGAGCCGGCTGACCGCAAGATTGAGACTACGCTCAAATCACTATACACAGCTACTGGCGTAGCTTTAAGGCCCACTATTGCTTGTGCGTGGATTTTTAAACCCATAGTAAAGTGGTCAGGCACATTACTAGAGGACTTAGATACTATGGATAGGAGTGCCATTGAATTATTTTTGCGTCACGTACAAGATTCTGCAGGTTTCATGGTGGAGGCCATGAAAGACCTTGGCATTCTGAACACAAGGGCTACTTCCATGGCGGTCTCGGCGCGCATTGGACTCTGGCTACGCCAATGGACTGTGGATGCGGAATCCAAGAAAAGTGTGGAGAACCTACCCTTCACAGGTCAGGTTTTGTTTATGGACACACTGGATGCCTGGATCTCCACGGCAACTGTAGGTAAGCCAACCTTTCTTCCCTCAACGACACCACGACTAGGAAATCTTATCCTACGTCTACACTGCAGTCCTTTCGGACCGCAAAAGTTAAGAAGTCCAAATACCCTTCCACTTTCTTTAGGGGTGGTCGGGGAAATCCAGAAAACCTTCACCAACAGGATCTGAGGAACAGAAACCAGGTTCTGCTTCCTCAAAATCTTCAGCATGATGGTGGACCTCCCAGCCTGGAGATCGGGCAGGTGGTAGCGAGACTAAAGAATTTCAGTGAGATCTGGGCGTCATCATGCACAGACCCCTGGGTAAGAGAGATTGTTACCCAGGGGTACAGACTGGAGTTTTAAGAACCACCCACCTCACAGATACTTCAAATCAGGCTTACCAGCTTCGCTGACAGAAAGTGCCATCCTACAGGAAGCCATTCAAAAATTGGTTCAAACAGATGTTATTGTTCCAGTTCCACCTCACCTAAAACACAAGGGTTATTACTCAAGTTTTAATTAATTATATATAAAAAAATTTTATTTAGTTAAAATAGGCTTTTTATGTGGCCGACCGGCCGGCCGGCAAAATATATATATAACTGTGATAGTTAAATGCATATATATTTTTTATAATATATAGATAATTAATAAAATCTACATTGGATTTGAAAAGCGCATTCTCAGATTGTGGTTATTTTGGCTTATTTTTGGGGTAAATGACCTATTACCCCTGAGAGAGCTGCTTTCAAATCCGACAATTGCGGCGCCAGGAACATTAGGGGTAATTCCAAGTTGAACGCAGCAGGATTTTTGATAGCAACTGGGCAAAACCATGTGCACTGCAGGGGAGGCAGATATAACGTGCAAAGAGAGTTAGATTTGGGTGTGGTGTGTTCAATCTGCTATCTAAATTGCAGTGTAAAAATAAAGTAGCCAGTATTTACCGTGCACAGAAACAATATAACCCACCCAAATCTAACTCTTTTTGCACGTGTTATATCTGCCTCCCCTGCAGTGCACATGGTTTTGCCCAGTTGCTATAAAAAATCTTGCTGCGATCAACTTAGAATTACCCCCTTTGTGGTTTGATTACTCAAATCTGTTTGTGGTATTGAAACCGGACGGTTCCGTAAGGCTGATATTAAACCTAAATACTTTGAACCCCTACTTGAGGGAATTCAAATTCAAGAAGGAGTTTCTGAGAGCGGTGATCCCAGGTCTGGAGGATGGGGAATTACTAGTATCCCTGGATATCAAGGATGTGTACCTTCACATTTCGATCTGGCCGCCTCACCAGGCTTATCTCTGATTTGCGCTGCTAGACTGTCACTATCAGTTCCAAGCACTGCCATTTGGCCTCTCCACAGCACCAAGGGTGTTCACCAAGGTTATGGCAGAAATGATGCTACTCCTTCGTAGGAAGACAGTGAACATAATTCCAAATCTGGACGATCTGTTGATAAAAGCATCTTCCAGGGAGAGGTTGTTGCAGAGTATTTCTCTCTCAACTCGACTTCTCCGGGATCATGGGTTAATCTTGAACCTTCGAAATTCAAATTTGGAGCCGACAAGCAGACTGCCCTTCCAAGGGAATGATACTCGACACGGAAGTTCAGTGGGTGTTTCTACTGGTGGAGAAATCCTTGGTGATCCAATCAATGGTACGGGATGTCCTGAAGCCAGCCCGGGTATCTGCTCATCAGTGCATTCACCTTCTGGGGAACATGGTAGCCTCCTACGAGGCTCTACAGTACGGAAGATTCCATGCAAGGTCCTTCCAACTGGATCTCCTAGACAAATGGTCGGGATCACATCTTCACATGCACCAGCGGATACGCCTGTCGCCGAAACCCAGAATTTCACTCCTCTGGTGGCTGCAAACTTCTCACCTACTCGAGGGCCACAGGTTCGGGATTCAGAATTGGATCCTTCTACCACGGATGCAAGTCTCAGAGGTTGGGGAGCAGTCACCCAAGGGGAAAGACTTACAAGGAAAGGGTTCAACTCTGGAATCCATCCTTCCGATAAACATTCTGGAATGAAGGGCCATATACAACGGACTTCTACAAGTGCCACATCTTCTGCAATATCGGGCCATTCAAGTTCAGTCGGACAATGTAACAGCAGTGTCCTACATAAACTGACAGGGCTGCAATGTCAGAGGTAATGAGAATCCTCCTCTGGGCAGAAAAGCATGCGGTGGTGGAGACAACTGGGAAGTGATCTCTCTCAGCAGACACAATCTCCATCCAGGAGAATGGGTCTTCCACCCGGAGGTGTTTGCAGAGGTGACAACCCGATGGGGTGTATCTCAGGTAGACATGATGGCCTCTCGCCTCAATAAGAAGCTTTGAAGGTACTGTTCCAGGTCGAGAGACCCACAGGCAGTGGTGGTGGACGTACTGGTAACTCCGTGGGTGTTCCAGTCGGTGTATGTGTTCCCTCCACTTCCACTCATCCAAAGGATTCTCAAACTAATAAAAAGAACAAGCGTTCAGGCGATCCTCACTGCTCCAGTCTGGCCAAGAAGGGCTTGGTATGTGGATCTTTCAGAATTACTGCTGGAGGATCCGAGGCCTCTTCCTCTTCACGAGGACCTTCTACAACAGGGGCCGTTCGGCTATTAAGACTTACCGCGCTACGTTTGACGGCATGGAGGTTGAACGCCAGATCTTAGCTCGGAAGGGCATTCTGAAAAAGGTAATTCCTACCCTGATACAGGCCAGGAAGGGAGTAATGTCTAAACATTACCATTGGATTTGGAAAAAGTATGTGTCTTGGTGTGAATCCAAGAAATTTCCTACGGTGGAGTTCCAACTGGGACGGTTTCTCCTCTTTCTGCAAGCAGGTGTGGATGTGGGCCTACGCTTGGGCTCCATAAAGGTCCACATTTCAGACTTGTCCATTTTCTTTCAGAAACAATTGGCTGCCCTCCCTGAGGTTCAGACATTCTTGAAAGGGGTTCTGCACATCCGCCACTCTTTGTGCCTCTTACGGCACCATGGGATCTTAATGTGGTGCTGCAATTCCTGCAATCGGATTGGCTCGAGCCTTTACAGGAGGTGGACGTCAAGTTTCTTACTTGGAAGGCGGTCACACTGTTGGCATTGGCATCTGCTAGATGTGTGTGAGAATTGGGGGCATTGTCATGCAAGAGCCCCTACTTGATTTTCCGAGAGGATAGAGCTGAGCTCAGAACGCGTCAGCACTTTCTTCCAAAGGTTGTGTTGGCTTTTCGTATCAACCAACCTATTGTGGTGTCAGTGGCTACTGACACCTCAATTGCCTCAAAGTCCTTGGATGTTGTGAGGGCTATGAAGATATATGTGAAGAGAACTTCTCGTCACAGGAAGTCGGACGCTCTGTTTGTCCTTTTATGATCCCAACAAGGTTGGGTGTCCTGTTTGTAAGCAGACTATTTCTCCCTGGATCAGGTTTCCTATCCAGCATGCTTATTCCATGGCAGGTTTGCCATTTCTGAAATCTGTTAAGGCCCACTCTACTCGTACGGTGGGTTCTTCCTGGGCGGCTGCCCGGGGTGTCTCGGCTTTGCCGAGCAGCACCTTGGTCAGGGTCGAACACATTTGCTAAGTTCTACAAGTTCGATACTTTGGCCTCTGAGGACCTTAAGTTTGGTCAATCTGTTCTGCAGGAACTCAGCACTCTCCCTCCCATTCTGGGAGCTTTGGTACATCCCCATGGTACTAAATGGAACCTCAGCATCCTCTAGGACGTAAAAGAAAATAGGATTTTAATTATCTACCGGTAAATCCTTTTCTCGTAGTCTATAGAGGATGCTGGGCGCCCGCCTAGTGCTTAATTTTTCTGCATTGTTACTTGGTTAAGTATTGTTGTTGGTTCAGTCATTGCTGAATCGTTTCAAGTTGGTTAGCTTGGCTTTCCTTTTGTTATGTGTGAGCTGGTGTGAATCTCACCACTATCTGTGTATTTCCTTCTCTCAAAGTATGTCCGTCTCCTCAGGCACAGTTTCTAGACTGAGTCTGATAAGAGAGGCATAGAGGGAGGAGCCAGCCCAAACTATTAAACTCTTAAAGTGCCAGTGGCTCCCATAGGACCCATCGATACCCCATGGTACTAAATGGAACCCCAGCATCCTCTACAGACTAAAACAAAAGGATTTACCGGTAGGTAATTAAAATCCTATTTTTGTTCCACCCTCTCTGAATTTCTTTCTTCTTGCAGTGGTGGTTAATTGGGTATGGCAATTCACAAACATCTTGATGGCATTGCAGGTATGTTTTTTTCTGTACCGTGGTGTTTTGCCGTTTCTGGAGGCCAGCGACTTCATTTTCCCATATGAGTCTCCTTTTAGGCATGGTATGGAAGACCCCTGGATCCCTCTGAGCTATGCATGCCCACTGAACCCATTTTTTTTCACCATTGACGCCACTGCATAGCAGAACTTTAATGGTATATTATGATCTGCCTTCCTCCTTCGACCTCTGCCACCATTTAGTTGAATTTGTTATAAATAAATGATGACCACATTTTGGTCTGTGACATTATTTATTTAGAAATAAGTTATATGTTGGGTTTTGAAGTATGGGGACAAGCCGGCATGTGCTGTGCATAGTTTAACCTCAAGCAAGTAGGATGTGATGGGTGAAAATTGTTGCTCAACCACTTAATCATCAATAGTAGTGTGTGGTACAGTATGTTAGGTCAGCAGTTCTCATGACCATGTGCATAAAGTAAATGAGAATGACGATATGGTTGTAATGTCGACATGCAGCCTGTCAGCATGTCAACAGTGACCATGTTGACATTCATCATGTGTACATGGATGACATATTGACATGCCAAAAGGATGACCTAATGTCACTATTAGCCCAGCAGTCATTTACCTGCTCCCAGCGGTTGCAGAATCTCCAGCTCAGCATCAGAGTCCCAGTGGTCATGAGACCAGTAGTTTTGGTTCCCCCCTAACCATAATCCCTAGACTTAACTCTAATCTTCGCCCTAGTACGTAACCCTAACCTCCTCCTAGTGACTATATCTAATCCTAATGGCAGCACCTAAACTTAGCCTTCAACTTTCTGAGAATGTTGACATTTCACATGGTGACATTTCAGATGTCGACAATTGTGAACACGTTGATATTCTAACGATGTCGACATGGTACCTACCAACATGTTCAACTATGTTTTCATTCTAGTGTCTACACTGTGATGTTGCCATATGAATAGCAACATGGTAGCTGTCACCATGTGTCTAGATCCCTCAAAACTTAAAAGGAAAATAAGGATAAAAAGTGGCATTTTTCAGTGGCGCCGAGAGGCGGAAGCAGACCTCTACCCACTCTTGTTGAGGGGGCCCGGTCCCGCTGTTCTCCCCTCCGCCCCACCTCCACACACACACACACACACACACACACACACACACACACACACACACACACACACACACACACACACACACACACACACACACACACACAGTCTTCCCTGTTGTAGACAGTGGAAGTAATATTCTGTTACTTTTAAATACTCAGATTGTCTGACTGCAGCTTCAGTGTAAGTAGATATTTTAAATAACTATTTGTCACAGATGGTAACTGGGAGTCTGTATGTGAAAAGTGATAACAGCAGCTGTACATTTAATATGTGTGGTAATTATTTTATTTCAGACAGTAGGCTAGTAAAAACTAAACCTTGGTTCCATTTATGTTACATAGTCATGACAATCTCATGTCTCCATCTATTATAGAGTTACATGTTTGTCACAGTATGTGCTTATCTGTCTTACACAGGGAGGGATAACAAAGGGAGCTAGGGAGTTGGAGTCTACACTCACAGCCTTCGTCCTCATCGCTATGCTGGAAAGTGAGAATACCTGTAATCACTACGTTGGTGTAAGTGGCTGAAACATTGTTACCTGATGTTATTTATTAACAGTTATTTATATAGCGGGCACATATTCTGCAGTGCTTTACAGAGAATATTTTAGCCTGTTCTACCACCGCTGCCCCTATTGGACCACCTATTAGATATTTATCTTGTGTTTTATCCTCTTTCTGTGAGCAGAGAACACACCTATACAATTATCTGCCAGATCATGAGTCACAATTTTTTATTGAGATATTGTGAGAGTGTGTAGGCACCCAAAATCATGTTTTATAGTGCTAAAGTTTCTGGAGACGGGTCACCTTAATCTCTGACCCCGTTGGGCCCTGTCCCTTTTATGGCTGTTCTTCATCACTCACCTCCATTGCAGCTCCACCTCCCTCAGCACGGCTCTGACAAACACCCTAGGTGTGGCATAAACACCCCAGTTACTTTATCCTGCCTCTACTCCTATACTTAAGGTGTGTACACACGGTGACATCCTTGCTATGCCCGATTTTCACTTTGCGATTTCCCTTGAGCTGCCCGGAGCCCAGCACCACCAATTTTGAGTAACTTTTCTTGAGATATGGACTATGTGTGCTTACGATATTGGCTTATGTGTGATTTTGACTTATGTGAGATGTCATTGACATGTGAGATGAACTAGATAGTACACCGATCTAGCAAGGATTGACTTGCCTGCACAGTCTATCTTTTCTTGCGATGCTGACCTGGCGGGACCGTGCATCAGAATCGAATCGGGATCGCAAGTTGACTTTCACCTTGTGATCTGCAACTAACTTTTCTTGCGATTTTGATTATATAGTAAAAATCGAAAGAAAATATCTCACCGTGTGTACACACCCTTACTCTGACAGTCAGCCCTCCTCTTTCAGGCCTGTCTCCCCTCTCTCACAATGGCAGCTGTAGGGGCGTTTACCTAGGTTTCCACTGAGTGCACAGGATAATTTTATATGTACACACACACACACACACACACACACACACACACACACACACACACACCAGTATAAATACGTAGATATACCTGTGCCAACTATATATATTATTAAAATATACGCCAATCACAATGATTCTACAAATGGCCCAGTGACAAGTTCTGCTTCTACTTGCAGTTCTGAGATATAAAGTAAATAAACAAGCGCCTACAGTGTAATCCTTGGGTATTAGCATATACAATAATGCGATACAGTGTATTTAATACAGGTACATTGTGTTTGTCTAATTAGTATGTAGTAGAAAATACATATCCTAAAATACTTTATACATTATACTCTGAATATTCACAGTATCTCTTACATCAGGAGTGGGGAACCTTTGGCCCTCCAGCTGCTTTTGAACTACACATACCAGCATGCCAGCTAAAACTGTTGCAGGGCATGATGGGATGTGTAGTTCATCAACAGCTGGAGGGCCAAAGGTTCCCCATCCCTGTCTTACATAAACACATACAATGAAATAACAAAATATAATCTCTTTTATACAGTATTGTAATGCAAAATACCATAAATATCCCATACACATGAGCCATTTACTTTTATTTAGTGATCAGTGTCCTTTCATTAAAGTACTTTTGCTAGCTGGTGACTTTCATATTATATGCATGTATGTGTACTCAACAATAAGGCAAAAGTAAGCATCAGTTGCTGTTTGTCCTACACACATAAAATGAAATCTTCAGCTCTCTGGCAATTATATATCCCAGTCCTGAGGGTACAAGTATCTTCAGCCCTCTAGCAGTTATATATCAGTCCTGAGTGTACTATTCTCTCCATCACTTAACATTATATATGTTCCTTGCACCAGTCTCTCTCGTAGACTTCAGGTACTCCACTCATCACCCTCTCCCCAGCTCTGCTCATCAGCATCCTCTGACTCCAACTGCGCACGTCACACCATCAATGCTTAATTTCTATTCCCAGAATGTCTCTCTTGTGCTCCACAGCACTGCCACTGGTAGTCCCCCAGTACTACAGAGCCCATAGACTTCAAGCTGTACTCAGGAGTATCACAGAAGAATGTGCAAAAATCACTCCTAATCAGTGTGCAAACCTGGCTGAAAGTTACCCCAATATACTTAAAACTGTTACTGCAGCAAAATGGGGTTTTACCAAGTATTAGTCTGCAGGGAGTAAATGCCTATGAAAATGGTATTTGTAACATTTTATTTAATAAAATTATCTGAATCAATCTATGTCAATTGTTATACAGACCAATCTGACATTTTACCTCTATATTTTTATCCAGATTTATAGAGGTTATACATTATATATATATATATATATATATATATATATATATATATATCTATATATCGTGTGTGTGTGTGTGTGTGTGTGTGTGTATGTATATATATATATATATATATATATATATATATATATATATATATATAGAGAGAGAGAGAGACAGAGAGAGAGAGATAGCAATTCTGTTAGCCAGAGAAAATCCATCACTCACAAGTCAAAGTGCAATGCAAGGTGCAAAAATAACACAAATACTTAACAGGCTTGATAGACAGCATGTACTGTAGTCATGTTACCAGCAGAATATAGTCAGCCGCCCATTAGTAGCAGCATATACTATATGCTGGTGCTAACATGACTACATGCTGCCAATAAAGCCAGTTAAGTAGTTATGTTATTTTTGCACGTGTATATACGTGTGTGTGTGTGTGTGTGTGTGTGTGTGTGTGTGTGTGTATATATATATATATATATATATATATATATATATATCACTGGCGTTTCTATAATGGGTGCAGTGTGTGCGGTGCACATGGGCCCCTGAGTGCAGAGTGGGCCCACACCGCACACACTGCACCCATTTCTTTAATACTCATTCCTCCGGAGTCCCACACCGATGTCATCATGTTAAAACCCCATGAAAATGGCGCAGCGGCCACTTTCACAGAGTTCTGCGCATGCACAGTAATCTCTGGGAAAATGGCCGCTGCGCCATTTTACCAGAGATCTGCACATGCACAGTAGAGTCTAATCCCTCTAGTGCTCAGACTCTACAGCGCTCCTGCAGAGAGAACGGGGGGGCCATACGGAGGTGGCAGCATACGGGCCTCCTGCTCTCTTAAAGCGCCCCTGATAGATATATATATATATACATATATATATATATATATATATATATATACTCCTCTAAAGACACTCAACAGTCTGCTAACATAGTCCAATGTTTCTTAGGGCTCTCGCCATGTTTCAAATGCATCTCATGTTTTAAAAGAAGGCCCTCATACAGGGCGACATTTTGGCTCCTAAGGGTCTTTGCCAACACAGGTCACAGAGAGATCAGCACACACTTTCCTTTTGTCGGGGTGTCAGTGTCTCCCTTAACAAAGACCCTTCAGGGCCAGAATGTTGACTAGTATGAGCACCTTCTATTACAACTTGAGTATGGATTTGCAGGGCAATGATAACAAGATATTGTTGTGCAGGGTATTCATAACAGGATATAGGGGTGGTTGACAGCAATTACAGGATATGAGGTTCAGGGCAATGATGGTGGGATAAAAGAAGATATGGTGTGTGCAGCACAATGAAGGCTGGACATTGGGGGTAATTCCAAGTTGATTGCAGCAGGAACCTTTTTTAGCAGTTGGGCAAAACCATGTGCACTGCAGGGGAGGCAGATATAACATGTGCAGAGAGAGATAGATTTGGGTGGGGTGTGTTCAATCTGCAATCTGAATTGCAGTGTAAAAATAAAGCAGCCAGTATTTACCCTGCACAGAAACAAAATAACCCACCCAAATCTAACTCTCTCTGCACATGTTATATCTGCCTCCCCTGCCGTGCACATGCTTTTGCCCAACTGCTAAAAAATTTCCTGCTGCGATCAACTTGGAATTACCCCCATTGGGAGCTGGTGCACATTGATGACAGTACATGCGTGGTTCAGAATGTGATGTAAGCACACGAGTGCAGAACAAGATGACAGGGAATGGGGGTTGCAGATTAGGAAGACAGGACATTGGGGGTGCAGCAACAGTACTATGTGACCATGCCAAGATGTATCTCAGTACAATCAATAACTTTTGATTAGTTTCCCCTCTTCATGCCCCCTCTCACATGATTTACACGGTGGAATGCTGTTTATTCAATTCAGCATTAACATAAGGGCAAGAATATTAGGGGTGTCTGTGCGTGCGTGTGTGTGTGTGTGTATATATAATAATATATATATATATATATATATATATATATATATATATATATATACATACACACACACAGTATAATAGCATCTCCCTAGTAGGCCCATCGATCACCCCAACAAATCAAACAAATCTTACTGACTTTTTCGACTCTGTGATTAAAATAATAGATCACGGGGGAGCTGTAGTTGTAGCATATCTAGACTTTAGTAAGGCATTTGACACTGTCCCACATCACAGACTGCTAAATAAACTTGAAATCATGGGGGTGGATTATAAAACAGTTAAATGCATAAGAACCTGGTTGCAGGATAGAAAACAGACAGTTGTAGTAAATGGAGTGCAATCTATGGAGGGAAATGTTACCAGTGGAGTACCCAAGGGATCTGCACTTGGACCAGTTCTCTTTAATATCTTTGTTGGCGACATTGCAAATGGTATTGAAAGGAAAGTATGCCATTTTGCAGATGATACAAAGATTTGCAACAGGGTAGACACCGGGTGGGTTCAAACAAATGATTAATGACCTAGCTAGGCTTGAGAAATGGTCAAAAACGTTGCAACTATAGTTTAATGCTAGAAAATGCAAAATCATGCACTTGGTTCTCAAAAACCCAAAGGCTAAATATAGTATCAAGGGTACTATAATGGAAACTACTGAAGAGGAAAGGATTTAGGAGTCACTATTTCAAGTGACTTAAAGGCAGGAAAGCAGTGGAGCAAAGCAATGAGAAAGGCAAGTCAGATGCTTGGTTGCATAGCGAGAGGAATCGGTAGCAGGAAAAAAGAAGTAATAATGCCACTGTATAGCTCATTGGTACGGCCTCATCTGGAATACTGTTCTGGAGACCATATCTCCAGAAGGATATAAATACATTAGAGAGTGTACAAAGAAGGGCAACTAAAATGGTGCATGGCCTACATCACAAAACTTACTCGGAAAGGCTAAAAGATCTTAACATGTATAGTTTGGAGGAGAGAGGGGGGACATAATAGAAGCTTTCAAATATATCAAGGATTTTAACAAAGTTCAGGAGGGAAACATTCTTCAAAGGAAGAGAAGTATTAGAACTCGAGGACATACACTGAAACTGGGGGGGAGGCAAGTTCATGCGAAATTTTAAGGAAAAATTACTTCACAGAAAGGGTAGTGGATAAGTGAAAAAGCCTCCCATCAGAGGTGGTAGAGGCTCAGACTGTAGAGCAATTTAAACATGCTTGGGATAGGCATATGAATATCCTTACAAATAATTAAGGTTCAAAAAGGGTTGAGATTACCTAAAGGATAAAAAAAATGGGCAGACTAGATGGGCCAAGTGGTTCTTATCTGCCGTCAAATTCTATGTTTCTATGATTCAATAATTAAAACACAGCACCATGATCCATAAGATAAATACATTATTATCTGAGTATTGTCAAAAATTATGACTGCCTGGGTATAGGAATACGTACATTGCAAATGGTGATAAATTTACTATAATTTGAGGATTAAATCACTTGCAATAATAGTGTATACTTATACTAGTGTCCACTTAACATACAAACACATGGAGACTGGCATTTGGCGACATGTGTTGCATTAAGAAAGGCTGTCTAGAGGGATCTCAGGATAGGAGAATAAGGGGACATCTGTATGAATTGGTGTTTAGGTATTTACAAAATCGATCCCATTCTTCACTTCAATGATAAATTAAGTGGATGTCGTCTATAGATCATATCCAGTTCACTAGGGTCATTACATCTGTTTTAAGTGCTAAAATAATGCCTGATTCTTTGGTGACCCAACATTTGCACAAATATTGTCTCCTGTTTTTTAAAGAACGTTATTGAATTATTTACAAATGTGCTTATTCTAATAATACTTACAGTATTTCAGCATGAACTTATTTCTTTGCATCCCAGAATCTACAGGGAAGCATTAATCAAGCAACAACATTCATAACTGAGCAATATCCATCCCTGGTAAAACCATATTCAATTGCAATTACTTCATATGCATTAGCCAGAGCCGGAAAGCTGACGGACACAAGGAAGCTGATGTCTGCATCTACAGGTATAGTAATGGCAGTTTCATGTTTATACATACAAAAAAAATTGTAAGCTTGTGAGCAGGGCCTTCCTACCTCTATGTATGTCTGTTTTTACCCAGTTTTTTTCTATTACTGTTCTAATTGTAAAGCGCAACGGAATATGCTGTGCTATATAAGAAACTGTTAAATAAAATAAATAAATAATAGGAATGAAAAAGACTGTCCCTGAAGAATACCAGACACATACTTGCATCTTAGACAAGTGTCACACAAGTATGTTTGCATTCTGTACGTGTGTCTGAGATTATAAATTATGCAACAGCTCCCCTTGGGGGTTGATAGTGTACAGATCCCAACCAACCTGCGCTGACATCTCAGATGTCCGGACAGTAATTGGCAGTTGACACCTGTACTACCAGTAAAAAGAAAATATTTTAAAGAATATAGGACTCAAACACTGAATTATTAAATCCTTTATTACACACTTATGTGCACGAACACTACTTTACTGTACATACTTACCTAGTCCTTGCCGGTGCTCGGTACCCTTTCCTTGTTAAGTACAGTAGTATCTGGTCTTCAGAAAACAACTTACCGCAGCTCACAATTCATGACTTACTGGCTGTACTATATAACACAGAAAAAGCTTTGGCTATTTGATGCATGCACAGTACAGTTTAGGAAAAGTGACATCTGGTGGACAGAAAGTAGTATTACACTACTGTGCGTTATGTTATGACTCAGTACACCATGCTGAGACTTATTAAACCAAGCCTTGACATGTCAAAGTGCAAGTAGCAGGGGTGTATCTAGAGAGGAGGTGACCCGTGTGTAGTCTCTGGGTGTGGACCCCCTCCTTTAGTGCTCAGTATGAGCACAAGAGAATCTGGCACAGTGCCAAAGTCTACAGCGCATGCGCAAGTCTCCAAAAAAATGGTGTGTTGGCCATTTTTCCGGAGACCTGCGCATGCGCTGTAGACTCTGGCACTGTGCCAGAGTCTCTAGTGCTCAGACAGAGCGCAAACAGCGCTGCTGCGGCTGCCGACTACGTGACTCGGGAGAGGAGGGGACCCACACCTGGACACCAAAAAGGGAAGTATATAGAAGAAATGGGTGCAGTGTGTGCGGTGTAGGCCCCCTCTGGACCCAGGGGCCCGTGTGCTGCATCCATTATAGATACGCCACTGGCTACATGTCATATAGATGCTAGATGTAAGAGAACACGTCTGTATTCTGAAATATCTGAGAATTCACCAATATACAGTAGAAGGGAAACACTACTGTTTATGTGAACCAATGTCATTGGCAGGGACCAAGCTAACTTAGATAGGGGCATGATCAGATAGCACAGTAGGATCTATGCCCACACCATGAATGGAGGTAGCTATGGAAGCCAAGAGTAACCGATAATCAATTCTGGTAAATGATTTCTGTGCAGAAAAAAAGTGTGTGTGTGTGTGTGTATATATATATATATATATATATATATATATATATATATATATACTTTAAACATAGGGTTATGGAGTCTCCAATCATCACATAATTTCAGCTGTTGGCAAATGTGCAATATACCCAATATATGGTTGGGTATAGAGTGGGATACCTTGGCTTTCTGTCTATCATAGTTGATGAGACAATATTGAAATATCTCCCCAGTAGGATGTGAGCATCTGATTAAGGGTATCATTTATTAATGAATTGTAAGCATAAGGCTTTACTATACAAATTATGGGCATAAACATTTGAAATAATGTATCTGTGCGAATCAATAGTTACATCAACAAGAATATACCTAAAGTACCATCAGATAAGGTGTTATGAATTAGTACATTCAGATGACTTTGAATGGTCACACCAAAACCTTATGGCCTAACATATTCATTTTAGCATGTTCTACTTCAGTTAAATGAGTTTCTCAAAGCAGGGAGATGTCAGCGTGAGCATTGTATACTTTTAACGTTCCATGAATACATTTCAATAGGTTCATACCAAATAGGATACATTAAGCATTAGACCAACTAGTAATATTATAAAGGATGCATCAAAGAGGGAGAGGATAAGACCAGGGAAATTGGAGAAAGGAGGCAAGGAAATCCCATAGCATACAATTCAAACTGAACAGAAGTTGCAATATAGGCAGCTTTAGTAACATGAAAAAAGGGATCATGAGCTTGAGCAGCAACATATAACTTAGCATACTGTATAAGCTACTAAAGCACATCAAATATTCATTAGGGCGAATGCACGAGGGTATAGAGTGCACCCTCAACTAGTAGGGTAATAAACACGGTGCATGAATGATTAAAAACTAGCAAGATTCACTACTATCTGTGTATAGGGGACATAAGCGAAATATGTAACACTAGCATCCACTGCAAGGATGAAGCTGAGGGTTATTCCAGAGCACATATGAATGCAGGAGCAGTAAGTGAGCCATATACCATAAGAGGAAATCCTGTCAATATATAAATGACATGCACATTAATTAAACCACAGCAGAAAGACATACTACTAATGAAAACACCGAACACTCAAAAGAAAAATAATTGTGTGGCATATACAGTAAATGCTCAGCCACGTTAACTCAGCAGAGGGCCCCTATTTGTGGAGCTGAACGTTTGAGATCATCTTCTTTTAGTATCTCTTGAGCATCATCAGGAGATGTGAAGTTCTTAAATTATTTTCCATCGAAGATAGAGAGACAGCAGGATACAATAGAACAAATTTGAGATTTAAGAAAAACTATTTCAAGTAACTAGTGCCATGTCCTGTTGTGCTACTGTAATGTCTGTGTGTGGAATAATCCTGAAAGAGAAGTCACCAATCATCTCACATGAGGTTACCCTTTTATAAAGCTGCAGACCAGAGGTCAACTTTATGTTGGAAGTTGAGATATTTGAAGATCATGGCTCTAGGTCTTGTATCAATATTATTCCATGGTGGACTCAATAGATGATTTATATCTTTCAAGTTTTGAAGAGTAGAAGCAACCCCCAATAATTCCAGAAAATCATTCTTACATAATTGAAGTAACGGTGGACCTCTAATCAGGGGCATAGCTAGAACTTTGGGGGCCACATAGCAACATTTTGAAAGGCCCCCTGTCCCAATGCTTCTAGAGATACACAACTCTCCACAGCAGTTAATTGTATGCCCCATAATAGTGCCCTAGTTGATTTTCTGAGACATAGTAGTGCCTTAGTTAATGTTATGCCACATAGTAGTTCCCTAGTTTATTTTATGAACCGTAGTAGGGCCCTAGTTAACATTATGTCACATTGTAGGGCTGCCAATACTCATTATGCCAGTACACATTACAATTACACAGTACACCCAATATACATTATGACATACAGTGTCCCCACTTCATAGTATGCCACATAATACCCTCCAGTTAATTTTATACCACATTACAATGATCAGGACCAGGGGCATAACTAGATATATTGTAGGCCACAAGGAAATAGTTGTGAGGGCCCTTATGTATTTACTAATGGTGAAAAATGTATGTAACACATGTACATTTCACAGGGAAGTTGGGCTCCTCAGCCCCTCTCAGTTCTGGGCCCCATAGAAGCTGCACTGCCTGCGCCTATGATAGCTACACTCTTGTCAGTGGCGGAACTAGCGAGCGGTGGGCCCATGTGCGACAAAATGCTTTGGCCCCCCCCCCCCCCACATCCCCCCACACACATCCCATCCAAGTCCACCCCCTCACCCCTGGAGAGGATCTGGTGAGGGGGACCTGCTCAGGGAAGTGGATACCTAGCAACAGTGCCGTAACTAGACATTTTAGCACTGTGTGCAAGAAACGGCATCGGAGCCCCACCGCTGCATGCAAAACAGGGGCAGTGCGCGCCGTAGGCGCGATCAAAAATACATAGTGGGGAAGGGGTGTGGCCACAAAATAATACCAACACAGTAGTCTCCATTATTCAAATTACGCCGCACAGTAGCACCACTACACCAGGTAGAGACCCTTTTACACCTTACAGCGAACAGATTCCTCTTTTTACACATTACAGCAGACAGCGTGCACTTTTTACACATAACGGCAGACAGCGTGCCCTTTTTACACATAACGGCAGACAGCGTGCCCTTTTTACACATAACGGCAGACAGCGTGCCCTTTTTACACATAACGGCAGACAGCGTGCCCTTTTTACACATAACGGCAGACAGCATCCCCTTGTTACACATAACGGCAGACCGCGTGCCCTTGTTACACATAGCGGCAGACAGCGTACACTTTTTACACATAACGGCAGACAGCGTACCCTTGTTACACATAACGGCAGACAGCATCCCCTTTTTACACATAACGGCAGACAGCATCCCCTTTTTACACATTACGGCAGACAGCGTGCCCTTGTTACACATTACGGCAGACAGTGTCCCCATTTTTACACATTACGGCAGGCAGATTCCTCCTTTTTACACATAGCAGCAGGCAGATTCCCCATTTTTACACATAGCGTCAGGCAGATTACCCCTTTTTACACATAGCGGCAGGCAGTCCCCCATTTTTACACATTGCGGCAGGCAGATTCCCCATTTTTACACATAGCGTCAGGCAGATTTCCCCTTTTTACACATAGCGGCAGGCAGTTCCCCATTTTTACACATTGCGGCAGGCTGATTCCCCCTTTTTACACATTACGTCAGGCAGTCCCCCCTTTTTACACATTACGGCAGGCAGATTACCCCTTTTTACACATTGCGGCAGGCATTCCCCCATTTTTACACATTGCGGCAGGCTGATTCCCCTTTTTACACATAGCGGCAGGCAGTCCCCCTTTTTTACACGTAGCGGCAGGCAGATTCCCCCTTTTTACACATAGCGGCAGGCAGTCCCCCTTTTTTACACGTAGCGGCAGGCAGGCCCAATAAAGAAAGAAGGAAAGAAAAAGAGAAAAAGAAAGAAAGAAAGAAGAATTATACTTACCCTCTCCGCCGGCTCAGGCTCCTCGGTGCAGCCGCGTCAGACGATTCCCGGGCAGTACTAGGAGGTGGTGGACGGAGGTGAAGAAGGGAGCCGCAGCAGCGCTTTGTTACTGGTGGAGGCGCTGCTGCTGCTGCCACTCTGCTTCCCTATAGGCTGTTCTCGGAAGACAGCCTATAGGGAAGCAGAGGGGCAGCAGCAGCAGCGCCTCCACCAGTAACAAAGCGCTGCTGCGGCTCCCTTCTTCACCTCCCTCCTCCTCCTCCCACCGGGCCTCGTCCGTACCGCTGCTCCTCTCATCTCCGGGCGGCTGTGCGCTGCGGGCAGCGGTTGCCCGCAGCGCACAGCGGCATGTAATGAGTCAGTTTGACTCATTACATGCTTGGGCCCCTGGACAGAGGCGGGCCCCAGTGCAGTGCACTGCTTGCACTGCCGGTAGTTCCGCCTCTGGCTCTTGTCTCTAACTGGTTCCTGCAAACTGTTGAGATACAGATTGTTCCTGTGCAACCTGTTTTCAAGATCATCTATTTTGTTTTTCATGTTAAAATATGTTTTATTTTTGCATATGAAAGACAAGGGGGCATATTCTTGATAAAAAAAAATTGTGCAATTAGAATTTTTATTTTTAAATTCTCATACAATTCTCACACAATTTTTTCATTTTTCACCATGGACCCGTTAACATGATCACTTCCGAAAATCTGGACTTTTTACAAAGTCAGTTTTTAGGGAAATGATAATTTACCGCTTAGGCTGCCTAGCTGCAGAATAGAGCTCTTCAGCCGCTCTCACCCTGCCCCCCTGCCGGCAACTTATTGGAGGGTTTCTCCGGCTGCAGAAATCACTCTGCAGCCAAGGCCCCCCTCACCCCACCTGCCAGGACATTATATACTAGGTCGCCACGGCTTCCCCCTCCCCACAACCACTGGCACCTTAGTATCAAGGCACCCCACCGGGTCTATCTATTCAGCCACTGCTCCCACTGGCACCTTAGTACCGAGGCTTAGTACCATGGCCTCCACTGGCACAATCTATGCTTCCACTAATCATTGCTCTCACTCGCTACTGGCACCTTAGTACCATGGCCCCCACTGACACTATCTATGTAGCCGCTGCTCCCTGTTCCTGGCCACCGCTGGCACCTTAGTATCAGGGCTGTCTGGCTGCAGAGATCGCTCTGCAACCGCACTACTCCCCCTCCTCTGCACAAGCTGCTGTTTACACAGCAGCTTGTGCTGATCCAGGAGCTGTTCAACATCTCAGAATGATGAACAGTTTCATGACCAAGCCCTGGAAAAAATGCTTTTTCGGAGTTTGATGAATGTCACAATTTCTACATTCCCTGGGGAGTGTAGAAATTGTAACATTTTGGGGATGATGAATATTCCCCTAGGTACTTCAGAGTTGCTGAAAATATTTGCTGGTGAGAAGCTGTGGCCAGTTTATCTTTAAGTTCTGCAACCTTTTCTGCATGAGCCGCCGTAAGAGGTACCATGGTTTCTTTAATGGCCCTTAAGAAGTAACTAAAGAAGCAGGTGTCAGATATCAGGAGGTGAAGTAAATTAATAGGATTGCCAAAAGGTTAGGGAATCCTCCAATGGCGAGAGAGAGGGCAACATGATCTGTTATTCAGTGTGTGGAATGAGTTTGAGGTGGATAAGCACTTATTATCAGAAGCTATCTTAATGCCAGGTGTAATTCAGTCCATAGAATGAGTATGAAGTGTGTGAGCACTTATAATCAGAAGCTCTCTTCATGCCAAGCGTAAGTCAGTCCATAGAATGAGTGGAAGGTGGATGTGCACTTATTATCAGTAGCTCTCTTCATGCCAAGTGTAATTCAGTCCATAGACTGCAGATGTCCCAGTAAAAGCTATTGTAAATGCAAAGTGAAGAACAGCAGGTACTGTATGTAGATCAAACTAATGAAGTAGAGAAATCACAGTGTTACGATTCCTGTACTCCAGACTGGAGAAGATCTTATGGCAGAGATCTGAGTACAGGAATGAAATACAGGTTGTGGGAGCTGGAGAGCCTAGTAACCCCTGGCGCCCTAACTCCGTAGTCTCGCCCGTGTTATCAGAAATCCCCTGCGAGACTATGGTTGCTTGAGCCCATGGCAGCCGCGTTCGAAGGGCGGATTATGTCTGCCCAACCCCGATGCCCCCGCAGGTCTTAATGGGAGACAAGGGGAAGTCCGAGACAGGGTGATAACAAGGGGCCCTCTGACTAAGCAACCAAGCCAGGGGTTACAAGCTAACTAAACTAAATCAAAAGGTATGTGCGGACTAGCCGCCAGGGAAAAGGACAACCAAAGATCCACGGATCCGACACTCCTATCCGGCACCGCTGGACACCAGAGTGGATCTTGTGGAAGCGGAATCCTCCGCAAAGCTCCAGAACTCAAAATAAACACAATAATAAATAGTAGCGGACAAGCCGCAACACACGGCTGCGCCGCGACTCACGAACGCCACCAGATGTTAAAGGTGCTCGATCAGACTCCAGGAACAGATGGTAACTTCCGAGTACAGGATCACTGAGAACAGGAACAAACGAACAGACCGGGACTGGGAACTCTCTCTGCAGCAGAATCAGGCAAACAGGAAGCTATCACCGGCGTCTGTGAGGAGTCCTGGGAGTGCTTTTAACAGAGAGTCTTCCAATCAGCTGTTTGGAGGCTGATTGGATTAAATGCCATGCAGCTGACAAGCTGCATGGCCAGGGAAACAGATGAGTGATAATTACAACATGCCGTGCAGCTGCATGCTACACAGCCAAGAAACCAGTGATGATATAAACTTAGACCCAGCAACGGGGAACACGATCCGACAGTGGCGTCCCCGTTGCTAGGCGCCGGCCGCACTGACGAGCGGACCCTCGGCGCCTAACAGTACCCCCCCTTGAGGAGGGGTCAAGGAACCCCTAAATCCGGGTTTCTGAGGAAATTCTTGAAAAAATGCCCTTTTGAGCCTTGGGGCATGAAGGTCCTCATCTAGGACCCACGACCTTTCCTCAGGACCATAACCTCTCCAATGCACCAAAAAATAAAGCCGACCCCGGGACAACTTGGAATCGAGAACCTTCTCAACCACGAACTCCTGCTGACCCTGTACATTAACTGGTGATCTCCCCTGAGGTTTTTTACGAGGAAATCTGCTAGATGAAACATATGGTTTGAGCAAAGAGCAATGGAAGGTATTTCCGATCCGTAACGTTTTTGGTAGCTGTAACCGGAAAGCAACTGGATTGACTTTTTTGATAATGAGAAATGGTCCAATAAATCTAGGACCCAATCTGGCTGAGGTTTGTCGAAGTTTGATATTGCGAGTCGACAGCCACACCCTGTCTCCTACTCTAAAAGTGCACGGCCGCCGGAACCTGTCCGAAAAATCTTTTTCCCTGAAAGCTGCTTTTCTGAGAGCTATGTGCACTTTTTTCCAAATAAGTTTAAGATGAGAGGTCAGGGCCAGAGAGGAGACAGAGGAATGTTGGAAAAATGAATTAGCTCTGGGGTGGAAACCAAAAACTGCAAAAAATGGAGACACATTGGTGGAGGAATGACAGGCATTATTATAAGCAAACTCTGCCAATGGAAGAAACTCAGACCAGTCATTTTGGAGTTTGGCCGAGTACAAACGCAAATATTGTTTTAAGGATTGGTTCACTCGCTCAGTCTGTCCATTTGATTGTGGATGATAACCGGAGGTTAATGATAATTTCATTTTTAACGAAGCACAAAAAGACTTCCAAAACTGTGCAATGAATTGTGGACCCCTGTCAGAAACAATATCAGTGGGTAACCCATGGAGTCTGAAAACATGACGGAGGAACAAGACTGCCAATCCCTGGGCAGATGGCAATCGGGGAAGACCAATAAAATGAGCCATCTTACTAAAACGGTCCACTACCACCCATATGACTGTGCATCCAGCTGACAGAGGGAGATCCACCACAAAATCCATGGAGATATGCGACCATGGTCTAAGGGGAACATTCAATGGCATAAGTTGACCAATAGGCAAAGAACGGGGAACTTTATGCTGTGCACAGACCTGACACGAAACAACAAACTCTTTAATGTCTTTAGAAAGACCAGGCCACCACACTGAGCGGGATACCAATTCAAAAGTTTTAGCGACTCCCAGATGCCCTGCAACTTTGCTATCATGAAATTCCTCCAAAACAGTTGCTCTCAAAAACTCAGGAACAAAAAGACGGCCAGCAGGAGTATTTCCCGGAGCTTGATGTTGAAGCAGCTTCAATTGAGAAAAAACATCCTGTGTGAGACCTGCCTGAATGACTGAAGGCGGAAGTATGAGAGTAACCGGACTGTTGTCTTGAACGGGAAGAAAACTGCGTGAGAGGGCATCTGCCTTGGTATTCTTGGAACCAGGTCTGAAGGTGATAATGAATTTGAAACGAGTGAAAAATAAAGCCCAACGAGCCTGTCGGGCATTCAGTCGCTTAGCTGATTCAATGTATTGAAGATTTTTGTGATCCGTCAAAACAGAAATGGTATGGGTCGCTCCTTCAAGCCAATGTCTCCACTCCTCAAAAGCCCATTTAATAGCCAGCAACTCCCGATTACCAACATCGTAGTTGGATTCAGCAGATGAGAATTTCCTGGACATAAAGGCACAAGGATGTAACTCAAGGGAATCTGGATCCTTCTGAGAAAGGATAGCCCCTACACCAACCTCCGAGGCATCTACCTCAACGATGAAAGGCAATTCTGGGTTGGGATGTCTAAGGACAGGGGCTGAGACAAAGGCTTGTTTCAAGGCCTGAAAAGATACTTTAGCTTCACATGACCAATTGGTAGGATCTGCTCCCTTCTTAGTGAGTGCCACAATGGGAGCAACTATGTCAGAGAAAGAGTGAATAAACCTTCTATAGTAGTTTGCAAACCCTAAAAAGCGCTGAATAGCTTTTAAGTTGGTGGGTTGCGCCCAACTCAGGATGGCTTGGAGCTTCTTAGGTTCCATTCGGAATCCCCGAGGGGAAATAATGTACCCTAAAAAGGATACCTCCGTGACGTGAAATTCACACTTCTCCGGTTTGGCATACAAGTGATTTTCACGTAATTTCTTAAGTACCTGACGCACCTGGGTAACATGTTGTTCTATAGAGTCAGAATAAATCAAAATGTCGTCTAAATAGACCACAACGAATCTTCCCAGAAACTCACGGAGCACATCATTAATGAGATCCTGAAAGATTGCCGGAGCGTTAGATAGGCCGAATGGCATGACCAGATACTCATAGTGACCTGATTGAGTGCTGAATGCCGTTTTCCACTCATCCCCTGATCTGATTCTAATGAGATTATATGCTCCTCTCAGGTCAATCTTAGAAAAAACAACAGCCGAACGTAGCTGATCAAAGAGGACAGAGATCAGAGGCAGAGGGTAAGTATTCTTTACTGAGATTTTATTCAGGGCTCGAAAGTCAATGCAGGGTCTGAGGGAACCATCCTTCTTCTCTACGAAGAAAAAACCTGCACTTAAAGGGGATTTAGATGGCCTGATAAACCCTTTCTCAAGACTTTCTTTCACATACTCATTCATGGCCACAGTTTCAGGACCAGACAATGCATATAACCTTCCTTTAGGCAACGTGGCACCAGGAATTAACTCAATGGTACAATCATAAGGCCTATGGGGAGGCAAAATATCCGCATTGCCCTTGGAAAACACATCCAAAAAATCTTGGTATTCTCCAGGAATATGTGCGGACCTGGCAGCAGCTACTCGGATAGGAAGTGTAATACATTCTTTATCACAGATGGTACTCCATTGTAGGATCTCCCCAGACTGCCAATCTATGATGGGATTATGAAAGGCCAGCCAAGGGTGACCCAGAACCACAGGAACTGCTGGACAATGGGTAAGAAAAAACTCAATCTTTTCAGAATGTAGAGCTCCCACCGAGAGCAAAACAGGAGGTGTACATAGAGAAATAACCCCATTGGATAAGGGACTCCCATCTAAACCATGCATGGTGATACACCTACTTAAGGTTAACTGAGGAATACCTAAGGCCTTGGCCCATGTTAAGTCCATAAAGTTTCCTGCAGCTCCACTGTCCACAAAAGCAGAGACCGAGGAACAGAGGCTGTCATAAGAAACTTTAGCAGGAACCAATAGTGAATTATTTGAGGAGATGAGCTGTAGACCAAAGTGAACCCCCTCACTATTCACTTGGTCAGGAAGTTTCCCGACTTGTTTGGGCAACTACGGGCAAAATGTCCCTTACCTCCGCAGTACAAACACAGACCAGAATTTTGCCTCCTGGTTCTTTCTTCCGGAGACAATTTGGAGAGACCAATCTGCATAGGCTCCTCCATGTCTACCGGAACGGAAGAAACACAGGGAAAAGAAACTACAGATGCCCCTTTCTCAGTCCTCCGCTCTCTGAGCCTACGATCTATTTTAATAGAGAGCTCCATGAGTTTATCAAGGTTCTCAGGAGCGGGATACTGAAGGAGGCTGTCTTTTATAGATTCAGATAAGCCGAGGCGAAACTGACTGCGCAGGGCAGGATCATTCCAGCCACAGTCGTTCGACCAACGGCGAAACTCTGTACAATAATTCTCTGCAGGATTCCTACCCTGTCTTAGAGCACGCAACTGACTTTCTGCGGATGCCTCTCTATCAGGGTCGTCATACAATAGCCCTAAAGATTTCAAAAAGGCGTCTACAGATGATAAGGCCGGATCGTCTGTCTTTAAACCAAAAGCCCAGGTCTGAGGATCCCCCTGAAGCAGAGAAATTATAATTCCAACCCGCTGAGCCTCCGTACCTGAGGAAACTGGTCTTAAACGAAAATACAGTTTACAAGACTCTTTAAAATTAAAAAACTGTTTTCTATCCCCAGAAAAACGGTCAGGCAGATGCATTTTTGGTTCAGGGATGACCCTCGGGGAAGTCCGTAACAGATCTTCCTGTGAGCTTACCCGGAGGGACAGATCCTGAACCATCTGGGTAAGTTCCTGAATCTGACTAACCAAAAACTGGCCAGGATTTGGCCCAACACCGGTGGGATTCATGAGGCCGACAAAATTCTCCCAACTGGATAAGTGAAAAAATTAACTCCTGTTGAAAATTTTTTCTTTTGTCTGGCCGGTGATAATGTTACGATTCCTGTACTCCAGACTGGAGAAGATCTTATGGCAGAGATCTGAGTACAGGAATGAAATACAGGTTGTGGGAGCTGGAGAGCCTAGTAACCCCTGGCGCCCTAACTCCGTAGTCTCGCCCGTGTTATCAGAAATCCCCTGCGAGACTATGGTTGCTTGAGCCCATGGCAGCCGCGTTCGAAGGGCGGATTATGTCTGCCCAACCCCGATGCCCCCGCAGGTCTTAATGGGAGACAAGGGGAAGTCCGAGACAGGGTGATAACAAGGGGCCCTCTGACTAAGCAACCAAGCCAGGGGTTACAAGCTAACTAAACTAAATCAAAAGGTATGTGCGGACTAGCCGCCAGGGAAAAGGACAACCAAAGATCCACGGATCCGACACTCCTATCCGGCACCGCTGGACACCAGAGTGGATCTTGTGGAAGCGGAATCCTCCGCAAAGCTCCAGAACTCAAAATAAACACAATAATAAATAGTAGCGGACAAGCCGCAACACACGGCTGCGCCGCGACTCACGAACGCCACCAGATGTTAAAGGTGCTCGATCAGACTCCAGGAACAGATGGTAACTTCCGAGTACAGGATCACTGAGAACAGGAACAAACGAACAGACCGGGACTGGGAACTCTCTCTGCAGCAGAATCAGGCAAACAGGAAGCTATCACCGGCGTCTGTGAGGAGTCCTGGGAGTGCTTTTAACAGAGAGTCTTCCAATCAGCTGTTTGGAGGCTGATTGGATTAAATGCCATGCAGCTGACAAGCTGCATGGCCAGGGAAACAGATGAGTGATAATTACAACATGCCGTGCAGCTGCATGCTACACAGCCAAGAAACCAGTGATGATATAAACTTAGACCCAGCAACGGGGAACACGATCCGACAGTGGCGTCCCCGTTGCTAGGCGCCGGCCGCACTGACGAGCGGACCCTCGGCGCCTAACACACAGTATGAAAAGGTCAGAGATGAGGTCATGCAGAGTTGAGCCCAGTATGGAGATATACAACATAATCTCTCATCATGAGAGTGGATAGAAATTGAAAGTCAACTGCAAAGAATCTTGGAGATGGAGGGGAAGCAGGAAAGAATTAAACCAGTATGGTGAACAGTGTACAGGGATCCGGCTAGCGTAATCCTTGAGTAGACAGGTGAAAGAGGGTATAATACACTTGTCCACAGGAGTTGGTTTTATAGATGGAATATAGTGGTTTGCATAAGCCGGTAGTCACTGACAGTGTAAGTAGTAGGTAGGTGGGTGTAATGCTGGGACCACCTAATACAATTTCACTCACACCCCCCCTTAGGCTGGTAATAGTGTCTGTCCACAGCTGATGAAGCAATGTCGAAGAGGGCTGATGAGAGATCTTAAAATGGAGAGCCCTTGCCCAAGATGGTCTCCGGGAATGCACTCTACACTACACAGGGAGTCCTAAGCAGCAAACAGACTGTGAAGGCCGGCCTGGCTATCCTGGGTTGTAAAGGCCTTGTCGATGGTCCGAAGTCTGCCTCCACACCGGCAAACACTGGGTCTAGTTGAGATGTCCACATGCAGCAGCTCCAGAATCAGTGGAATTGATTGGCCCTGACTGAAGAGTCCCGTGTCATTTAGGCGCACTGACGGATGTCCACACAGCCACCCGTGATGGTTCTGAATCACTCCGTGTCCCCTTCCCCCCAATACTGAATGTATTTAATTAATTAGGGTGATCATCATATCCAGTAGCTCAGATTTATTCCTATTACTCAATATATTTTCACTAGTAAATAGACCTTGCATATGCCATCCTCATCTCCTCTTTCAACAATTCCATTTCCTAGTCTGACTACAGCCCCCCTTCCCACTCTGCTCTGTCCAATC
Source organism: Pseudophryne corroboree (assembly GCF_028390025.1). Lineage (NCBI taxonomy): Eukaryota > Metazoa > Chordata > Amphibia > Anura > Myobatrachidae > Pseudophryne > Pseudophryne corroboree. Next base: position 58,670,550 of record NC_086449.1, read on the forward strand.
CCAATGGCCCCCCCCTCCCCCATCACCACCGCTGTGCTCTGTCCCAGCCCTAGCTCCCCTACTCATTCCAGGTGACTGGTCAAGTCCTGAAGTTCTAGGTCATTCCCATCTCTCCCTCACTGAGAGAACAGTTGGGGCGTGCACTCCGGTTTCCACTACGTGCACATTCCAGATACAGGTCAGACCTTGTGAAATGATTTTATAGATTTGGACTATTGCTAGAAATATGATTCCAATTTTGTTTTTAAAGGGTTTAAACAACAGTAGCTAAATGTAATAGCCTGCGAGCTGCCGGAGGTGCGGGACTTTGTGCGAGCGTGCCCGTATTCTTAAAGCGGCATTCATTTACAAGGCAAAACCAGATTGTTTTTGTCCTGTAAATGATTGCAACTTTAAAAATATGGGCAGACTCGCACAAAGTCCCGCACCTCCGTCAGCTCGCAGGCTATTACATTGAGCCCAAGTTGTTGATTTTACCAGAAAATTAGACTTTTGCGTTTATTAATATCTGTCAACAAAATATTCTGTCTTGTGTATAAGGCCGTTCATTACACTGATACTGTGTACAAATGGGTTCATTCTACTCTACCATTTACTGCTAAGTGGTCTATTTACTAAACCTTGGACGGAGATAAAGTCAACGAAGATAAAGTACCAGCCAATCAGCTCCTGTCATTTTTCAAACCCAGCCTGTGACATGGTAGTTAGGAGATGATTGGCTGGTACTTTATCTCCATCTAAGGCTTAGTAAATCCACATATATATTATCGAGGAAAAAAATGCTTACTCCCTTGCAGGTCTAACATACTGTACATTTGTTTTTGCAAATGCTACTGTTTTTTTTAACACATCAACTAAACATATTACTCTCCTTGTATGCATATATTTCAATGTACATTCGGTAAGCAAATATCACAGTAAGCCCATAACTGTACATTTACTATAGCAAAATTGTTTATCTTAAAAGATTTAGGGGGACATTTACTTAGCAGTGATAAGAGCGGAGTAGTGAGCCAGTGGAGAAGTGGCCCCATCAACCAATCAGCAGCTCTGTATCATTTTATAGTATGCAAATTATAGATGTTAATTCAGTGCTGATTGGTTGCCATGGGCACTTCTCCACTGGCTCACTTCTCTGCTCGTATCACTGCTTAGTAAATGTCCCCCTTAATGTAAAGCTCTTACAGTACATTTCTATTTGTAAGTTTTGCTGTATACTGTCCTGCTTACACATATTTTATTCGGAATACATACTGTTTACCGGTGGGCAGGATGCCGGCTGTCAAGATCCTGACAGCGGCTTCCAGCCCGCCAAAATGCCGAAGTGGGGCGAGCGCTAAGATTCCCCTTGCGGACTCACTGCTGGGCCGTCAAATTGATTGTATCCCCTTTATTCAAATCATTGTAAAAAAGTTTAGTTTTTTTCTGCAATGCTATGTACCGATTCCCTGCCAGTGGCTCATTGTTTATGCATGTTATTATGCATGATTTGTCCTGAAATATCTTCCTACATTATATTTATTTTCAAGGGAATAATCATTGGAAGGAGCCAGACTCCCACCACTTATCCCTGGAGGCTACATCCTATGCACTCCTCACACTTCTGAAGTTAAAGCAGTTAAAGCAGGCTGGACCATTAGCCCAATGGCTAACAGAGCAGAGATTCCATGGAGAGGTTTATGGATCAACACAAGTATGTAACTCTTTCATTAACTTGCATTACAGAAACTCTCCCTCCTTGGCCATGCGTAGTTCCCCACATAAGTTTAATAAAAAATATATGAACATGTTACAGATGACCTACAGTACCTTGAAAAAATGTTGGCCCTTATTTAATAGCTGCCAGTTGCTGGTAGGGGCGCAAGTCTAACAGGACATGGCGCTACAGGAAAAAATCCAAATAAAGCCAGCCTGAATGTTTAAAACACAGGAAATACATGAGGATCTTATAATCCAGCAATTAAATGCTGATTCTACTAACCAGATCAATTTGAGTATACAGCTTTTAAAAGGTTTCTGTGATTTTTATTTGTTGCAGGGGGAGTGTTAGCAGGGTTCCAGCCTTCTGCTAGTGTGCTTAAGTCACCTTACATTGGATTAAACTAGGGGTGGGCTAAATACGTCCCGGTCCGCTGCCTCCCACCAGCCCGCAATGACAAGCGGGCCGACCGGATGAGCTGCTTGTCATTGAGCTGCAGTACCTTCAAGCTGCCAGCACTCCTGAGGAAATCCTGCTCGCTATCTCACGGCCGCATCACGTGATGCGGCATATTGGCTGGCATCAGTGGCGGATCCAGGAGAGGGGACATCCAGCAGTAGGAGGGACATCAGTGACGGCTCCAGCAGGGGGACCCCACGCCTACTTACAAATGCTGCTGCTTCGGGAGTCATTGCTGTAATGCCGCCGCTACTGTTGTAAGGTTCCCGGTACCAGTCGTGCTGCTCTCTGTACCCTGCAGCGCAATCCTTAGCAGTCACAGCGCTGCCGGGTTTAGAGAGCAGCGCAGCTGGTGCTGGGAAGCTTACCACAGCAGCGGCAGCATTACATCAATGACTTCCCGGAGCAGCAGCATTCGTAAGTAGGCATGCGGTCACAGTGTGTTACGGGTGGTGATAAGGAAGTATAGGTTCAGAATAGGAGCTCTGGGTTACATAGCAATCAGATGCTGCTATGTTCCCCGGAGCTGTCCCGGCCGCTGCCACTGTCATTTTTGGATGTGAGTGCTAGTTAACGGGTTTCTCTGCCACAGATAGTTGCCTCGGGTGCTGCCAGGATACAATAGACCAAGATTGCATATAATGTTGACTAAGTCTGCTGAGTGCCACATGTATGTATGTATGTATGTATGTATGTATATCTATATAATAAAATATATATATTTTGTATGTGTGTGTGTGTGTGTGTGTGTGTGTGTGTGTGTGTGTATATATATATATATATATATATAAATATATATATATATACAGGTTGAGTATCCCTTATCCAAAATGCTTGGGACCAGAGGTATTTTGGATATGGGATTTTTCCGTATTTTGGAATAATTGCATCCCATAATGAGATATCATGGTGATGGAACCCAAGTCTAAGCACAGAATGCATTTATGTTACATATACACCTTATACACACAGCCTGAAGGTCATTTAATACAATATTTTTAATAACTGTGTATTAAACAAAGTTTGTGTACATTGAGCCATCAAAAAACAAAAGTTTCACAATCTCATTCTCACTCAAAAAGTCCGTATTTCGGAATATTCCGTATTACACACACACACACACACACACACACACACACACACACACACACACACACACACACACACACACACACACACACACACACACACACACACACGACTTGTATGGCGATATTAAAACTTATGCCATAAAATACCTATGGCATACTGCAAATTCCAATGTTTCAGTTGCCCTTTATTACCGATTTTCCTTGGGACAATCGCTACTAAAGGGCATTTGAAATGCCGCAAGTCCTGTGAGTGCTGCTTGTGGAAAGTCCTGTATGTATACAACCTGCTTCCATGCTTCCGTGCATGAGCAGCGAGTGAACTGCAATTGTCAGTCACAACAAGGAATTTGTTGCAAAATGAGTGACAGACTGTTTTGCAGTGATATTGGGGAGTGGTCGGCCAAACACGGGGATGTCATGGCCGTTCATATGGCGTTTTCTGGGCATGCATACATTATCTGTTGTGATCTTACTTGCTACTGGAGAGCCTTCTGTGTCCCAGGAGAGCTGCTCAGACTGTGCATCTTCAGAGGCAATAAGAATCTGTGTGACAACCCAATTTGTGACAGTGATGTATCAAATCTTACTGCATTTTTAGTGATAGGTATTGTTTATTCAAGATATTGTTTGTGCGGCCCTCGAATACTCACTGGAAAGTGTTAAGTGGACCCCCAGCGGAAATAATTGCCCACGCCTGCATGAAACACTACTTTTACACACAAAATGAATGCCTCCTCCTCTTCTTCTTTTCTCACCTTCTTAATTTTTTCTTCTTGTCATACTTCTCCTACTCATTCTACTCACTCTCATTCTTCTATTCTCCTTGTCTGTAAGGACTGTAAATTGGAAATTAAAGTTGCAATTTGTTCCAGGAAAATATATTACTATAATGTAAACCTTACTTTTTCACATAACGGAGCCTAAACATGCCACAACACTTCTATTTTAGGCTACTATCATGTTATTCCAAGCTCTTGCCCAGTATCAGATAGACGTTCCATCTGTCAAAAATTTGGATATGGATGTCCGTTTCAAGCTGCCAGGTAGAACGCTTACTACGCCTTTTCGCATCAATCTTAACAACGCCATGCTGGAACGCTCGGATCAGGTGAGAACTTAGGTAGTGTGATGCTGTTAGAGAGATGTAGCCATTGCTCCTGTGATGCAGATATTGGAATGAGGTGGAATATCTACAAGAAACTCATAGAGGAGAGTGTGACACTGAGCACTTGCTGGAAATGTTTAGCTGTAATTATGTAATTAAAGAAATGTTTCTCATGGCTTTGATAAATAATATACATGTTAGAGATGAGCAGTTCGGATTACCTGTAAGCCGAGCCCCCCTCCCAAACTTCCTGTTTCCAAGTCAATATGGGCTCGGGTTTTCCCACCAGGCTCGCATTCCAAATCGAGGCAAAACGTCATCCTCCCGGCGTCAGATTCTCACTGGTTCTGGATTCTATATAAAGACATGGTGGCGGTAACTCTGTGCCAATTTGCTCCGGTCATGCTGTGTTCTGTGCTGTACTGTTCTGTGTCCATCTACACAAGCTATGTTCTGTCCCCTTAGTCTAATTCTGTCATGCAGTGGTGCTGCCCTGACTCCACAGGCCATAACCCATCCACTGTGTTCACTTATAAGCAGTGTGCCATTGTATTGTATGTTGCCAAAAAAGTAAACAAATTAAATAAAAGAAGTAAAAAAGTAAAAAAAATAAAATAAAAGTAAAATGTAAAAAAAAAAATATTTTTTTTTTTAGGTTTGTACAACCTGTGTGCCCTGTACCCTAGTGCGTTTGTTCAAATACATATAAAAGCCATGTGCCAAGATGCCAGTTAAAAAAAGAATAAGAAAATATATTGTTTGTTTGTACTGTTCTGTGAACTCTACCCCTGTATGCTCAAAACCCCAGTGCGCTTTGTTCACTTCACGTACATATAAAAGCAGTCTGTCTCCATTCAGTGTGAACTGAGTTGCCAGTTAAAAATAATAATAAAAAAAAATATTGTTGTGTAGTGGAGAGCAGGAGCAGCAACCCAATACTACTGTTGCAGCTGCTGCAACCAGTCTTGATGAAACTAGTCCTTCAACATAATCTACTAAAGCCAAAGCCCAATGAAATAGAGGGTTTAAGTCAGGGTATCTGAAATAAAAAGCAACAACAATATTTTATAGTGGCAAAGAAAAATACCTCTATAAAAGGTAAAGGGCAGAAAAATATAAAATTGCCAACATGCCATTCACCACACGTAGTGGCAAGGAAAGGCTCAGGCCTTGCCCTTTATTTATGAGTGGTGATTCTGCCTTTTATGATCATACCAGACCTTTCAACTCTAGAAGAGGTGTCGAAAAAATGAAAACCACTAAGGCAGTAGAACAAACTGTGTGTTCAGAACTGTCACATGTGCCTGAGGAGAGTCTAGGAGTCTCCATGTTATCTATGTGTGAGTCTGACATTTATCACACTTTCCTCAAAGAGAAGCCTCTTTCACCTCCTTCCACCATTTCTGATCCATCTGCACATGTGCGGAGCAGTACAAGTAAATATAGTGATGAGGACATAATAGAAATTGAGGATGCTTGTTTGGTAGTGAAACAATATCAGGGGATATGTGTGTACTGCTACTATCAGAGGATAAGGATGATGTTGTTTGTGTAAGTCATTCACCAGTTCTTGCCCGTGATAATAAGAAAGCCCTTGTGATGCCTGGGCATAAACATTTAAAAAGCCTCCTCTTGGGTGTGGTATTATTTTTACCCAAATCCTGACAAACGTTTGTAAAGGTATCTGCTCCATTTGTGAGGCCAAATGGGTCTATTTACTAACCCTTGGATGGAGATAAAGTACCAGCCAGCCAACTCCACACTGTAATTATTCAAACACAGCCTGTAACATTGCAGTTAGGAGCTGATTGGCTGTTACTATATCTCCATCCACATTATCTCCATACAAGCTTAGTAAATAGACCCCAAAGTTAGTAGAGGTAGGGATGTTAGCCATCTAAGCACCTTCTCCACGTTACATCATTTGCGATGAGTTCATTAAATGAATTGCACTGAATTATAATAATTTGTTGCATTTAACAGCCTCATCATCCTCCTCATTAGTGATCGAAGGTAGTCCTTCCAAAAAAGCATTTGTTTGTGGCGTCCCAAACAAACTAAACACTTCAGCTGCAAAAGTGTCAGTCCCTGTTACTGGCGTGCTTGGTTTTTTAAACTGTGCATGTCTTTTTAAATATCCAACATTAGGGTGGGTGGGAGAGCCCAAGGACAATTCCAACTTGCACCAGTTTTCTTTCCTGTCACTGCTGTGTGTTAATGTTTCATATATGTGCTATAAACTGCTGTGTGTTTGCTCTGTTACTCAGTAACCAGCCAGCTTGCTTCAGGTTTTGGCCTAAACTGGATGAAACCAATATTGTGAGCTGTGAGGTGGTCAGAATTTACTGGAAATTAATGTTATTGATGATTAAAAAAAAAACTGTAGGCCCAAATTCAGTGATTTTAACTCTTTTTTTTATTCAGTTTTGAAAACAATATACAATCCAAAATGGAAAACCAGTGGGGCAGTTTTGGCAAAACTAAAACCCAAAGATGAATTTCAACCAGAGCTAGCAATAAATGGGCCACCGCCACAGGTTCTATTCTCACTTTGTGGGTGTCGTGAACACCCACGAGTGGGAATAGCCCCTGTTTTATTCTGTTGTAACTCTTATTATAGCAATGAATCAGTATGTTGATTATGTATTTTTCTCTGACGTCCTAAGTGGATGCTGGGGACTCCGTCAGGACCATGGGGAATAGCGGCTCCGCAGGAGACAGGGCACAAAATTAAAAGTTTGACCACTAGGTGGTGTGCACTGGCTCCTCCCCCTATGACCCTCCTCCAAACCTCAGTTAGGTTTTTGTGCCCGGCCGAGAAGGGTGCAATCTAGGTGGCTCTCCTAAAGAGCTGCTTAGAATAAAAGTTTGTTAGGTTTTTTATTTTCAGTGAGTCCTGCTGGCAACAGGCTCACTGCAACGCGGGACTAAGGGGAGAAGAAGCAAACTCACCTGCGTGCAGGATGGATTGGCTTCTTAGGCTACTGGACACTAGCTCCAGAGGGACGATCACAGGTACAGCCTGGATGGGTCACCGGAGCCGCGCCGCCGGCCCCCTTACAGATGCTGAAGAGAGAAGAGGTCCAGAAATCGGCGGCTGAAGACTTCCCAGTCTTCTTAAGGTAGCGCACAGCACTGCAGCTGTGCGCCATTGCTCTCAGCACACTTCACACCGCGGTCACTGAGGGTGCAGGGCGCTGGGGGGGGGGGCGCCCTGGGCAGCAATGTAATTACCTTTACTGGCTAAAAATACATCACATATAGCCCCTGGGCTATATGGATGTATTTAACCCCTGCCAGGATTACAGAAAAAAACGGGAGAAGAGCCCGCCGTGAAGGGGGCGGGGCCTATCTCCTCAGCACACAGCGCCATTTTTCCCACACAGATCCGCTGGTGGGAAGGCTCCCAGGCTCTCCCCTGCACTGCACTACAGAAACAGGGTTAAAACAGAGAGGGGGGGGGGGCATTTTTTGGCGATATTATTATATATTAAGCTGCTATAAGGGAAAACACTTACTATAAGGTGGTCCCTGTATAATTATAGCGCTTTGGTGTGTGCTGGCAAACTCTTCCTCTGTCTCCCCAAAGGGCTAGTGGGGTCCTGTCCTCTATCAGAGCATTCCCTGTGTGTGTGCTGTGTGTCGGTACGTGTGTGTCGACAGGTATGAGGACGATGTTGGTGTGGAGGCGGAGCAATTACCTGTAATGGGATGTCACCCCCTAGGGAGTCGACACCGGAATGGATGGCTTTATTTATGGAATTACGTGATACTGTCAACACGCTACAAGGTCGGTTGACGATATGAGACGGCCGGCAAACCAATTAGTACCTGTCCAGGCGTCTCAAACACCGTCAGGGGCTTTAAAACGCCCATTATCTCAGTCGGTCGACAGACACAGACACGGACACTGACTCCAGTGTCGACGGTGAAGAAACAAACGTATTTTCCAGTAGGGCCACACGTTACATAATCACGGCAATGAAGGAGGCGTTACATATTTCTGATACTACAAATACCACAAAAATGGGTATTATGTGGGGTGTGAAAAAACTACCTGTAGTTTTTCCTGAAATCAGATGAATTGATTGAAGTGTGTGATGAAGCGTGGGTTACCCCCGATAGGAAGTTGCTAATTTCAGAGAAGTTATTGGCATTATACCCTTTCCCGCCAGAGGTTAGGGCACGCTGGGAAACACCCTCTAGGGTAGATAAGGCGCTCACACGCTTATCAAAACAAGTGGCGTTACCGTCTCCTGATACGGCCGCCCTCAAAATCCAGCTGATAGGAGGCTGGAAAATACTCTAAAAAGTATATACACACATACTGATGTTATACTGCGACCAGCAATCGCCCCAGCATGGATGTGCAGTGCTGGGGGGGTTTGGTCGGAATCTCTGACTGGAAATATTGATACCCTGAATAGCGACAATATTTTATTGACTATAGAGCATTTAAAGGATGCATTTTCTTTATATGCGAGATGCACAGAGGGATATTTGCACTCTGGCATCAAGGGTAAGTGCGCTGTCCATTTCTGCCAGAAGAAGTTTTATGGACGCGACAGTGGTCAGGTGATGCGGATTCCAAGCGGCATATGGAAGTTTGCCGTATAAAGGGGAGGAATTATTTGGGGTCGGTCTATCGGACTTGGTGGCCACGGCAACAGCCCGAAAATCCACCTTTTTTACCTCAGGTCACCTCCCAACAGAAAAAGACACCGTCTTTTCAGCCTCAGTCCTTTCGTTCTCATAAGAACAAGCGGGCAAAAGGCCATTCATATCTGCCCGAGGCAAAGGAAAGGGTAAGAGACAGCAGCAAGCAGCTCCTTCCCAGGAGCAGAAGCACTCCCCCGCTTCTGAAAAGTCCTCAGCATGTCGCTGGGGTCTTACAAGCGGACTCAGGTCCGGTGGGGGGGTCGTCTCAAGAATTTCATCGCGCAGTGGGCTCACTCGCAAGTCGACCCCTGGATCCTGCAGGTAGTATCACAGGGGTACAGATTGGAATTCGAGACGTCTCTTCCTCGCAGATTCCTGAAGTCTGCTTTACCAACATCTCCCTCCGACAGGGAGACGGTGTTGGAAGCTATTCACAAGCTGTATTCCCAGCAAGTAATAGTCAAGGTACCCCTAATACAACAAGGAAAGGGGTATTATTCCACGCTGTTTGTGGTACCGAAGCCGGACGGCTCGGTGAGACCTATTCTAAGTCTGAAATCTTTTGAACACTTACATACAAAGGTTCAAGTTCAAGATGAAATCACTCAGAGCAGTGATAGCGAATCTGGAAGAAGGGGACTTTATGGTGTCCTTGGACATCAAGGATGCTTACCTCCATGTCCCAATTTGCCCTTCAAACAAGGGTACCTCAGGTTCGTGGTACAAAACTGTCACTATCAGTTTCAGACGTTGCCGTTTGGATTGTCCACGGCACCCCGGGTCTTTACCAAGGTAATGGCCGAAATGATGATTCTTCTTCGAAGAAAAGGCGTATTAATTATCCCTTACTTGGACGATCTCCTGATAAGGGCAAGATCCAGAGAACATTTAGAGGCCGGTGTAGCACTAACCCAAGTAGTGCTGCAACAGCACGGGTGGATTCTAAATTTTCCAAAATCCCAGCTGAGCCCGACGACACGTCTGCTATTCCTAGGGATGATTCTGGACACAGTTCAGAAAAAGGTTTTTCTCCCGGAGGAGAAAGCCAGGGAGTTATCCGAGCTAGTCAGGAACCTCCTAAAACCAGGAAAAGTGTCAGTGCATCAATGCACAAGAGTCCTGGGTAAATGATGGCTTCTTACGAAGCGATTCCATTCGGCAGATTCCACGCAAGAACCTTTCAGTGGAATCTGCTGGACGAATGGTCCGGATCGCATCTTTAGATGCATCAGCGGATAGCCCCGTCTCCAAGGACAAGGGGGTCTCTTCTGTGGTGGTTGCAGAGTGCTCACCTTTTTGGAGGGCCGCAGATTCGGCATTCAGGACTGGGTCCTGGTGACCACGGATGCCAGCCTGAGAGGCTGGGGAGCAGTCACACAGGGAAGAAATTTCCAGGGAGTGTGGTCAAGCATGGAGACTTCACTTCACATAAATATACTGGAGCTAAGGGCAATTTACAATGCTCTAAGCCTGGCAAGACCTCTGCTTCAGGGTCAGCCGGTGTTGAACCAGTAGGGCAACACCACGGCAGTCGCCCACGTAAACAGACAGGGCGACACAAGAAGCAGGAGGGCAATGGCAGAAGCTGCAAGGATTTTTCACTGGGCAGAAAATCATGTGATAGCACTGTCAGCAGTGTTCATTCCGGGAGTGGACAACTGGGAAGCAGACTTCCTCAGCAGACACGATCACCACCCGGGAGAGTGGGGACTTCATCCAGAAGTCTTCCACATGATTGTGAACCGTTGGGAAAAACCAAAGGTGGACAGGATGGCGTCCCGCCTCAACAAAAAATTGGACAGGTATTGCGCCAGGTCAAGAGACCCTCAGGCAATAGCTGTGGACGCGTTGGTAACACCATGGGTGTACCAGTCAATGTATGTGTTCCCCCCCTCTGCCTCTCATACCCAAGGTACTGAGAATTATAAGGCGAAGGGGAGTAAGAACGATACTCGTGGTTCCGGATTTGCCAAGAAAGACTTGGTACCCGGAACTTCAAGAGATGCGCACGGAGGATCCGTGCACTCTACCTCTAGACTTACCGCGGCTGCGTTTGACGGCATGGCGGTTGAACGCCGGATCCTGAAGGAGAGGGCTCCGACGGAGGAATTTCAACTGGGTCGATTCCTACATTGCCTGCAAACAGGATTGTCTATGGACCCAAATTTGAAATCTGTATATACACCAACAGCGCTTTTGTAGAATAAAAATCAATTATAATGTAAATGTCACCATTACATCCCTTATTGTCAGTTTTCTGTAGTAGATCCTTCAATGGATTTTGACTGATGTGGTCTCTCCGGGATATAACAACATGTGGGGAAATATAAGAACAAGACACCAATGTGTAGTATGTTCCTTCTATTCAATCTTTTTATACAAGGACTAGTAGTGATTATGTGCGTACCCCACTCACACTATAGTCAGATATTTTTAAGCTCATCAAGGTTTCTTTTCTAGTACCAAGGCTTGATTCACTTGAACTACGCCTGGTACAGTAGATATAATCAAATGATAGAGCGTACCCCAAAACTCACACTCGCAAGCGGGGTGGTAAACACATCAAGGTATCTTTTCAAGACTTATAAATGTCTAGGTGGAGCGTACCGAAAGACTCACACTCATAGGGGCGATAATACACACATCAAGGTATCTTTAAGGTAACAGGAAAAATCTATGGATCCATTCATGCGTACCCAAACTCACAGTTCTTAAAATCTTCGTACTCCCATCAAGGTATCTTTAAGGTTCAACTTCCCTGTCCAGTATTCTTAGTGGTGACGTTCTTGCCTCCCCAGGTAAAGGAACTCAATACTCCTGCCTGTCAACGCGTTTCGGCCCTGGCCTGGGCCTTTATCGAGACAAAGGCCCAGGCCAGGGCCGAAACGCGTTGACAGGCAGGAGTATTGAGTTCCTTTACCTGGGGAGGCAAGAACGTCACCACTAAGAATACTGGACAGGGAAGTTGAACCTTAAAGATACCTTGATGGGAGTACGAAGATTTTAAGAACTGTGAGTTTGGGTACGCATGAATGGATCCATAGATTTTTCCTGTTACCTTAAAGATACCTTGATGTGTGTATTATCGCCCCTATGAGTGTGAGTCTTTCGGTACGCTCCACCTAGACATTTATAAGTCTTGAAAAGATACCTTGATGTGTTTACCACCCCGCTTGCGAGTGTGAGTTTTGGGGTACGCTCTATCATTTGATTATATCTACTGTACCAGGCGTAGTTCAAGTGAATCAAGCCTTGGTACTAGAAAAGAAACCTTGATGAGCTTAAAAATATCTGACTATAGTGTGAGTGGGGTACGCACATAATCACTACTAGTCCTTGTATAAAAAGATTGAATAGAAGGAACATACTACACATTGGTGTCTTGTTCTTATATTTCCCCACATGTTGTTATATCCCGGAGAGACCACATCAGTCAAAATCCATTGAAGGATCTACTACAGAAAACTGACAATAAGGGATGTAATGGTGACATTTACATTATAATTGATTTTTATTCTACAAAAGCGCTGTTGGTGTATATACAGATTTCAAATTTGTGTTTTTGAGAGTTGTTTTTGAGGTGTGGTGACACCTCTTGGTATCCGTTATATCAGTAGCTGCTTGGCGCCTGTCCTGGGACACTCCCAAAAAAATCTTTGTTCTAGGATTGTCTATGGGCCTCAAATTGGGGTCCATTAAGGTTCAAATTTCGGCCCTGTCGATTTTCTTCCAGAAAGAATTGGCTTCAGTTCCTGAAGTCCAAGCTTTTGTCAAAGGAGTACTACATATACAGCCCCGGTTGTGCCTCCAGTGGCACCGTGGGATCTCAATGTAGTTTTGGGATTCCTCAAATCCCATTGGTTGAGCCACTCAAATCGGTGGATTTGAAATATCTTACATGGAAAGTGACCATGCTACTGGCCCTGGCTTCGGCCAGGAGAGTGTCAGAATTGGCGGCTTTTTCGTACAAAAGCCATATCTGATTTTCCATTGGGACAGGGCAGAACTGCGGACGCGTCCTCAGTTTCTCCCTAAGGTGGTAACAGCGTTTCACCTGAACCAACCTATTGTAGTGCCTGCGGCTTCTAGCGACTTGGAGGACTCCAAGTTGTTCGACGTTGTCAGAGCCTTAAAAATAAATAAATATATATATATATATATATATATATATATTTCAAGGACGGCTGGAGTCAGAAAGTCTGACTCGCTGTTTATACTGTATGCACCCAACAAGCTGGGTGTTCCTGCGTCTAAGCAGACGATTGCTCGTTGGATTTGTAGCACAATTCAACTTGCGCATTCTGTGGCAGGGCCTGCCACAGCCAAAATCTGTAAATGCCCACTCCACAAGGAAGGTGGGCTCACCTTGGGCGGCTGCCCGAGGGGTCTCGGCATTACAACGCTGCCGAGCAGTTACGTGGTCAGGGGAGAACACGTTTGTAAAATTCTACAAATTTGATACCCTGGCTAAGGAGGACCTGGAGTTCTCTCATTCGGTGCTGCAGAGTCATCCGCACTCTCCCGCCCGTTTGGGAGCTTTGGTATAATCCCCATGGTCCTGACGGAGTCCCCAGCATCCACTTAGGACGTCAGAGAAAATAAGAATTTACTTACCGATAATTCTATTTCTCGTAGTCCGTAGTGGATGCTGGGCGCCCATCCCAAGTGCGGATTGTCTGCAATACTTGTACATAGTTATTGTTACAAAAATCGGGTTATTATTGTTGGAAGCCATCTTTTCAGAGGCTCCTCTGTTATCATGCTGTTAACTGGGTTCAGATCTCAAGTTGTACAGTGTGATTGGTGTGGCTGGTATGAGTCTTACCCGGGATTCAAAATCCTTCCTTATTGTGTACGCTCGTCCGGGCACAGTATCCTAACTGAGGCTTGGAGGAGGGTCATAGGGGGAGGAGCCAGTGCACACCACCTAGTGGTCAAACTTTTAATTTTGTGCCCTGTCTCCTGCGGAGCCGCTATTCCCCATGGTCCTGACGGAGTCCCCAGCATCCACTACGGACTACGAGAAATAGAATTATCGGTAAGTAAATTCTTATTTATTTCTTTATGGTAATACTTGCATTATTACAGCTAGACACAGGCATCAGCTCCTCATGGCTGTTCTTCTTCTCCTTCCTTTCTCTCTGTATCTACTTCCTGATCACATGTCCTTTTGTGCTCCAGGATTCTTAAAGATACACTACCTCATCTTACTATTACAGTACTTGACAATGCCCATAAACTATCCATATACATAAGATACTACAACCCCTATGCGCTGGGATTCCGGCTACCGGCATCGTCTGCTGTCGGATTCCGGCATCGGTATCCTGACCACCGGGATCCCAACCGCCGGTAAATTGATTGCATCCCAATCAGTGGCGGTTCTTGCCACGGGCAAGCGGTACTTTTGCCTGGGGCGCCGCCATCCGGAGGGCACCAGCGCCATCCGGAGGGCGCCGCACCAGGGCAAGATCGGCCACTGTGCCCCCTGCAGTGCCCCGCTGTGCTCCCCACTTTGAAGGGAACCAGACGCGTAGCATCTAGTTTCCCTTCATTGAGACAACCTTAGTTGTGCGGTGCGCGATGACGTCATCGCGCACTGCACAGCAAAGGTCCTCTCCATGAAGGGAAACTAGACGCTACGGTCTAGTTTCCCTTCATGTAGAGGACCTTTGCTGTGCAGTGCGCGATGACGTCATCGCGCACCGCACAGCATAGTGGCACAGACACTAGGGGTCATAATTGACCTCTAGTGTCTATGCTGTTCTATGGGAGAGACGTAATAACGTCTCTCCCATAGATCGAGGAAAGAAGAGAAGAAGAGTGGCGCCGGCGGAGGAGGTCTGCAGCGGTCTAGATCAGGAACGGGGATGGTAAGTATACTTTTTTTTATTTTATTTTTTCTTTCAGCGTCGCTACAGGGGCATAAATGGGGGCGTACCTGACCACGCCTCCATTTGAAGCCATGCCCCTATACTTTGCCCGGGGCGCCACAAGGCCAAGAACCGGCCCTCATCCCAATGGATCATAGATAAAACCTGATGGCCACTCAGACTGCAATATCTGCCATGTTGAATGTTTGTCTGTATTGTTACATGTTAAGTAACTCCTCTCTTTACAGGCATCCAGTATTGGAAACTTTACAGTTACTGCAGAAGGGAAAGGACAAGGAACCTTGACCGTAAGTTTAGTATAGACTTTATAGGCAATTTATTTTCTTTTGTTATGTTTTTGATGAGTGATATAAATGTAACGGCTCAAATGTAAAAACAGAAAGTGTGTTATCCTGGCCACACTCACTATGATATGTTCACATAATTGAAGAATTTGACATAGCATGTTTTCCAAAATTATCAGTAGCCAGATGAAAATAATTAGAGCCCTATCTGACACGTTGGTATAAATAGTATGAAGATGACTAGAAATGACCTAATAGAGCTTGTCTAGTACACAGCCAAGATGACCACTTTCACCAATTTCAGTCTCATCCTATTCTATGTACTGTGTGTTCCATTACTCTTGGCATATGGGGGTCATTCAGACCTGATTGCTCACTAGCTATTTTTTGCAGCGCTGCGATCAGATAGTCGCAGCCCATAGGGGAGTGTATTTTAGCTTTGCAAGTGTGCGATCGCATGTGCAGCCGAGCGGTACAAAAACAGCGTGTGCAGCCGAGCACTAAAAATAGTTTGTGCAGTTTCTGAGTTGCCCAGAACTTACTCAGCCGCTGCGATCACTTCAGCCTGTCAGGTCCCAGAATTGACGCCAGACACCCGCCCTGCAAACGCTTGGGAACGCCTGCGTTTTTCCAACCACTTCCAGAAAACGGTCAGTTGACACCCACAAACGCCCTCTTTCTGTCAATCTCCTTGCGATCGGCTGTGCGAATGGATTCTTCGTTAAATCCATCGCACAGCAACGATCCGCTTTGCACCCATACGACGCGCCTGCACATTGCTGTGCATACGCAAGCGCAGTTATGACCTGATCGCAGCGCAGCAAAAAAATCTAGCGTGCGATCAGGTCTGAATGAACCCCATGGTTTGCTAAGAGTACAGGAAAATCAATTTCAGTAGAACACCCAGGGACTGAGTTCTTTTTTGTGAAACAGATGTAAAAGATGAGGAGCAGGAATCTTTCCCCTGGGCCGTGAACCTTCCAGGAGATGGGAAACTGTAAATACCTACCTACACACACCTACACACACACACACCTACACACACACACACACACACACACACACACGTACACACACGTACACACACGTACACACCTACAGTACTTAAGTATTCTCATTTTTTAAATTGTTCTTCCATGATGTGACATAATGAAGAACAGAACCCTCTATGTAAATCGATATCATCAGACCCTAAACATGTCTTCAGGCATCTTCTACATGCCAGATTCAATACAATGGTATGCCCCCAGTGCCAGATACACATGTCCCCACAGTGCCAACTATGCCCCCAGTGCCAGATACACATGTCCCCACAGTGCCAACTATGCCCCCAGTGCCAAATACACATCTCCCCACAGTGCCAACTATGCCCCCGGTGCCAGATACACATGTCCCCACAGTGCCTGCTATGCCCCCAGTGCAGATACACATGTCCCCACAGTGCCAGATATGCCCACAGTGCAGATACACATATCCCCACACAGTGCCAGATATGCCCCCAGTGCAGATACACACGTCCCCACAGTGCCAGATGTGCCCCCAGTGCAGATACACACGTCCCCACAGTGCCAGATGTGCCCCCAGTGCAGATACACATATCCCCACAGTGCCAGATATGCCCCCAGAGCCAGATATGCCCACAGTGCCAGATATGCCCCCAGTGCAAATACACATGTCCCCACAGTGCCAGATATGGCCCCAGTGCAGATACACATATCCCCACAGTGCTAGATATGCCCCCAGTGCAGATTAGAGATGAGCGCCGGAAATTTTTCGGGTTTTGTGTTTTGGTTTTGGGTTCGGTTCCGCGGCCGTGTTTTGGGTTCGACCGCGTTTTGGCAAAACCTCACCGAATTTTTTTTGTCGGATTCGGGTGTGTTTTGGATTCGGGTGTTTTTTTCAAAAAACCCTAAAAAACAGCTTAAATCATAGAATTTGGGGGTAATTTTGATCCCAAAGTATTATTAACCTCAAAAAACATAATTTACACTCATTTTCAGCCTATTCTGAACACATCACACCTCACAATATTATTTTTAGTCCTAAAATTTGCACCGAGGTCGCTGTGTGAGTAAGATAAGCGACCCTAGTGGCCGACACAAACACCGGGCCCATCTAGGAGTGGCACTGCAGTGTCACGCAGGATGTCCCTTCCAAAAAACCCTCCCCAAACAGCACATGACGCAAAGAAAAAAAGAGGCGCAATGAGGTAGCTGTGTGAGTAAGATTAGCGACCCTAGTGGCCGACACAAACACCGGGCCCATCTAGGAGTGGCACTGCAGTGTCACGCAGGATGTCCCTTCCAAAAAACCCTCCCCAAACAGCACATGACGCAAAGAAAAAAAGAGGCGCAATGAGGTAGCTGACTGTGTGAGAAAGATAAGCGACCCTAGTGGCCGACACAAACACCGGGCCCATCTAGGAGTGGCACTGCAGTGTCACGCAGGATGTCCCTTCCAAAAAACCCTCCCCAAACAGCACATGACGCAAAGAAAAAAAGAGGCGCAATGAGGTAGCTGACTGTGTGAGAAAGATAAGCGACCCTAGTGGCCGACACAAACACCGGGCCCATCTAGGAGTGGCACTGCAGTGTCACGCAGGATGTCCCTTCCAAAAAACCCTCCCCAAACAGCACATGACGCAAAGAAAAAAAGAGGCGCAATGAGGTAGCTGTGTGAGTAAGATTAGCGACCCTAGTGGCCGACACAAACACCGGGCCCATCTAGGAGTGGCACTGCAGTGTCACGCAGGATGTCCCTTCCAAAAAACCCTCCCCAAACAGCACATGACGCAAAGAAAAAAAGAGGCGCAATGAGGTAGCTGACTGTGTGAGAAAGATAAGCGACCCTAGTGGCCGACACAAACACCGGGCCCATCTAGGAGTGGCACTGCAGTGTCACGCAGGATGTCCCTTCCAAAAAACCCTCCCCAAACAGCACATGACGCAAAGAAAAAAAGAGGCGCAATGAGGTAGCTGTGTGAGAAAGATAAGCGACCCTAGTGGCCGACACAAACACCGGGCCCATCTAAGAGTGGCACTGCAGTGTCACGCAGGATGTCCCTTCCAAAAAACCCTCCCCAAACAGCACATGACGCAAAGAAAAATAAAAGAAAAAAGAGGTGCAAGATGGAATTGTCCTTGGGCCCTTCCCACCCACCCTTATGTTGTATAAACAAAACAGGACATGCACACTTTAACCAACCCATCATTTCAGTGACAGGGTCTGCCACACGACTGTGACTGAAATGACGGGTTGGTTTGGACCCCCACCAAAAAAGAAGCAATTAATCTCTCCTTGCACAAACTGGCTCTACAGAGGCAAGATGTCCACCTCATCATCATCCTCCGATATATCACCGTGTACATCCCCCTCCTCACAGATTATCAATTCGTCCCCACTGGAATCCACCATGTCAGCTCCCTGTGTACTTTGTGGAGGCAATTGCTGCTGGTCAATGTCTCCGCGGAGGAATTGATTATAATTCATTTTAATGAACATCATCTTCTCCACATTTTCTGGATGTAACCTCGTACGCCGATTGCTGACAAGGTGAGCGGCGGCACTAAACACTCTTTCGGAGTACACACTTGTGGGAGGGCAACTTAGGTAGAATAAAGCCAGTTTGTGCAAGGGCCTCCAAATTGCCTCTTTTTCCTGCCAGTATAAGTACGGACTGTGTGACGTGCCTACTTGGATGCGGTCACTCATATAATCCTCCACCATTCTATCAATGGTGATAGAATCATATGCAGTGACAGTAGACGACATGTCCGTAATGGTTGTCAGGTCCTTCAGTCCGGACCAGATGTCAGCATCAGCAGTCGCTCCAGACTGCCCTGCATCACCGCCAGCGGGTGGGCTCGGAATTCTGAGCCTTTTCCTCGCAGCCCCAGTTGCGGGAGAATGTGAAGGAGGAGATGTTGACAGGTCGCGTTCCGCTTGACTTGACAATTTTCTCACCAGCAGGTCTTTGAAACCCAGCAGACTTGTGTGCGCCGGAAAGAGAGATCCAAGGTAGGTTTTAAATCTAGGATCGAGCACGGTGGCCAAAATGTAGTGCTCTGATTTCAACAGATTGACCACCCGTGAATCCTTGTTAAGCGAATTAAGGGCTCCATCCACAAGTCCCACATGCCTAGCGGAATCGCTCTGTCTTAGCTCCTCCTTCAATGTCTCCAGCTTCTTCTGCAAAAGCCTGATGAGGGGAATGACCTGACTCAGGCTGGCAGTGTCTGAACTGACTTCACGTGTGGCAAGTTCAAAAGGTTGCAGAACCTTGCACAACGTTGAAATCATTCTCCACTGCGCTTGAGACAGGTGCATTCCACCTCCTATATCGTGGTCAGTTGTATAGGCTTGAATGGCCTTTTGCTGCTCCTCCAACCTCTGAAGCATATAGAGGGTTGAATTCCACCTCGTTACCACCTCCTGCTTCAGATGATGGCAGGGCAGGTTCAGGCGTTTTTGGTGGTGCTCCAGTCTTCTGTACGTGCTGCCTGTACGCCGAAAGTGTCCCGCAATTTTTCTGGCCACCGACAGCATCTCTTGCACGCCCCTGTCGTTTTTTAAAAAATTCTGCACCACCAAATTCAAGGTATGTGCAAAACATGGGACGTGCTGGAATTTGCCCAGATGTAATGCACGCACAATATTGCTGGCGTTGTCCGATGCCACAAATCCACAGGAGAGTCCAATTGGGGTAAGCCATTCCGCGATGATCTTCCTCAGTTGCCGTAAGAGGTTTTCAGCTGTGTGCGTATTCTGGAAACCGGTGATACAAAGCGTAGCCTGCCTAGGAACGAGTTGGCGTTTGCGAGATGCTGCTACTGGTGCCGCCGCTGCTGTTCTTGCGGCGGGAGTCCATACATCTACCCAGTGGGCTGTCACAGTCATATAGTCCTGACCCTGCCCTGCTCCACTTGTCCACATGTCCGTGGTTAAGTGGACATTGGGTACAGCTGCATTTTTTAGGACACTGGTGACTCTTTTTCTGA
Organism: Pseudophryne corroboree; assembly: GCF_028390025.1. Taxonomy (NCBI): domain Eukaryota; kingdom Metazoa; phylum Chordata; class Amphibia; order Anura; family Myobatrachidae; genus Pseudophryne; species Pseudophryne corroboree. Next base: position 58,690,738 of record NC_086449.1, read on the forward strand.
GGTCTGTGTACATTTTCGGTATCGCAACCCTAGAGAAATGGAACCTAGATGGTATTTGGTACCGGGGACACAGTACCTCCAACAAGTCTTTAGTTGGCTCTACAGTAATGATGGATACCGGAACCACGTTTCTCACCACCCAGGATGTCAAGGCCTCAGTTATCCGCTTTGCAGTAGGATGACTGCTGTGATATTTAATCTTCCTCGCAAATGACTGTTGGACAGTCAATTGCTTGGTGGAAGTAGTAAAAGTGGTCTTACGACTTCCTCTCTGGGATGACCATCGACTCCCAGCAGCAACAACAGCAGCGCCAGCAGCAGTAGGCGTTACACGCAAGGATGCATCGGAGGAATCCCAGGCAGGAGAGGAATCGTCAGAATTGCCAGTGACATGGCCTGCAGGACTATTGGCATTCCTGGGGAAGGAGGAAATTGACACTGAGGGAGTTGGTGGGGTGGTTTGCGTGAGCTTGGTTACAAGAGGAAGGGATTTACTGGTCAGTGGAGTGCTTCCGCTGTCACCCAAAGTTTTTGAACTTGTCACTGACTTATTATGAATGCGCTGCAGGTGACGTATAAGGGAGGATGTTCCGAGGTGGTTAACGTCCTTACCCCTACTTATTACAGCTTGACAAAGGGAACACACGGCTTGACACCTGTTGTCCGCATTTCTGGTGAAATACCTCCACACCGAAGAGCTGATTTTTTTGGTATTTTCACCTGGCATGTCAACGGCCATATTCGTCCCACGGACAACAGGTGTCTCCCCGGGTGCCTGACTTAAACAAACCACCTCACCATCAGAATCCTCCTTGTCAATTTCCTCCCCAGCGCCAGCAACACCCATATCCTCCTCATCCTGGTGGACTTCAACACTGACATCTTCAATCTCACTATCAGGAACTGGACTGCGGGTGCTCCTTCCAGCACTTGCAGGGGGCGTGCAAATGGTGGAAGGCGCATGCTCTTCACATCCAGTGTTGGGAAGGTCAGGCATCGCAACCGACACAATTGGACTCTCCTTGTGGATTTGGGATTTCGAAGAACGCACAGTTCTTTGCTGTGCTTTTGCCAGCTTGAGTCGTTTCATTTTTCTAGCGAGAGGCTGAGTGCTTCCATCCTCATGTGAAGCTGAACCACTAGCCATGAACATAGGCCAGGGCCTCAGCCGTTCCTTGCCACTCCGTGTGGTAAATGGCATATTGGCAAGTTTACGCTTCTCCTCCGACAATTTTAGTTTAGGTTTTGGAGTCCTTTTTTTTCTGATATTTGGTGTTTTGGATTTGACATGCTCTGTACTATGACATTGGGCATCGGCCTTGGCAGACGACGTTGCTGGCATTTCATCGTCTCGGCCATGACTAGTGGCAGCAGCTTCAGCACGAGGTGGAAGTGGATCTTGATCTTTCCCTAATTTTGGAACCTCAACTTTTTTGTTCTCCATATTTTATAGGCAGAACTAAAAGGCACCTCAGGTAAACAATGGAGATGGATGGATTGGATACTAGTATACAATTATGGACGGACTGCCACGGTTAGGTGGTATAAAAAAACCACGGTTAGGTGGTATATATTATAATAATAATAATACAATTATGGATGGACGGACTGCCTGCCGACTGCCGACACAGAGGTAGCCACAGCCGTGAACTACCGCACTGTACACTGGTTGATAAAGAGATAGTAGTATACTCGTAACAACTAGTATGACACTATGACGACGGTATAAAGAAAGAAATAAAAATACCACGGTTAGGTGGTATATATTATAATAATAATACAATTATGGATGGACGGACTGCCTGCCGACTGCCGACACAGAGGTAGCCACAGCCGTGAACTACCGCACTGTACACTGGTTGATAAAGAGATAGTAGTATACTCGTAACAACTAGTATGACACTATGACGACGGTATAAAGAAAGAAAAAAAAAAAACCACGGTTAGGTGGTATATATTATAATAATAATACAATTATGGATGGACGGACTGCCTGCCGACTGCCGACACAGAGGTAGCCACAGCCGTGAACTACCGCACTGTACACTGGTTGATAAAGAGATAGTAGTATACTCGTAACAACTAGTATGACACTATGACGACGGTATAAAGAATGAAAAAAAAAACACGGTTAGGTGGTATATATTATAATAATAATACAATTATGGATGGACGGACTGCCTGCCGACTGCCGACACAGAGGTAGCCACAGCCGTGAACTACCGCACTGTACACTGGTTGATAAAGAGATAGTAGTATACTCGTAACAACTAGTATGACACTATGACGACGGTATAAAGAATGAAAAAAAAACCACGGTTAGGTGGTATATATTATAATAATAATACAATTATGGATGGACGGACTGCCTGCCGACTGCCGACACAGAGGTAGCCACAGCCGTGAACTATCGCACTGTACACTGGTTGATAAAGAGATAGTAGTATACTCGTAACAACTAGTATGACACTATGACGACGGTATAAAGAATGAAAAAAAAACCACGGTTAGGTGGTATATATTATAATAATAATACAATTATGGATGGACGGACTGCCTGCCGACTGCCGACACAGAGGTAGCCACAGCCGTGAACTACCGCACTGTACACTGGTTGATAAAGAGATAGTAGTATACTCGTAACAACTAGTATGACACTATGACGACGGTATAAAGAATGAAAAAAAAACCACGGTTAGGTGGTATATATTATAATAATAATACAATTATGGATGGACGGACTGCCTGCCGACTGCCGACACAGAGGTAGCCACAGCCGTGAACTACCGCACTGTACACTGGTTGATAAAGAGATAGTAGTATACTCGTAACAACTAGTATGACACTATGACGACGGTATAAAGAAAGAAAAAAAAATACCACAGTTAGGTGGTATATATTATAATAATAATACAATTATGGATGGACGGACTGCCTGCCGACTGCCGACACAGAGGTAGCCACAGCCGTGAACTACCGCACTGTACACTGGTTGATAAAGAGATAGTAGTATACTCGTAACAACTAGTATGACACTATGACGACGGTATAAAGAATGAAAAAAAAACCACGGTTAGGTGGTATATATTATAATAATAAATAATACAATTATGGATGGACGGACTGCCTGCCGACTGCCGACACAGAGGTAGCCACAGCCGTGAACTACCGCACTGTACACTGGTTGATAAAGAGATAGTAGTATACTCGTAACAACTAGTATGACACTATGACGACGGTATAAAGAATGAAAAAAAAACCACGGTTAGGTGGTATATATTATAATAATAATACAATTATGGATGGACGGACTGCCTGCCGACTGCCGACACAGAGGTAGCCACAGCCGTGAACTACCGCACTGTACACTGGTTGATAAAGAGATAGTAGTATACTCGTAACAACTAGTATGACACTATGACGGTATAAAGAATGAAAAAAAAAACACGGTTAGGTGGTATATATTATAATAATAATACAATTATGGATGGACGGACTGCCTGCCGACTGCCGACACAGAGGTAGCCACAGCCGTGAACTACCGCACTGTACACTGGTTGATAAAGAGATAGTAGTATACTCGTAACAACTAGTATGACACTATGACGACGGTATAAAGAAAGAAAAAAAAATACCACAGTTAGGTGGTATATATTATAATAATAATACAATTATGGATGGACGGACTGCCTGCCGACTGCCGACACAGAGGTAGCCACAGCCGTGAACTACCGCACTGTACACTGGTTGATAAAGAGATAGTAGTATACTCGTAACAACTAGTATGACACTATGACGGTATAAAGAATGAAAAAAAAAACACGGTTAGGTGGTATATATTATAATAATAATACAATTATGGATGGACGGACTGCCTGCCGACTGCCGACACAGAGGTAGCCACAGCCGTGAACTACCGCACTGTACACTGGTTGATAAAGAGATAGTAGTATACTCGTAACAACTAGTATGACACTATGACGACGGTATAAAGAAAGAAAAAAAAATACCACAGTTAGGTGGTATATATTATAATAATAATACAATTATGGATGGACGGACTGCCTGCCGACTGCCGACACAGAGGTAGCCACAGCCGTGAACTACCGCACTGTACACTGGTTGATAAAGAGATAGTAGTATACTCGTAACAACTAGTATGACACTATGACGGTATAAAGAATGAAAAAAAAACCACGGTTAGGTGGTATATATTATAATAATAATACAATTATGGATGGACGGACTGCCTGCCGACTGCCGACACAGAGGTAGCCACAGCCGTGAACTACCGCACTGTACACTGGTTGATAAAGAGATAGTAGTATACTCGTAACAACTAGTATGACACTATGACGACGGTATAAAGAAAGAAAAAAAAATACCACGGTTAGGTGGTATATATTGTAATACAATTATGGATGGACGGACTGCCTGCCGAGTTCCGACTGCCGACACAGAGGTAGCCACAGCCGTGAACTACCGCACTGTACTGTGTCTGCTGCTAATATAGACTGGTTGATAAAGAGATAGTATACAATACATACAACAATATACTACTATACTGGTGGTCAGGCACTGGTCACCACTAGTCACACTGGCAGTGGCACTCCTGCAGCAAAAGTGTGCACTGTTTAATTTTAAATTAATATAATATTATGTACTCCTGGGGGCTCCTGCTATAACAACCTGCAGTGCTCCCCAGTCTCCCCCACAATTATTATAAGCTTTGCCTTTTATACATTGATGTGCAGCACACTGGGCTGAGCTGAGTGCACACAGACTGAGTCACACTGTGTGACTGGCTGCTGCTGTGTATCGTTTTTTTTCAGGCAGAGAACGGATATAGCAGAGAACGGATATATTATATTAAAATAAATAAAAGTTAACTAACAACAACTGCACTGGTCACTGTGGTAAACTCTGTCTGACTCTGCACAATCTCTCTCTCTCTCTTCTAATCTAATTTCTAATGGAGAGGACGCCAGCCACGTCCTCTCCCTATCAATCTCAATGCACGTGTGAAAATGGCGGCGACGCGCGGCTCCTTATATAGAATCCGAGTCTCGCGAGAATCCGACAGCGTCATGATGACGTTCGGGCGCGCTCGGGTTAACCGAGCAAGGCGGGAGGATCCGAGTCTGCTCGGACCCGTGAAAAAAACATGAAGTTCGTGCGGGTTCGGTTTCAGAGAAACCGAACCCGCTCATCTCTAGTGCAGATACACATATCCCCACAGTGCCAGATATGCCCCCCAGTGCAGATACACATATCCCCACAGTGCCAGATATGCCCCCCAGTGCAGATACACATATCCCCACAGTGCCAGATATGCCCCCCAGTGCAGATACACATATCCCCACAGTGCCAGATATGACCACAGTGCCAGATACACATATCCTCTCAGTGCCTCCCCCCCTCCCAAAGTGCTGATCACTGCGCTGCTGCTGTGAGGGTAGGAGAGTGCAGCGTGCGCCTCTCTTGCCCCTCTGTCTCTGGCAGCGGTGTCTATCTTCAATTCGGCAGCTCGTGGTCTAGCAGCCAATCAGGAGCCTTAGCTGCCGGTCCACAAGCTCTGATTGGCTCATGGACCGGCATCGAATTGAAGATAGACACTGCCGCCGGAGAGCTTAGAAATCTATGCGGCGTGTGCCGGGCTGTGTGTGCACTGTGTCGGGCAGCGGTGGCCGGGAGCAGATCGAGCCACAGACGGAGAATAAAAGAGCTGCATGGCCACCCATGATCTAGCTCACTGTAATTATCATTAAACAGCCTCTCTAGGATTCTATAATGCTATGTCTCCAATCGCAGCTAGTGTACTTGATTAGTGTTCCCTAAATCTCCTAATCCTGATCTCCTGTATTATGATATACTGTAGAAGTAGCAATAACAATATATTGCTGTAGAATTAGAACATGGATAACGGCTACTGCTTGCCTACAGCTGTTTCACCATTAGGGCTTTCTCAAGGCATCACTAGCTGATCACTAAGATCACTGTCCCTGCATGCAATAATTATTTATACATCCATGCGATGTAATCCATAACCGCATTGCGGATTGGGTCGATTTTATCACCTCACATCCCCATCCTCAGATGCAGATAGTGATAAATCGGCCCCTTAGAGAGGAGCCATGAAGTGAGTCAGTGCCCTGATTTGGGGCTAGGGTGTTTTTGTTTTGAGTGAGGATTCTGCCTAGACACTACACCACATACACCCCTCTACCGAGCCAATTACCCCACATCCTCACGAGCGGAACATCTTTTTATTATATACTTTAACAGCTGTGATATACATGTTTTTATATGAGAAGAAAAATATATGTCCTATATCTATATGCTTATAGCATCAATTTTATTAGAATTACCTTTTACAGAATAGTCTGTAGAGGTTGTCTGGGATGGTGGTGTCCACAAGCTTGGGAAGACCTCCAGTTGTGGGTGTCCACATTGTGGGTGGGATGCAATGAAGTCCGAGTTTGGCGAACATTTTTAGAAAGGGGCAATCAGATACGAGGCTAAACCATCCCTTGTAAATGATTGCCCCTTTAAAAAAAAAAAAAGTCAGAGTTTGTCCAGCATCCAGCTTGGTCGCTGAACCCGGACTTCATTACATCCCACCCTATGTATTCTGCCCCTGTCAGGGCAGAGTAAGAAGAGGCAAAATACTAGCTGTACAGTATGCAGCAATGTATATTTCATCAATCTGAAATAGTTATAGGAAAATAATTAATTTACAGTCGCCACAAACCGCATCATATCATTGATACTACTGACTGTTGTATATGGCATTATGTAATTTCTGCTGTCTTTATCTCTCCAGGTGTTTTCTGTGTATTACGGTATTGAGACAGAAACGGAGAAGGAATGTAATAACTTTGATCTATCGGTAACAATTAGGGATGAGCCTGGAGGTGAGTATAAGTGTGCTTATAATTGTTATTTTGCAACATGTATCTGTATTGCTGGGAATACATACACTTTACCGGCGGCTAGGACCCAGACAGCGGGATCCCAGCCACCAGTATACCAGCAGCGGGGCGAGCGCTAGAAAGCTGTGCTCGCCGTGGGTTATAGTCTCCCTCTACGGGTATCGTGGACCCCAACAGAAGGAGAAAAGCCTGTGGTGCCGGTATTCTGGCGGCGACATCTCACCGCCTGTCGGGATTCCGGCGTTGGCATTGTGACTACTGGGATCCTGACAGGTGGTCTTGTGATTGCCTCCCGTTGTGCTGTACAGATGAGACATAAGTTATATCTGGAACCAGTGGTAGAATTTGCACTAGGCATGGTCCATGGGGTCCCACTTTCTGGAAGCGGCAGAGCAGATCCCTTGCATCAGAGCCACATAAGACCTGTACTATGGAGATTGGGTGATTCCTTTTTTATTACCACTTTTTGTATTTTGCAAGTAGCAGGAGATGTTTACGGGTAGTGAGTTGTGGTGCAGGAGGTGGGGGTAAGGTTGCACCTGCCTCGACTATCCGAAGGCGCTAGGATCAGCCCTGACATAAAAGGGGACGGAGCTCTCAGCGGCATGACGTTAATGTGACAGGCAGTTACTGCTGCTGAACTGTCCGCAGACCTTTCAGCGCAACACACAAAGATCTAGCATACAGGTAAGTACAGTACAGTGCAATATAACCCATACTTGTCTACATTGAAAAACTCCTCTCCAGGAGAAGCCCATAGATGGAATTCCGTAAGAAATCCTGACTGTTGAGATCCCGGCGGTTGAAATACTGATGCCGGAATCCCAACAGTTGGAATCCCGACATCAAGCTCAGCATGTCCCCTTGCAGGCTCACTGCGCTCGCCACGCTTTTGGCCGGATGGCGATCTTAGATCACCACACTAATCTATTCCCCCTCGGGTGGTGGTGTGGACCACCACCCAAGTGAGCATTCCGGCGGCGCTTAGGATTTCCACCGCCAGCATTTTAACAGGTGTCCAGATTCCGGCGTCGTAATTTCGACCACCGGGATCCCTTCGGTCGGGAAATTAACTGCTTCCCAACCAGCTGTAACCTGCTGTGAGTTTTGGTTGAGCTTGGAATCATGGTCGGGATAGTTCCATTAGCTCTGGGTGGTCAAAACTAGTGCTGGGAATGTCAAATTGGGGGAACCCCATGTCCTTTGTCCCCCAATTTTTGCAATACTAGACTAAGCAGAAGCACTAGGGCTGGTTCTGTTTAGAGGAGGAGACCCTACACTTTTTTTAGTTTAGTTTTTTATTTTTAACAACTTTTACAAATTTTCAGATATCTCACTGGCCGCTGGACTGACCATAGTTTGTCAAATTATTCTGCCGTGATTCCGGCGAGCTTCATACTTGCTATCACATACCATGGGCACTAGGGATTTCTCTGCAAGGGTGCAGGGGAAAAGAAAAGATTCCTTTGTGGGGGCACGCGTAGTAAAACTATTTTTTCAAAAATGAAAGAAAACAGATTCAAACGTAGTTTTTAATAATTTCAGTAAAATTCAGATCTAGCAACAGTCAGATCTAGGGGGAAGTGTAATAGGGTGTGAGAATCAGAAAGAGAGAGATTTTGGTCAAATTCTACTGTTTTTTTTTTAAAGTGGCAATCATGGGAAAATCAGCCTGGTTTTGCCATGTAAATGATTGCCACTTTAAAAAAACAGGAAAATTTGACCAAAATTACTCTTACTTTCTGATTCTCACACCCTATTGCATTTCTCCCCTCGTGTTAAAGAAATATATGATCACAGTTCAATTTTAATAGAACTATTGATAGGAGCAATATTACTGATGTGATCCTTCAGGTATTGTGTTAGTTAAATCAGGGTGACAATATAAAATGGCACAATGAAACAAATTAGCATTTCATATCCAATTCTAAAGCATCATGGAATATACTGTTAATAAATAAATATTTGATATTTCATGAGAACATACTGAAAAAAATTACTTTAAACATTTCTGACTCAGGTATACAGAATAGCAAAAGGAGGAAAAAAAAAGTTTCCCACTTTGAACACCAGATATCAGCGTTGTTCCTGGTTTTAAGATGTTTTAACCACTTAATTTGCATGGTCAGATCACATGCGACCACACCGCCCCCCTGTGTCCCCCAGTTTTTTATGAGGCGATCCATTCTGCAGATGTGCATAATATAATTTTTTTAATATTTAAAAAAAAATACTTTTAAAAACGATATTTACATTTTTTTTAAAAATACTGTACACAATGTTATGAATGGTTTTGAAGGGAAAAATTGTCAGGTAAGTAGTTAAGATCAGGTAGCAGTTTGCACAAATGTTATTTAAAGCAGATATACTGTAAGCTTTTTATATATAGCATGGCATTAGTGTTGTCTCTACCACACATATTCATACAGTAGTATCATCAATACTGTCTACTTGCAAGTGTACAGAAAAGAATGATGGTCTATTGCAGGACATAGAACTGAGTACATTTACAGTATATTGGTACATAAGAAAGAGCTGACCTGTACTAGGATCTCTGTTATTTCTGCTTTCCAGTTGTTTGCCTCAAGGGCATTGGATGATGAATGAGAGAATACCTGATAGCTTTCCATGATAAAAAGTATAGAAAACATAAAACGCTTCTTCTTTCTGTATATATATTAACCCCTAGGGCTCCCTGTTGCCAAGCTCTTGTTATTTCCAATCCAACTGTAGAGGCATTTAATAATCCAATCCTGTACAGAAGTCAAGTGATTGATGTGTCATGAGCCTATCACAGTGATAGTGTTAGTCAGAAACATACCAAACACATATTTTATCTCCCAATTTAAAGGGATATGTGTTTAGCCAATCATATAGAAAATAAACCCCAGTGTTTTATGGTCCAAGAGCCTATCACAGTAATCGGGCCAGTCATAGTACATGTATTGTTTACCTATTAGGTATCTGTTAAAGGGATCTGGAGATCTGGGGATAAAGTCTCCAGATACATGTTATTACTATCTCCCAGTCATTACTATGCCAGTATTTGTAGATGTACATTAGGTGTCCTAGTGATGTGTGGTGGGAGTGTGTGGATCATTAGGATGATTCCCTGATGTCACCACCAGATTACACACTTCCGACGGTGATGTTGGCATGGACACTATGATCTGGAATATCAGCAAATGCATACCAGACAGTGGCAGAGCCTACTTGGCATTTGCACTAGTGAGAGGGGGCCAAATGTAGACTGTGCATGGACCCCCTCCTCTCTTAATCCACCACTACATGTGCACCACACATCCTGCAGCTGTTATGGATGTGCCAGTGGCTGGACTCTTTGCTGGGTAATGCTAGCACCATCTTGAGATGGGATTAGTTAGCACTGAAACATTTGTTACTTGATAAGCTAACCTATAGAGATACAGTGTATGTAAATGGAATTAAACACATATAACATGGTAGAAACCAGTTATTTCTCATTAGTTTACCATTTGGTCCAATTGCAGAAGCTGAGAACTACACTCCCCCCCCCCCCCCCCCCCCAAAAAAAAAATAATGTCAGCTTTTAATTGACTCCATCATCAACAGAGAGTTGGGATTCAATAGGTGGCAGATAAGCAGTAAATTAAAGGGGTTGTTCTAGTTTCATAGAACATCATCAGATCTATCCAAATGTATGTAAAGTAGGGAATGGAGTTATAATTTCACAGTGCATTATCAGAAAGGAACATGACAATAAAAAGAGGGAAGGGGGGGGTAGGCAGATTATGATAAAGATAGTAGCAAAGCATTGGCAAACACAGAGAACTAAAGGATAAAGTTATAATTGGATACCAGGGAAAATATTGGGATAGCAGGGCAAGGAGAAAGATCTGACATTTGTGCAGTGACATTATGTAGGAGTGAACATAATTTAAGACTCTAACAAACTTTCCATGCAGCTAAGAAGCCAGACGATTCTATATCATCCGTCTCCATTGAGATCTGCACCAAGTAAGTCAAAGATTTACTAATAGAGCTAAATTCTAGTTTTACTTAGACTGATAAACTTAGATATTTCCTTGGAGAAAGAGATCTCCTATGATCCAATGATGTTTATTTTTTCCAAACTACTTTATGTTACAAGAAACAAAATAAAAAAGGATCTTAATGGATTTTATAATTTACCTAATGATTGGTCTTCAAAGAGCGGAATACACCTGAGTGTCTGTAACTTTTCTTGCAGATTCCTTGGTACTCAGGATACCACCATGTCCATCCTGGAGATTTCTATGATGAGCGGCTATTCCCCATCTATCGATGGTCTCAAAGCGGTGAGATCCAAAGCCAGAAAACTATTATACCTCATATGGATATCAAGGTCCCATTAAATAGCTTCAAGCCCCTCTCACAAAATAGACAATATTTTATCCTATCAATTTAAACATTATTTTTGAGAATTTTACAGAGAAAAACATGAAAGACAAAATATTGAGTGACATTTTTTAAAGGGTAATTTATTCAAACATGCATTTATTATGGGGTGGGGTTTAGTTAGGCTTGTTTCCAAAATTGCTAATCAATTTATTAAACAGCTTATACTTAACCCACAGGTAAATAAGAGTTGGTGCGCGCCAAATGCGCGTGCCCCAAAATAGGGGCGTAGCTTCATAGGTAAGGGGCGTGGCCATAGTAGATTTGCCCCTAGTAGTTGTGCCCCCTGTAGCTGTGCCCCCAGTAGTTGTGCCCTCAGTAGATGTGCCCTCAGTAGATGTGCCCTCAGTAGATGTGCCCCCAGTAGATGTGCCCCCAGTAGATGTGCCCCCAGTAGATGTGCCCCCAGTAGATTTGCCCCCCAGTAGATTTGCCCCCCAGTAGTTGTGCCTCCTGTAGCTGTGCCCCCTGCAGTTGTGCCCCCAGTAGCGCAGCTTACAAATACAAAAAAAAGACCCCACAATACTGACCAGCCCCGCTCCTGCTACCCGACCGCTGCTGCGCTGCCCTTTGTCTCTGGCTGCCCGTTCCTCTCTGTGGGAGACGTGTCATGACATCTCTCCCATAGCAGTGCCGCACAGACATTAGAGGTCAGTTAGGACCGCTAGCGTATGACAGTGGCGCCGGCTGCAGCTGGGGAGTGGGATGCGGGGCGCAGGTGGGTGGCTGACGCCTGCTTGCCCATGCCTAGAACCGCTCCTGACTTTGGTGAAGAAACTTATTCTAGACAAATGGATAACAGATCAGCATCTTCTATTAGGGAATTGCAGACTACCATTCTAGACCATATTTACTTTGATAGGCACAATGCACTTTCTGATACTGAAAATAGTGTGAAACTATTCCACAAGAATTGTGAGACTTATCTTCTAGCCCTGCCTGTCCCGTTACAAATCACTATTGATAAAATGTTTGAAAATACTACTTGGTTTCTCCTTCAGGTTACTTAATCTTTTACAATATTACTGCAGTTCCAGGCTTTTACATTTAGAACTCTATAACTGCTTAAATGAATGAGAAATAAGCAGGCTAAAAATCCCCACCCTTGACCGGGGCAAACACAGGATTCGTAATGGGGGTTTCCTTCTAGGTGTGTGTGTGTGTGTGTGTCTCTCTCTCTCTCTCTCTCTATATATATATATATATATATATATATATATATATATATCTCTTACGTCCTAGAGGATGCTGGGGACTCCGTAAGGACCATGGGGTATAGATGGGCTCCGCAGGAGACATGGGCACTATAAAGAACTTAGTATGGGTGTGCACTGGCTCCTCCCTCTATGCCCCTCCTCCAGACCTCAGTTAGATCCTGTGCCCAGAGGAGATAGGGTGCATTACAGAGGAGCTCTCCTGAGTTTCTCTGATAAAAGAATTTTGTTAGGTTTTTTATTTTCAGGGAGCACTGCTGGCAACAGGCTCCCTGCGTCGTGGGACTGAGGGGAGAGAAGCAGACCTACTTAAATGATAGGCTCTGCTTCTTAGGCTACTGGACACCATTAGCTCCAGAGGGAGTCGGAACGCAGGTCTCACCCTGCCGTTCGTCCCAGAGCCGCGCCGCCGTCCTCCTCGCAGAGCCGGAAGATAGAAGCCGGGTGAGTATTAGAAGAAAAGAACACTTCAAGGCGGCAGAAGACTTCAGATCTTCACAGAGGTAAGCGCGCAGCGGTAACCGCTGCGTGCCATTGCTCCCACACAACACACACAGAGCAGGCACAGATGGGTGCAGGGCACAGGGGGGGCGCCCTGGGCAGCAATAAACCTCAAGGCTGGCATATTGGTATACATTAGGCTGCGGAGGCAGTAAATAGTAAAACCCCGCCATTTTTTGCAATTTAGAGCGGGACCGAAGCCCGCCGCTGGAGGGGGCGGAGCTTGATCCCTTAGCACTAACTAGCACCATTTTCTCCACAGAAGCTGCAGAGACGCTGGCTCCCCGGACTCTCCCCTGCTGAACACGGATCAGAGGGCTGAAAAAGAGGAGGGAGGCACATCTATTGGCGCAGTGAGTTTGTTTATTATAACTGAGGTTGTTTATTATAACTGAAAAGCGCTATCTGGTGTTATTCCAGTATAAGGGGCACTGGGTGTGTGCTGGCATACTCTCTCTCTGTCTCTCCAAAGGGCCTTGTTGGGGAATTGTCCCCTTATAGTTATATCCCGGTGTGTGTGGGGTGTCAGTGCATGCGTGTCGGTATGTTTTAAGCGGAAGGCTCGTCCAAGGAGGAGGTGGAGCAGATGAGTAGTGAGTTCCCGTCGGAGATGCCGACTCAAGAGTGGATGGATATGTGGCATATGTTAAATGCAAGTGTGGCATCATTACGTAAGAGACTGGACAAAGCAGAGTCCAGGGAGACAACAGGGGGTCAATCCACAGGTTGGACCGACTCACAGGGCCCTTCAGGGTCTCAGAAACGTCCCTTGTCACAAATAGTAGACACGGATACCGACACAGAGTCTGACTCCAATGTCGACTACGATGAAGCTAGAGTGCACCCTAGGGTGACAAAAAGTATTCAGTGTATGATAATTGCAATAAAGGATGTTTTGCATATCACTGATGAACCCTCTATTCCCGACACGAGGGTACACATGTTTAAGGGGAAGAAGCAAATAGTAACCTTTCCCCCATCTCATGAACTTAATGAGTTATTTGAGAAGGCTTGGGAAACTCCAGATAAGAAACTGCAGATTTCCAAAAGGATTCTTATGGCGTACCCTTTCCTTACGCAGGACAGGGTACATTGGGAATCCTCTCCCAGAGTGGACATGGCTTTAACACGCCTGTCCAAAAAGGTGGCGCTGCCGTCTCCAGACACGGCGGCCCTCAAGGATCCTGCAGACCGCAGGCAGGAGACTACTTTAAAGTCTATTTATACACATACTAGTGCTTTGCTCAGACCGGCAATTGCGTCGGCATGGGTATGTAGCGCAGTTGCAGCTTGGACAGATACCTTGTCAGCTGACCTTGATACCCTAGATAGGGATACCGTTTTATTAACTTTAGCCCATATTAAGGATGCGGCCTTATATATGAGAGACGCTCAAAGAGACATTGGATTGCTGGGTTCCAGAGCCAATGCCATGGCTATTTCTGCGAGACGAGCCTTATGGACCCGCCAATGGACGGGTGATGCGGACTCAAAAAAGCATATGGAGGTTTTACCTTACAAGGGTGAAGTGTTGTTTGGGGAGGGGCTTCGCGACCTGGTTTCCACAGCTACAGTGGGTAAATTTACCTTTTGTTCCCCAACAGCAAAAGAAAACTCCACAGTATCAGATGCAGTCCTTTTGGTCGCAAAAGACCAGAAGAGGTCGGGGCTCCTCCTTCTTTGCCAGAGGTAAGGGTAGAGGAAAAAGAACACCTGCTTCGGCTGGTTCCCAGGAGCAGAAGTCCTCCCCGGCTTCTACTAAATCCACCGCATGACGCTGGGGCTCCCCTACGGGAGTCCGCACCGGTGGGGGCACACCTTCGACTCTTCAGCCAGGTCTGGGTTCGGTCAGACGTGGATCCTTGGCCGATGGAAATTGTTTCCCAAGGCTACAGGCTGGAATTCGAAGTGGTGCCCCCTCGCCGATTTTTCAAGTCGTCCTTACCAGCTTCTCCTCCAGAGAGGGAAGTAGTGTTAACTGCAATTCAAACGCAAGTGATTGTCAGGGTTCCCCTGAGCCAACAGGGAAAAGGATATTATTCGACCCTATTTGTGGTCCCGAAGCCGGATGGTTCGGTCAGACCCATTTTAAATCTAAAATCCCTAAACCTGTACTTGAAACGATTCAAATTCAAGATGGAATCGCTCCGAGCTGTAATATCCAGCGCAGAAAAGGAGTCACAATTATCCCATACTTGGACGATCTCCTGATAAAGGCGAAATCCAGAGATCAATTGCTGAGGAGCGTGTCGCTCTCCCTGAGAGTGCTCCAAAAGCACGGTTGGATTCTCAATCTGCCAAAGTCGCAATTGGTTCCAACGACTCGACTATCGTTCCTAGGCATGATACTGGACACGGAACGAAAGAAGGTTTTTCGCCCGTCGGAAAAAGCCCAGGACCTCCAGAACATGGTCAGAGACCTGCTAAAGTCAAAAAGAGTGTCAGTTCATCAATGCACTCGAGTTCTGGGAAAAATGGTGGCCTCATACGAGGCCATTCCATTTGGCAGGTTTCATGCAAGGACGTTTCAGTGGACTTCTGGACAAGTGGTCCGGGTCTCATTTACAAATACATCAGAAAATAACACTGTCCCCCAGGGTGTCTCTCCTATGGTGGCTGCAAAGTGCTCACCTTCTAGAGCAGCGTTTTTCAACCGCTGTGCCGCGGCACACTAGTGTGCCGTGAGCGGTTGCCAAGTGTGCCGCTGCCCACCAGAGATGCCCGCTGCCACCACCCACCAGAGATGCCGTCGCCTGTCAGGGGTACCACCGCTGTCACTAGCTGTCTCGGGCAGCGCTGTCCTCTTCCGAAAGCCGGCCCATGACCTATGACTCATAGGTCTCACACGCCACGTAGCCTTGCCGCCCGCCCACTGCTGCTCCGTGCTGCAGGACTCCGGAGTCTCCATGCCTTCTCAACGCTCCTCAGTCCTCACTGCTCGCGCCACAGGCTGAGGAGAGGAAGAGCTTTTATACAGCCACAGGTTAAATTCAAATAATCATGTTTTTATTTATGTATGGAATTACTGGGGAGGGGGGGGGAGTAGGCTATGTGGGGAATTACTGGGGGGGCAGGCTGTGTGTGGCATTACTGGGGCAGCAGGCTATGTGTGGAATTCTTGGGGGGAAAGGCTATATGTGGCATTACTGGGGGGGGGGGCAGGCTATGTGTGGAATTACTGGGGGGAGGGGGGCAGGCTATGTGGGGAATTACTGTGGGGGGCAGGCTGCATGTGGCATTACTAGGGGGACAGGCTATGTATGGAATTACTGGGGGGGCGGGCTATGTGGGGAATTACTGGGGGGGGGCAGGGTGTGTGTGGAATTACTGGGGGGGCAGGCTATGTGGGGAATTACTGGGGGGGCAGGCTGTGTGTGGCATTACTGGGGGGACAGGCTATGTATGGAATTACTGAGGGGGCAGGCTATGTGGGGAATTACTGGGGGAGGCAGGCTGTATGTGGCATTACTGTGGGGGACAATATGTTTTATTACTGCAGGGAGCCAATGTACTTTATTACTGTGGGGAGCAATGTGCTTCATTATTGTGGGGGCCAATGTGCTTTATTACTGTGGACGACAATGTATTTTATTACTGTGAGGGTGAAAGCATTAGTTTTGTTACAGTGTGGGCCAATATATGTTGAGATTTGTTATTATATATTATATTTGCTTTAAAAAAAAAACTGATGGTGTGCCTTGGCAATTTTAAAATCTTGATCAGTGTGCCACGAGTTTAAAAAGGTTGAAAATCACTGTTCTAGAGGGTCGCAGGTTCGGCATTCAGGACTGGGTTCTGGTGACCACGGACGCGAGCCTCCGAGGATGGGGAGCAGTCACCCAAGGAAGACATTTTCAGGGACTATGGTCAAGCCAGTAGTCTTGTCTGCACATCAACGTGCTGGAATTAAAGACCATATACAACGGCCTTCGATAAGCGGAGAATCTTCTTCGCAAACCTACCGGTTCTGATTCAATCAGACAATGTCACAGTCGTGGCTCATGTGAACCGCCAAGGCGGGACAAGGAGCAGAGTCGCGATGGCGGAAGCCACCAGGATTCTTCACTGGACGGAAAATCACGTAAGAGCTCTGTCAGCTGTCTTCATTCCGGGAGTGGACAACTGGGAAGCAGACTTCCTCAGCAGGCACGATCTCCATCCAGGAGAGTGGGGACTTCATCAAGAAGTCTTTGCAGAGATAATGGGTCTCTGGGGAATTCCTCACATAGACATGATGGCGTCACGCCTCAACAAGAAGCTTCGGAGGTATTGTGCCAGGTCCCGGGACCCTTAGGCGACAGCAGTAGACGCCCTGGTAACACCATGGGTGTTTCAGTCGGTTTATGTGTTTCCTCCTCTTCCTCTCATCGCAAAAGTTTATAAGATCATAAGACAAAAAAAGAGTACAGGCAATACTCATTGTTCCAGACTGGCCTCGAAGGGCCTGGTACTCAGATCTTCAGGAAATGCTCACAGAAGATCCTTGGCCTCTTCCTCTCAGGGAGGATCTGTTGCAGCAGGGGCCCTGCGTGTTCCAAGTCTTACCGCGGTTACGTTTGATGGCATGACAGTTGAACGCCGGATCCTAGCTGGGAAGGGTATTCCGGAGGAAGTCATACCTACTCTAATAAAGGCTAGGAAGGAGGTGACGGCGAAACATTATCACCGTATCTGGAGGATGTATGTCTCTTGGTGTGAAACCAAGAATGTTTCTACAGAAGATTTTCATCTGGGCCGTTTTCTCCACTTCCTACAGACAGGAGTGGATATGGGCCTGAAGTTAGGGCAGAAATCTGTACCTTAATGGAGCCTATCTGTATTCTTTCAGAAGGAATTGGCTTCTCTACCAGAAGTCCAAACTTTTGTAAAGGGAGTGCTGCACATCCAGCCTACTTTCATGCCCCCAGTGGCACCATGGGACCTGAATGTGGTGTTACAGTTCCTTAAGTCACATTGGTTTGAACCTCTTCAAACTGTTGAATTAAAATTTCTCACTTGGAAGGTGGTCATCTTATTGGCCTTGGCATCTGCAAGGCGGGTGTCCGAGTTGGCGGCCTTGTCTCACAAGAGCCCCTATTTGATTTTCCATGTGGATAGAGCAGAATTGAGGACTTGTCCTCAATTTTTGCCTAAAGTGGTGTCTTCATTTCATATGAACCAACCTATCGTGGTGCCTGTAGCTACGAGTGACTTGGAGGACTCCAAGTCCCTGGATGTAGTCAGGGCCTTAAAGATTTATGTGGCCAGGACGGCTAGGCTTAGGAAAAGAGAGGATCTTTTTGTCCTGTATGCATCCAACAAGATTGGCGCGCCTGCTTCGAAGCAGACTATTGCTCGCTGGATCTGTAACACAATTCAGCGGGCTTATTCTACGGCTGGATTGCCATTACCAATTTCGGTAAAGGCCCATTCCACTAGGAAGGTGGGCTCTTCTAGGGCGGCTGCCCGAGGGGTCTTGGCTTTACAGTTGTGCCGAGCAGCTACTTGGTCGGGTTCAAACACTTTTGCGAAATTCTACAAGTTTGATACCTTGGCTGATGAGGACCTTGCGTTTGCTCAATCGGTGCTACAGAGTCATCCGCACTCTCCCGCCCGGTTAGGAGCTTTGGTATAAACCCTATGGTCCTTACGGAGTTCCCAGCATCCTCTAGGATGTAAGAGAAAATAAGATTTTAAACCTACCGGTAAATCTTTTTCTCCTAGTCCGTAGAGGATGCTGGACGCCCGTCCCAGTGCGGACTTACTCAGGAAGACTTGTATATAGTTGTTGCTTACATAAGGGTTATGTTACAGTTAAGATCGGTCTTTGACTGATGCTGTTTTTTGTTAACTGGTTGCATAGTTCTAGACTATATGGTATGATTGGTGTGGGCTGGTATGAATCTTGCCCTTAGATTAACGAAGTCCTTTCCTCATATTGTCCATCTACTCTGGGCACAGTTCTCTAACTGGAGGAGGGGCATAGAGGGAGGAGCCAGTGCACACCCATACTAAAAGTTCTTTATAGTGCCCATGTCTCCTGCGGAGCCCGTCTATACCCTATGGTCCTTACGGAGTCCCCAGCATCCTCTACGGACTAGGAAAAAAAGATTTACTGGTAGGTTTAAAATCTTATTATATTTCATGAACCAGCACTCGCATAAATCCATTCACCTTGTTTAGTGTCATCAGCGAGCGTAATTCGGAACAAACAAAAAACTCAGAGTTGATTAATATTCCAAAATGGAATCCATTCATTTTTCCCTCAAAACTCTATACACAATACCCCATAATGACAATGTGAAAAAAGTTTTTTTGAGATTTTTGCTGAATTTATGTAAAAAAAAAAAAAAAACGAAGAAATCACATGTACATAAGTATTCACAGCCTTTGGCAGGAAGCTCAAAATTGCGCTCAGGTGCATCCTGTTTCCACTGATCATCCTTGAGATGTTCCTTGGAGTCCACCTGTAGTAAATTCAGTTGATTGGACATGGTTTGGAAAGGCACGCACCTGTCTATATAAGGTCCCATACTTGACAGTGCATGTCTGAGCACAAACCAAGCATGAAGTCAAAGGAATTGTCTGTAGACCTCCGAGACAGGATTGTCTCAAGGCACAAATCTGGGGAAGGGTACAGAAAAATATCTGCTGCTTTGAAGGTCCCAATGAGCACAGTGGCCTCCATCATCCGTAAATGGAAGAAGTTTGGAACCACCAGCACTCTTTCTAGAGCTGGCCAGCAGTCTAAACTGAGCGATCGGGGGAGAGGGGCCCTAGTCAGGTGGGTGACCAAGAACCCGATGGTCACTCTGACAGAGATAAAGCATTCCTCTGTGGAGAGAGTAGAACCTTCCAGAAGGACAACCATCTCTGCAGCAATCCACCAATCAGGCCTGTATGGTAGAGTGGCCAGACGAAAGCCACTCCTTAGTAAAAAGCACATGGCAGTCCACCTCGAGTTTGCCAACCTGCACCCGAAGAACTCTCAGACCATGAGAAACAAAATTCTCTGGTCTGATGAGTCAAAGATTGAACTCTTTGGCGTGAATGCCAGGTGTCATGTTTGGAAGAAACCATGCACAATCCCTACAATGAAGCATGGTGGTGGCAGCATTATGCTGTGGGGATATATTTCAGATGCAGGAACTGGGAGACTAGTCCGGATAGAGGGAAAGATGAATGCAGCAATGTACAGAGACATCCTGGATGAAAACCTGCTCCAGAGGGCTCTTGACCTGAGACTTTTTTTTTTTTTTAGCTGCATGAGTATTATTAATGACTGTCTAGCGTCCTCTGCAGCCTGCTGTCTTCCTGGTGGCACTTGCAAGTGCAATAAAAGTTTACTTTATTTTAATTATAGTACATATATATCCATGTGCCTACATATATACACATGTATATACATACATACATACATATAAACACACACACACACACACACACACACACACACACACACACACACACACACACACATGATATATATATATATATACATGTGTATATATATGTGTACTATATATGTGTGTGTGTGTGTGTGTATATATATATATATATATATATATATATATGTATGCATGTTTAATATGCTATGTATATGTGTGTATGGGTTCACTACGATCTCCCGGCGGCCGGCCTCCCGGCGACCAGCATACCGGCGCTGGGAGGCCGGCCGCCGGCTTACCAACAGTGTGGCGAGCGCAAATGAGCCCCTTGCGGGCTCGCTGCGCTCGCCACGCTACGCGCGCCACACTATTCTATTCTCCCTCCAGGGGGGTCGTGGACCCCCACGAGGGAGAATAAGTGTCGGTATGCCGGCGCTCAGGCTCCCGGCGCCGGTATGCTGGTCGCCGGGAGCCCGACCGCCGGCATACTGAAGACCACCCGTGTATATGTATGTGTGGGTGTATGTGTATATATATATATATATATATATATATATATATATATATAATGTGTGTGTAGATATATGTGTATATATGTATATATATGTGTAGATATATATATATATATATATATATATATATATACACACACACAGACACACTAGTTTTACGGACCCAGCATATACTGGGTCACCTCAGTCCCCACCCCCGTGATTGGCTCCGCCCAGTTCTGGAAACCCCCCCATGCAAATCCTGCGTTTGCCACTGAGACTGGTGGCGACGGTTCATCTTTCAGCAGGACAACGACCCTAAGCACACAGCCAAGATATCAAAGGAGTGGCTTCAGGACAACTCTGTGAATGTCCTTGACTGGCCCAGCCAGAGCCCAGACTTGAATCTGATTGAACATCTCTGGAGAGATCTGAAAATGGCTGTGCACCGACGCTTCCCATCTAGCCTGAGGGAACTTGAGAGGTGCTGCAAAGAGGAATGGGCAAAACTGCCCAAAGATAGGTGTGCCAAGCTTGTGGTATCATATTAAAAAAAACTTGAGGCTGTAATTGCTGTCAAAGGTGCATCAACAAAGTATTGAGCAAAGGCTGTGAATACTTATGTACATGTGATTTCTTAGTTTTTTCATTTTTAATAAATTTGCAAAAATCTCAAAAAACTTTTTCCACATTGTCATTATGGGTCATTCCGAGTTGTTCGCTAGCTGTTTTCGGTCGTAGCGCATCGATCAGGCAAAAAAGTCACTTCTACGCATGTGTATGCGGCGCAATGCGCACGCGTGACGTATTTTCACAACAGCCATTGCAGTTTCACACAAGGTCTAGCAATGCTTTTCAATCGCACTGCTGGCCGCAGAGTGATTGACAGGAAGTGGGTGTTTCTGCGAGGTAACTGACCGTTTTTGGGGAGTGTGTGTAAAAACGCAGGCGTGTCAGATAAAAACGCAGGGGTGGCTGGGGAAATGTAGGCGTGGCTAGGCGACTGCAGGGCGTGTTCGTGACGTCAAAACAGGAACTAAATAGTCTGCAGTGATCGCAAGCTAGGAGTAGGTCTGGAGCTACTCTGAAGCTGCGCAAAATTATTTTGTAGCCGCTCTGCGGTCCTTTTGTTCGCACTTCTGCTAAGCTAAAATACACTCCCAGAGGGCGGCGGCTTAGTGTTTGCACGGCTGCTAAAAGCAGCTAGCGAGCGAACCACTCAGAATGAGGGCCATTGTGTGTAGAATTTTTAGGGTAAAAATGTATTTATTCCATTTTATAGTAAGTCTGTAACATAACAAAATGTGAAAAAAGTGAAGCGTTGTGAATACTTTCCGGATGCACTGTAACATATGCTATTTGAAATCACTATTCCCTTTAATTACAGCTTAAAACCAGAGTAGACAAATACATCTCCAACTACGAGATCAACAAAGATTTTGATAGAGGCACACTGATCATATACCTGGACAAGGTGGGAATTACTTTCATGAACCAAAATGCTGCTCGCTTTATCCTACAGCTGTTCTTGGCTGTTGTTCTCTAACCTTCCATACTGCTACACAGATGGAACACAACCCTAATGTGACGTTATTGAGAGATAGTTATTGTATGAAAGTGTATCGGGAATATCATACAACTAAAGATACATGGAATCGCTGGAATAGACAAGAGATAGAACGCCTTTAATTGGCAAATGTTGATAAAATGATGACAATATTCACTTATTTAAATTTTTGAGTTTTTACATGCGTTCTATGAAATGCCAGAAGATGAACTTTACTATTATACTGACTAAGTTCAGATGGGTTTTAAGTAGTGATGAGCGGGTTCGGTTTTACTCGGTTTTACTCGGTTTTACTCGGTTCTCAAAACGGCATCTTATTGGCTCACGGATGTCACGTGTTTTGGATAGCCAATAAGATGCCGTTTTGAGAACCGAGTAAAACCGAGTAAAACCGAGTAAAACCGAACCTCGCTCATCTCTAGTTTTAAGATGATAAATGTATGATGTTATTTTAACCTACAGTACCCTATATATGACTATGGGCCTAATTCAGACCTGAATATAGATGTGCGGAAAAACGCACATCAATGATCAAAATATTAGGCACAGCGGTGTTGCTTTCGCACCTGCCAAGTAACTCTCTGCCTATGCAGCCTTGCTGCAGAGGCAGACGGCTTCCCGCCATGTTTTTGGCCCCAGCGGCTGCATGCGACATCACTCATCCACTGCGGCCGCCCCGCAAACGGTCCAGGCACGCCTGCATTGTCCAGACCTTGCCCCGAAAATGCCGCCGACACTCCTCGCGACAACCTCTGCTTATCAGTCAGAGGCGGTCACACAAGTAAGATGCCATCACATCTCACTGTGTGCGCACTGTGTGCGCACACTTCACTGGGCTTCAGTCTGCGTGCGCTGCTGCTGCAGCGACCAGGTATGAATTAGGCACCATGTCACTTGTGTCTTTGGTCTATGCATCTTTTACTTGCATTGCATTCTATACTCACTCAGGTTTCCCATAAAGAGGAGGGGTGTATAAAGTTCAATCTCAACCAGCACTTTAGAGTTGGACGCATCCAGCCCGCATCTGTCACAGTGTATGACTATTACTCCCCAGGTAAGAGATATACGAGTCAACAGGGGCGGATTGGGAACAAAAAGTGGCCCTGGACAAATTTGTACTAGTGGCCCCACATGGGCAGCACCAGAGGTGTAAGGTCTAGCCATGGCAGCAGCACCCTCCCCCCAAGACTTTCCAGATAGTGGGCATGTCTAGCATCAAGGGGGAAGTTAAAAGGAAATAAAATTAAATATTATGAGCACATTATATGATACACCTTTATAAATTTAGGAAACTATATAATTATTTTTCTTGCTTATTACACCAACCGTATCCCAATCACTATTAACTCAATCTTATATGTCAGCCAAGCAGGCAGACAGAGCATACACTAGATCATCTGCAATCACAGGCTAAGTGGCAAAGTCATTTTCATATATGCAAATTATTTTGCATCTTATTCATTATGTCTATAAATAGTATAAATAGGACCACATGTCCTCAAACAAAACAGGCCCCACAGGTGCGTCAGCCCACCGGGAATCTTCCTGTAAGCCCTATGGCCAATCCGCCTCTGCAAGTCAATGCTTCTGAACACTGTGGTCTGATCACTCATTGAGCTTAGGAAGAAGACAAAACATCATATCATTGGCAATTCTCCTATGCTATATTGATGCTGCAACGAGTTATAATAAACCCACAACAACTAACCTTGTTTTGCATTGTAAATTATTGCTGGTTTAAAAATATGTGCAGACTTGGCAGAATTGCCTCTTGCACTCTATTGCATAAGGCCTCAATAAAATAGATCATTGGGGCTAGTGCAACTAATTGAAAATAGTGGTATATACAGCACTCAGCGGCTGCCTCTTATATAGGGCCGGATGTAATAGCGTCCAAGTTTGCCAGACGTGCAGGTTGCCAGCCGATCTCTGACTTTTTTTTTTAAAGGGTGCAGTCATTAACATTTATTCAAATCTAGAATGGGCAACTAATAAACAGAACAAATATAAAACAAACTTTTAACACAGTAAAATTAAGCATAAAATCAGTGGCAACTGATTCTCATTTTTTGCTTCATTACACTGTGTTAAACACTAGCCTGGCACCTCCATTACCCCTATCTGGGTCTAATATTAACCAGCAAGGAGCCACACGATAATGGCTCCTTACTACAATATGTTTAAGCTAAGAGCTACCTACCTTGAAGCAACCCCATAATGCTCCATGTGGCATGTCAGGGCCTGCACCTCCTCCTAATGCAGGAACCTCTCTGCCTCTCACAACAGACATATATATTGGTAGATGCTCAATTAGCTTAGTGATATCATTCAGGTGCTCGAAAGGGAGGGGTATTTCTGAGCAAGAAAAAAGGCATTTGGTTTCCCCCAGCACCCTGAATGATAACTGTAACCAGATATAAATCCCACATAATAATAGAATTAGAATAATAGAATAGAGATCTTCGTTACACATATTTGCGCAAATGTGTGGTTAAGCCCCAAAGCCGCATCAAGGCGTCTCTGTATATTTGGGGTCCCTAGCGCTATATCTAGGTGCATGGTGTGGCACCCCAAAACACCAGCATAAGCCAGAAAGCCCAGCGTAGCATACCATTGAAAAAACTATAGTGTTAATAAATTAGTATTTAGGAAGCCGAAGCTATAGAGAGGGTGATACAAACATGAAATGTAATAAAAAAATGTCATGCAGTTTCAGAGTGGATCAAGACTTAATCCTAGCTTGCGATGACTGCAGTCTGTTTATTTCCTGGTTTGACGTCACAAACACGACCTGCGTTCGGCCAATCACTCCCCCGTTTCTCCAGCCACTCCTGCGTTTTTGCCTGGCACGCCTGCGTTTTTTTAGCACACTCCCTGAAAACACTGAGTTGCCGCCCAGAAACACCCACTTTCTGTCAATCATACAACGAACACTCGAGCGACTGAAAAACGTCGCTCGAGCCTCTGTAAAACTACAAAGTTTTGTGTGAAAATACTTAGCGCTTGCGCACTGCGTACCATGCGCATGCGCATAAATGCTGATTTTTCACCTGATCGCTGCTCTGCGAAAAACGGCAGCAAGCGATCAACTCGGAATGAGGGCCAGGGTCTGAGACTGCATTGAGGAAGGGGGGAAGAGGGAGGTTGGTTTGCTGGGAGTCACCTTCTTGATCTGCAGGGAATCCTGTCAGCTAATCTTCTCTGATACCACAGACATTTTCAGAACTATTAATGATACCAGTTCTCAACACAGTATTATTATCAGGAGCATGTTTCCCCACAGAATCTTCACGCTGAGTGGACATAACGATCCACCTTTTACCTGGCCCCTGCTGGTTGCCATCATTGATGCACATGGTGCTCCCACCAATCTCTGACCGTTGATTATTTACTTCCCTTATTAAAAGGGTTTGATGCTTAGTCATGGCGCCAGACATCTCATTATTATCACAGATGCTGGAATAAATAGGGTTATCACATATTATTGCATCAGTAATGACATCACCATCATTCATTCATTCATGAAGGTGTAGTGCATTCGCCCCAAACCAGTTTGAAGTACCTCACTCTTGGGCAAGTTGGGTAACACACATATGGGAACAGGGTCCCCTATCCCTACCTCATGGTAAGATGCCTGTGGAAAGACAGGGTTACATCCTATCACATTAATCGGGGTGGCATGGGACATATTGTTGCATACAGCATTCAACCCAACTACTGATACAGGTGGAACATAATCTGCTAACTGCACCCCACACAACTCTACATCAGGGCATGCACTTTCTGACAGAATAGATTAGGCCCTGTGTAACGACAAAGAGTTATTTTCCAGAACACACAGGTTTGCATCACCCTGAAAATCACATACATTTGTAACCAGATGCCAATCAGCAGGTGTCACTTGAGGAAAAGAAGAGTTAGTTCCTGCAGCAACACATTTCATATCACTGGTACTATCACAAGTCTCTGTCACAGTAGAAAATGCAAAATGTTCACGGGGCACTACGTTTTTACCCAGTCACTTCTGTGCAAGATCCAGCAGTATCACGTATGTCCATAGCAGAGTCCCAAGGTTTAATATACACAGAAATAGCAGGAATAAAAGTTTCAGGAACATAGTGGGAGATCACATGTCCACTGTCAGTATATACGAAACCATCTTTGCGAATATCTGCAGACACTCCCTCCTCTCTCCTGGACAAAGTCTCCTCAATAATACTGTCCTTTTTAACATCAGCCTCCTCTAGCCGCAAACCCCTCATGTCTTGTGATAGTATGCTGCTCGCACCCTCAGCTGCTCCTAGCAGGGTAAGCTGCCCCATGTGGGGGGACAATATCTCAATAGCATAGTTCACACTGACTGTAGCTTGTGGGGGTACCTTTTCCTTCTTGGGTACCTTGGCAGGCTGAGCTGTTGCTTCTTCAGCTGCAGAAAGAAGCTGCATTAAGGTTTGTCACTCTGTTTCCATGCGGTGACACTGATCTTGCCAGAACAGGGTAACCTCACTGCACGCAAGGCCTGGCAGCTGACACTATTTAGTTAATTCCTCATCATGGTAACTAGTTCATCCGGGTTTGGGTCATCGTCCCAACTTTGGTTCTCTGGCAATGTATTGGATTGCCGCTCTGCTGCCTCACTGTCCGACTCATGTTCAGCTGTCTCCCTGGGGCTGGCAGAGTTGTCAGACCTAAGTCTGGTATCTGTTGTTCTGTTAAAAGCCAGCTGATTCTCCAAAATGCAGTGGGCATTAGCTTGGCTGCCTCCATCTAGTTGCAACACAGGGGAATCCTCTGACCCGGGCTTGCTAACAGGAGAGTCTCTGCTTGCGGACTGACTTTTGAGTCTGGCCAGCTCCAGCTGGTACAGGCGGTCAGCCTGCCTTTCCTCACATTCCAGAACTGTTGCACCAGCTACATAAGGGTTGCCATGTCTGGATATGTCTTCACATATATAAGCGCACTCTGTAAATACTTATCCAGGTCAGGACCTTTACTGTAGATGTAAAAGGTGCCCGACCTCCGCTGGATATTTCCAGTACTGTCTAAGTTCCTATAGTCAGTCATACTGGGGACTTGTTTCATGCAAGGTTTAACGGTGATCTCCCTGGTCTCATGGTGTCTTGAGCAATCACTTTCTCGTCACGGAGCCATTTGTAGCTTGCATTCTCTCTCAGCTTGTCGGTTTGCAGAACTCCTTTCTGCCATAGAACTCTACCTCTACACCAGGTGTGCAGCACTGGCAAGCTCCATCTCTCTCCTCTTGTGCACTGGAACACTTTCTCCCCGCGCAGCATGCAGCTCCGACAGTTTCCAGGAACGGGGGGATAAGATCCAAATTTGTGGCAGCCACAGCAGGTCTCACATTGATAACATAGTCCACATCAGAATCCAGCATCGCACTGTCACATCCCACCATACATAACAGTCCAGTACGTGTAATACATCTCCTACTGCTTCAGCAGCCCAGGCCGATGCATCATTCCCACACACAGGTTTGCAGCCATCACGATGCACTGTATATTTCTCTGACGTCCTAGTGGATGCTGGGGACTCCGTAAGGACCATGGGGAATAGCGGCACAAAAGTAAAGCTTTAGGACTACCTGGTGTGCACTGGCTCCTCCCCCTATGACCCTCCTCCAAGCCTCAGTTAGATTTTTGTGCCCGAACGAGAAGGGTGCACACTAGGTGGCTCTCCTGAGCTGCTTAGTGAAAAGTTTCGTTTTTAGGTTTTTTATTTTCAGTGAGACCTGCTGGCAACAGGCTCACTGCATCGAGGGACTAAGGGGAGAAGAAGCGAACTCACCTGCGTGCAGAGTGGATTGGGCTTCTTAGGCTACTGGACATTAGCTCCAGAGGGACCGATTACAGGCCCAGCCATGGATGGGTCCCAGAGCCGCGCCGCCGGCCCCCTTACAGAGCCAGAAGACAGAAGAGGTTCGGGAAATCGGCGGCAGAAGACGTCCTGTCTTCAATAAGGTAGCGCACAGCACCGCAGCTGTGCGCCATTGCTCTCAGCACACTTCACACTCCGGTCACTGAGGGTGCAGGGCGCTGGGGGGGGGGCGCCCTGAGACGCAATAAAAACACCTTAGATGGCAAAAAATACATCACATATAGCTCCTGGGCTATATGGATGCATTTAACCCCTGCCAGAATACACAGAAAAACGGGAGATAAGGCCGCCGAGAAGGGGGCGAAGCCTATCTCCTCAGCACACTGGCGCCATTTTCCCTCACAGCTCCGTTGGAGGGAAGCTCCCTGGCTCTCCCCTGCAGTCACTACACTACAGAAAGGGTTAAAAAAGAGAGGGGGGCACTAATTAGGCGCAGTATTAAAAATACAGCAGCTATAAGGGGAAAAACACTTATATAAGGTTATCCCTGTATATATATATAGCGCTCTGGTGTGTGCTGGCAAACTCTCCCTCTGTCTCCCCAAAGGGCTAGTGGGGTCCTGTCCTCTATCAGAGCATTCCCTGTGTGTGTGTGCTGTGTGTCGGTACGTTTGTGTCGACATGTATGAGGAGGAAAATGATGTGGAGACGGAGCAAATTGCCTGTAATAGTGATGTCACCCCCTAGGGGGTCGACACCTGAGTGGATGAACTGTTGGAAGGAATTACGTGACAGTGTCAGCTCTGTATAAAAGACAGTGGTTGACATGAGACAGCCGGCTACTCAGCTTGTGCCTGTCCAGACGTCTCATAGGCCGTCAGGGGCTCTAAAGCGCCCGTTACCTCAGATGGCAGATACAGACGCCGACACGGATACTGACTCCAGTGTCGACGGTGAAGAGACAAATGTGACTTCCAGTAGGGCCACACGTTACATGATTGAGGCAATGAAAAATGTTTTACACATTTCTGATAATACGAGTACCACCAAAAAGGGGTATTATGTTCGGTGAGGAAAAACTACCTGTAGTTTTCCTGAATCTGATAAATTAAATGAGGTGTGTGATGATGCGTGGGTTTCCCCCGATAACAACTGATAATTTCTAAAATGTTATTGGAATTATATCCTTTCCCGCCAGAGGTTAGGGTGCGTTGGGAAACACCCCCTAGGGTGGGTAAAGCGCTCACACGCTTGTAAGAACAAGGGCTCTACCCTCTCCTGAGATGGCCGCCCTTAGGGATCCTGCTGATAGAAAGCAGGAGGGTATCCTAAAATGTATTTACACACATACTGGTGTTATACTGCGACCAGCAATCGCCTCAGCCTGGATGTGCAGTGCTGGGTTGGCGTGGTCGGATTCCCTGACTGAAAATATTGATACCCTAGATAGGGACAGTATATTATTGCCTATAGAGCATTTAAAAGATGCATTTCTATATATGCGTGATGCACAGCGGAATATTTGCCGACTGGCATCAAGTGTAAGTGCGTTGTCCATTTCTGCCAGAAGAGGGTTATGGACACGACAGCGGTCAGGTGATGCGGATTCCAAACGGCATTTGGAAGTATTGCCGTATAAAGGGGAGGAGTTATTTGGGGTCGTCTTTCAGACCTGGTGGCCACGGCAACAGCTGGGAAATCCACGTTTGTACCCCAGGTCGCCTCTCAACATAAGAAGACGCCGTATTATCAGGCGCAGTCCTTTCGTTCCCAGAAGGGCAAGCGGGCAAAAGGTTCCTCATTTCTGCCCCGTGACAGAGGGAGAGGAAAAAGGCTGCAGAAATCAGCCAGTTCCCAGGAACAGAAGCCCTCTCCCGCCTCTGCCAAGCCCTCAGCATGACGCTGGGGCTTTACAAGCAGGCTCAGGCACGGTGGGGGCCCGTCTCAATGAATTTCAGCGCGCAGTGGACTCACTCGCAAGTAGACCCCTGGATCCTTCAGATGATATCTCAGGGGTACAAATTGGAATTCGAGACGTCTCCCCCTCGCCGTTTTCCTAAAGTCGGCTTTACCGACGTCTCCCTCTGACAGGGAGGCAGTTTTGGAAGCCATTCACAAGCTGTATTCCCAGCAGGTGATAATCAAGATACCCCTCCTGCAACAGGGAACGGGGTATTATTCCACACTGTTGTGGTACCGAAGCCGGACGGCTCGGTGAGACCGATTCTAAATCTAAAATCTTTGAACACTTACATACGGAGGTTCAAATTCAAGATGGAGTCACTCAGAGCAGTGATTGCGAACCTGGACGAAGGGCACTACATGATGTCTCGGGACATCAAGGATGCTTACCTTCATGTCCCAATTTACCCTTCTCACCAAGGGTATCTCAGGTTTGTCGTACAGAACTGTCACTATCAGTTTCAGACGCTGCCGTTTGGATGGTCCACGGCACCCCGGGTCTTTACCAAGGTAACGGCCGAAATGATGATACTCCTTCGAAGGAAGGGAGTTTTAGTTATCCCTTACTTGGACGATCTCCTGATAAGGATAAGATCCAGAGAACAGTTGGAGGTCGGTGTAGCACTATCTCAGGTAGTGTTGCGGCAGCACGGTTGGATTCTCAATATTCCAAAATCGCAGCTGGTTCCGACGACTCGTCTTCTGTTCCTAGGGATGATCCTGGACACAGTCCAGAAAAAGGTGTTTCTCCCGGAGGAGAAAGCCAGGGAGTTATCCGAGCTAGTCAGGAACCTCCTAAAACCGAGCCAAGTCTCAGTGCATCAATGCACAAGGGTTCTGGGAAAAATGGTGGCTTCCTACGAAGCAATCCCATTCGGCAGATTCCACGCAAGAACTTTCCAGTGGGACCTGCTGGACAAATGGTCCGGCTCGCATCTTCAGATGCATCAGCTGATAACCCTGTCACCAAGGACAAGGGTGTCCCTCCTGTGGTGGTTGCAGAGTGCTCATCTTCTAGAGGGCCGCAGATTCGGCATTCAGGACTGGGTCCTGGTGACCACGGATGTCAGCCTGCGAGGCTGGGGAGCAGTCACATAGGGAAGGAATTTCCAGGGCTTATGGTCAAGCCTGGAGACATCACTTCACATAAATATCCTGAAGCTAAGGGCCATTTACAATGCTCTAAGCTTAGCAAGACCTCTGCTTCAAGGTCAGCTGGTGTTGATCCAGTTGGACAACATCACGGCAGTCACCCAAGTAAACAGACAGGGTGGCACAAGAAGCAGGAGGGCAATGGCAGAAGCTGCAAGGATTCTTCGCTGGGCGGAAAATCATGTGATAGCACTGTCAGCAGTGTTCATTCCGGGAATGGACAACTGGGAAGCAGACTTCCTCAGCAGACGCTCTGGTAACACTGTGGGTGTACCGGTCAGTGTATGTGTTCCATCCTCTGCCTCTCATACACAAGGTACTGAGAATTATAAGATGGAGAGGAGAAAGCACTATATTCGTGGCTCCGGATTGGCCAAGAAGGACTTGGTAACCGGAACTTCAAGAGATGCTCACGGAGGATCCGTGGCCTCTACCTCTAAGAAGGGACCTGCTCCAGCAAGGACCCTGTCTGTTCCAAGACTTACCGCGGCTACGTTTGATGGCATGGCGGTTGAACGCCGGATCCTGAAGGAAAAAGGCATTCCGGATGAAGTCATCCCTATCCTGATCAAAGCCAGGAAGGATGTAACCGCAAAACATTATCACCGCAATTGGCGAAAATATGTTGCGTGGTGCGAGGCCAGTAAGGCCCGACGGAGGAATTTCAACTGGGTCGATTCCTACATTTCCTGCAAACAGGAGTGTCTATGGGCCTGAAATTGGGGTCCATTAAGGTTCAAATTTCGGCCCTGTCAATTTTCTTCCAAAAAGAACTAGCTTCAGTCCCTGAAGTTCAGACGTTTGTAAAAGGGGTACTGTATATACAGCCTCCTTTTGTGCCTCCAGTGGCACCTTGGGATCTCAATGTAGTTTTTGGGTTCCAAAAGTCACATTGGTTTGAACCACTTAAATCTGTGGAGTTAAAATATCTCACATGGAAGGTGGTCATGCTGTTGGCCCTGGCCTGGGCCAGGCGCGTGTCAGAATTGGCGGCTTTATCCTGTAAAAGCCCTTATCTGATTTTCCATTCGGACAGGGCGGAATTGAGGACTCGTCCTCAGTTTCTCCCTAAGGTGGTTTCAGCGTTTCACCTGAACCAACCTATGGTGGTGCCTGCGGCTACTAGGGACTTGGAGGACTCCAAGTTGCTAGACGTTGTCAGGGCCCTGAAAATATATGTTTCCAGGATGGCTGGAGTCAGAAAATCTGACTCGCTGTTTATCCTGTATACACCCAACAAGCTGGGTGCTCCTGCTTCTAAGCAGACTATTGCTCGTTGGATTTGTAGTACAATTCAGCTTGCACATTCTGTGGCAGGCCTGCCACAGCCAAAAATCTGTAAATGCCCACTCCACAAGGGAGGTGGGCTCATCTTGGGCGGCTGCCCGAGGGGTCTCAGCTTTACAACTTTGCCGAGCAGCTACTTGGTCAGGAGCAAATACGTTTGTAAAATTCTACAAATTTGATACCCTGGCTGAGGAGGACCTGGAGTTCTCTCATTTGGTGCTGCAGAGTCATCCGCACTCTCCCGCCCGTTTGGGAGCTTTGGTATAATCCCCATGGTCCTTACGGAGTCCCCAGCATCCACTAGGACGTCAGAGAAAATAAGAATTTACTTACCGATAATTCTATTTCTCGTTGTCCGTAGTGGATGCTGGGCGCCCATCCCAAGTGCGGATTGTCTGCAATACTGGTACATAGTTATTGTTACAAAAAATCGGGTTATTGCTGTAGTGAGCCATCTTTTCTAGAGGCTCCTCTGTTATCATGCTGTTAACTGGGTTTAGATCACAAGTTATACGGTGTGGCTGGTATGAGTCTTACCCGGGATTCAAAATCCTTCCTTATTGTGTACGCTCGTCCGGGCACAGTATCCTAACTGAGGCTTGGAGGAGGGTCATAGGGGGAGGAGCCAGTGCACACAAGGTAGTCCTAAAGCTTTACTTTTGTGCCCAGACTCCTGCGGAGCCGCTATTCCCCATGGTCCTTACGGAGTCCCCAGCATCCACTACGGACTACGAGAAATAGAATTATCGGTAAGTAAATTCTGATTTTTCCATACTTTATAGCAGTTGGTGAATATTTATCCAAGGCCATATGCACACGCCTCACATCGATAACGGAGTCCACATCAGAAATCAGCATGGCACAATTACTTCTCGCAGTACATAACAGTCCAGTACGCAATACATCTTCTACTGTCTAAGCAGCCCAGGCCGATGCACTATTCGCACGCACAGGATTGCCATCATCCTTCATCAGATGCTTAGACTCCGTCATCTTGGATCTCACTTTCACCAGAATAAAATAATAGAAAGAAAGAAAACAGGGATATAGGAACAGAGACTGCGTTCATGGTATATCGTTTCTAACTATTGTCTCTTGTAAGCCTGAGTTCTGACTGGTGAAGTGGAATTACTCCCACACAGCAGTCAGAACTAAAATTATATTTTTATTATAATTAAGAAATGTATTCGGGTTTACAAGGGTAAAAAGATTACAAAGGTTATAAGGAATCTAAGAAAAGATATACAGGTTACTAACAGTCTCAATAAACAAAAAGGGAATAAAGAAAATCAGAACCTACTGTAATTACTCTTACGTAGTGCATTAAGTCCTGTGTGAGGAAGCTTCACAAGAAAGTAGACATCCATTCAGCATTGGCAGCCACTTCCATCAGAATGAACAAGAATCTATCAGTGATTCACATAGTTATAGGCCCCTCAGCACATCAGCCCCCACCTCTTGGAAAGGTTAACCCTTACTCTGCTGGGCCCATTCATATCCAGCAGTGGAAGGTCACTCTCCTAGTAATATCTATAGAAGGCCTGTGATCTGAGTGTCACATCTTCCTAAATGTGTGTCTTGAAGCTCCAGAGGTTTATGACGCTAGTCAGGAAATAGGATTTCTGGACATTCCTTTCAGGCAGGGACATTTGTCACACTTCCCTGGTCTGTGTATAGAGCCCCCTTGTTGACATAACAAACTAATTGGGCTTATCAGACCTCAATGTCCAGAGCTTGGCAATATCTGCTTTGAACACATGCTTTTGTAGTAATGCAATCCCCTTTTACAACTTGTTACAAATCAGAGCTAAGTCATGTCAGGGTCCCCAGCCACATGTAATTTATACTTTTGACAATACACAACTCTGAGGTCAGCTCACAGGAGAAATTATGATATTTCCCTGACAGTCATGATTTCAGATCATCGGTGGTTTGATATACAGTATTGGCCAATTGATGTTTAAACTGATATTTATAAAAAAAATGATAAAAAATAAAATTAAATTGTGTAGGATATTTTTTAAATAAATGTTCATAATCTAATTCAATA
Organism: Pseudophryne corroboree; assembly: GCF_028390025.1. Taxonomy (NCBI): domain Eukaryota; kingdom Metazoa; phylum Chordata; class Amphibia; order Anura; family Myobatrachidae; genus Pseudophryne; species Pseudophryne corroboree. The sequence goes on from NC_086449.1 coordinate 58,725,512, forward strand.
ATAACAAAAATTGTCAATTTTTGAGAGGTTTTTGAAAAAATATCAGCCAATAAGTTAAGTTATGACTTACCTGTTTAACAACCAGTATTGGTTTTTGAGTTTAGAATCTGAACTGGATTGGATTAATAGTAGTAAATTATCTCCTTCAATTTCAAAGGTAATGGTGAAAAAACAACATATGGCTATTTTCTTAAACTAAAAAGTTTTCTGAAATAGCACTTGGTTGCTGTTGCTCCCAGATAATAGTTCTGAAAAACTGTATTCCAAAGGGTTTTCCAAGAGAAAGCAGACTATTAGACTATCTGGGGGCACGCTTATGTTAATATATTGTATGGTAATATGATTGTGTACTCCTTGTACACTCTCTCATCCAATAATGGGTAAGCAGAGGTGACAAGTAGGGATACATACCAATTACCTACAGCCATACCACACTGGATATGCCTGATCTCATCCGATCTTGGAAGCCAAGCAGTGTCAGGATTGATCAGTACCAATAAGGGAGACCTCCTGGGAATACCAAGTGCTGTAGATGTATGAAGCGGAAGATCTACCATACTTACCTTGGAAAGCAGAAGTGCATTACTTTACTTTCCTTCCACACCAGAAAATTTGGCGACATCACTCTCTCATTGCTCATTTGATGGCTAACAGATGAGCAAAAGCAGAAGTGGCTGGTCTCTACTACTCTTATCTAACAAACCTAGACTCTCAAATATTGGTGATGCATTGTACGCGCACAATCAGACCCAAAAGATTTATTTGGCATACACAACAGATTATTAGTGAGCTTTCTAAATAATATTGTCTCATTCTGTGGGTATTTGGAGTAACACAGCCCGACATTTGTTCTCTAAAGTTGAATTGGGATATATGTAGAGATGAGTGGGTTCGGTTCTCAGAGAACCGAACCCCTCCCCCCCTCGAACTTCACGCTCTGTGCCAGAATCCGAGTCTGGCTCAGGACTTTCCGTTGGATTCTCGCGGCTTTTGGATTCCACATAAACAGCCATGTGTCGCCGCCATTTTCACTCCAGACTTGAAGAGTGAGGGAGACAGATCCCTGTCTCTCTGGGTGGTAGCGTCAGGTGGGGTCAGTGTGTGTTCTGTAGGGGTGCTATTCCTGTCACTGTGGTGTCCCTGTGATATTAGGGGTGCTGTCCTGGCTGTCACTGGTTTTTCATGTGCTGTTAGCGGTGCTGCAGCTGTACATGGGTGTGGCTGTCCTGGCTGTCACTGTGTTGTACAGGAGGCTGGGGCACTATCCTCCTGTATGCTGTGAAAATAAAGGAGTGCTGGCCCTGTCTTGTATGCTGTAAAAATTCAGGGGTGCTCTTGTTAAAATAAAAGTACACTGGTCCTGTATACTGTAAAAATTCAGGGGCACTGTTGTTAAACTAAAAGTACACTGGCCCTGTATGCTGTAAAAATACAGGGGAGCTCTTGATAAAATAAAAGTACACTGGTCCTGTATGCTGTAAAAATTCAGAGGGGCTATTGTTAAAATAAAAGTACACTGGCCCTGTATGCTGTAAAAATTCAGGGGCGCTGTTGTTAAAATAAAAGTACACTGACCCTGTATGCTGTAAAAATACAGGGGTGCTCTTGATAAAATAAAAGTACACTGGTCCTGTATGCTGTGAAGATACAGGGGTGCTCTCGTTAAAATAGAAGTAAACTGTCCCTGTACACTGTAATAATTCAGGGGTGCTGTTTTTAAAATAAAAGTACAGTGGCCCTGTCTTGTTTGTTGTAAAAATGTAGGGGTGCTGTTGTCAAAATAAATGTATACTGCCCCTGTCTTATATGCTGTGAAAATGCAGGGGTGCAGTGAAACTAAATGTACACTGTCCCTGCCTTGTATGCTGTAAAAATTCAGGGGTGCTGTTGTTGAAATAAAAGTACACTGTTCCCCTGTATGTTGTAAAAATTCAGGGGTGCTGTTGTTAAAATAAAAGTACACTTGCCCTGTATGCTCTAAAAATACAGGGGCACTATTGTTAAAATAAAAATACACTGGTCCTGTATGCTGTAAATATACAGGGGTGCTGTGAAAATAAAGTGGCACTGTTCTGTGAAATGAAGAACAAAAATTTGGAGTAATAAATAGTGGAAGATCAGGAACCACTTCCAGGTGCTAGTGCTGAAGCTGCTGCTGCCACCAGTCATGACATTGTCAATGCAATTCCATCAACGTCGTCTGCTAAGACCGATGCCCAATGTCATAGAGGACATGTAAAGAAGAAGAAGCAAAAATTAATAATCAGGAAAAAAAGAAATTATCTGATGAGAAATGTAAAATTGCCAATATGCCATTCACAACACGAAGTGGCAAGGAAAGGCCAAGACCTTGGCATATGTTCATGGCTGGTGGCTCAGCTTCTCATGAGGAGGGAAGCACTCCTTCCTCTCGAAAAATTAAAAAAGTTAAGCTTGTTAAAGCACAGGAAAAAAAAACTGCGTTCAAATATATCACAAATCCCCAAGAAGAGTCCAAGTGTGTCCGCAGTTGCGATGTCTAGGCTTGACCTTCCCAAGACTGTATGGAAAGAGGAGGCTCCTACCACCATTTGCATGCCCCCTGCAAGTGCTGGAAGGAGCACCGCCAGTCCAGTTGCTGGACGTTAACCACCTAGGAACTTCCTCCCTTATACGTCACCTGCAGCGCATTCAGCAGAAGTCATGTCAAGTTCAGAAACTTTGGGTAAGAGTGTAAGCAGTCCACTGACACCTAAATTCCTTCTCCCTGTTGTACCCAAGCTCCTGCAATCCACACCACCAACTCCCTCAACGTCAATTTCCTCCTCAGTCAGAAACGTAAGTAGTCCTGCAGGCCATGTCACTGGCATGACTGACGAGTCCTCTGCTATCCGGTATTCCTACGGAGGATCCTTGAGTGGTACGCCTACTGCTGCTCTGCTGCCACTGCTGTTGTTGCTGCTGGGAGTTGATCTTCATCCCAGAAAGGAAGTCAGAAGACCACTTATACTACTTCAACTAAGCAATTGACTGTCCAACAGTTCTTTGCGAGGAAGATGAAATATAACAGCAGTCACCCTGTTGCAACAACTATGCTGGTGTTAGGCGTGTGTCCGATATCTGCAATTATTACAGTATGATTTAGACAGTTGATGGACTTACTGTGTCCCCAGTACCAAATCCCATCTAGATTCCACTTCACTAGGCAAGCGATTCCTGGACTGTACAGGGACATTAAGAAAAGTGTCCTCAGTGTCCTGAAAAATGCGATTTGTACCCACTGTCCACTTAACCATGGACATGTGGACAAGTGGAGCAGGACAAACTAAGGACTACATGACTGTGACAGCCTACTGAGTAGATGTATTGCCTTTTCGCAGTAACAACAGCAGTGGCAGCAGCATCTCACAAACGCCAACTAGTTCCTAGGCAGGCTACGCTGTGTAGCATCGGTTTCCATAAGAGGCACAGCGCTGACAGCCTCTTATGGAAACTGAGGGACACCATCACACAATGGCTCACCCCACTTACTGTAGACTTTCCCAGGTATTTATGATACATAACAGTGCAATCAATATTGTGCGTGCATTACATCTTGCCAAATTACAGCACATCCCATGTTTTGCACATACAATTAATTTGGAAGAGTTTTTTGAAAAATTATGGGCGTGCAGGAGATGCTGTCGGTGGCCCAAAAAATTGCATTACACTTTCGACATTCAGCGACTGCGTGCCGAAGACTGGAGCGCCAGCAAACACTCCTGAACCTGCCCTGCCATCCCCTGAACCAAGAGGTGGTAAGAAGGTGGAATTCAAAACTGTACAGTATATGCTTTAGAGCATGGAGGAGCAGCAAAATACCATTCAAGCTTATACATCCACCTATAATATTGGAAAAGGAGGGGGAATGCACCTGACTCAAGCACAGTGGAGAATGATTTCTGTGTTGTGCAAGGTACTCCAATCCTTCGAACTTGCCACACGTGAAGTCAGTTCAGACACTGCCAGCTTGAGTCAGGTCATTCCCCTCATCAGGCTTTTGCAGAAGCAGCTGGAGAAATTGAAGGAGGAGCTAAGACGGAGTGATTCCGCAAAGTATTTGGGACTTGTGGATGGAGCCCTTAATTCACTTTGCCAGGATTCATGGGTGGTCAATCTGTTGAAATCAGAGCACTATATTTTGGCCACCATGCTCGATCCTTGGTTTAAAGCCTATGTTGTATCTCACTTTCCGGCAGACACAAGTCTGCAGAGGTTCAAAGCCCTACTGGTAAGAAATTTGTCAACTCAAGCGGAACGTGATCCACCAACCGCTCCTCCTTCACTTTCTCTCGCAACTGGGGCTGCGAGGAAAAGGATAACCTTTCGTAGCCCACCCGCTGGCGGTGATGCAGGGCAGTCAGGAGCAAGTGTTGACATCTGATCCGGATTGAAGGAGCTACCAACAATTACTGACATATCTACTGTCGCTGCATATGATGCTGTCACCATTGAAAGAATGGTGGAGGATTATATCAGTGACAGCATCCAAGTAGGCATGTCAGACAGTCCATATGTATTCTGGCAGGAAAAAGAGGCAATTTGGAGGCCCTCGCACAAACTGGCTTTTTTTTTACCTAAGTTGCTCCCCCCTCCAGTGTGTACTCCGAAAGAGTGTTTAGTGCAGACGGTAACATTGTCAGCGATCGGCGTAGGCGGTTACTTCCACAAAATGTGGAGAAGATGTTCATCAAAATGAATTATAAATTCCGCCAGGAAGATCTTTACCAGCAATTGCCGCCAGAAAGTACACAGGGACCTGTGATGGTGGCATCCAGTGGGGACGAATTAATAGTTTGTGAGGAGGAGCATGTACACACTAAAAGGGGTGAGGAATCTGAGGATAAGGACGACATCTTGCCTCTGTAGAGCCAGTTTGTGCAAGGAGAGATTAATTGCTTCTTTTTTGGTGGGTGGATTAGTTGCTCCTTTTTTGGTGGGGGCCAAAACAAACTAATCATTTCAGCCACAGTCATGTGGCAGACCCTGTCGCTGAAATGATGGGTTTGTTAAAGTGTGCATGTCCTGTTTATACAACATAAGGGTGAGGGGGAGGGCCCAAAGACAATTCCATCTTGCACCTCTTTTTTTATTTGCATTATATGCTCTTTGGAGCGTATTTTTTAAACCTGCCTTCCTGTCTGCCACTGCAGTGCCACTCCCAGATGGGCCAGGTGTTTGTGTCGCTTAGCTTAGTCATCCAGCGACCTCTGTGGAACCTTTTGGCCTAAAAATAATATTGTGCAGTAGTCAGAATAGACTGGAAATGAGTGGAAATGAATTTTATTGAGGTTAATATTACCGTAGGATCAAAATTACCCCCAAATTCTGTGATTTTTACTGTTTTTATGTTTGTTTTTTTAAAAACATCCAGAACCAAAACCCGGAAGGGTGGTTTTGGCAAAACCAATCCAGATCTAAAACACGAGCAGAGATCCAGATGCAAAATCAAAACACAAAACCCGAAAAGTGTCCGCTGCACATCTCTCTAGATATATCTTTCCCCTTACATGTTTGTATGATAAGTTAACAGAACAACAGAAATATTTGCTCTTATAAACGTCACAATAAAATTTTTATATACTCAAAACTTGCTCCTCTTATCAGGAGAATAGAATAGCCTCTGTGTGAAATAGATATATCTATAAAAAGACAGAGATTTATTTAATGCATATTCAATACAAGAGTAACTTTTTGAGTAATTTATTTAATAACGGTTTAATTCTTAATTTATGTCGTACTAATCTCTTAAGTGCATAGAGTGAAATCTTCAGTTTTAATACTGAGTACATAATCACATTACCATACAATATAATAACATAAGTGTGCCCCAGATAGACTAACAGTCCGCTTGCTCTCGCAAAACCCGTTGAAATACTGTTTCACGACCACTCAGACTTACGGCCAGCTCTCCGTCTAGCTGCAAACGATAATTTAATCATTTTTGCTGATTGTATTTTTATGTTCTGTAATACTGTACAGTATGTCAGAGTTACTGTAAGCAAAGTAAAAAGTTATAAAGTTGGAGTTTCCTTTAGACATTTTTATTCAGAATATATAAAAATTATTATGGGCTCCTCGCTTAACTACCAATTTGTTTAACGACCTATTTGTAGGAACGGATCTCGTCATTAAGTTAGGAGAATCTATATAGAATTTGTTTATCTATTGACAGAAAACCGCTGCACTAAATCATACCATGTGGAAGAGGGCAGTAAGCTTCTGGGAAAGATCTGCTATGGAGATGTGTGCCGCTGTGCGGAAGGTAAGATACAAAGGAACACATGGTTGTGGGTGTTTAAGAGTGAATTGTGTGTATTGTTAAGAAGCGTTGATTTAAAGATCTGTATGTAAACAAAACAAATACAGTGTAAAAGCTACTTTTAAATAAAGATTTATTTATCCAATTACATGAAAAAAACATATATTATTGCCATACAAAACCACCCAGATAATGGTCTTATGCCTTGTAATATGCCAGTGAAGTATATCACCCTTATATATTGCTGTATTATCCCACATATTACTTATTTGTTCTATACTATACAGTAGCTAAGGTTGCCACCTTTTTATTTTTGGATTCCTGCAACGGGGTGTGGTCAGTGGGCAGGGGTATGGCCAAAACCACAGGGTGACGCCTATGTTATTTTTCAGATTTCTGACCATTTTCTTACCACTGTAATAAAAACAGAAAACACAAAAATCCCAGGGCGCTAACACACAACTGAAAGTCATTCTTAGAATTAAGACCTAGTGGCAGAGGTGTAGCTAGGTGTCATGGTGCCCAGACAAAGGGTGTGTTTCTGCGCCCCACTCCCCTGTACTGAATTAGGTGCATGTTACATTTGAAAAGAAAAAATATAACAACAAAAAATAAATTGGTGACAAAGTTGGTTCTAGACTTTGTGGAGCTCAGGGCGAAAGTTTCCTTTGGGCGCGCTCCCATGTATAAAATAGGGACAGTGCGCGACAAAGGCGCGCAACAAAAATATAGGAGCGTGGCTTTATGGGCAAGGGGCATAGCCACAGAATAGTACCAATTCAGATTACACTGCACAGTAGTGTGTCACAACTGAGGGCCTGAGCTGACGGGAGGCAGCCTCAGTTGTAGGGGCTGAGATGTAACGGAACCTGGGAGGTTGTATCAGACCCCTAGACATGTAAGTAACATGTAGAATAACTGCCCGAAGGCGTGACCACGACAACCAGGATAAAAGTCAATGATGTTTATTATGACAAACTCCGTAACACAGCAGCAGTAAAGGAAACATAAAAGTCAACAGAGGATAAATACAATTCCTGGGTACTACAGGGTGGCAAGGGCCACAGGCACTGGTAGTGTGAGACAGTTCTTATAATCTTCTAGTTGGAAAGTCCTTACCAGGCCTGACTGTAGCAATGGAGAGAACCCAGGATCGTACCAGCAGGTGTTCCAGGAAAGACTGGGCTGCTGAAGATAAAACGGCTGCTGTGGATACTGGCTGGAACCAGACTGTTGTTGGTACGGAGTGGATACTGGCTGGAACCAGTTAAATAATAAACGAACTTGAGAGCGATGAAATAATAATGAAGTTTGGAGTTTGAGAGCGGTGAAATAATAATACCGGTGGAGAGTGGTAAACTGCAGAAAAGACACCGGCCCTTTAAGAGAAGCTGTACACTGCTGGAAGCTGGGCTGGAAGCAGGTGATTGATAATGAAGTTTGGAGTTTGAGAGCGGTGAAATAATAATACCGGTGGAGAGTGGTAAACTGCAGAAAGGACACCGGCCCTTTAAGAGAAGCTGTACACTGCTGGAAGCTGGGCTGGAAGCAGGTGATTGATAATGAAGTTTGGAGTTTGAGAGCGGTGAAATAATAATACCGGTGGAGAGTGGTAAACTGCAGAAAGGACACCGGCCCTTTAAGAGAAGCTGTACACTGCTGGAAGCTGGGCTGGAAGCAGGTGATTGTTGTAACTGGAAACAGGTGAGTCCAGAATGGATCGGAGAGTCAGGCTACACCGCAGATGGAATGCTGGTGCGGGTCTCTATAGCAGAAGTCTGGAGACAGGAGCTGGAACCTGGAAGACAACCACAGGAGAGAGACAAACTGGAACTAGGTTAGACAACCAAAGCACTGACGCCTTCCTTGCTCAGGCACAGCATACTTATACCTGCAGCAAGGAAGGGGTTGGCTAGGCAATTATGCAAATCAACAATACAGACAGCAGATTGGTGGAAATAATCAGATGACAAAATCCAAGATGGCTGCGCCCATGCAGACACTTGGAGGGAAGTTTGGTTTGTAATCCATGTGAGAATTGAAACAGTAATGGCGACGCCGGCCACAGGAGACAGGAGACGCCAGACTGACAAGCGCACATTTAACCACGCGGGCACAGCGGAGGCCGCGGCTGATGAAATCACCACTCTGACATTCTGCATGTGGAAACTCAGGAACAGCGGGATCCGGTCCTGGAACGCTGAGCCAGCCTTAGGAGGCATCTGAAGGGTAAGTAATGGCGTCCAGATACCCGGATCGTGACATAGTGTCTGTTATTCATATTACACCACACGGTAGTACCCCTTATACACTTTACGCCACACATCAGAGCCTCTTATACATGTTACACCACACAGTAGAGCCCCTTATACATGTTACACCACACAATAGAGCCCCTTATACATGTTTCGCCACAGAGTGGAGCCCCATATACATGTTATGGCACAGTAGAGCCGCTTATATTTGTTAAACCACAGTAGAGCCATTTATACACGTTACACCACAGTAGAGCTGCTTACACACGTTATGCCACAGTAGAGCCACTTATACATGTTACTCTGCTGATTCTAATGTAGAGAGAGGTGCTGCAGCATCAATGTAGAGAAAGGTGTTGTAGCAGCCAGAGCAGAGAGAGGTGCTGCAGCAGCTGGGGCAGAAAGAGGTGCTATAGCAGCTGGGACAGAGAGAAGTGCTGCAGCAGATGGGACAGAGTGAGGTGGTACTGCAGCAGCCGGGGCAGAAAGAGGTGCTGCAGCAGCCGGGGCAGAGAGTGTTGTAGCAGAACAGAAGTAACCCTGCTGCATAGCTACAAGCAGACAGCGAGACATATAAATAGGGCGGTAGAGCTCCGGCATGTGCTGGCTGTCAGTGTCTCCTGCTGTTGCCTCTGGCCTGCCCTGTTCCCTACCTAGTCTCCGAGTGTGCGCCCCCTCTGATATAACATGTGCAGAGAGAGTTAGATTCGGGTGGGTTATTTTGTTTCTGTGCAGGGTAAATACTGGCTGCTTTATTTTTACACTGCAATTTAGATTGCAGATTGAACTCACCACACACAAATCTAACTCTCTCTGCACATGTTATATCTGCCTCCCCTGCAGTGCACATGGTTTTGCCCAACTGCTAACAAAGTTCCTGCTGCGATCAACTTGGAATTACCCCCATTATGTAGCAATTAGTTTATACTGTGTTGCTATTTAGTGTCACTATAGCTGGCGGGAAGGGAACTATGAAGGTTGGTAGCCAATCTCGTTTGCAGATACGCACAGTTAAAAACGTAAATCAATATCACTCCTGAGACAGCAGCAATATAAAGATGGTGACTATGAATAGCAGGTTTCACTGGAGATATAGCATAGAATGATCTTTATAATGATCCACAATATACGTCACCCAATGCAGAGTAGTATTCTGTGCAGGTGAAACCAGTGGCATAACTAGAAATTTTTCTCCCCCAAGCAAAAAAATTCTCCGGCGCGCCCCCCCCAGCGCATCCCCCACAATTGGCACGAGCAAAGGGATGAACCTCTGCGCGCCACAAAGGGGCGTGGCTTTGTTGCAATGGGCGTAGCTTCACTTAAAGGGGCGTGGCATTGCAGGAAAAGACTACCTTATACCCCAGTTTTGCAACCTGCACGCCCAGACGTTGGCCACCACAGGAAAGAAAAATAATCCTGATTCATGCCCCTTACATTATTTGTTATTTTTCCTCCTTATAGTAATGCCCAGTATACATTATGCCACACACAATAATGCCCATTACACAATATGCCATACACCATAATTCCCCCCTACACATTATGCCACACACCGTAATGCCTGTGACACATTATGGCAGGAATCGCAATGCCCGTTATACATTATGCTACACACTGCAATGCCCCTGATACATTATAGCACATACAATGCCTGTGACACATTATGACACACACCACGATGACCCTGAGACATTATACCACATACCACAATGCCCGTGATATAATATTCCACACACCGTAATGCCTGACACATTATGCCACACACCGCAATGTCCGTGATACATTATGCCACACACTGCAATGACCCTGAGACATTATACCACATACCACAATGCCCGTGATATAGTATACCACACACCGTATTGCCTGTGACACATTATGACACACACCGCAATATCCGTGATACATTATACTACACTGCAATGCCCCTGAGACATTATACCACATACCACAATGCCCGTGATATAGTATACCACACACTGCCTGTGACACATACCGCAATGCCACATAATACCACATAATGCCTGTGACACATACCGCAATGCCCGTTATACCCTATGCCACACACCGCAATGCCCGTTATACATTATGCTACACTGCAATGCCCCTGAGACATTATACCACATACCACAATGCCCGTGATATAGTATACCACACACCGTAATGCCTGTGACACATTATGACACACACCGCAATGTCCGTGATACATTATGCCACACACCGCAATGCCCATTACACATTAAGTCCTACAGTAAGGCTTCTAATTACTTTTAAATTACCTGCTCATTGCCAGGGGTTTCATGCACTGTGTGTCATGCTTGTTGCCAGGGGTTTCATGCTCTTGGTTCCATGCACGGTGCCAGGTGTTTTCATGCTCAGGGTGTCATGCTTGTTGCCAGGGGGTTCATGCACTGGGTGTCATGCTCGTTGCCAGGGGTTTCATGCTCTTGGTTCCATGCACGGTGCCAGGTGTTTTCATGCTCAGGGTGTAATGCTTGTTGCCAGGGGGTTCATGCACTGGGTGTGATGATCCTTGCCAGGGGTTTCACGCACTGGGTGTCATGCTCGTTGCTAGGGGGTAATGCTTGTTGCTAGGGCAGTGCTCCCAGTGCCAGATATTCCCCCACAGTGCCAGGTACACACATGCCCCCAATGCCAAATATGCCCCCCCCCAAAGTGCCAGGTACACATATACCCCCCAGTGTCACATATGCTCCCCAAGGTCCAGCTCCCCCCCCCCGCGCTGAAGTGCCGGTTCGTGAGCCAATCAGAGCTCACGAACGGGCACTTCCTTTAATAGACCCGCCGGAGACGCAGGAGGGACACAGGAGAGGCGCGCGCTGTGCCCTCCGTGTCCCTCCTTACAGCAGCGGCTAGGGAGACAGCAGATTGACATGCGGACGGCTCGTCCACATGTCAATCTGCGCTAAATCAGTGGCGGCGCCCCCGCAGCCCTGCGCCTCCAAGCCACCGCGAGAGCTGCGGGGGCAGTAGTTACGCCACTAACTCAGAAAATTAGAATATCGTGCAAAAGTTCATTTATTTCAGTAATTCAACTTAAAAGGTGAAACTAATATATTATATAGACTCATTACATGCAAAGTTAGATATTTTAAGCCTTTGTTTGTTATAAATTTGATGATGTGGGTTACAGCTTAAGATAACCTAAAATCTAAAATCTCAGAATATTAGAATATTACATAAAACCAATTAAAAAACTATTTTAAATACAGAAATGTCGGCCCTCTGAAAAGTATAATCATGCATATGTACTCAGTACGTGGTTTGGGCCCCTTTTGCATGAATTACTGCCTCAATGCTGCGTGGCATGGATTCTATCAGCCTGTGGCACTGCTGAGGTGTTATGATGATTGTGGGTTACAGCTTAAGATAACCCCATGTGACCGAACAATGCAGAAGAGCTGAAGGCCGCTATTGAAGCATCCTGGTCTTCCATAATACCTCAGCAGTGCCACAGGCTGATAGAATCCATGCCACGCCGCACTGAGGCAGTAATTCATGCAAAAGGGGCCCAAACCAAGTACTGAGTACATATGCATGATTGTACTTTTCAGCGGGCCAACATTTCTGTATTTAAAATCCTTTTTTTATTGATTTTATGTAATATTCTAATTTTCTTTGATTTTAGATTTGGGGTTATCTTTAGCTGTAACCCACAATCCTCAAAAGTATAACAAATAAAGGCTTGAAATATCTCACTTTGCATGTAATGAATCGATATAATATATTAGTTTCACCTTTTAAATTGAATTACTGAAATAAATGAACTTTTGCACGATATTCTAATTTTCTGAGTTTCAACTGTATTAATGTACTCACTGAAAGCTGCCTCCTCATGTGCAGCAATGCTTGTCAGATTACTTTGATGTGAACTGCACCCTCTGATCATGCCCATTTGTATACTAGAGGCAGAGACCCTTAGCCCTCTTTATATGACGTGATGTGATCAGAACCCCATCATGCACTGTTGTTGTTATTATTATTATTTTCTCTGACGTCCTAAGTGGATGCTGGGACTCCGTAAGGACCATGGGGGGATAGCGGCTCCGCAGGAGACTGGGCACAACTATAAAGAAAGCTTTAGGTCTAACTGGTGTGCACTGGCTCCTCCCACTATGACCCTCCTCCAGACTTCAGTTAGAATCCTGTGCCCGGCTGAGCTGGATGCACACTAGGGGCTCTCCTGAGCTCCTAGAAAGTATATTTAGGTTTTTTATTTTACAGTGAGATCTGCTGGCAACAGACTCACTGCAGCGAGGGACTAAGGGGAGAAGAAGCGAACCTACCTAACAGGTGGTAGTTTGGGCTTCTTAGGCTACTGGACACCATTATCTCCAGAGGGATCGACCGCAGGACCCGACCTTGGTGTTCGTTCCCGGAGCCACGCCGCCGTCCCCCTTACAGAGCCAGAAGCATGAAGAGGTCCGGAAAATCGGCGGCAGAAGACTTCGGTCTTCACCAAGGTAGCGCACAGCACTGCAGCTGTGCGCCATTGCTCCTCATGTACACCTCACACTCCGGTCACTGATGGGTGCAGGGCGCTGGGGGGGGGCGCCCTGAGGGCAATATATGACACCTTGGCTGGCAAATCTACATCATATATAGTCCTAGAGGCTATATAGATGTAAAATTACCCCTGCCAGTATTCCAGAAAAAGCGGGAGAAAGTCCGCCGAAAAAGGGGCGGGGCCATCTCCCTCAGCACACTGGCGCCATTTTTCCCTCACAGCTCCGCTGGAAGGAAGCTCCCTGGCTCTCCCCTGCAGTCTGAACACTACAGAAGGGTAAAAAAGAGAGGGGGGGCACTAAATTTAGGCGCAGTATAGATATATATATATGATATATATAAAAAAGCAGCTATAAGGGAAAACTCTTATTTATAGTGGGATCCCTGTGGTATATAGCGCTCTGGTGTGTGCTGGCATACTCTCTCTCTGTCTCCCCAAAGGGCTTTGTGGGGTCCTGTCCTCTGTCAGAGCATTCCCTGTGTGTTTGCGGTGTGTCGGTACGGCTGTGTCGACATGTTTGATGAGGATGCATATGTGGAGGCGGAGCAGATGCCTGTAAATGTGATGTCACCCCCTGCGGGGTCGACACCTGAGTGGATGGTGCTGTGAAAGGAATTACGCGACAGTGTCGACTCCTTGCATAAAAGGTTTGACGACATACCTAACGTGGGACAGCAGGCTTCTCAGCCTGTGCCTGCCCAGGCGTCTCAAAAGCCATCAGGGGCTCTAAAACGCCCGCTACCTCAGATGGCAGACACAGATGTCGACACGGATACTGACTCCAGTGTCGACGACGACGAGACTAATGTAACTTCCAGTAGGGCCACACGTTACATGATTGAGGCAATGAAAAATGTGTTGCACATTTCTGATGTTACCCCCGGTACCACAAAAAAAGGGTATTATGTTTGGAGAGAAAAAACTACCAGTAGCTTTTCCTCCATCTGAGGAGTTAAATGAAGTGTGTGAAGAAGCGTGGGCTTCCCCTGATAAGAAGATGGTAATTTCTAAGAGGTTACTAATGGCGTACCCTTTCCCGCCAGAGGATAGGTCACGCTGGGAAACATCCCCTAGGGTGGATAAAGCACTCACACGCTTGTCAAAGAAGGTGGCACTACCGTCTCAGGATACGGCCGCCCTGAAGGAATCTGCTGATAGAAAGCAGGAGGCTATCCTGAAATCTATATATACACACACACACAGGTGTTATACTGAGACCGGCTATTGCTTCAGCCTGGATGTGCAGTGCTGCTGCTGCGTGGTCAGATTCCCTGTCAGAAAATATAGATACCCTAGACAGGGACACTATATTGCTAACCGTAGAGCATGTAAAAGACGCACTTTTATACATGAGGACTGCACAGAGGGATATTTGCCGGCTGGCATCCAAAATTAGTGCAATGTCCATTTCTGCCAGGAGAGGGTTATGGACTCGGCAGTGGACAGGAGATGCAGATTCCAAGAGACACGTGGAAGTTCTGCCTTATAAGGGTGAGGAGTTGTTCGGGGATGGTCTCTCGGACCTCGTTTCACAGCAACAGCTGGGAAGTCTACATTTTTACCCCATGTTCCCTCACAACCAAAGAAAGCACCGCATTATCAGGTACAGTCCTTTCGGCCCAATAGGGGCAAGCGGGTTAAAGGCGCGTCCTTTCTGCCCAGAGGCAGAGGTAGGGGAAAGAAGCTGCAGCATACAGCCAGTTCCCAGGAGCAAAAGCCCTCCCCCGCTTCCTCTAAGTCCACAGCATGACGCTGGGGCTCCACAGGCAGAGCCGGGTACGGTGGGGGCCCGTCTCAAATTTTTCAGCAATCAGTGGGCTTGCTCATGGGTGGATCCCTGGATCTTTCAGATAGTATCTCAGGGGTACAAGCTGGAATTCGAGATGTCTCCTCCCCGCCGTTTCCTCAAATCTGCCTTGCCAACCGCTCCCTCAGGCAGGGAGGCAGTGTTACAGGCAATTCACAAGCTGTATTCACAACAGGTGATAGTAAAGGTACCCCTACTTCAACAAGGAAGGGGTTACTATTCCACAATGTTTGTGGTACCGAAACCGGACGGTTCGGTGAGACCCATTTTAAATTTGAAATCCTTGAACACATATATAAAAAAATTCAAGTTCAAGATGGAATCGCTCAGGGCGGTTACTGCAAGCCTGGACGAGGGGAATTACATGGTATCACTGGACATCAAGGATGCTTACCTGCATGTCCCCATTTACCATCCTCACCAGGAGTACCTCAGATTTGTGGTACAGGATTGTCATTACCAATTCCAGACGTTGCCGTTCGGTTTATCCACGGCTCCGAGGGTCTTTACCAAGGTAATGGCCGAAATTATGATACTCCTTCGAAAGAAGGGAGTTTTAATTATCCCGTACTTGGACGATCTCCTGATAAAGGCGAGGTCCAGAGAGCAGTTGTTGGTCGGGGTAACACTATCTCGGGAAGTGCTACAACAGCACGGCTGGATTCTAAACATCCCAAAGTCACAGCTGGTCCCTACGACACGCCTACTGTTCCTGGGGATGGTTCTGGACACAGAACAGAAAAAAGTGTTTCTCCCGGAGGAGAAGGCCAAGGAGCTGTCATCTCTAGTCAGAGGCCTCCTAAAGCCAAAACAGGTGTCAGTGCATCACTGCACGCGGATCCTGGGAAAAATGGTAGCTTCTTACAAAGCGATTCCATTCGGCAGGTTTCATGCAAGAACTTTTCAGTGGGACCTGTTGGACAAGTGGTCCGGATTGCATCTTCAGATGCATCGTCTGATAACCCTGTCTCCAAGGACAAGGGTGTCTCTGCTGTGGTGGCTGCAGAGTGCTCATCTTCAAGAGGGCCGCATATTCGGCATACAGGACTGGGTCCTGGTGACCACGGATGCCAGCCTTCGAGGCTGGGGGGCAGTCACACAGGGAAGAAACTTCCAAGGACTATGGTCAAGTCAGGAGACTTCCCTGCACATAAATATTCTGGAACTAAGGGCCATTTACAATGCCCTAAGTCAGGCAAAACCCCTGCTTCAAAACCAGCCGGTACTGATTCAGTCAGACAACATCACGGCGGTCGCCCATGTAAACCGACAGGGCGGCACGAGAAGCAGGACGGCGATGGCAGAAGCCACAAGGATTCTCCGATGGGCGGAAAATCACGTGTTAGCACTGTCAGCAGTGTTCATTCCGGGAGTGGACAACTGGGAAGCAGACTTCCTCAGCAGGCACGACCTCCACCCGGGAGAGTGGGGACTTCATCCAGAAGTCTTCCAAATGATTGTAAACCGTTGGGAAAGGCCACAGGTGGTCATGATGGCGTCCCGCCTAAACAAAAAGATAGAAAGATATTGCGCCAGGTCCAGAGACCCTCAGACGATAGCTGTGGACGCTCTAGTGACACCGTGGGTGTACCGGTCGGTTTATGTGTTCCCTCCTCTTCCTCTCATACCAAAGGTACTGAGGATAATAAGGAGAAGAGGAGTAAGAACAATACTCATTGTTCCGGATTGGCCAAGAAGAGCTTGGTACCCGGAACTTCAAGAAATTATATCAGAGGACCCATGGCCTCTACCGCTCAGACAGGACCTGCTGCAGCAGGGGCCCTGTCTGTTCCAAGACTTACCACGGCTGCGTTTGACGGCATGGCGGTTGAACACCGGATCCTGAAGGAAAAGGGCATTCCGGAGGAAGTCATTCCTACGCTGATTAAAGCTAGGAAAGAAGTGACCGCGAACCATTATCACTGCATTTGGCGAAAATATGTTGCGTGGTGTGAGGCTAGGAAGGCCCCAACAGAAGAATTTCAGCTGGGCTGTTTCCTGCACTTCCAGTTCCTACAGTCAGGGGTGACTATAGGCCTAAAATTGGGGTCCATTAAGGTCCAGATTTCGGCTCTGTCGATTTTCTTCCAGAGAGAACTGGCTTCACTGCCTGAAGTTCAGACTTTTGTCAAGGGAGTGCTGCATATTCAGCCCCCTTTTGTGCCTCCAGTGGCACCTTGGGATCTCAACGTGGTGTTGGAGTTCCTAAAGTCACATTGGTTTGAGCCACTTAAAACCGTGGAATTGAAATATCTCACGTGGAAAGTGGTCATGTTGCTGGCCTTGGCTTCGGCCAGGCGTGTATCAGAATTGGCAGCTTTGTCATACAAAAGCCCTTATCTGATTTTCTATATGGATAGGGCAGAATTGAGGACTCGTCCCCAGTTTCTCCCTAAAGTGGTGTCAGCGTTTCATCTGAACCAACCTATTGTGGTGCCTGCGGCTACAAATGACTTGGAGGCTTCCAAGTTGTTAGACGTAGTCAGGGCCCTGAAAATATGTTTCCAGGACAGCTGGAGTCAGAAAGACTGACTCCCTATTTATCCTGTATGCGCCTAACAAGTTGGGTGCACCTGCTTCAAAGCAGACTATTGCTCGCTGGATCTGTAGTACGATTCAGCTTGCACATTCTGCGGTTGGACTGCCGCATCCTAAATCTGTTAAAGCCCATTCCACGAGGAAGGTGGGCTCTTCTTGGGCGGCTGCCCGAGGGGTCTCGGCTTTACAACTTTGCCGAGCTGCTACTTGGTCAGGGGCAAACACGTTTGCAAAATTCTACAAATTTGATACCCTGGCTGAGGAGGACCTTGAGTTCTCTCATTCGGTGCTGCAGAGTCATCCGCACTCTCCCGCCCGTTTGGGAGCTTTGGTATAATCCCCATGGTCCTTACGGAGTCCCAGCATCCACTTAGGACGTCAGAGAAAATAAGATTTTACTCACCGGTAAATCTATTTCTCGTAGTCCGTAGTGGATGCTGGGCGCCCATCCCAAGTGCGGATTGTCTGCAATACTTGTATATAGTTATTGCTTAACTAAAGGGTTATTGTTGAGCCATCTGTTGAGAGGCTCAGTTGTTCTCATACTGTTAACTGGGTATTGTATCACGAGTTATACGGTGTGATTGGTGTGGCTGGTATGAGTCTTACCCGGGATTCAAAATCCTTCCCTATTGTGTCAGCTCTTCCGGGCACAGTATCCTAACTGAAGTCTGGAGGAGGATCATAGTGGGAGGAGCCAGTGCACACCAGTTAGACCTAAAGCTTTCTTTATAGTTGTGCCCAGCCTCCTGCGGAGCCGCTATCCCCCCATGGTCCTTACGGAGTCCCAGCATCCACTACGGACTACGAGAAATAGATTTACCGGTGAGTAAAATCTTATTATTATTATTACATTTTATTTATAGGGCGCCACAAGTGTTTCGCAGCGCCGTACAAAGGACAGTACAGGGAGACAAAACTTAATATTACAGTAAAAAAACAACAGAAATAGAGTACAGGTAACAAACAGCACCACAATTCTCAAAACATAATACAGCTTAGATGTAAGTAGCGAGGGGGTAATCATTGTACTACTTGGGGCTGGCGGCCGTAGATGGAGATGAGCCTTTACCAGCAGGAGAAAAAGCGGGTAAAGATGGTCGCTGAGTAGGAGAGAGCTGTGAGTGAAATGTGTGAGCAGAGGGCATTGACAACAAGAGGAAAGAGGGCCCTGCTCTGAGGAGCTAACAATCTAGTGGGGAGGGGCGACAGACAGATGACATGAGGTGCAAGCAAGCAAGAGGAAGCCTGATGGCACTATGTAAGCAAAGCAGAGATGTTCAAGGCATGAGGCAGGGGGATAGAGGAGCAGCCTAAGTACTTGGTTATACATGAAGGGGGGGGGGGGGTGCGCTTTGATAAATAGGTGGGTTTTCAGTGCCCGTTTGAAGCTTTGCAAGGTCAGGGAGAGTCTAATGGAGCGGGGGATCGCGTTCCACTGAAGGGGTGCAGCACGGGCAAAATCTTGAACTCATGCATGGGAAGCAGTGACCAGGGTAGGCAACGGTCATTGGCCGACCGTAGGGGGCGGGAGGGAGTATGAAGGGAGAGAAGGTTGGAGATGTAGGGAGCAGTGGAATTAGAGATGTATATGCCATCAGAGTATTGTACCTGTTGCCCCTTGCTTACTTACCTTGTACTCAGTAGTGCAATGGTAGCCAAGACTGAGGTGGTTTGCAGAGAGGCAGAGGCAGTGGAGCACTCACTGTGTGACAGGATATCAGGTTGGAACAGATTAGAGGAAGGCCATGAGCAGGAGCCCAGCATCCTGGAGGCGGGCTGTGGTGCGGGGAGCAGAAAGGTTCACAGCACTTGCAAGTTTGCCAGCACTACCCGGCAGTCAGAGTGGCTTTCCATTTGCGTACACTGCCATGATTGCCAGCCCTCCGGACTGTGGACAGAGGGTCTGATTTCCTGACTGTCCAGAGTAATCCTGGATGGGTGGTAACTCGAAGCAAACTGCAATAATAAACGCTTCCACCACTGCTCATTACACCATTTACTCCTTGCCATGAGTTCTATTGCTGTATGTAAAATCTAGGCAGAAACAGAAGCAAATGAAGGTATTTGGAGCATTATACAAATCACATGTATATTTCTAATAATGTGTCACATACTGTGCAGTAGAAACGACTTCTGGCAGCAATTTATAAATAACTGCAGAGTGTTTGTTACTAATATACCTTTACACATTGATGACTTTTGATTTTCTATTTTACAGACAATTGTTTTCTGCAGCAACAATTGGATAAAGTTACTGCCAAAGCACGATTAGATGCGGCATGTGCACCGTCTATGGACTATGGTGAGATCGTTATAATGTCATTATCACATCACTAAGCATCTGTCAGCCGACTCCAAACAATAAAGATGGAGCCCTCCAAGTATTTGTTATTCTATTAGTCACTTAACCATTAACTTGATAATTCATTGTTCTGATACGTCCTAGAGAATGCTGGGGTCCACATCAAGACCATGGGGTATAGACGGTTCCGCAGGAGCCATGGGCACTCTTAAGACTTTTCAGTGGGTGTGAACTGGCTCCTCCCCCTATGCCCCTCCTCCAGACCTCAGTTTTAGAAATGTGCCCAGGCAGACTGGATGCACTCTGAGAGCTCTACTGAGTTTCTCTGAAAAGACTTATGTTAGGTTTTTTATTTTCAGGGAGAACTGCTGGCAACAGTCTCCCTGCTTCGTGGGACTGAGGGGGCAGAAGTAGGAACCAACTTCCTGAAGAGTTTCATGGCTCTGCTTCTGGCTGACAGGACACCATTAGCTCCTGAAGGGAACTGAATGCTAGCTGCGCCTAGATGCTCACTCCCACAGCACGCCGTCACCCCCCTCGCAGAGCCAGAAGTCAGGTGAGTAGAAGAAGGCAGATCTTCTATCAAGTAAAGTGATGGCTGAGGTACAGCGCGGCTGGCAGGAGCGCAGCGCGCCATTGCTGCCCACACACACAGGCACTGCAGGGTGCAGGGCGCAGGGGGGGGGGCGCCCTGGGCAGCAAAATACCTCTATAAACTGGCTAATAGGGGGCATAAGATGCCCAGGCACAGCCCTTCCCCAGCCAGTATAAATATTACAAACAGTCTCTGAGGTAAAAAGGGCGGAGCTTCTTCCTCAGGCAGCCAGCACACTGCTCAGCACCATGTTCTCTCTTTCCTCAGGCTGCAGAGACATCGCTGGTCCTTCTCCACTTCTGACTACAAGTATTCAGGGTGTAAATAGCGATTTGGGTGCTTTACAAATGTGTTTTACTGTGTAAAGAGCACTGCATGTCAGTGGGCATTCTGTGTTCACAGACATTAAATACAGGCGCTGGGGTTGTGAACTGGCTGCTCCTACACTGTATCCCTCTGACAGATTTTACTGTGGGTCTGTAAATCCCAGTGTGTCTGTGAGTGTGTGTGGTGCACGTGTGTGACATGTCTGAGGCAGGGAGTTCCTCCCCGGAGGAAGGCATTTTAGGGACACAGAGTTGTAATGTGGTGGCGCTGCCGGCACACCAAGAGCCTGCATGGGTGAAAGAAATACGTGATAGTGTGCATCATATCAATAGGAGATTAGATAAGGCTGAATCTAATGCTGCATGCTGGAGAAAATCTGTGGAAGATGTGATTTTTCAGGATTCTGTTCTTCCATCCGCAGGCGACCCCTCTGGGTCACATAAAAGACCATTTACAAATGTTATGAATACTGATACCGACACGGACTCTGATTCCTGTGTCGACGATAGTGACTCCAGGGAAATAGATCATAAATTGGCTAAAAATATACAATATATGATTGTTGCAATAAGGGATGTTCTGGAAGTCACGGAAGCCACTCCTGTACCTCAGGAGAAGGCATATTTCTATAAGGAAAAGAAATCCAAAGTCGCGTTCCCGCCATCCCGCGAGCTAAACACACTCTTTGAAGGGATGTGGATGAATCCTGATAAGAAATTTCGTATCCCTAAGAGGATTCAGATAGCTTACCCTTTCCCAGCTGAGGACAGGAAAAAATGGGAATCACCCCCTGTGTTAGACAGTGCACTATCCAGTTCGACAAAGAAGGTAATTCTCCCTGCACCTGGCACGGTTTCACTAAAAGAGCTGGCAGACCGTAAGATGGAAATTACATTGAAATCCATTTATGTTGCTAATGGTACACTGCTCAGGCCCACTATTGCCTGCGCGTGGGTGAGTCGCGCTATTAAAAAATGGTCAGAAAGTGAGTTCCTCAAGTAGACATGATGGCATCTCGTCTAAACAAGAAGCTTCAGAAATATTGTTCCAGGTCGAGAGACTCTCAGGCAATAGCAGTGGATGCACCGGTGACCCAGTGGCTATTCCGGTCAGTGTATATATTCCCTCCACTTTCACTGATCCCAAAGGTTCTCAGGATCATAAGAAGGACAAGGGTTCGAGCAATCTTCATTGCCCCAGACTGGCCAAGGAGGGCTTGGTACCCAGATCTTCAGGAGTTACTCATAGAAGATCCTCTGCCTCTTCCTCTTCGCGAGGACCTACTGCAGCAGGGGCCGTGCGTGTATCAAGACTTACCGCGGCTACGTTTGACGGCATGGCTGTTGAGCACCGGATCCTAGCCCAAAAGGGTATTCCCAAGGAAGTCATCCCCACTCTTATTCAGGCCAGGAAAGGAGTAACGTCGAAACATTACCACCGTATTTGGAGAAAATATGTATCTTGGTGTGAATCCATGAAGGCTCCTACGGAGGAGTTTCACGTAGGACGTTTTCTCCATTTTCTGCAGGCTGGTGTGGAAGCGGGCCTCCGATTGGGATCAATCAAGGTCCAGATTTCGGCCTTGTCAGTGTTCT
Source organism: Pseudophryne corroboree (assembly GCF_028390025.1). NCBI lineage: Eukaryota > Metazoa > Chordata > Amphibia > Anura > Myobatrachidae > Pseudophryne > Pseudophryne corroboree. Next base: position 58,747,742 of record NC_086449.1, read on the forward strand.
TCCAAAATCAATTGGCCTCTCTTCCAGAGGTTAAAACCTTTGTGAAAGGGGTTCTGCACATCCAGCCTCCATTTGTGCCTCCAGTGGCACCATGGGACCTTAATGTGGTGTTGCAGTTCCTGCAATCGGATTGGTTTGAGCCTCTACAAGAAATAGAGTTGAAGTTTCTCACTTGGAAAGTGGTGATGCTTTTGGCATTGGCGTCCGCACTGCGGGTGACTGAATAGAGTGCCTTGTCTCACAAGAGCCCTTACCTGATCTTCCATGAAGATAGGGCAGAGTTGAGAACTCGCCAGCATTTTCTTCCAAAGGTGGTTTCGTCTTTCCACATAAACCAGCCTATTGTGGTGCCAGTAGTTACTGACAAATTCACTGAGTCAAAGTCTCTAGATGTGGTTAGGGCTTTGAAAATTTATGTCGCTAGAACAGCTCGAATACGGAAAACAGAGGCTCTGTTTGTCCTGTATGCTCCCAACAAGATTGGGTGTCCTGCTTCCAAGCAGACTATTGCGCGTTGTATCAAAGGGACGATTCAGCAAGCTCATACTACGGCTGGATTGCCGTTACCGACGTCGGTGAAGGCCCACTCCACTAGGAAGGTGGGCTCATCCTGGGCGGCTGCCCGGGGGGTCTCGGCATTACAACTTTGTCGAGTAGCTACTTGGTCAGGGTCAAACACATTTGCTAAGTTCTACAAGTTTGACACCTTGGCCGATGAAGACCTCAAGTTCGGTCAATCGGTGCTGCAGGGTCATCCGCACTCTCCCGCCCATACTGGAGCTTTGGTATAAACCCCATGGTCTTGATGTGGACCCCAGCATCCTCTAGGACGTATGAGAAAACAGGATTTTAATACCTACTGGTAAATCCTTTTCTCCTAGTCCGTAGATGATGCTGGGCGCCCGTCCCAGTGCATACTTTACCTACAGTTTAGTTATTATAGTTACACAAGTTGTGTTATCTTAGTTCAGCATGTTGCTGCAATTGGTTCATGCCTGTTGGCGTGTGTTACATTGAATGCCATGTGTGCGGCATGGTTAGGGTGTGAGTTGGTATGTATCTCACCACTAGTTTAAAGTAAATCCTTTCCTCGAAATGTCCGTCTCCCTGGGCACAGTTCCTATAACTGAGGTCTGCAGGAGGGGCATAGGGGGAGGAGCCAGTTCACACCCACTGAAAAGTCTTAAGAGTGCCCATCGCTCCTGCGGAACCGTCTATACCCCATGGTCTTGATGTGGAACCCAGCATCCTCTACGGACTAGGAGAAAAGGATTTACCAGTAGGTATTAAAATCCTGTTTTTTGCACAATGTAGAAAATTATAATTTCATTCCAAGTAACGGAACGTTCTCCTCCCCAGTCTTCAACGCAACACTCAGTAAGACTGAGAAGAGAAGCAACTATGATGTCAGCGTGATGACTATTAAGTCAGTCATTAAGCAAGGTAATTATTTATTTATTAACAGTTTCTTATATAGCGCAGCAAATTCCGTTGCACTTTACAATTGGTAATTAGGACACAATACTCTATAGCTATTGATAATTATCATACACTAAGAAGTGAGTGTAACCTATGTTTTATAGTGTGTAGCTTGCCTTCTTCTATTGTACAGTATACAGAATCCACCACTCATGCAACTACTACAATAACAGGAGCCCTATAGTAGATACCGTAGCTGTGTCTGCTGTGCTGGAGCTAGATCTAACATTATATTTCCACATGCAGAGTACATGCTTAGTGACCCATATAACCCAATGCTGTTCCAGTTGTGTGTCAGCGATAGTGGGAAGAGGCGGACATACAGTGCTGTGGGGAGTGAGTCTGGAAACAATGGACTATGGGGGAGGTGTTCTAAGCCTGGAAGAGTGATAAATTGAAGTTATAAATGACCAGCCACTCAGCTCCTAACTGTCATGTTACAGGCTGAGTTTGAAAAATGACAGGAGCTGATTGGTTGGAAGTTCCTCTCTCTACACTTTATCCCTCTCTGAAGCTTAGTACATCTGCAGCTATGTGAATGGGAATATCCATTAATAAAGGTGAAGATGGCAGTAAAGGGAGAAGGAAAAGAAATCTGTAAAAGGGACATGAGAGTTTTTAGTGTATAGTAGCAATGTTGTCCATAGTAAACATATGGACGTAGTCGGCTTTCCGTATAACTAATACCATTACATATGATACTTACCGCACCTCCTGTGTTTCAGAAACATTTCAGAAAGTGATGTACTGTATTGGAAGCATGTTTTATTATTGAGGCTTTAGGAATGTGTCTGTACAGGGGAGTATTATCAAATCATGGAGAAAACTAAAGGGGGATATTCAGATGTGGTTGGAGATGCACTATGCATTCCAAAGAACCAATTATTAGTTATTTCCGCATGCGCAGGATCTGTTCTGTACATGCGCGAATGGGTCCTGAGACGTAGCACACGGTCCAGCATCAGACTGCCAGTGATTAACAGTCTGATGCCGTTTGGGGGCAAGGAGGGGGTAGTGACGGCCTACGTTTCTTCAAATAGAGGTGTGTTGCTGCCGTTTAGGGGTACGGAAGATACCAGGGATCTCTGTGGTTGCACAGAGAATTCCTGGCCTCTGTGACGGGTGACTGCGCACCACCATGGGTGCACGCAAGCCTTCTGATGGTGAGTGAGTGATCCGATGCTGTGTCCTAGGATACACCTCGGATGACTACTGCAGTAGGAGGCGTCTGCTTGTAATAGGCGTCTCCTTCTGCATGTACATACAGCGCTATCACTGCCGCAGTGAAGTAGTTGTCCATATGAAGCAATCAGCTTCTACAGTAAGAGGATTATTTACTAATGTAAATGTCAGGTTCTAGAACCGACGCCTCCGTTCATGTTTATACCCAAAATTTAAATGGGCATTGATTTTACTAGCAAAACACAGGTAATAACAGTATTGGCCTTTTAAATTTTGGGCATAAAAACAATCAGCAGCATCGGGTTTTAGAACCCAGTGCTTAGTAAACAGAGACCCTTACTGTAATTTTACAGGCTGTGCTAGATAAATGACAGAAGCTGCTGGTTGCTTCTCCACTTAGAGGTCTATTCATGAAGCAGTAAAAAGAGTGGAGAAGTGAGCCAGTGGAGGCAGAAGTGGCCCATGGCAACCAATCAGTGTTGAGGTAACATTTATAAAGTACATTTTATAAAAGGAGAGTTATGGTAGACTTACCATGGTTAACTCTCTTTCTGCGAGGTACACTTGGTTCCACAGGGAAAACATCGGAGTGTAGAGTGTGATCTTGATCCTGAGGCACCATCAGGCAAAGCTTTGACTGTCCCAGGATGCATTGTGGCATCCTCTATAACCCCATCTCCAGGCACTGAGAGTTCAGTTTCGTTAACCAGTCCAATACAGGAGCAGGTAAAAGAAAAGGCAGATGTTAGTCACATAGAACCACAATCTATCATAACTCTCCTTTTCTACAGTGGGGTACACTGTGTTCCACAGGGAAAACATTGGGGATGTCCTAAAGCAATGCCTCAAGGGAGGGGACATGCCCTAGCAGGTAAGAGAAGCAGGCGTCCAAAGGAAGCATCCTGGGAGGCGGAAGTATCGAAGGCATAGAACCTTATGAACGTGTTCACTGAGGACCACGTAGCCGCCTTGCACAATTGTTCTGGGGACGCACCACGGCGGACCACCCAAGAAGGTCCAACAGACCAAGCAGAATGGGCTTTAACTGCAGCAGGAGCTCGGAGTCCAGCCTGCGCATAGGCTTGTGCAATCACCTTACTAATCCATCTGGCCAAGGTCTGCTTATTCGCAGGCCAGCCACGTTTGTGAAAACCAAACAGCAAAAAAGGGAATCTGACCTCCTGATGGAGGCAGTCCTCTCCACATAGACACGGAGAGTCCTAATCACATCCAAAGAATGTTCTGTGGGAGACAAATCCGAAGAGACAAAGGCCGGAACCACAAGTTCTTGGTTAAGGCGAAAAGATGACACCACCTTAGGCAAATAATCGGGGCGAGTTCGTAGAACAGATCCGTCCCGGTGGAATATGAGAAAGGGTGGACGACAAGACAAAGAGCTTAAGTCCGTCTTGCAGAGGCAATGGCCATCAAGAAGAGGACCTTGGCTGTGAGCCATTTCAGGTCCACCGATTCAAGAGGTTCAAATGGAGACTCTTGCATGGCATTCATCACAACAGACAAATCTCATGGAGCCACAGGAGGGACATAGGGAGGCTGAATCCGAACAACACCCTGAACGAACGTCTGAACATCAGGTATAGAGGCAATTTTTCTCTGAAACCAAACTGACAAGGCAGATATATGAACCTTGAGGGAGGCCAGACAAAGGCCTAAGTCTAGGCCTCTTTGCAGAAAAGCCAATATTCTGGACGTTCTGAATCTATGGACATCACAATTCTTCTCAGCACACCAGGTGAAGTAAGAATTCCAAACCCTGTAATAAATCCGGGCAAAGGCCGGTTTGCGGGCTTTCAACATCATTTGAATAACCACCTCTGAAAATCCTTGGCTCTCAAGAGTGATGCTTCAAGAGCCACGCCGTCAAAGCCAGTCTGGCCAGGTCTGGGTAGAGACAAGGGCCCTGTATGAGGAGGTCTGGTCGTTGAGGAAGTAGAAGTGGATGCCCTGTCGATAGACCCTGCAGATCTGAGAACCAATGCCTTCTGGGCCATGCTGGAGCGACTTAAAGCAGAATTCCTCCTTCTAGTTTGAACTTCCTTAGAACTCTGGGCAGGAGTGACACTGGAGGGAACACGTAAGGCAGCCGAAAGTACCATGGAATTGCTAGTGCGTCCACGAATGCTGCTTTAGGATCCCTTGTCCTTGATCCAAAGACCGGAACCTTGTGTCGAGACGCCATGAGGTCTATGTCCGGTAGACCCCACCTGTCCACTAGAAGTTGTAAGACTTCCGGATGAAGACTCCACTCTTCTGCATGTACGTTCTGACGAGTGAGGTAGTCCGCTTCCCAGTTCAGGACACCTGGAATGAACACAGCCGAAATACTTGGCAGGTGGCGTTTTGCCCAACAAAGGATTCTTGACTCTTTATTCATAGCCATGTGGCTTTGAGTGCCGCCTTGATCTTTTATGTATGCCACTGTCGTGGCGCTGTCTGACCGTACCTGAACCGGTCTGTTCCGTACCAGAGGCAGGGCAAGTGATAATGCATTGAACATGCCCTCAGCTCTAGGATGTTTATTGGAAGGAGTGATTCTTCCTTGGTCCACCGACCCTGAAAAGAGTGTTGCTCCAGCACCGCGCCCCATACCCTTAGACAGGCATCCGTTGTCAGGAAGACCCAGTCGGGGATCCAGAAGGGATGGCCCCTGCTTAATTGCTGATCCTGGAGCCACCAGGTCAGCAACAAACGAACCTTCAGAGTCAACAAGATCATTTGGGATCTGATCAGATGAGACAGGCCATCCCACTTGGCAAGAATTAATCGTTGCAGAGGGCGGGAATGAAGTTGAGCGTACTCCACCATGTCGATTGTCGACACCATCAGGCCAAGTACTTGCATCGCGGAGTGAATCGACACTCTGAAGTGTCTTATCCTGTCCATGATTTTCAGCACCATGCTCTGAGCTGGGACTAGCGAGGACTTCTTCCAATTGATCAGCCATCCGTGGGCTTGTAAGCAACTCACCATCAATTGTAGATGACTGAGGAGAACATCGTGGGAACTCGCCAGAATCAGCAGGTCGTCCAAGTACGGCAGGATTCTGACTCCCTGGCGACGGTGGTGCGCTGTCATCACAGCCATAACCTTGGTGAAAATCCGAGGAGCCATGGCCAGTTTGAACGGCAGAGCCTGGAATTGGTAGTGACTGTCGCCAATAGCAAACCGCAAGATCTGCTGATGCGATATGGCAATAGGAATATGCAGATAAGCATCCTGTATATCCAGGGATATCATGTAATCTCCGGGTTCCATCGCCAGCACAATAGAGCGCAATGTTTCCATACGAAACTTGTTTGGCAACCCTCACAAATTTGTTCAGTGACTTGAGGTTGTGTATAGGCCAAAATAACCCATTGGGTTTCTGCACTAGAAACAGGGTCGAATAATAACCTCCGCCCCGCTGGGACTGAGGCACCGGCACAACCAATCCTGTACTCAGAAGGGAACCTACCACCGTTTGAAGATCCTGCACCTTCAACGGGTCTGAAGTGAGTACCGTATTGCAGAACTGGTGAGGTAGGACGTCTCTTGAAGGAGACAGCGTACCCGTGAGAAAAAACTTCTAGTACTGAAGCATCTGAAGTGGTCTTTAACCAGACCCGGGCGAACTGTAGAAGTCGGCCTCCCACCCTGGGGTCCCCCAGGGGGAGGCCCGTCCGGTCATGCAGCAGGCTTATCTTCTTTTGCAGCAAGCTGACGGGCTGCCCAGGACTGTTTCATCTTGGGCTTGGTGGTCTTGGGAGCATGAGGCTGTCTGGGGTAAGACTGACTCTTGACTTTACCTTGAGGTTGAAAGGAATGAAAAGTGGTAGTCTTCGTCTTCTGTGTAGAAGGATTAGTAGGAGGAAGAAAAGTAGTCTTAGCAGCTGCTAGCTTAGACACTATTTTGTTCAGGTCCTCTCCAAATAAAATGTCCCCAGTGAAGGGGAGTACCTCCAAGGTCTTCTTGGAGTCCAAATCCACTTTCCACGACCTTAACCACAGTATGCGGCGAGCCAGAACAGACGTGGATGACGCTTTGGCTGCAAGTACCTCCACCTCAGAGGATGCTTCCTGAATGTACTAGGCAGCGGTGCATATGTGAGACAGGTATTGTCTGGCCTTGTCAGAAATATCCTCTAATGCCTGAACCCACGCCTCAATACCCATTTCGGCCCAGGAGGCAGCTATGGTGGGTCTATGAATGGCCTCTGTGAGGGAATATATAGATTTCAGGCATCCTTCCACACGCTTTTCTGTTGGTTCCTTCAGGGAGGTGACAGTGGTGACAGGCAGAGTAGACGACACCACGAGACGGGTGACGCGAGAATCCACCGGCGGTGGATTTTCCCACTTGCCAGATAACTCTTCAGGGAGCGGATAGCGAGCCAAAGCCCGTTTAGGGAGCGGGAATTTCTTACCTGGGGTAGACCAATGATCAGAATGGGGTAATACAATTTTAACCACCTTCTGTTGTTTAAACATGTCAGTTTTCTTGGCCACTTTAGTGGAATCCTCATCCTCAGTGATTTGTAGGATCTGCTTAATAGCAGCCACCAGGGCAGGGACATCAACCTGTAAAGGAGAATCCTCGTCAGTAACACATGACTCAGAGTCTGACAGGACCGTATGCTCCCCCTCCTCATCAGATGAAACATCAGAGAGATTAGTGGATTTTGAGGAGGAAGCAGCCCGCTTAGATGACCCAGGTACACAGGAGTGACCTGGGGTAGATTTCTGTCTAACCAAAGACTGATTCAACTGCTGCAGCTGGGTAGACATATTTTCATCCCAAGACGGATTTACTATAGGGACAACTTGTGGCAGCAGTGACACCGGAGGTCCCATGGGGAGGGGCTAAACGGTACACCAGTGTCCCCAGGAGGGTAGTGAACATAGCCCAGGGTGGCTCAATTGTAGTTACAGGAGCTGCAGGCTGACTGGGAGGTGTATGACCTTTAGAACACAGACCATCACACAATACTTCCCCCTCAGGTAAACCTCTGGAGCATGCCTTGCAATTTACTGGAGCCTCCACAGTTTTACTGACCTTATTGTTAGACATTTTAATAAAGCATCAATCGGGCTGTTAGTACGATGAAGCCAGACAGAGTACACAACCAGCGGACAAAGGCCCTCATTCCGAGTTGTTCGCTCGTTAGCTGCTCTTAGCAGCATTGCACATGCTAAGCCGCCGCCCTCTGGGAGTGTATCTTAGCTTAGCAGAATTGCGAACGAAAGATTAGGAGAATTGCGAATAGAAATTTCTTAGCAGTTTCTGAGTAGCTCGAGACTTACTCCTCCACTGCGATCAGTTCAGTCAGTTTTGTTCCTGGTTTGACGTCACAAACACACCCAGCGTTCGCCCAGACACTCCCCCGTTTCTTCAGACACTCCCGCGTTTTTCCCAGAAACGCCAGCGTTTTTTCGCACACACCCATAAAACGCCCAGTTTCCGCCCAGAAACACCCACTTCCTGTCAATCACACTCTGATCACCACAACGATGAAAAATCTTCGTTACGCCGTGAGTACAAACTTTTGTGCTAATTTACTTGGCGCAGGCGCACTGCGAACATTACACATGCGCAGTTTGCGACTAATCGCTCCGTTGCGAAAAAAAACTAACGAGCGAACAACTCGGAATGACCCCCAAAGTACACACACTTGTGAACTAAATCCCGGTGTACGTGACTGTAACACAGTAAAATATCCATATAGCGATAAGTACTGAGTACACTATATTAGAGGACCCTGACTCACCTAGTCCCTTCGGGTACAGAATATAGTGATAACTACCTTAGATGGGTTACACATTAGAGTGAAACTATACAGCAGGTACAGGCACACACAGTCACAGGCAATGCAGAGATTATTATAAGCACAATAAAACTGCACTGGACTAGTATATATAAACACACACAACGCGGTCCTAGACCAGAGGTATATATCAGAATACTTGTACAATACAGTGGTGATTGAAAGTTTGGGCACCCCAGGCAAAAATTAATTTTAATGTGCAAAAAGAAGCCAAGGAAAGATGGAAAAATCTCCAAAAGGCATCAAATTACAGATTAGACATTCTTATAACATGTCAAAAAAAGTTTGATTTTATTTCCATCATTTACACTTTCAAAAGAACAGAAAACAAAAAATGGCGTCTTCAAAAGTTTGGGCACCCTGCATAGTTAATACCTTGTACTGCCCCCTTTGGCAAGTATCACAGCTTGTAAATGTTTTTTGTAGCCAGCCAAGAGTCTTTCAATTCTTGTTTGAGGTATCTTCGCCCATTCTTCCTTACAAAAGTCTTCCAGTTCTTTGAGATTCCTGGGCTGTCTGTGACGCACTGCTCTTTTAAGGTCTATCCATAGATTTTCAATTATGTTGAGGTCAGGAGATTGTGAAGGCCATGGCAAAACATTCAGTTTATGCCTCTTGATGTAATCCACCATGGATTTTGAGGTGTGTTTAGGATCATTATCCATTTGTAGAAGCCAGCCTCTCTTTAACTTCAGCTTTTTCACAGATGGCATCAAGTTAGCGTCCAAAATTTGCTGGAACCTTATTGAATCCATTTTTCCTTCTACTCGTGAAATGTTCCCTGTGCCACTGGCTGCAATACAACCCCAAAGCATGATTGATCCACCCCCATGCTTAACAGTTGGACAGAGGTTCTTTTCATTAAATTCTGTGCCCTTCCTTCTCCAAACGTACCTTTGCTCATTTCGGCCAAAAAGTTCGATTTTAACCTCATCGGTCCACAGAACTTTATTCCAAAATGCATCAGGCTTGTCTATATGTTCATTTGCAAACTTCAAACGCTGATTTTTGTGGTGAGGACGTAGAAGAGGTTTTCTTCTGATGACTCTTCAATGAAGACCATATTTGTACAAGTATCTCTTTATAGTGGAATAGTGTACCACAACTCCAGTGTCTGCCAGATCTTCCTGGAGGGATCGTGCAGTCAAACGTGGATTTTGACTTGCTTTTCTCACAATCCTGCGAGCTGTTCTGTCTGATATTTTTCTTGGTCTTCCAGATCTTGCTTTAACTTCCACTGTTCCTGATGACTGCCATTTCTTAATTACATTCCGAACAGAGGATATAGGCATCTGATAACGCTTTGCTATCTTCTTATAGCCTTCTCCTGCTTTGTGAGCGTCAACTATTCTCAGTTTCAGTGTTCTACACAACTGCTTAGAGGAACCCATGGTGCTGATTGTTGGAGCAAGGTCAGATGAGTCTGGGCTTTTAAAACCTTTGAGATTGACATCACCTGGTCTTTCCAGACGATGATTGAGAACAATCCATGACACTGTCAGGTCTCAGCTGTCCAAAGGGGGAGGTATTAACTCTGCAGGGTGCCCAAACTTTTGCAGACGCCATTTTTAGTTTTCTGTTCTTTTGAAAGTGTGAATGATGGAAATAAAATAAAAAATTTTTTTGACATGTTATAAGAATGTCTAATCTGTAATTTGATGCCTTTTGGAGATTTTTCCATCTTTCCTTGGCTTCTTTTTGCACATTAAAATGAATTTTTGACTGGGGTGCCCAAACTTTCAATCCCCACTGTATATTCTGGAATAGGTACACTCTTTCTTAACTAACGCTGTCTGTAACAAGACATGTAGAATACTCAAGTGTCTGTAAAGTCTCCGCACTGTGTGCAGGCGGCTTTTACACCAGAGACCAGCTTCTCTGTCAGGAACTGAGGGAAGTGTGAGGCAGCTCCAGGGTGGGAAATCTGCAAGGAGATGGTGCCCTTGGCCGGGGGAGGGGCTACATGTCAAGCTCCGACTCCCCTATGCTGGACCTCACCGCCGTTACTATGGAGGCTTACCAATAGGGGCACTAGTACACCCGACCTGTACTCCTATGCCATGGTGGATATAGTGGAGTCCCTGCTCGGTGACCGTGTCCACGCCAGCGTCACAGTCCGTCTCCCTAGACTGATTTAGTGGCGGGTCCCGCCTGGGGGACCCTCTTACCTCCTCCCTTTGTAGCAGCCACGTGAACCAGGAGAGCTTCTGCGACAGTGTGCCTAAGCCGGAGCGTCTCTGCCGCAAGTACCCAGGATCTGAGCAACGGGAGTATGCGACGCCGCTTGGGAGGTGACGGAGACGCATCACTGAATGTCACCCTGACATAACAGTGCTGCGGTCCTTAAAGTCTTCTAAGCTTTTTTCAGGGCTGCCTAGTGCATCCCGCCTGTTAGGTGACCTGCTGCCTGCAGGCACCACTCGAAACTGAGCTCACAGTGCTTGGAGGCGAGGTTATAGAGGAGGCCCCAGTGCATCCTGGGACAGTCAAAGCTTTGACTGATGGTGCCTCTGGATCAAGATCCCGCTCTACACCCCAATGTTTTCCCTGTGGAACACAGTGTACCCCACTGCAGAAAATTATATGTAGCTGCTGATTAGTTGCCATTGGCATATTCTCCACTGGCTCACTTCTCCACACTTTTCGCTGCTTCATGAATGGACCCCTTAATCTCTCTCAGAGGTTTAATACATAGTAACATAGTAACTAAGGTTGAAAAAAGACAATTGTCCATTGAGTTCAACCTATTTGTGGTCTCCTATGCAGTCTTATTATAGGACTAGTTATTTTTATGTTAGTACTAGTTATATTAACTATAATGCGTGCCTACGCACCATAACCCTGAATATCTTTATCCAATAGGAATTTATCTAACCCATTCTTAAAGGTGTTAACCGAGTCCGCCATTACTACTCTCTCAGGCAGGGAATTCCAAACACGTATTGTCCTTACTGTGAAAAAACCTTTTCACCTCAATGTGCGGAAACTCCTCTCCTCTAACCTAAGCGAGTGACCACGTGTCCTTTGTGCTGATCTTATAGAAAACAGGTCCCTCCCAAGCTCTGTGTATTGACCCCTTATATATTTGTAGATGTTGATCATGTCCCCTCTTAGTCTCCTCTTTTCCAATGTAAACATGCCTAGCCTTGCAAGCCTTTCCTCGTATTCCAGCGTCTCCATGCCCTTGATTAGTTTGGTCGCCTGCCTCTGGACCTTTTCTAGCTCCAGGATATCCTTTTTGTAATATGGTGCTCAAAATTGCACACAGTATTCAAGATGTGGCCTCACTAGTGATTTATATAATGGGAGTATAATACTCTCGTCCCTTGCATCAATTTCCCGTTTTATGCATGCTAATATCTTATTAGCCTTCTTTGCTGCACTCCTACTTTGGGTACTGCTGCTTAGTTTGTTATCTATGTGAACCCCTAAGTCTTTTTCCAGTACAGAATCCCCTAATATTACCCCATTTAGTGTGTAGACATCTCCCAGAAAGTCTTTTTAAATGACCATTTCAATCATTTCTTTTTTTCTAACCAGAAATTACTAAAAACAAACATTTTTTACCCTCACTTGTTATTTAGTTTAGTTTTCTCCTGTGCAGAATGTGATTTGTTTTCTGATTTTTATTTTATTTTAGTTTTTTGTTAATTTGCTGTACAAATTCTGAATATGCCACAATTCTCCCTGTCTCAGGCACAGATATCGTTTCTATTGGTGAGAGTCGCAGTTTTATCAGTCATGAAAAATGTCGAAATGCCCTACAGTTACAGGAGGGCCAAGATTACATGATCTGGGGCTTGAGTCAAGATCTGTGGCTCATAGATTCTAAGTAAGTAAAGAAACGCTCATTAAGATATTTTAGTGATAGAGGATCTCATTAAGAGTCAGACTAAACTTAATGGCAATTTGTGATTCAAAAAAATTGGAATCTCTGCGTCTTACTCAGCGTTGCCTTTGCAAAACCTAAGATGCGACTCCCTCTTCTTGGCAGCAACTCCCTCCCCTTGTCGCACCTTGCTGGGATGAGACTGAATCGGGTTGGAGGCACTGGCGTATTTATAATGGGTGCAGTGTGTGCGGTGCACACGGGCCCCCGTGGTCCAGGGTCCATACCCTGCACCCATTATTTTTCATGTTTACAATCCGGAATCCCACGGCGCAGCAGCAGCACTGCAGAAATCACTGACAAAAAATGTCACGGCGCCATTTCCACGGTGTTTCGCCCATGCGCAGTAGGAAAATCACTGGGAAAATGGTAATTTTCCCAGAGATCCGTGCATGCGCTCTAGACTCTGGGACAAAGCAAGGGTCCCCTAAGGACACTAGTGCCCAGAGCTACAGTGCTGCCGGCTAGAGTGTAGGGGGCCCAGATGGAGCATGCACATGGACCTCCTCCTCTCTAGATACGCCCCAGGCTGGAGGCGTGGCCTCACTGCCGGTACAGAAAATACTAAAAATTACAGACCACAATGGAAATACATTAAAGTTAGTGGTCTGACTGTGCAGCTAATAAGTCCTCACGTGGCATGGACAACCTGAATTCCGTGAATCAAATGCATATAAAATGATATTTTATTTCAGCACTTCTAAATATATTTGCAGGGTTCCCCAACCCTAATTCTGCATGAACTAGTCTTTATTTATGATAAGCATGGCTCCCTTGCAGTGTAAAATGACTGTTCAAACACTGCTTCTATGGTTTTAGTAAATTTGAATAAATGTGTGTGTTTTCACACGTGACCAATCATCATTCATCATTTTCAGCTCCGCAGTCATCACTATTAACTTTTACACATACACCAGGATTAGAGCTGACACAAGCCAGACCCCTCCAGGAGGCTGCCTATGAGAAATTTTGGTACACATAGTAGTTTTCATTTGCAATTAACTGCCGACACCAATCGCCCATTACAACTGCATGAAAAGTGTAATCACAATCATGCCCACTTCTAGGGATGGTCATCGACCATTGTTTTGAAATCATTGATGGTCTTTTAGGATTATTCAGAATTAACCAATAAAGTTCGCAATTGTGCAAAACCATGTGCAGTGCAGGTGGGGCAGATGTAACATGTGCAGAGAGAGTTAATTTGGGTGGGGTGTGTTCAAACTGAAATCTAGATTGCAGTGTAAAAATAAAGCAGCCAGTATTTATTATGCACAGAAACAATATAACCCACCCAAATCTAACTCTCTCTTCACATGTTACATCTGCCCCACCTGCACTGCACATAGTTTTGTCCATTTGCTAACTTTTTTGGTTTGCTAATAACTCTGAATAACCCCCTATGGGGGTCATTCCGAGTTGATCGTAGCTGTGCTAAGTTTAGCACAGCTACGATTGTTAACTCAGACATGCGGGGGGACGCCCAGCACAGGGCTAGTCCGCCCCGCATGTCAGTGCCGCCCCCCCCCCCCCCCCTCACACACACACAAATACAAAAGCATCGCACAGAGGCGATGCCTTTGTATTTGAGGAGTAACTCCCGGCCAGTGCAGCTCCTGCGGCTGGCCGGGAGTTGTACGTCATTCCCGCTGGCCGCAGCGGCTGCGTGAGACATCACGCAGCCACCGCGGCCCGCCCTCCCTAAACAGCGGCTTTACGCCGCCATTCAGCCCCCTCTCGCCTAGCGACCGCCTCTGTCTCAGAGGCGATCGCTAGGTAATGAAAGCTGCCATGCGTTGTTCCGACCCGATCGCTGTGCTGCGACAAACTGCTGCAAGCAATCGGGTCGGAATGACCCCCTATGTCCGAAGTGAAATACTTTTGACATCAGTGAAGGAGAACCCAATGGTTTCCTGCCATTGATGGAACAGAACCATCAGATTTTTTCGTATGAGGTATCGGGACATAAAGCATAGCTCTGCCCCCATCACCCCCAAAGCCCCACCCCCAGTCTGTGATTAGTCTGCATCCTCATGAATAGAAAAGCAGGAATGACCATCAGTGGGTGAAACCATTGATGGTTTCTTTGCATATGGTTTCCTACCATTGAGGTTAACCATCAATGGTGACCATCAATAGTTAACCCACCAATGGCCATCTCTACCCACTTCCGGTGATTCCGTGACCACTGCTGCCCATGTCTTAGCCCTATAGTTGCAATGAGTCTCAAAACAGACTTGATACAAGAAAAGGGCACAGATTCTGAGACGTTGTGCATGTGGAGCGTGAAATATCGCAATTTGAGAATGAAGTCTTATAGCGCATTGTAGACGGACTCTGAATAAGACCCTGAATCAGCTGCATGTTTCTAACAGTTGATGATTTTTGCTATTAACATGAATTTACATTATACACTCTGTGAAAGGACAAATTATTTTGACCAATGATTTTTTTTCCAACTTGGGCTACAGCAGCTTTGTACTTTATAGATGCTTTTAAACCAATGGTGCATGTAGTTTTTTTTCTTAACAGTACGCTTTGTGTACAGTGTGTACGTGCTGTAGACATGCGTGTGGAAAAATGAATATTGGCCCTCATTCCGAGTTGTTCGCTCGCAAGCTGCTTTTAGCAGCTTTGCACACGCTAAGCCGCCGCCTACTGGGAGTGAATCTTAGCTTAGCAAAATTGCGAACGAAAGATTCGCAATATTGCGAAAAGACTTCTCTGTGCAGTTTCTGAGTAGCTCGAGACTTACTCTGCCAGTGCGATCAGTTCAGTGCTTGTCGTTCCTGGTTTGACGTCACAAACACACCCAGCGCTCGCCCAGACACTCCTCCGTTTCTCCAGCCACTCCCGCGTTTTTCCCAGAAACGGTAGCGTTTTTTCAAACACTCCCATAAAACGGCCAGTTTCCGCCCAGAAACACCCACTTCCTGTCAATCACATTACGATCACCAGAACGAAGAAAAAACCTTGTAATGCCGTGAGTAAAATACCTAACTGCATAGCAAATTTACTTGGCGCAGTCGCAGTGCGAACATTGCGCATGCGCAGTTAGCGGAAAATCGCTGCAATGCGAAGAAAATTACCGAGCGAACAACTCGGAATGACCACCATTGTCTTCTGTCTTGCGGGTGCGGGCATACATTGCCGGGGCGTGTCCACACATCATGCCACTTGCTGGCAGGGCAGAGCACAGAGAGGCGGAGCTGCTCGGCCAGGCTAACCAGGCCCCCGCTTGTTAGGGGCAATCAGCCCACACTCAGGTTATTTGCTTGTATAGGCTTTTCCAAAGTAACAACACTGCCTTACCTGACATTATAATCTTCATTCTTACTGCAGGTTTACTTACATGGTCACCAGGGACACCTGGATTGAGAGGATACCAACTGACAAGGAATGTCAGAAACCTGAGAATGGGGAGCTATGTGAGGACTTATTCAACTTCGCAGATGAGCTGGATTTCCGTGGTTGTATTCAGTGAATCACATTTTGCATTTCCAATGTAGTCTGTAAATGTATTAATTCTATATAACAATAAAACAGTCGTCTCTGTTATTGTGTTCTTTATATAAGCAGTTAATTAACTGTATCCTATTTAGTTTTATACAAAGCCTACGTCATGCAGTAAATGGAGTGCTAGGGTGGTACGCCTGTGTATGTGTCCAAAAGTGAAGATGGTGGAACCACTATAAGCTACACTCATTATTAGAAATACACATAACTGACCATTGCAATGTCTTTTTGAAAGAATAAAAACCTTGAATTCCTATATTGATGTCAGGTTCAGGGCACTAACTAGCGGTGTGCTAGAAGTTCTTTGCCCACAGCACAAAACCACAGTGGGCACAAGTCTGCTGCAGCACCCGCATGCCCACGCTGTTAGTCCGTCAGCTCAGTTGTTACGAATCTAGCACTGCTGCTTCCCGTACTGCTCCGCCCTCCCTAGTCCTGACTCCACACCGCTTCCATGTCTCATAAGGGATACGGTCATTAGGTCAACCACTATTGGTCGACATACATTAGGTCGACAGGGTCACTAGGTGACATGGTCATTATGTCGACCTGTACTAGGTCGACAGTTCAAAAGGTCGACATGAGTTTTTCACCATTTTTTTAAAATGTTTGCACTTTTTCATACTTTACGATCCACGTGGATTACGATTGGGAATAGTAACCTGTGCCGAGCACCTTGCCTGAAGCATGACGAGCGAAGCGAGCCATGCGAGAGGACACAGTGCACTAATTGGGGTTCCCCTCACTTTACGAATACAACAACACCAAAAAAAGTAAAAAAAAACTCATGTCGACCTTTTGACCTGTCGATCTACTATATGTCGAACTACTGACCCTGTCAACCTAATGCATGTTGACCAATAGTGGTCGACCTAATGACTATCAACCTAAGTTGTGTCGACCCAACGACCCATACCCGTCTCATAAGAAGAGAGACATGTGGAAAAGGTCCGGCCACTGCCTGCTCCTGAGCCGAATGTAAGTTTCACTTACAAACACACACACACCACACACGGCGCAATGTGTAAAAGGGGGCACTACCTGGTGCAATGTGTAAAAAAAGAATTAAAATATAGAATTAACACTGGTAAAAGTTAGCAATTTTTAAAAAACAAAATAGCAAAAACGTTTTAGGATGATATGCAGGATTTGGACAGTTCTAACAATGAGGTCCTTGGGTGGTTGCACAAGTAAATAATAGTTATATGATCCATTTGGAAACACGCCAAGCGTCTCATCCATTTATTCAAGGATAATTAGGAACTCCTTTCGGAGCTCAGAGAGAGATAAAATTGTGAGACATAAAGTACAAGGCAATCAGCTTTTGATTTACATTTTACAGGCTGTGTTTGAAAGATTATAGCTAGGAGCTGATTTGCTGGTAATTTATCTCTAAAAATGTTATCTCTTTCCAAGCTTTGGTAAATACCCCCAAAAAAGAGGCAGAGCTGTGATAAAAAATATGCAGAGCAGAAATAAAGAGATGCAAAGCTGTTTCAAAAAGTTACAGAGGTGATATATGAAATAGATGCAGAGCTTTGAAATTAAAGAGAAGCTGAACTCTGATATTAAGGAGATGAAAAGGTGAGATAAATAAAGGGATACTGAGTGTGATAGCGAAACATAGCAGTGATAAATTAAGATTTACTGTACAAAGTTGTAATATTAAAAAATACAGAGCCTTGATGTAAAAAGATGTAGAGCTGTGACGACACAAACAACATACAGAGCTGTGTTATTTCAAAATGTGCAGAGGAGTGATAAAAAGATGCAGAGTAGGAAAAAATAAAGAGGAAGAGCAGTGATATCAATGAATGCAGAGCTGTAATAAATAGAGGAAGAACTGTAATAGAGAAAGAGCTGTGTTAAAGAGAGGAAGAACTGTGATAAAAAGAGGAAGAGCAGTGATAAAGAGAGGAAGGATAGTGAGACAAAGAGGAAGAGCAGTGATAAAGACAGGAAAAGCTGTGTTAATGAGAGGAATAACAGAGAAAGAGCAGTGCTAAAGAGAGGAAGAACAGTGATAGAAGAAGCTGTGATAAAGAAAGACAGAACTGTGATAAAGAGAGGAAGAGCTGTGATAAAGAGAGGAAGCGAGTGATAATGAGAGGAAGAGCTGTGATAAAGAGAGGAAGCGCTGTTATAAAGAGTGAAAGAGCAGTGGTAAAGAGAGAAAAAACTGTGATAAAGAGAGGAAGGGCAGTGAGGAAGAGCTGTGATAAAGAGAGGAAGAGTTGTGATATCTATGAATGCAGAGCTGTGATAAAGACAGGAAGAGCTGTGATAAAGACAGGAAGAGCTGTGATAAAGAGAGGAAGAGCTGTGATAAAGAGAGGCAGAACTGTGATAAAGAGGAAGAGCTGTGATAAAGAGAGACAGCTGTGAAAAGAGAGGAAGAACTGATAAAGAAAGGACGCGCAGTGATAAAGAGGAAGAGCTGTGATAAAAGAGGAAGAGCTGTGCTAAAGACAGGAAGAACTATGCTAAAGAGAGGAAGAACAGTGATAAAGAGAGGAAGAACAGTAATAAAGAGACAAAGAACTGTGATAAAGAGGAAAAGCTGTGGTAAAGAGAGGCAGAGCTGTGATAAAGAGAACAGTGATAAAGAGGAAGAACTGTGATGAGATGCAGGACTGTGATAAAGAGAAGAAAAGCTGTGGTAAGAGAGCAGTGGTAAAGGGGGTCATTCTGAGTTCATCGTACGTAGAAACTTTTTGCTGCCCGTGCGATCAACTAGACGCTGCCTATGGGAGAGTGTATTTTTGCATAGCAAGGCTGCGATCGATTGTTTAGAACAAGACCAGGGTAAGAGTTACTTACCCTGTGTGATCAATCCAGCATTGTAGGTCCCAGAATTGACGTCAGACATCCGCCCTCCAAACGCCTCAACACATCTGCGTTTGGATCTCCATGCCCAGAAAACGGTGTGTTGACACTTGGTTCCGCCTTCCTGTCAATCTTCTTGTGGTCGCCGCTGTGACCACTTTCTTCGTTAGCGGCGTCGCTGCCCAGCGACGGCTATGACATGCCTGTGCAATGCAGCTGCCATGCATGCGCAGTTCTGACCCAATCGCATGGCTGCAAAGAAGCGCAGCGTGCACTCGGGTCGAAGTGACCCACATTGAGAGAAAGAACAGTAATAGAAGAAGAGCTGTGATAAAGAGAGACAGAACTGTGATAAAGAGAGGAAGCGCTGCGATATCTATGAATTCAGAGCTGTGATAAAGACAGGAAGAGCTGTGTTAAAGAGATGAAGCACAGTAATGAAGAGAGGCAGAACTGTAATACAGAGAGGAAAAGCTGTTGTAAAGAGAGGCAGGACTGTGATAAAGAGAAGAACAGTGATAAAGAGAGGAAGTACTGTGATAAAGAGAAGAAGGGCAGTGAGGAAGAGAGGAAGCACTGTGATATCTATGAATGCAGAGCTGTGATAAAGACAGGAAGAGCTGTGTTAAAGAGAGGAAGCACAGTAATGAAGAGATGCAGAACTGTGATAAAGAGAGGAAAAGATGTGGTAAAGAGAGACAGAGCTGTGATAAAGAGAGGAAGATCAGTTATAAAGAGAGGAAGAACTGTGATAAAGAGAGGAAGAACGATGATAAAGAGAGGAAGAGCTGTGATAAAGAGAGGCAGAGCTGTGATAAAGAGAGGCAGAGCTGTGATAAAGAGAGGCAGAACTGTGATAGAGAGGTAGGGCAGTGATATCTATGAATGCAGAGCTGTGATAAAAACAGGAAGAGCTGTGTTAAAGAGAGGAAGCACAGTAATGAAGAGATGCAGAACTGTCATAAAGAGAGGAAAAGATGTGATAAAGAGATGCAGAACTGTGATAAAGAGAGGAAGAGCTGTGATAAAGAGAGGAAAGGCAGTAATAAAGAGAGGTAAAACTGATAGAGGAAAACCAGTGATAAAGAGAGGAAGCCCTGTGATATAAACAGGCAAAGCTGTGATAAAGAGAGGAAGAACAGTGATAAAGTGAGGCAGAACTGTGATAGAGAGGAAGCACAGTGATAAAGAGAGGCAGAGCTGTGATAGACAGGAAGAACTATGTTAAAGAGAGGAAGAACAGTAATAAAGATTGGAAGAGCTGTGATAAAGAGAGGAAAGGCAGTAATAAAGAGAGGTAAAACTGATAGAGGAAAACCAGTGATAAAGAGAGGAAGACCTGTGATAAAAAGAGGCAGAGCTGTGATAAAGAGAGGAAGAACAGTGATAAAGAGGCAGAACTGTGATAGAGAGGATGCACAGTGGTAAAGAGAGGCAGAGCTGTGATAGTCAGGAAGAACTATGTTAAAGAGAGGAAGAACAGTAATAAAGTGAGGAAAGGCAGTAATAAAGAGGTAAAACTGATAAAGAGAGGAAAACCAGTGATAAAGAGAGAAAGCCCTGTGATAAAAAGAGGCAGGGCTGTGATAAAGAGAGGAAGGGCAGTGATATCAATAAATGCAGAGCAGTGATAAAGAGTGGAAGAGCTGTGATAAAGAGAGAAAGCACAGTAATAAAGGAAGAAAGAGCTGTGATAAAGAGGAAGCGCAGTGATAAAGAGAGGAAGTGCAGTGATAAAGGGAGGAAGGGCTGTGATAAAGAGAGGAAGTGCAGTGATAAAGAGAGGAAGCGCAGTGATAAAGAGGAAGTGCAGTGATAAAGTGAGGAAGCACAGTGAAAAGGGGAGGAAGAACAGTGATAAAAAGAGGAAGTGCTGTGATAAAGACAGGAAGAGCTGTGTTAAAGAGAGGAAGCACAGTAATGAAAAGATGCAGAACTGATAAAGAGAGGAAAAGATGTAGTAAAGAGAGGCAGTGCTGTGATAAAGAGAGAAAGCACTGTGATAAAGAGAGGAAGATCTGTGATTAAGAGAGTAAGAGCTGTGATAAAGAGAGTAAGGGCTGTGATAAAGAGAGGCAGAGCTGTGATAAAGAGGAAGAACAGTGATATAGAGAGGCAGCACTGTGATAGAGAGGAAGTGCAGTGATAAAGAGAGTAAGAGCTGTGATAAAGAGAGGCAGGGCTGTGATAAAGAGAGGAAGGGCAGTGATATCAATGAATGCAGAGCAGTGATAAAGAGTGGAAGAGCTGTGATAAAGAGAGAAAGCACAGTGATAAAGGGAGGAAGAGCTGTGATAAAGAGGAATCGCAGTGATAGAGGAAGCACAGTGATAAGGGGCGGAAGTGCTGTGATAAAGAGGAAGCACAGTGATAAAGTGAGTGATAAAGAGAGGAAGTGCAGTGATAAAGGGAGGAAGGGCTGTGATAAAGAGAGGAAGCGCTGTGATAAAGGAAGAGCTGTGATAAAGAGAGGAAGTGCAGTGATAAGGGGAGGATGAGCCGTGATAAAGAGAGGAACTGCAGTGACAAAGGATGGAAGAGCTGTGATAAAGAGAGGAAGTGCTGTGATAAAGAGAGGAAGCATAGTGATAAAGGAAGGAAGAGCTGTGATAAAGGGAGGAAGCACAGTGATAAGGGAAAGAAAAGCTGTGATAAAGAGAGAAAATGCAGTGATAAGGGGAGGAGGGGCTGTGTTAAAGAGAGGAAGCGCAGTGATAAAGAGGAAGCACAGTGACACAGAGAGAAAGAGCTGTGATAAAGAGAAAGCGCAGTGATAAAGAGAGGCAGTGCAGTGATAAAGGGAGGAAGCACTGTGATAAAGAGAGGAAGTGCAGTGATAAAGAGAGGAAGCGCAGTGATAAAAGGAGGAAGCGCAGTGATAAAGAGGAAGCACAGTGATAACAGGAGGAAGTGTGATAAAGGGAGGAAGCGCAGTGATAAAGAGAGATAGCGCAGTGATAAAGGAAGGAAGAGCTGTGATAAAGAGAAAGCGCAGTGATAAAGAGAGAAAGTGCAGTGATAAAGGGAGGAAGCACTGTGATAAAGAGAGGAAGTGCAGTGATAAAGAGAGGAAGCGCAGTGATAAAAGGAGGAAGGGTTGTGATAAAGAGAGTAAGCGCAGTGATAAAGAGGAAGCACAGTGATAACAGGAGGAAGCGTGATAAAGGGAGGAAGCACAGTGACAAAGAGAGATAGCGCAGTGATAAAGGAAGGAAGAGCTGTGATAAAGAGAAAGCGCAGTGATAAAGAGAGAAAGTGCAGTGATAAAGGGAGGAAGCACTGTGATAAAGAGAGGAAGTGCAGTGATAAAGAGAGGAAGCACAGTGATAAGGGGAGGAAGGGCTGTGATGAAGGAAGAGCTGTGATAAAGAGGGGAAGTGCATTGATAAAGGAAGGAAGAGCTGTGATAAAGAGAGGAAATGCAGTGATAAAGGAAGGAAGAGCAGTGATAAAGAGAGGAAGTGCAGTGATAAAGGAAGGAAGATCTGTGATTAAAAAGAGGAAGCACAATGATAAGGGGAGGAAGTTCTGTGATAAAGAGAGGAAGCACAGTGATAAAGAGGAACCACAGTGATAAAGGGAGGAAGCACAGTGATAAGGGGAGGAAGGGCTGTAATGAAGGAAGAGCTGTGATAAAGAGAGGAAGCGCAGTGATAAAGAGAGGAAGAACATTGATAAAGGAAGGAAGAGCTGTGATAAAGAGAGGGAGTGCAGTGATAAAGGGAGGAAGGTCTGTGATAAAGAGAGGAAGTGCAGTGATAAAGAGAGGAACAGCTGTGATAAAGAGAGGAAGCGCAGTGATAAAGGGAGGAAGCACAGTGATAAAGTAAGTGATAAAGAGAGGAAGCGCAGTGATAAAGGGAGGAAGTGCTGTGATAAAGAGAGGAAGTGCAGTGTTAAGGGGAGGAAGAGCTGTGATAAAGAGAGGAGGCGCTGTGATAAAGGAAGGAAGAGCTGTGATAAAGAGAGGAAGCGCAGTGATAAAGGGTGGAAGCGCAGTGATAAGTGGAGGAAGAGCTGTGAAAAGCGAAGGAAGAGATGTGATAAAGAGAGGAAGCACAGTGATAAAGGAAGGAAGAGCTGTGATAAAGAGAGGAAGCACAGTGATAAATAGAGGAAGCAGATTGATAAATTTAGGAAGAGCTGTGATAAAGAGGAAGCGCAGTGATAAAGAGAGGATGTTCAGTGATAAAGGAAGGTCGAGCTGTGATAAAGAGAGTAAGTGCAGTGATAAAGAGAGGAAGCACAGTGATAAAGGGAGGAAGAGCTGTGATAAAGAGAGGAAGCGCAGTGATAAAGTGAGTGATAAAGAGAGAAAGCGCAGTGATAAAGCGAAGAAGTGTAGTGATAAAGGGAGGAAGTGCTTTGAAAAAGAGAGGAAGCGCAGTGATAAAGAGAAGAAGCGCAGTGATAAAGGGAGGAAGAGCAGTGATATTAATTAATGCAGACACTGGCGTATCTATAATTGGTAAGGGCCTCTGAGTCCCCCACCGCACATGCTGCACCCATTTTTTTTAATACTTACCCCTTCGGAGTCCCGTGTAGATGACAGCAGCGCTGTGGAATCACTGTGCGCAATGGCCATTTTCCCGGTGATCTGCGCATGCGCAGTAGAGTCTGAGCCCTTAAGTGTTCAGAATCTCCAGCGCTGCCAGCAGAGGGGTGAGAGTCAGGGCCGGATTAACAGTGGGGCGGATGGAGCTGCAGCTCCAGGCCCCCCATTGAAAATAGGCCCACAGGCTCCAATGCAACGCTGCCAGTGTTGACAGGAAAAAATATTCCAGTCATCACCAGCAGCTCAGCTCCCTCCCCTCCCGGCTACTCAGTTACCTCCACACCGATCCAGCTTGGCAAAGATCAACAGCGTTCCGACCACGAAACTGTCCCTGCCTGAATCTGCCCGAGGCCACGCCCCCCGACCCACCCGTGGCTCCACCCACACACGGCCCGAAGCTCTGCCCCCTCATCTGATGTGGTACTGGCAGGCTGTGCACAGTGAGTAAGCCTATTCACCTTTGCTTTTACCCTGTCAGCACAAAATTAATATATTATTTAACATGCGATAGCAGCATAAGTTAAATATATAAGGGGGGTAGATACAGGTTAAATTAATATATAGGGGGAGCACAAAGTAAATTAATATATAATGGGGGAATGGCACAAGTTAATATATAATGGGGGACAGGATGCTCAACTTAAATATAAATGGGGGTGCAGGTAGCAGAACAATATTATGGGGGGGGATCTATGGGGCTTACTGCATGTTTAAGCCTCATGGACTGTGGGGATGATTCAGGGGCGATCGCTGCACTCTGAAGGCTTTTGAGGAGTGTGCACGCGCACCCTGTAAGTCCCAGTGAGATGCATCTCACTGGTGCGATTGCCTTTGTCTGATTGACAGGCCGAGGCGGGACAGGAGGGGGCGTGCCAATGGTATTAGAATGCCGTTGGTGGGGCGCGGCATGGACAACGCAGGCATGTCCAGTCTGCTATGGGAGTGGGCTGTGGTGGCTGCGTGATGTCACACGCAGCCACTGCGACCCGGAATGTGGTGGGTAGCCGCCTGCCAGTGCATCTAGGTTGCGCAGGTAGGGAGCTACTTGGCAGGGGGGGTAGGTAGTGCCTGACATGCGGGGCGGACTAGCCCTGTGCTGCGCGTCCCCCCGCATGTCAGAGAAACTGATCATAGATGTGCTAAATTTAGCACATCTACAATCAGCTCTGAATCACCCCCTGTGTTTCTTCCACAAGTTTTATGGTGATTGTTGTTGGTTAATGTAGGGTGCAGGGCCGTAACCACCGTTACCCTGAGGGCGCAACGGCCAGAGGCATGTAATGAGTCAAATTGACTCATTACGTGCCGCCTCTGCTGTGTGCGCCGCGCTGGGGAGGAGAGAGCAGTGGAGAAGGAAGAGGAGGGAGGAGGACTGGAGCCGCAGCAGTACTATGTCATTGGTAGAAGCGCCGCTGCAGCTGTCCCCTCTCCTTCCGTATTGGCTGCCCAGCACTGCTGTGAATGCTGGGATGCAGTTCCTTGATCACACAGATCCATGGTGGGTTTGATTCCCACCATGGGTTTGTGTGGAGTTTGTATATTCTCCCCTTGTGTGGGTTTCCTCCCACACGTTGTTTCGCGACATAAAATAACCTTAGTGTGTAAGTGTGTGTGTGTATACAGTAAGTGTATACTTAGTGTGTAAGCGTGTGTGTGTGTATACAGGGAATATAGATTGTAAGATCCACTGGGACCAGAACTGATTTGAATGGCCAAATGTTCTCTGTAATGCGCAGCAGAATATGTGTGCGCTATATAAATAACTGGTAATAATGATAATAATTTTTCTTGGCCAGAAAATGCAGTTCAGTGGCGATTTTATACAGTGAGACACT
Source organism: Pseudophryne corroboree (assembly GCF_028390025.1). Classification (NCBI taxonomy): domain Eukaryota; kingdom Metazoa; phylum Chordata; class Amphibia; order Anura; family Myobatrachidae; genus Pseudophryne; species Pseudophryne corroboree. The sequence continues at coordinate 58,772,846 of NC_086449.1, forward strand.
AAAATAACTTTACTCTGTGATCTAAGTAATAACAGAAAGGTGAATGTGACATACTGTATATTAATACAATGTAGAGCCATTGTCATTGTTGAAGTGCGGTGATAGGTAGCAACATTTTCTTCTCACCTTATGGTATTGGCCTGCCCCCTCCCAAGCCTAGAGCTCCATAGCCGTCGGCGAAACATCTGTTCCGGCCTGCACTAGAATCTTCTAGCTCAGGGGCAGCCAGGGATTCCCCCAGACACTCCTCCCACTCTCTTGTCTCCTCCTTCTCTGCATTGAGCAGGGACACACACCACAATGCAAGGAATGTGCGCCGGGTATGATGGCGGGGAGCACAGGATAGGGATTGATAGCTATCCCACCCCTACCCACACACTTGTAGCTCATATAGTCATAAACTGCTCACCTGTACGGTGCCTGGGCATAAAAAAAATGAATTACCAGAGACCAATGTTAATGTATTCACATAATTTGTGTTTAGAGTGGGCTTATTTAATAACCAGTATTAGCATTCCTGCAGACTTTGGGGGTCATTTAGACCGTTTTCGCTCAGCAGCGATCGGGTATGAACTACACGAGGTCCCCCCAGCGATGGAGAGTGCAGGACAGCAACGGGATGGCCGAAGAAAGTGATCGCACCAGCGATCGCTAGAATATTGACAGGAAGAGGCAGTTTGTGGGTGTCAACTGACCATTTCCTAGGAGTGTCCGGAGAACTTTTGTTTGTGCAGCTCTCTGCACATGCATTCGCTCCCCTGCACAGCGGTTACCCCCTCCCCCTGTAGGCGGCGACTACTTGGTGGTCGCAGCAGTGCAAAAAATGCCTGCTTGCGACCAGGTCTGGATTAGGCACTAAAAGAATAGTTTTCAAGGAGCACCGTTTTCTTATTTCCCTTATTTTTCACACTGGCTGCGCAACCTGCACGGGAAGAGAGGTCAGGCATGGAAACGTGAGGAGGAGTGGCTGCAATATTGTAGACCTGCTCTGTCTGGCATTTACTGTAAAGTAAGGTAATGGAGAAGAGGACGGGCCAGAATGTGAGGGATGAAGCAGAGTTATGGAGGAGAGGGAGAGCCAGAATGTGAGGGAACGAGTAGGTGATAGAGGAGAGGATGTGCCGGAGTATGAGTGATGGAGGAGAGGGGGATCCGGAGTATGAAGGAAGGAACAGGTGATGGAGGAGAGGAGGTGCCGGAGTATAAGTGATGAAGGAGAGGGGGAGCCGGAGTATGAGGGAAGGAACAGGTGATGGAGGAGAGGAGGTGCCGGAGTATGAGTGATGGAGGAGAGGGGGATCCGGAGTATGAGGGAAGGAACAGGTGATGGAGGAAAGGAGGCGCCGAAGTATGAGTGATGGAGGAGAGGGGGAGCCGGAGTATGAGGGAAGGAACAGGTGATGGAGGAGAGGAGGTGCCGGAGTATGAGTGATGGAGGAGAGGGGGATCTGGAGTATGAGGGAAGGAACAGGTGATGGAGGAGAGGAGGTGCCGGAGTATGAGTGATGGAGGAGAGGGAGATCCAGAGTATGAGGGAAGGAACAGGTGATGGAGGAGAGGAGGTGCCGGAGTATGAGTGATGGAGGAGAGGGGGATCCGGAGTATGAGGGAAGGAACAGGTGATGGAGGAGAGGAGGTGCCGGAGTATGAGTGATGGAGGAGAGGGGGAGCCGGAGTATGAGGGAAGGAACAGGTGATGGAGGAGAGGAGGTGCCGGAGTATGAGTGATGGAGGAGAGGGGGATCCGGAGTATGAGGGAAGGAACAGGTGATGGAGGAGAGGAGGTGCCGGAGTATGAGTGATGGAGGAGAGGGGGAGCCGGAGTATGAGGGAAGGAACAGGTGATGGAGGAGAGGAGGTGCCGGAGTATGAGTGATGGAGGAGAGGGAGATCCGGGGTATGAGGGAAGGAACAGGTGATGGAGGAGAGGAGGTGCTGGAGTATAAGTGATGGAGGAGAGGGGGAGCCGGAGTATGAGGGAAGGAACAGGTGGTGTAGGAGAGGAGGTGCCGGAGTATGAGTGATGGAGGAGAGGGGGAGCGGGAGTATGAGGGAAGGAACAGGTGATGTAGGAGAGGAGGTGCCGGAGTATGAGGGATGAAGGATAGGAGGTGCCGGAGTATGAGTGATGGAGGAGAGGGGGAGCCAGAGTATGAGGGAAGGAACAGGTGATGGAGGAGAGGCGGTGCCGGAGTATGAGTGATGGAGGAGAGGGGGAGCCGGAGTATGTGGGAAGGAACAGTTGATGGAGGAGAGGAGGTGCTGGAGTATGAGTGATGGAGGAGAGGGGGAGCGGGTGTATGAGGGAAGGAACAGGTGATGGAGGAGAGGAGGTGCCGGAGTATAAGTGATGGAGGAGAGGGGGAGCCGGAGTATGAGGGAAGGAACAGGTGATGTAGGAGATGAGGTGCCGGAGTATGAGGGATGAAGGAGAGGAGGTGCCGGAGTATGAGTGATGGAGGAGAGGGGGAGCGGGAGTATGAGGGAAGGAACAGGTGATGTAGGAGAGGAGGTGCCGGAGTATGAAGGATGAAGGATAGGATGTGCCGGAGTATGAGTGATGGAGGAGAGGGGGAGCCGGAGTATGAGGGAAGGAACAGGTGATGGAGGAGAGGAGGTGCTGGAGTATGAGTGATGAAGTAGAGGAGGTGCCGGAGTATGAGTGATGGAGGAGTGGGTGAGCCGGAGTATGAGGGAAGGAACAGGTGATGGAGGAGAGGAGGTGCCGGAGTATGAGTGATGGAGGAGAGGGGGAGCCGGAGTATGTGGGAAGGAACAGTTGAAGGAGGAGAGGAGGTGCTGGAGTATGAGTGATGGAGGAGAGGGAGATCCAGAGTATGAGGGAAGGAACAGGTGATGTAGGAGAGGAGGTGCCGGAGTATGAGGGATGAAGGAGAGGAGGTGCCGGAGTATGAGTGATGGAGGAGTGGGTGAGCCGGAGTATGAGGGAAGGAACAGGTGATGGAGGAGAGGCGGTGCCGGAGTATGAGTGATGGAGGAGAGGGGGAGCCAGAGTATGAGGGAAGGAACAGGTGATGTAGGAGAGGAGGTGCCGGAGTATGAGGGATGAAGGAGAGGAGGTGCCGGAGTATGAGTGATGGAGGAGAGGGGGAGCCGGAGTATGAGGGAAGGAACAGGTAATGTAGGAGAGGAGGTGCCGGAGTATGAGGGATGAAGGAGAGGAGGTGCCGGAGTATGAGGGATGAAGGAGAGGAGGTGCCGGAGTATGAGTGATGGAGGAGAAGGGGAGCCAGAGTATGAGGGAAGGAACAGGTGATGGAGGAGAGGAGGTGCCGGAGTATGAGTGATGGAGGAGAGGGGGATCCGGAGTATGAGGGAACGAGTAGGTGATGGAGGAGAGGAGGTGCTTGAGTATGAGTGATGGAGGAGAGGGCGAGCCGGAGTATGAGGGAAGGAACAGGTGATGGAGGAGAGGAGGTGCTGGAGTATGAATGATGGAGGAGAGGGAAATCCGGAGTATGAGGGAAGGAACAGGTGATGTAGGAGAGGAGGTGCCGGAGTATGAGGGATAATGGAGAGGAGGTGCCGGAGTATGAGTGATGGAGGAGAGGGGGAGCGGGTGTATGAGGGAAGGAACAGGTGATGTAGGAGAGGAGGTGCCGGAGTATGAGGGATGAAGGAGAGGAGGTTCCGGAGTATGAGTGATGGAGGAGAGGGGGAGCCGGAGTGTGAGAGAAATAACAGGTGATGCAACGCAGGCGTGCCCGGACCATGCGGGGGGAGGGCCACGGCGGCTGTGTGACGTCACATGCAGCCGCTGCAACCCGGACAGCGACAGGTAGCTCCCTGTCAGCGAGCAGGAGCTGCGCAAGTAGGGAAGTACTCGTCAAGTACAAAAGCATCGCCACCGTGCGATGCTTTTGTACTTGTGCAGGGGGGATTAGGGCCAGACATACTGGGCGTCCCCCCGCATGTCTGTGAAACTGATTGTAGCTGTACAAAATTTTGCACGGCTGCGATCAGGTCTGGATTAGGCCCATGGACTCAAACCCCTATTTAGGGCTACTTCAGAAATGTCCTTGTCTGGTTTTCCATCCCAATCCGCCCCTGTCTCCATGAATGTCAGAGCAGAGCAGGTGTGCAAAACCCGGCGAGTTGCAGCATACACCAGGCCCTGGGGTCTCCTCTCCCATATTTAAGTGGTGTCTGTCAGTAAGTTTATCTGTGTTTTGTGTGTCTGTCAGTAAGTGGTGTCTTTGTCAGTAGGTTTATCTGTGTTGTCTTTGTCAGTAAGTAGCATCTATCAGTAAGTGTGTGTGTCAGTAAGTGGAATCTGTGTCAGGAAGGGGTGTCTGTGTTAGTAAGTGGTATCTGTAGGGGGTGTTTGTGTCAGTAAGGGTGTCTGTGTCAACAAGGGGTGTCTGTTTATGTAAGTGTGTTTATGTCAGTAAGGGGTGTCTTTGTCAGTAAAGGGTGTCTGCTTATGTAAGTGTGTCTGTGTCAGTAAGGGTGTTTGTGTCAGTAAGGGTGTCTGTGTCCATAAGGGCTGTTTGTGCCAGTGTGTTTGTATCAGTAAGTGTGTCTGTGTCAGTGCATTTGTTTCAGTAAGGGGAATCTGTGTTAGTAAGTGTTAGGGTCTCCTGCCCTGTGCTGCCACGTCGTCATGGCAACCGGGAGACAAGTGCTAGCGGAGTAACCTGAGCGCAGCTGATACTCCGGTTCGGGTCTTTTGCTGTGCAGTGGTTACAGGCAGGGGATCCGGTGCTGGTTTTTGTGCTCACAGTCTGTGAGGTCTGAGGGGGGCGTGGACAGCACCTGCTTTATAAGGTCTCTTCTCAGGTTAAGCAGATGCTGCTGAATCTTTGTTGGTTAGTCAGTTCCTGAAAGTTAGCCAGTACTGTGTAGCTTTGTATTTGTTGTTGCTTACTGCTAATAGGCCTGGGGATTTGGTACTACACTCTGCCAATCCAGACCTAGCAGTAAGACTGGAGTCAGTCGTTTAGCCTGCTGAGGTTCTTTTGATATTCTGTGAACCCAGCAGGTTTGTGGCTGTACTTTCAGACCTGCCTGCTTAATCCTCTCTCACTGTGCAGGGTGTCCATGTGTCAGTTTAGTGGCAGTAAGCTGTACCTGGGCCCTGCAAGTGAGAATTAGGGTTTTGCTGTTGCCCTTAGCAACAGCATTTCGGGTTCTCTATGTATTAAAACACAACATCTTGCTTTTTCCATCTGAGCATTTCTAATACTAGGGAGACACCCAGTTTCTTAGCCTCTGGGCTTCTCTGTTCACTCTGTGTTGGTTTTGTTACCCTATCACCTTCTGTGTACGTTATGTCATATTTCCCAGTCTGTCTGTGAGTTCATTTGTTTTGCATCCCTCTCTGTTCAGACACCAGTACATTCCTGCAGGCACTGGTGTGCATAACAGTTCAAACACCAGTACATTCCTGCAGGCACTGGTGTGCATAACAGTAAGTGGTGTCTGTGTCAGTAAGTGGTATCTGACAGTAAGGGGTGTTTGTGCCTGTATATTTGTGTCAGTAAATTGTATCTTTGTCAGTAATGGGTGTCTTTCATTAAGTATGTATGTGCAAGTAAGTGATGTCTGTGTCCATAAGGGGTATCTGTCAGTAAGTGGTGTCTGTGTCTATAAATGTGTGTATCAGTAAGGTGTGTCAGTGTGTATGTGTCAGTAAGTCTTTGACAGTGGTATGTGTCAATAAGTGGTGTGTGTGTGCCTGTATTAGTGTGTCTGTCAGTAAGTGGTGTCTGTGTCGATAAGTGTGTCCCAGGAGTCCTCAGTTGTCGGTCTACTCTGTATTGCCCCTATCTTTTCTAATCTTTCCATATATGCTCTGTATTGCCCCATCTTTGCTCCCCTTTCCACCTTCTTTGCATGTTGATACAGCTCTCTGTATTATATGGCAGTCGCTGCGATGCTCTCTGTATGATATGGTGGTCACTGATGCTCTGTATTATATGGTGGTCACAAACTTTTTCTCTTTATAGTTAACTATTAAGTGGTTAAAGGTAATCACTAGCTACTGTATGACCTCCACGGCGGTAGCCACACTCATGGCACAGACCACACCCCCTATTCATACCAAATTGGTCACATCACTAGTCACACCACCGCAGCGCTTCCGAGGCACACAATAGGCCCTTCATAAGTTTCAGCTCCAGGCCCATGTGGACCTTAATCTGGCACTGGGTGGGGGCCCATACGGAGGAGGCAGCATACAGGCATCCTCCTCTCTTAAAGCTCCCTTGTATGCAGATCTATGATAATGAGATGCAGAGCAGTGATAAATAAACAAATTTGATTAAGAGATGCAGACATATAATAATGAGATACAGAGATGGGATATTAAAAGGATTTGCAAAGCCGTGAGAAAGAGAAGAAGCTGCGATAAAGAAATGCAGAGTTGTTATATAAAGAGACGCATTCGCAAATGTATTTCTGTTTTTCTTACACGGTACCACTCTTTTACACTCCCAGATATTCAGGCTAAAATCCTTTTGAATGTTTAGTTTCCGTGTTTCTTTGTTGAGTGTAGTCACTTGTGCTAAACTAAAAGTATTAACAATTACACTACTGTACGGCCATTTTGCATCTGACATGATATACTGTATATTAATTTTCCATGTAATTGTGGGCGCAGAATCCTGTACCATCAGGTAAGGTCTTTGATATACTTAAAAAAAAATGGATTTCAAAAATGAAAGTATTTAATCACAGTAAGTATTTGGCAAGACTCCCATCTGCCTGCGCTATGGGGTTCACATTCTGCCCAGGATCCTCATCCCCCATGTCATCAGAATCCACCTCCTCATCTTCCTCATTCTCCTCCATGTGCTTGTCCAGGGGCAGAACCCTCCTGCAAGACTGCTGTGGGTGGATTCCTAACGAACAGAAAAGAGGCCAACTATGGGACTCTCACACCCTATTATATCCCCCTTCTATACAAGAATATGGGTTGTAGACAGAGGTGTCACTTACCAAAGTGACACCCAGTGCGTAGTTAAGAGTTAAAAGCGGGTGTGGCTATGGAGGAAGGGGTGTGGTTATGGGGAGGGGGCATTACTTAGCGTCTCAGCCCCCATTTTCATCACTCTGGGGGTCCAGGAGATGCGGGCTCCAGTGCCGGCTCCTACACTGTGACAGGAGCTGGGTGTTGCATGTAATGCTACAGTGCAGCACCCAGCTCCTGTCACTGAGCAGGAGCTGTCATTTTGGTGTCACAGCTCAGTGGGTGACACCCGGGTGTAGACCACACTCCCCGCACCCACCATGTGACACCACTGGTTGCAGAATGTCACTTCAAAATCACTTCTTAGTTCTTACATTCCCATTAGACTTTTTTTCATGACGACCTGGTTAGTGCAAGTGATGAGCAGGGGGAACGTTTTCACCAAGACATTCTGACAATGGAGCATCGCAACCAAGGATGCTGGGACCCTGCAATGAAGGGGAACTACTGCTGGTTACTTACTAATGTGACACTGTACAAATGAAAAGCATCAACATCCTATATCGCTAATATATACAATAAAATTCACCTTACAACCTGTGCAATACCTAGAGATAGCTGCTGGTGACACAGATAAAGGATTTTTTTTTTCCACAATCCTAAAATTCAGAAATATCAATAAATATAAATATACTAATTAGAGATGTGCGGCGGGCACTTTTCCTGTTTTGGTTTTGGTTCTAATTCCATTTTTGTGGTTTGGTTTTGGTTTTGGATCTGGATGATTTTTGGGGGAAAAACATAAAAAACGCTAAAATCACAGAATTTGGGGTAATTTTGCTCCTACAGTATTATTAACCTCAATAACAATCATTTCCGCTCATTTCCAGTCTATTCTGAACACCTCACAATATTGTTATTAGGCCTAAAAGTTGCACCGAGGTGGCTGTATGACTAAGCTAAGCTACACAAGGGTGTGGCACAAACACCTGGCCCATCTAGGAGTGGCACTGCAGTGGCAGACAGGATGGCAGATTTAAAAAAATAGGCCCCAAACAGCACATGATGCAAAGAAGAAAAAGAGGTGCAAGATGGAATTGTCCTTGGGCCCTCCACACCCGGGCCCACCCACCCACCCTTATGTTGTATAAACAGGACATGCACACTTTAACAAACCAATCATTTCATCGAGAGGGTCTACCACACAACTGTGGCTAAAATGACTGGTTTGTTTGGGCCCCCACCAAAAAAGAAGGAATCAATCTCTCCTTGCACAAACTGGCTCTACAGAGGCAAGATGTCAACCTCATCATCATCCTCCGATTCCTCACCCCTTTCACCGTGTACATCCTCCTCACTGAGTATTAATTCGTCCCCACTGGAATCCACCATCACAGGTCCCTGTGTACTTTCTGGAGGCAATTGCTGGTAAAGGTCTTCCCGAAGGACTTTATAATTCATTTTGATGACCATCATCTTCTCCACATTTAGTGGAAGTAATCTCCTACGCCGATCGCGGACAAGGTTACCGGCTGCACAAAACACTCTTTCGAAGTACACACGTACACACTGGAGGGGGGCTACTTAGGTAAAATAAAGCCAGTTTGTGCAAGGGCCTCAAAATTGCCTCTTTTCCTGCCAGTATACGTACGGACTGTCTGACATGCCTATTTGGATGCTGTCACTCATTTAATCCAACACCATTCTTTCAATGATGACAGAATCTTATGCAGTGACAGTACTTTGAGGAATCGCTCCGTCTTAGCTCCTCCTTCAATTTATCCAGCTGCTTCTGCAAAGCCTGATGAGGGGAATGACCTGACTCAAGCTGGCAGTGTCTGAACTGACTTCACGTGTGGCAAGTTCGAAGGGTTGGAGAACCTTGCACAAGACAGAAATCATTCTCCAGTGCACTTGAGTCAGGTGCATTACCCCTCCTTTGCCTATATCGTAGGTGGATGTATAGGCTTGAATGGCCTTTTGCTGCTCTTCCATCCTCTGAAGCATATAGAGGGTTGAATTCCACCTCGTTACCATCTCTTGCTTCAGTTGATGGCGGGGCATGTTCAGGAGTGTCTGCTGGCGCTCCAGTCTTCGGCACGCAGTGGCAGAATGACGAAAGTGCCCCGCAATTTTTCGGGCCACCGACAGCATCTCCTGCACTCCCCTCTCATTTTAAAAAAAATTCTGCACCACCAAATTAGTTGCATGTGCAAAACATGGGACATGCTGGAATTTGCCCAGATGTAATGCATGCACAATATTGGTGGCGTTGTCTGATATCACAAATCCCCAGGAGAGTCCAATTGGGGTAAGCCATTCTGCAATGACGTTCCCCAGTTTCCGTAAGAGGTTGTCAGCTGTGTGCCTCTTATGGAAAGCGGTGATACATAGCGCAGCCTGCCTAGGAACGAGTTGGCGTTTGCAAGATGCTGCTACTGGTGCCACTGCGGGAGGCCATACATTTACCCAGTGGGCTGTTACAGTCATATAGTCCTGAGTCTGCCCTGTTGAACTTGTCCACATGTCCGTGGTTAAGTGGTCACTGGATACAACCGCATTTTTTAGGACACTGGTGACTCTTTCTGACGTCTCTGTACATTCTCGGTATCGCCTGCCTAGAGAAGTGGAACCTAGATGGGATTTGATACTGGGGACACAGTACCTCAAACAAATCTTTAAGTGAATCTGAACTAATGGTGGATACCGGACGCACCTCTAACACCAACATAGCTGTCAAGGCCTCAGTTATCCGCTTTGCTAAAGGATGACTGCTGTCATATTTCATCTTCCTCACAAAGGACTGTTGGACAGTCAGTTGCTTACTGGAAGTAGTACAAGTGGTCTTCCGACTTCCCCTCTGGGATGACGATCGACTCCCAGCAGAAACAACAGCAGCGGCAGCAACAGCAGGCATAACACTCAAGGATCCTACGGAGGAATCCCGGTTAGGAGAGGACTCCTCAGTCTTGACAGTGACATGGCCTGCAGGACTATGGACGTACCTGACTGAGTAGGAAGTTGACGTTGAGGGAGTAGGTGGTGTGGCTTGCAGGAGCTTGGGTACAGGAGGAGGAAGGGATTTAGGTGTCAGTGAACTGCTTACGCTCTTACCCAAAGTTTCTGAACTTGACAGTGACTTCTGATGAATGCGCAGCAGGTGACGTATAAGGGAGGATGTTCCTAGGTTGTTAACATCCTTACCCCTACTTATTACAGATTGACAGAGGCAACATATGGCGTGACACCTGTTGTCCGGATTTGAGGAGAAATAATTCCACACCGAAGAGGTGGCTTTTTTTGGTAGTTTGCCCAGGCATCACAATGGGCTTCTTCATCCCAAGGACAACAGGTGTCTCCCCCGGTGCCTGACTTAAACAAACCACATCACCATCAGAATCCTCATCGTCAACTCCCTCCTCAGCGCCAGTAACACCCATATCCTCATCCTGGTGTACTTCAACAGTGACATCTTCAATTTGACTATCAGGAACTGGACTGTGGGTGCTCCTTCCAGCACTTGCAGGTGGTGTGTAAATGGTGGAAGGAGCCACCTCTTCCCGTCCATTGTTGGGAAGGTCAGGCATCGCAACTGTCGACACACTTGGACTCTCCTTGGCGATTTGTGATACCAGAGCGCACAGTTCTTTTCTGTGCTCTTTCCAGCTTAACTCTTTACATTTTTCTAGCGGGAGGATGAGGGCTTCCATCGTCATGTGAAGCTGAACCACTAGCCATGAACATAGGCCAGGGCCTCAGCCGTTCCTTGCCACTCCGTGTCGTAACTGGCATATTGGAAAGTTTACGTTTCTCCTCAGACCATTTAAATTTCTTTTTTTGGTTATTTTTACTGAACTTTGGCTTTTTGTATTTTACACGCCCTCTACTTTCACATTGGGCATCAGCCTGGGCAGACGACGTTGACGGCATTTCATCGTCTATGTCATGGCTCGTGGCAGCAGCTTCAGCACGAGGAGGAAGTGGTTCTTCTTGATCTTTACCTATTTTCTCCTCAAAATTTTTGTTCTCCATTATTTTTGGGGAGTTATATGAGACAATGGCCCTCATTCCGAGTTGTTCGCTCGCTAGCTGCTTTTAGCAGCATTGCACACGCTAAGCCGCTGCCCTCTGGGAGTGTATCTTGCACAAACTGGCTCTACAGAGGCAAGATGTCCACCTCCTCCTCATCGTCCGATTCCTCACCCCTTTCACTGTGTACATCCTCCTCACAGAGTATTAATTTGTCCCCACTGGAATCCACCATCTCAGGTCCCTGTGTACTTTCTGGAGGCAATTGCTGGTGAATGTCTCCACGGAGGAATTGATTATAATTCATTTTGATGAACATCATCTTCTCCACATTTTCTGGAAGTAACCTCGTACACTGATTGCTGACAAGGTTACCGACTGCACTAAACACTCTTTCGGAGTACACACTGGACGGGGGGCAACTTAGGTAAAATAAAGCCAGTTTGTGCAAGGGCCTCCAATTTGCCTCTTTTTCCTGCCAGTATACATACGGACTGTCTGACATGCCTACTTGGATGCTGTCACTCATATAATCCTCCACCATTCTTTCAATAGGGACAGAATCATATGCAGTGACAGTAGACGACATGTCAATAATCATTGGCAGGTCCTTCAGTCCGGACCAGATGTCAGCTATCGCTCCTGACTACCCTGCATCACCATCAGCGGGTGGTTTTGGAAATGTTATCCTTTTCCTGGCAGCTCCAGTGGTGGGAGAAAATGAAGGAGGAGCAGTTGGCAGGTCACGTTCCGCTTGACTTGACAATTGTCTCACCAGCAGGTCTTTGAACATTTGCAGACTTGTGTCTGCCGGAAAGAGAGATACAACGTAGGCTTTTAACCTAGGATCGAGCATGGTGGCCAAAATGTAGTGCTCTGATTTCAACAGATTGACCACCCGTGAATCCTGGTTAAGCGAATGAAGGGCTCCATCCACAAGTCCCACATGCCTAGCGGAATCGCTCCATTTTAGCTCCTCCTTCAATCTCTCCAGCTGCTTCTGCAAAAGCCTGATGAGGGGAATGACCTGACTCAGGCTGGCAGTGTCTGAACTGACTTCACGTGTGGCAAGTTCAAAGGGTTGCAGAACCTTGCACAACGTTGAAATCATTCTCCACTGGGCTTGAGTAAGGTGCATTCCCCCTCCTTTGCCTATATCGTAGGCAGATGTATAGGCTTGAATGGCCTTTTGCTGCTCCTCCATCCTCTGAAGCATATAGAGGGTTGAATTCCACCTCGTTACCACCTCTTGCTTCAGCTGATGACAGGGCATGTTCAGGAGGGTTTGCTGGTGTTCCAGTTTTCGGCACGCGGTGGCTGAATGTCGAAAGTGGCCCGCAATTCTTCGGCAGCATCTCTTGCACGCTCCTATCATTTTTTAAATAATTCTGCACCACCAAATTAATTGTATGTGCAAAACATGGGACGTGCTGGAATTTGCCCACATGTAATGCACGCACAATATTGGTGGCGTTGTCCGATTTCACAAATCCCCAGGAGAGTCCAATTGGGGTAAGCCAATCTGCGATGATGTCCTCAGTTTCCGTAAGAGGTTGTCAGCTGTGTGCCTCTTATGGAAAGCGGTGATACAAAGCGTAGCCTGCCTAGGAACGAGTTGACGTTTGCGAGATGTTGCTACTGGTGCCGCCGCTGCTGTTGTTGCTGCGGAAGGCAATACATCTACCCAGTGGGCTGTCACAGTCATATAGTCCTTAGTCTGCCCTGCTCCACTTGTCCACATGTCCATGGTTAAGTAGACATTGGGTACAACCGCATTTTTTAGGACACTAGTGACTCTTTTTCTGACGTCTGTGTACATTCTCTGTATCGCCTGCCTAGAGAAGTGGAACCTAGATGGTATTTGGAACCGGGGACACACTACCTCAAGCAATTCTCTAAGTCCCTGCGAACTAACGGCGGATACCGGACGCACGTCTAACACCAACATAGTTGTCAAGTACTGAGTTATCCACTTTGCAACAGGATGACTGCTGTGATATTTCATCTTCCTCGCAAAGGACTGTTGGACAGTCAATTGCTTACTGGAAGTAGTACAAGTGGTCTCCCGACTTCCCCTCTGAGATGCCGATCGACTCCCAGCAGCAACAACAGCAGCACCAGCAGCAGTAGGTTTTACACTCAAGGATCCATCGGGGGAATCCCAGTTAGGAGAGGACTCGTCAGACTTGCCAGTGACATGGCCTGCAGGACTATTGGCGTTCCTGTCTAAGGAGGAAATTGACACTGAGGGAGTTGGTGGTGTGGTTTGCAGGAGCTTGGGTACAAGAGGAAGAAGGGATTTAGTTGTCAGTGTACTGCTTCCACTGTCACCCAAAGTTTTTGAACTTGTCAATTACTTCTGATGAATGCGCTCCAGGTGACGTATAAGGGAGGATGTTCCTAGGTTGTTAATGTCCTTACCACTACTTATTACAGCTTGACAAAGGCAACACACGGCTTGACACCAGTTGTCAGCATTTCTGTTGAAATAATTCCACACCAAAGAGGTGAGTTTTTTGGTATTTTGACCAGGCATGTCAATGGCCATATTCCTCCCACGGACAACAGGCGTCTCCCCGGGTGCCTGACTTAAACAAACCACCTCACCATCAGAATCCTCCTTGACAATTTCCTCCCCAGCGCCAGCAACACCCATATCCTCATCCTGGTGTACTTCAACACTGACATCTTCAATTTCACTATCAGGAACTGGACTGCGGGTGCTCCTTTCAACACTTGCAGGGGGCGTGCAAATGGTAGAAGGCGCAAGCTCTTCCCGTCCAGTGTTGGGAAGGTCAGGCATCGCAACCGACACAATTGGACTCTCATTGGGGATTTGTGATTAGAAGAACGCACAGTTCTTTGCTGTGCTCTTTCCAGTTTAACTCTTTTCATTTTTCTAGCGGGAGGATGAGTGCTTCTATCCTCATGTGAAGCTGAACCACTAGCCATGAATATAGGCCAGGGCCTCAGCCGTTCCTTGCCACTCCGTGTCGTAAATGGCATATTGGCAAGTTTGCGCTTCTCTTCAGACGCTTTTAATTTAGATTTTTGGGTCATTTTACTGAACTTTTGTTTTTTGGATTTTACATGCTCTCTACTATGACATTGGGCATCGGCCTTGGCAGACGACGTTGATGGCATTTCATCGTCTCTGCCATGACTAGTGGCCAGGGGCGGGTTGGGATCGAAAACCAGCCTGGGAAATTTATGGAAGCAGTCATAATAGTGTGTGTGGGGGGTCTGTTGAGGGGGTGGAGTCTGCCAACTTGGTAGGATTACTGCTCAGAAGTCCCGATTATATGCACACACGGAAAGTGCGCGCCTTAGGCGTGCAGCAATATTTTAGGGGCATGGCTTAGCGAGGGAGGGGCATGGCCACATAATAGTGCCATTTCACATTTCTCCACACAGTAGTGCCGCTTATACACATTGCACCAGGTAGAACCTCCTATACATACTGCGCCAGGTAGAGCATGTTATACATATTGCGCCAGATAGAGCACATTCTACAATTTGCGCTAGGTAGAGCACATTATACACATTGCACAAGGTAGAGCACATTATACACATTGCACCAGGTAAAGTACATTATACATTTTGCGCCAGGCAGAGCACGTTCTACACATTGCACCAGGCAGAGTACGTTCTACACATTGCGCCAGGTAGCGCACGTTATACACATTGCACCAGCTAGAGCATGTTATACAGCACAGAGCGGCGCCTCCCTGCTTCACAGACTCGTAGACACAACCACTCTGCTGTGTGAGTAGCGCCGGGTCTGGCGGCTGCGCATGCGAAGAAGCTCAGGCGGCGGCCATTTTCAAAGTGCTTCACTGAGCTTTTGCGTATGCGCAGAAGCTTTCAGCGAATGTTGCCACAATCGCGGCTAGCGGCCTGCATGGGGGTGGCGGGCAGCCAGTGAGGGGACGACCGGACCGGCCAAACGGAATGCGGTCCGGCGTCCCGGCATGCCAATCCTCCACTGCTAGTGGCAGCAGTTTCAGCACTAGGTGGAAGTGGATCTTGATCTTTCCCTATTTTACCCTCCTCATTTTTGTTCTCCATTTTTTCATGTGTGGAATTACATGCCAGTAATATATCTGGAATTAGACGGCAGTAATTTCTGGAATTGGATACCTCTAGATAGATACCAGATACCACTGTGACTGGAATGATGATGACCTATGCACAGTGACAGGCAGCGCCGTAACTACCTATGTGCCAGGTGTGCTGGCAAACAGCGCAGTTACCCTGAGGGCGCACGGCCAGCGGCATGTAATGAGTCAAATTGACTCATTATATGCTGTCTGTTGTGTGCCGTGCGCCGTGCTGGAGGGAGAGAACTTGAAGGAAGAGGAGGGAGGGGGACTGGATCCGCAGCAGCGCTATGTCATTGGTAGCGGCGCCGCTGCAGCACTCCTCTCTCCTTCTGTATTGGCTGCCCGGTGCTGCTGTGAATGCTGGGATGCGGTTCCCTCATCCCAGCATTCTCAGCAGCAGGCAGCCAATGCGGAAGGAGAGGGGGCTGCTGCAGCGGCGCTACTATCAATGACATAGCGCTGCTGTGTCTCCAGTCCCCCTCCCTCCTCCTCCTTCTCCCCTGCGGCTGCCCAGGATCTCTGCCAGCACGAGGAGCATGACTGCCAGCGGGAGAGATGGTAAGTATATATCTCTCTCTCTGTCTTTCTCTCTCTCTTTCTCTCTCTCTCTCTCTCGTGTGTCTGCCGTAATGTGTAAAAAGGGGACGCTGTCTGCTGTAATGTGTAAAAGGGGGGACGCTGTCTGCCGTAATGTGTACAAAAAGGGGACGCTGTCTGCCATAATGTGTACAAAAAGGGGACGCTGTCTGTCGTGATGTGTAATAAGGGGGACGCTGTCTGCTGTAATGTGTAAAACGGGGGATGCTGTCTGCTGTAATGTGTTAAACGGGGACGGTGTCTGCTGTAATGTGTAAAAAAGGGGATGCTGTCTGCCGTAATGTGTAATAAGAGGGACTCTGTCTGCCGTAATGTGTAAAAAAGGGGATGCTGTCTGCCGTAATGTGTAAAAAGGGGATGGTCTGCCGTAATGTGTAAAAAAGGGGACGCTGCCTGCCGTAATGTGTAAAAAGGGGCATGCCGTCTGCCGTAATGTGTAAAAAGGGGGGCGCTGTCTGCCGTAATGTGTAATAAGGGGGATGCTGTCTGCTGTAATGTGTAATAAGGGGGACTCTGTCTGCCGTAATGTGTAACAAAGGGGATGCTGTCTGCCGTAATGTGTAAAAAGGGGATGGTCTGCCGTAATGTGTAAAAAAGTGACGCTGTCTGCCGTAATGTGTAAAAAGGGGCACGCTGTCTGCCGTAATGTGTAAAAAGGGGGGCGCTGTCTGCCATAATGTATACTAAGGGGGATGTTGTCTGCTGTAATGTGTAAAAAAGGGGATGCTGTCTGCCGTAATGTGTAAAAAGGGGATGGTCTGCCGCAATGTGTAAAAAAGGGGACGCTGTCTGCCGTAATGTGTAAAAAGGGGCACGCCATCTGCCATAATGTGTAAAAAGGGGGGTGCTGTCTGCCGTAATGTGTAAAAAGGGGACGCTGTCTGCTGTAATGTATAAAAAGGGGACGCTGTCTGCCGTAATGTGTAAAAAGGGGCACGCCGTCTGCCGTAATGTGTAAAAAGAGGGCGCTGTCTGCCGTAATGTGTAAAAAGGGGACGCTGTCTGCTGTAATGTATAAAAAGGGGACGCTGTCTGCCGTAATGTGTAAAAAGGGGCACGCCGTCTGCCGTAATGTGTAAAAAGGGGGGCGCTGTCTGCTGTAATGTGTAATAAGGGGGATGCTGTCTGCTTTAATGTGTAATAAGGGGGACTCTGTCTGCCGTAATGTGTAAAAAAGGGGATGCTGTCTGCCGTTATGTGTAAAAAGGGGATAGTCTGCCGTAATGTGTAAAAAAGGGGACGCTGTCTGCCGTAATGTGTAAAAAGGGGCAAGTCGTCTGCCGTAATGTGTAAAAAGGGGGGCGCTGTCTGCCGTAATGTGTAAAAAAGGGGACGCTGTCTGCTGTAATGCGTAAAAAGGGGCACGCCATCTGCCGCAATGTGTAAAAAGGGGAACGCTGTCTGCCGTAATGTGTAAAAAGGGGCGCTGTCTGCCGTACTGTGTAAAAAGGGGACGCTGTCTGCTGTAATGTATAAAAAGGGGATGCTGTCTGCCGTAATGTGTAAAAAGGGGCACGCCGTCTGCTGTAATGTGTAAAAAGGGGGACGCTGTCTGCCGTAATGTGTAAAAGGGGCTCTACCTGCTGTAGTGGCACTATTGTGCAGCATAATTTGAATAATGGAGAGGAGACTACTATGCACCGTAGTATGAATTGGCATTATTTTGTGGCCACGCCCCTTCCCCCTGAAGCCACATCCCTATATATTTTTTGCGTGCCTGCAGCGCGCACTGCTCCTGTCTTGCGTAGGGAGGGGGGGCCATTTCTTGCACACAGCACTAAAATACCTAGTTACGACACTGGTGACAGGACACTACCACAGCACCCTACAGCAGCTAGATGCAGCACAAGACACTGGACTTTTAGTCACCACAATGCAGCACTGATACTGAGCACAGATATTGAGCACTGTTCAGGATACTAGAAGTGACACTGGGCAGCAAAATACAGCAATGGACTACTGTACTGTACTACCTATATACTGGTCAGTGGTCACCACAATGCAGCAATGATAATAAATGAGCACAGATACTGAGCACTATTCAGGATAATAGAACTGACACTGGGCAGTGAGAACAGCACTGGACTACTGTACTGTACTACTATATACTGGTCAGTGGTCACCACAATGCAGCCATGATAATAAATGAGCACAGATACTGAGCACTATTCAGGATAATAGAACTGACACGGAGCAGCAAAATACAGCAATGGACTACTGTACTGTACTACTATATACTGGTCAGTGGTCACCACAATGCAGCAATGCTAATAAATGAGCACAGATACTGAGCACTATTCAGGATAATAGAACTGACACGGAGCAGCAAAATACAGCAATAGACTACTGTACTGTACTACTATATATATACTGGTCACCACAATGCAGCACTGATACTGAACACAGATATTGAGCTGAGATTTAGCTGATATTTTGCCCATTAGAGAACAATTTTGCTGCTGCAATCAGGTCTGAATTAGGCATAAGCCAAGTCCGTATGTGGGTCTAACACCACTGTAGCATGTGTGACTTTATGCTAACACCGATACAAGCCCTTCCCTGGTGCACAGTTGTACTTCTGAATGTGCAAGGACTGAGACATCCACTTTGAGTGTCTTTAAATGCTGTAATCCTGCTTGATGCACCTTTAGATGTAACCAGTGGCGGATATTACCAATGTGCTGCAGGACTGCAGCCCCTTTAGGTAAAATTTGACACCCCGTTCGGTGTCCGTGAAGCCAGAGGCAATCTGTGACTGCACTGGCTTCACTGTGACTGTCCTATTGGAAATCCTACCTTTCAGTCACGTACCCATCCAGGACTGCCAGACCGGGCTGTGATAGGCAGAGAGCTGGATTCCTGTAGAAAACCACTCCCTGCCGTTCTCACAGCCCTAGCCGGCTTCTATGGGCTGCAGCCGAAGCAGTCCATAGAAGCCAGGTGTTTGTGTATCGCATACATTGCGCAGGTGCTAAGACCTGGGTCTGGATGTCTCCTCTCCAGGCATGGAGGTAGCGACAGCCCCACTACTACAATAAGGAAGGAGCTGCCGCTGGATGTAACTATCAAAATTTGCACCAGCCTCATACTAGGTGCAGAATCCCCCACAGACTACCTACACTATTAGTGATTAAGCATCTCAGTTCGCATCCACTTCATGACACTTCCATAGCATGTCCTTAAGAAAGTGTTTCTCTTTGCGTCTAAATTGCCACCTCCCAGTCAACGTCCAAGAATACCCAGAACATTTCTGAGAGTATGCTTCTCAGTCTGTCCTGCGACTCTGGATTCGCATACCGTGGGATGTATGCAACTTTTTTTTTGGGAGAAAATGTTTTATTCATTTTAAAGATTATCAATGAAAATGCAATACAGACAATACAGCTATACAGCAGATGTACACACTGAAAGCGAATAACAAGAAAAAGAATACAACATAAATGTGTAAATAACATAGTATGAATGATTATGCAAGGAGAATGTCAAATACTGTAAATCAGCTAGAAAATAATCTACAAAATACCAATAAAAGAGTAATAAGCCAAAAATCGAGTAAATAACACAAAGCAAATATTGACACACAAAGAAAAAGACATAAGAATGGAAATGGGGAATAGGATGGGGGGGGGGGGGGTTTGCCCGGTCAGACCCAGCTGCCTAAAGCGGTAGAGCGACAATATATTAAAGAGTGAATACGATTATATAGTAGCTAACGGATGTTCAGCCCCAAAGTGTACTGTCCAGGGAGTCCAAGTTTTGGTAAAAATACCCGGGGTGTCGTGTATTACTGCCGTGATGCTTTCCAGCCTGTGAGTATGCCAAATAGCACTGATAGAGGCAGTTAGTGTAGGAGGTGATACCGATTTCCAGTTAGCCGCAACTTGGCACTTGGCTGTATTCAGGATGTGTTTGACTAACTTCTGTTGCTGGCGAGAAACCTGGGGAACAGGCCGGGAAAAAAGAGTAAATAAAGGCGAGATCGGGATACAAATACCAAGAATATCTGAAATAAGTTTGTGAATTTTAGTCCAATAACGTTGGACGTGTGGGCAAGACCACCAAATATGCAGTAGAATTCCACGTTGACCACATAGCCTCCAACACCTGCCCGAGCAGGAGGGGTAGAATGAGTGGAGTCGCGCAGGTACTAAGTACCAGTAATAGTATATCTTGTAGGAATTTTCTTTGATTCGAGCAGATGTAGAACTTTTGGAAATTTCCATTCTAATATCAGACAATTCCTCGATAGTCAGTCTCACCCACATCTCGTTCCCATGCTATTTCATGAGGTTCTTTTTGCGTCATATTATGAGCAAGTAGAATTTTATATATAATGGAGAGCAAGCCTTTGGTCGAGTGGTGAAATTGACATGATGATTAAAAACTCGATTTATCTCTCATAGGGATTTGTTTGAGAAGAGAGTTATAAAAGTGACGCAGCTGCAAAAATTGATAAAATACTGAGTGAAGAAGAGTAAAGCGGGACTGCAGATCGGCAAATTCTGGGAATGATTGTAGGGGTACAATATCTAGCGGGAAGAGGATATTATTGTTAGTCCAAGAAACAAAAGCATGATGAGTTGTACCCCGAGGGAAGGTAGGGTTGTTCCATAATGGATTGAGAAGGGAATGGAAAGAACGGAGCTGATATAGCCGAGTACAAAGGTCCCACATAGATAGAGTAAATCGTATGGTAGGTAATAGGGAGGTGGTGGGAGGGCAGTGTTTCGGCGGACACCATAGAAGGCTGTATGAGGAATACATCTGAAGAGATGTAGCTTCCAGATGTGTCCAGACTCTATGGCCTGGAGGAGCATGCCAGAGAACACATGTAGTTAAGTGAGTAGCTCTATAATATCTAAGAAGGTCAGGGACACCTAAACCCCCCATTGATCTGTGTTTTTGTAAAATTTGCATTTGAACCCTGCCCAAATAAAGTTGGAGATGTCAATTTGGAGATTTTTGAGAGTTTTGGTTGGGATGTGAATTGGGAGGGTCTGCCATAGGTATAGCAGACGTGGTAATAAGGTCATCTTAATCACAGTCATGCATCCGAACCAAGACAGATAATACTTGTTCCAATTAGCGAGATCAGTTTTTATAGAAGAGAACAATCTTGGAAAATTGGCTGCATATAGACCAGAGTAAGATTTAGTTAAGTACAGTATATGCCCAGATACTTGAGTTTGTCAGTCTGCCATTTAAATGGGAAAGAAGATTGCAATAGTTGGAGATCCGAGTTTGGGATATGAAGGGGTAATATTTCAGTTTTGTCTGAATTAAGATTATAATTCAAAAGGTGACTGTAGGTAGTGATTTCTTCTAACAGATTTGAGAGTCAAACACAAAGATCAGTTAAGGTCAGGATAACGTCATCAGTGTATAGTGCAATTTTGTGATTTTGGTTACCCACTGTAATACCCGATATATTTTGGTTTAGACGAATTTTGGCTGCTAGTAGCTCCATAACTGAGGCAAAAAGAAGGGGGGAAAGGGGGCATCCCTGACGGGTGCCATTCCTAATAGGAAGGGAATCGGAAGATAAGCCGTTGACTAGAACAGAGGCTGAAGGATTGCGGTAGAGCGAAGTGACACCCTTATAGAAGGCTCCATGTAAACTCATATTAACAAGGGTTTGTTGTATAAAAGGCCAATCCACTCTATCTAAGGCCTTTTCTGCATCTAGGGCCACCACCAGGGCCGATAAGGACTTGTCACGCTTAAGGTGAATAAGGTGAATAAGGTCAATAAGGCGTCTAGTATTGTCCGCGGCTTGTCTATTTGGGACAAAGCCGACTTGATCTGGATGAATTAAGGAGGGCAAGAGGGGAGCAAGTCTGTTAGCCAAAAATTTTTCGAAGAGTTTCAAGTCAACATTTAAAAGTGAGATGGGCCTAGAGTTTTTCATCTCCAGAGGATCTCTATCTGGCTTGGGAATAATAATAATGTTGGCTCTGGTGGTGGCCCCATTGAGTGAACCTCCCTCCAATAATGAGTTAAACAGATAATGGAGCATGGGAAGCAGAGATATGGCAATTTTTTTATAATATAGAGCGGTAAAGCCATCAGGGCCTGGGGCCGCTGAACGACATAGGTGTTTAATAGCCATTGAGATATCTTCCATAGAAATGGGTGCATTAAGAGTAGATATGTCTGACTCTGAGAGCTTAGGGAGGCAACAAGAATATTGTTGTATATTGAGAATGTGTTGAGGATCAGTATCAGTAGCGGACGGAAGATTATATAGAGACGTATAATAGTTTTGAAACTAAGTGGCCATAACCTTTGGATCATACGTAAGGGAGCCATCGGTGCACCTCAGTTTAACTATGTGGTTTTCAGTATGTTTCGCTTGTAGTTTCCAAGCTAGTAGAGTGTCAGTCTTATCTGACTTCTCATAGAATCTCTGACGCACCCACAACAGCGTCCAGACCGCTTTTTTGGCGAGGACCTGGGTCAATTGGCCATTAACCGCTAAGATTTTTGAATAAAGTTTCTTTTTGGGATGGCGCTGATGTAGGTGAGCCAGGGAGAAAAGTTCTGTTTCCAATTCGGTGACATGCTGTGCCTCTAACTTTTTCTGTGTTGATGAAGGGCTAATAAGGAAGCCACAGAGAGTAGCCTTATGCACTTCCCAAAGCAAAGTAGAGGTGATACCACGGGGGGGACCGCACATGGAGTGAACCTTTGGCTCCTGCACTGGTACCTGACGATGCTCTGACCTGCCCACCCTGATCTTTTCAATCTTGGTGATCGTAAGCCCACTGCTGTTCTGTGTACATTATACACAGACAGCAATACTATATGAGTGCTCAATAATATTTTGCATTTGATTATATATCCCAGTAGATCTGTGTACTATACATACATACCTTTGCTACAAGCTCTATTTCCTAACAGCAGCTGTATACACACATATATAATAATCCTTTTTTTGCCTAAATCTTTTTCTCATCTTTTTCATTTCTTTTGATCTCTTTTTTGATTTGTTATCACACACCTGGTAGAGACTTTACACTGGTTGGCTGAGTTTCTACCAGCAGAGGCCAGTATACTGCTATAATATTTGCATTCACTGTGATTCTCAGTGCCTTCTTTTGTTATTAACAATACCATTTGTTTCCCTGGCTCAGTCTGTGGGATTCACTATACTTGATTTTCCAAATTCAAATGAATTTCCACACTCAGTTCAGGATGCATTAATGAGATTTCTCCAATTGATGCTTAAAAAAATATCATGTTTGCATTACTTACCTAGCCTGAGTAACATATTATGGATTCAAATTTTGGAAAGTGCTTTTCTTTTCCCTGTGTGCCAATACCAGCATTTAATATTCGGGGCTTATTTTTCTGATGACATAGATAATTAATGTAATTTCTATCTGACCCCAATCTAAATCTTTACTGGTTTTTTGTGCTATCTGTCAACAGACAATTGAACCAAAATCAGAGAATTTGTACTTCTTAGTTACACCTTACTATTTTTTCGTGGACTCTCATCTGCGATCCACGGAGCACAATACCACAGACGTGGGATTTGATGAGCCGTGCCTAACGCAGAAAGCAGATCCACCTATTTGTATTTAACTAATTCATCTCTTTCCTTGGCCCTGTAAACTGTCTTCATTCCTTTTATCTCTCTATCTCTCTTTCTCCTATTTTCGTATATAGGTGCACTCTCATTGGTGTACTTTCATATAAATTCTCTACTATCATACCACGCTGCCAATGCCCGATCTCGTCCGATCTTGGAAGCCAAACAGCGTTGGGCCGGGTTAGTACCGGGAGAGGAGACTTCCTGCGAATACCTGGTGTTGTAGAGCGGGGACTATTTCCCTTCCTATGTGAGTTGCGACGCCAACAGCAGTATCACCACTAATTCTTACTTCTACTAGATTTTCTCATATTTGAGGCTTACGACCAAACATTGTGGCTTACGTCAGAAAGTCAGGTCCTTTTTGAATGCAGGAGACTATCAATCCTTCAATTTAAGTAGCCCTATTGGGACGCACTTATCAAATAATCCTTTATGACCACTCCTCGGTCCCATCAATACAGATATTCTGTACTGGTCAGGGGAAATGGGGGTAAGACAATCAAATGTCTACAACCATTCCAATCACACATTGTGATTAAAAAGACCAGAACATTTTAAAATCTTTATGATTATATCTTTTTTCTATATGGATCAGCTATATGGGTAATTTCGTTTATAAACGTCAACATTAAAAGTTATGTCTTAAGTATTTCTTTTCATATGTTATAGGAATTTTCATTCTTTTCTAAAGAGTGCGCCAACACAAGAGCCTTCTCTCTCTCCCTTTTTTCAGCACCCACAACAGCGTCCAGACCGCTTTTTTGGCGAGGACCTGGGTCAATTGGCCATTAACCGCTAAGATTTTTGAATAAAGTTTCTTTTTGGGATGGCGCTGATGTAGGTGAGCCAGGGAGAAAAGTTCTGTTTCCAATTCGGTGACATGCTGTGCCTCTAACTTTTTCTGTGTTGATGAAGGGCTAATAAGGAAGCCACAGAGAGTAGCCTTATGCGCTTCCCAAAGCAAAGTAGGGGTGATACCTGGAGTAGCATTGTCAGTGTAATATTTTATCAATGTGTTAGTGATGTTGGCAATGTTTGATTTTTTTTAGAAGAAGGGATTCATTTAGACCCCAGGAGCGGGTGAGGGGAGGTGTATATGGTGCAGATAATTCAAGCACTACAGCTAAGTGGTCTGACCAAGAAATGGGGAGCGTCTGAGCACTGAGGATGGTTTGGGTCATGTCTCGGTCAACAAATATTATCAATACGAGTGTAGAGATCGACCAGTGGGGAGTAATGAGTAAATCCTCTCGCCGAAGAATTTAGAAATCTCCAGCTATCATATAAGTTATGAAGCAATAAGTTCATCTGTAAGAGTTTATATAGTCTGATATGAGCGGATAGAGTATTGCTAGGGTGTGACCTGTCCAGTAAGGGATCCATAGCAACATTACAGTCACCACCTATAATAGTCATGCCAGTAGGTAATTGTGAGAGGCGGTCAAAGAAGCCAGTAAAAAGGGAACACTGCTGCATACTAGGTGCGATTATTGAGGCGAGGATAAGAGGGGTCTGGTTGTATGAGCATGAAAGGATTATATAACGGCCATGGTCATCCGCTATAGAATTGAGAACGACTATAGGAAGGTCACGGCGTATCATTATGGCTGTGCCTCTACGTTTGGCGGGCATATTGGAGTAGTAGACGTATGGAAATTGTTTACAGATAGTAAGAGATGAGGGGGCTTAAAGTGGGTTTCCTGAAGTAGGATGATGTCAGATTTTTGACTGTTAAAGAATTGAATGGCCATGGCACGTTTAGTGGAAGCGTTGAGGCCGTTAGCATTAACCGATAAGACTTTTAGAGTCATGGCGGGAAAATATGTGGGTAGTGCATAATGACGGGCAGCCAGGGTCTGGGTCGGCTAGGGAAGGGAAAATCAAAAACAGAAAAGACAAGATAAAAAAAGGGGAGGGAATCTGTAGAGACATACAGAAGGGAGAATCATGAAAAAAAGAGTCATGAAAAAGAGGGGAGAGGAAATGTGACCAAGTGACATGGGGAATAAAGAGACTGACAGGAGTTTCAAATACAGTACAGACATGGAAAAGTATAACAGTCTAGGCATAATAATACATTGGAGGAATGAGTGACATCACAACCAAACTTATATAATCGTAACTACAATAAACAAATAGAATATTGTGGGATCAACTCCCGAGAACCCACGCATATCATAGAAACGGTAAAAAAAATAAGAATTTACTTACCGATAATTCTATTTCTCATAGTCCGTAGTGGATGCTGGGAACTCCGTAAGGACCATGGGGGAATAGCGGCTCCGCAGGAGACTGGGCACAAAAGTAAAAGCTTTATGACTAGCTGGTGTGCACTGGCTCCTCCCCCTATGACCCTCCTCCAAGCCTCAGTTAGGATACTGTGCCCGGACGAGCGTACATAATAAGGAAGGATCTTGAATCCCGGGTAAGACTCATACCAACCACACCAATCACACCGTACAACTTGTGATCTGAACCCAGTTAACAGTATGATAAACGTAGGAGCCTCTGAAAAGATGGCTCACAACAATAAACAACCCGATTTTTGTAACAATAACTATATACAAGTATTGCAGACAATCCGCACTTGGGATGGGCGCCCAGCATCCACTACGGACTATGAGAAATAGAATTATCGGTAAGTAAATTCTTATTTTCTCTGACGTCCTAGTGGATGCTGGGAACTCCGTAAGGACCATGGGGATTATACCAAAGCTCCCAAACGGGCGGGAGAGTGCGGATGACTCTGCAGCACCGAATGAGAGAACTCCAGGTCCTCCTCAGCCAGGGTATCGAATTTGTAAAATTTAGCAAACGTGTTTGCCCCTGACCAAGTAGCTGCTCGGCAAAGTTGTAAAGCCGAGACCCCTCGGGCAGCCACCCAAGATGAGCCCACCTTCCTTGTGGAATGGGCATTTACAGATTTTGGCTGTGGCAGGCCTGCCACAGAATGTGCAAGCTGAATCGTACTACAAATCCAACGAGCAATCGTCTGCTTAGAAGCAGGAGCACCCAGCTTGTTGGGTGCATACAGGATAAACAGCGAGTCAGATTTTCTGACTCCAGCCGTCCTGGAAACATATATTTTCAGGGCCCTGACTACGTCCAGCAACTTGGAGTCCTGTGAAACGCTGAAACCACCTTAGGGAGAAATTGAGGGCGAGTCCTCAGTTCTGCCCTGTCTGAATGAAAAATTAAGTAAGGGCTTTTATATGATAAAGCCGCCAATTCTGAGACACGCCTGGCTGAAGCCAGGGCTAACAGCATGACCACTTTCCATGTGAGATATTTTAATTCCACAGTGGTGAGTGGTTCAAACCAATGTGACTTTAGGAGACTCAACACTACATTGAGATCCCAAGGTGCCACTGGAGGCACAAAAGGAGGCTGTATATGCAGTACCCCTTTGACAAACGTCTGAACTTCAGGCACTGAAGCCAGTTCTTTTTGGAAGAATATTGACAGGGCCGAAATTTGAACCTTAATGGACCCTAATTTTAGGCCCATAGATAGTCCTGTTTGCAGGAAATGCAGGAAACGACCCAGTTGAAATTCCTCTGTAGGGGCCTTCTTGGCCTCACACCACGCAACATATTTTCGCCAAATGCGGTGATAATGTTTCGCGGTTACATCCTTCCTGGCCTTGATCAGGGTAGGGATGACTTCATCTGGAATGCCTTTTTCCTTCAGGATCCGGCGTTCAACCTCCATGCCGTCAATCGCAGCCGCGGTAAGTCTTGGAACAGACAAGGTCCCTGCTGGAGCAGGTCCTTTCTTAGAGGTAGAGGCCACGGGTCCTCCGTGAGCATCTCTTGAAGTTCCGGGTACCAAGTCCTCCTTGGCCAATCCGGAGCCACGAGTATAGTTCTTACTCCTCTCCTTCTTATGATTCTCAATACTTTGG
Organism: Pseudophryne corroboree; assembly: GCF_028390025.1. NCBI lineage: Eukaryota > Metazoa > Chordata > Amphibia > Anura > Myobatrachidae > Pseudophryne > Pseudophryne corroboree. The sequence continues at coordinate 58,800,007 of NC_086449.1, forward strand.
GTATGAGAGGCAGAGGAGGGAACACATACACTGACTGGTACACCCACGGTGTTACCAGAGCGTCCACTGCTATCGCCTGAGGGTCCCTTGACCTGGCGCAATATCTGTCTAGTTTCTTGTTGAGACGAGACGCCATCATGTCCACCTTTGGTTTTTCCCAACGGTTTACAATCACGTGGAAGACTTCTGGGTGAAGTCCCCACTCCCCCGGGTGGAGGTCGTGTCTGCTGAGGAAGTCTGCTTCCCAGTTGTCCACTCCCGGAATGAACACCGCTTACAGTGCTGTCACATAATTTTCCGCCCAGCGAAGAATTCTTGCAGCTTCTGCCATTGCCCTCCTGCTTCTTGTGCCGCCCTGTCTGTTTACGTGGGCGACTGCCGTGATGCTGTCCGATTGGATCAATACCGACTGACCCTGAAGCAGAGGCCTTGCTTGACTTAGGGCATTGTAAATTGCCCTTAGTTCCAGGATATTTATGTGAAGAGACGTTTCCATGCTTGACCACAAGCCCTGGAAATTTCTTCCCTGTGTGACTGCTCCCCAGCCTCTCAGGCTGGCATCCGTGGTCACCAGAATCCAGTCCTGAATGCCGAATCTGCGGCCCTCTAGAAGATGAGCACTCTGCAACCACCACAGGAGAGACACCCTTGTCCTTGGAGATAGGGTTATCCGCTGATGCATCTGAAGATGCGATCCGGACCATTTGTCCTGCAGATCCCACTGAAAAGTTCTTGCATGGAATCTTCCGAATGGAATCGCTTCGTAAGTAGCCACCATCTTTCCCAGGACCCTTGTGCATTGATGCACTGACACTTGTCCTGGTTTCAGGAGGTTCCTGACTAGCTCGGATAACTCCCTGGCCTTCTCCTCCGGGAGAAACACCTTTTTCTGGACTGTGTCCAGAATCATCCCTAGGAACAGTAGACGTGTTGTTGGAATCAGCTGCGATTTTGGAATATTTAGAATCCACCCGTGCTGACGTAGCACTACCTGAGATAGTGCTACTCCGACCTCTAACTGTTCCCTGGACCTTGCCCTTATCAGGAGATCGTCCAAGTAAGGGATAATTAAGACGCCTTTTCTTCGAAGAAGAATCATCATTTCGGCCATTACCTTGGTAAAGACCCGTGGTGCCGTGGACAATCCAAACGGCAGCGTCTGAAACTGATAATGACAGTTTTGTACCACAAACCTGAGGTACCCTTGGTGAGAAGGGTAGATTGGGACATGGAGATAAGCATCTTTGATGTCCAGAGACACCATATAGTCCCCTTCTTCCAGGTTCGCTATCACTGCTCTGAGTGACTCCATCTTGAATTTGAACCTTTTTATGTAAGTGTTCAATGATTTCAGATTTAAAATCGGTCTCACCGAGCCGTCCGGCTTCGGTACCACAAACAGCGTGGAGTAATACCCCTTTCCCTGTTGTAGGAGGGGTACCTTGATTATCACCTGCTGGGAATACAGCTTGTGAATAGCTTCCAATACTGCCTCCCTGTCGGAGGGAGACGTTGGTAGAGCAGACTTCAGGAACCGGCGAGGGGGAGACGTCTCGAATTCCAATTTGTACCCCTGTGATACTACCTGCAGGATCCAGGGGTCCACTTGCGAGTGAGCCCACTGCGCGTTGAAATTTTTGAGACGGGCCCCCACCGTGCCTGAGTCCGCTTGTAAAGCCCCAGCGTCATGCTGAAGACTTGGCAGAAGCGGGGGAGGGCTTCTGATCCTGGGAAGAGGCTGCCTGCTGCAGTCTTTTTCCCCTTCCTCTGCCCCGGGGCAGAAATGAGTGGCCTTTTGCCCGCTTGCCCTTATGGGGACGAAAGGACTGAGTTTGAAAAGACGGTGTCTTTTTCTGCTGAGAGGTGACCTGGGGTAAAAAGGTGGATTTCCCAGCCGTCGCCGTGGCCACCAGGTCCGATAGACCGACCCCAAATAACTCCTCCCCTTTATACGGCAAAACTTCCATATGCCGTTTGGAATCCGCATCACCTGACCACTGTCGTGTCCATAAACTTCTTCTGGCAGAAATGGACAGCGCACTTACTCTTGATGCCAGGGTGCAAATATCCCTCTGTGCATCTCGCATATATAGTAATGCATCCTTTAAATGCTCTATAGTCAATAATATACTGTCCCTATCCAGGGTATCAATATTTTCAGTCAGGGAATCCGACCAAGCCACTCCAGCGCTGCACATCCAGGCTGAGGCGATTGCTGGTCGTAGTATAACACCAGTATGTGTGTATATACCCTTTAGGATATTTTCCAGCTTTCTATCAGCTGGTTCCTTGAGGGCGGCCGTATCAGGAGACGGCAACGCCACTTGTTTTGATAAGCGTGTGAGCGCCTTATCTACCCTAGGGGGTGTTTCCCAATGCGCCCTAACCTCTGGCGGGAAAGGGTATAATGCCAATAATTTATTAGAAATCAGCAGTTTTTTATCGGGGGAAACCCACGCTTTGTCACACACCTCATTTAATTCATCTGATTCAGGAAAAACTATGGGTAGTTTTTTTCACACCCCACATAATACCCCTTTTTGTGGTACTTGTAGTATCAGAAATGTTCAAAGCCTCCTTCATTGCCGTGATCATGTAACGTGTGGCCCTACTGGACATTACGTTTGTCTCGTCACCGTCGACGCTGGAGTCAGTTCTGGGTCTGTGTCGACCATCTGAGGTAACGGGCGCTTTAGAGCCCCTGACGGTGTTTGAGACGCCTGAACAGGCACTAACTGATTTGCCGGCTGTCTCATGTCGTCAACAGTTTTTTGCAAAGTGCTGACACTGTCACGTAATTCCTTCCATACGACCATCCAGTCAGGTGTCGACTCCCTAGGGGGTGACATCACTATTACAGGCAATTGCTCCGCCTCCACATCATTTTCCTCCTCATACATGTCGACACAATCGTACCGACACACAGCACACACACAGGGAATGCTCTGAGAGAGGATAGGACCCCACGAGCCCTTTGGGGAGACAGAGGGAGAGTTTGCCAGCACACACCAGAGCGCTATATATATACAGGGATAACCTTATATAAGTGTTTCTCCCTTCTATAGCTGCTGTATTTGTATTATCTGCCAATTAGTGCCCCCCCTCTCTTGTTTTGCCCTGATTCTGTAGCAGGACTGCAGGGGAGAGTCAGGGAGCCGTCCTTCCAGCGGAGCTGTGAGGGAAAATGGCGCTTGTGTGCTGAGGAGATAGGCTCCGCCCCCTTTTCGGCGGCCTTTTCTCCCGCTTTTTTTAGGAAAACTGGCAGGGGTTAAATGCATCCATATAGCGCAGGAGCTATATGTGATGCATTTCTTTAGCCATATAAGGTTTAAAACGTGTTTTATTGCGTCTCAGGGCGCTCCCCCCCAGCGCCCTGCACCCTCAGTGACCGGAGTGTGAAGTGTGCTGAGAGCAATGGCGCACAGCTGCAGTGCTGTGCGCTACCTTATTGAAGACAGGAACGTCTTCTGCCGCCGATTTTTCCGGACCTCTTCGCTCTTCTGGCTCTGTAAGGGGGCCGGCGGCGCGGCTCCGGGACCCATCCAAGCTGAGCCTGTGATCGTCCCTCTGGAGCTAATGTCCAGTAGCCAAGAAGCCCAATCCACTCTGCATGCAGGTGAGTTCGCTTCTTCTCCCCTTAGTCCCACGATGCAGTGAGCCTGTTGCCAGCAGGTCTCACTGAAAATAAAAAACCTATTTAAACTTTTACTCTAAGCAGCTCAGGAGAGCTACCTAGCATGCACCCTTCTCGGCCGGGCACAAAAATCTAACTGAGGCTTGGAGGAGGGTCATAGGGGGAGGAGCCAGTGCACACCAGCTAGTCATAAAGCTTTTACTTTTGTGCCCAGTCTCCTGCGGAGCCTCTATTCCCCCATGGTCCTTACGGAGTTCCCAGCATCCACTAGGACGTCAGAGAAAAGGGGGGAAAACCCCTCATCAAGGCGCACCCCATCATATATAAATGAAAATATACAAAAAAATAAACTATTTGGAGAAGCGCCGGTACTGGGTCATCTAGTGAGATCGGTCATGTTTAACAAATATAGCTAACAATTAGAAGTATAGTCAACAGCCTGACGGCACGACAAAGTCAGAAAGGTGATCAAGGTGTGTCGCCCGGGTGGAGATCTGACCAATAAGCAAAATCAACTATGCTACAAACAGCGCGAGGTATGGGACTTAAAATCAGTAAGAGACAAACAACACAGAACAATAAACTAGGACAGTGTAATACTATAGTTACGTGGACGATGTCACAAAACACAATGGGAGTCTCTTAGGAGGTAGACCATTCTGGAGCCGGGGCCCTAGGGCCACGTGCAGAGGGCGACAATTGGTTCAGGATCACTTCCGGTAAATCATCGAATATGCCAAAAGTCTTGAGCAGTTCGTAGCCCTGAGCGGGGGTTTTCACAGCATACATAGTTCCATCTTTAGAAACTTGTAGTTGAAAGGGGAAACCCCATTTGTATTTGATGGAATGAGTACGAAGCGCCTTAGTGATATTGATGAAATCTCTGCGTTTTTTGAGCGTAGAAGGTGCAAGATCCTGAAAAATCTGCAACTGGGAGCCAGAATAAGAAATCGAAGGAGTCCCTCTAACAGCAGACATAATCTGTTCCTTGGTTTTGTAATAGTGAAAACGTAATATAACGTCACATGGTGGCTGATTTGGAGGTGGCTTAGGTCGTAGGGCTCTGTGGGCACGGTCTAGGTATATATGGGCTTTGGAGGTACCAGGAATCAGCTGCAGAAAAAGATTCCCAAGATAGTCAGGAAGAGACTCTGACAGCACTTTCCGGGATGTTGCGTATACAGATATTGTTTCTGCGATTGCCAATATCCTCTAGATGGTCCTTATACGACTCTATATCAGCCCGAATGTCTGAGAGTTTCTGCTCAACTACTGTTTGGAATTGACAGACCTCATCAACTTTATGTTCCAAAGAGTCAGTGCACGAGTCCGAGTCAGCCAGTTCAGACTTAAATTCCGCCAGCATCGCCCTCATTTCGGATTGGATAGTTTTCGTGATGATAGTTACTATGTCACGAGTATTGAGAGGAGCGTCTTTAGGAGAGGTCTCTTCACGATCAGATGATTGGTCTGCTGATGGGGAGTACTGAGTCGTGGAGCTGGCTTTTTCCCAGGCACGCAAGATACTAGGTTTAGGTGCCAGAGGGTTTTTGCGATTTCTTTGCGACATCGTGAAAAATAAAAATAAAGCCGAAAGTCCAGGCAGTGAAAGCGGTGAAATTAATTAATAAAAAGTCACAAAATGGTTGCTGATGGTCTGGAATTGGGCTTCCAGTCACTGAGTGGTTGCTACAGTTAAGGAGCCATAAACATCACGCGCTTCACTGAGCGCCTAAGGAAGCATAAATATAGTGAGGATGGAATTTGTAATGAACTGGTAAGTATAAAGGCAGTGGGAGTTAGTAATATGTAGCAATATCTGCTACCAAAATGTCAGTAGGTGTAGTAGGGGCACAGTACCACGAGTATGTAGCAATAGTAATCTAGGAGCAGGAAAGTTCCACAGTGATATTGTAAAAAATATAGACTGAGCTGGAGGGGTGGAAGAGAGTATCCTAAAATAAAAAAATTAAAAAAGTTAGAACAGTCACCTTTTAAAATGCAGGTCCAAAATGGCGGCCGTAAGGAGAGCTGACACTCTGCACCCACAGCAGGGCGTCAGAAGGACAGGTATCAGGGCTCAGCAGCAGCTCCCTGAGAAGGCTTCATCTGCGGGAGGCAGGCGGATCCAGCCCCCCAGCACAGGACACAGGAGGAGAGCAGTGCACCGGGAAGCTGAGTGGGGAGGCGGCTAGCGCACATCTGGGATTGTCTGCCGGCGTTGTGCACTGAGCAGCAGCGGGAGAGCGGTCAGAGTGGGACGCTGCGTCGTGGAGAGAGACGGCCATGAGAGCTGTGAGTGCCCGCGTCTTCACATCAGTGGGAATCTGAGGGACAGGGTAGGTCAGGTCCCGGCGTATGGAGCGGGGGTGGGTCGCAACCTGCATTGTGACCTAGCATCACTCCTGGCTCAGCTACCACCTAGAGATGTGCACTTGAAATTTTTCGGGTTTTGTGTTTTGGTTTTGGGTTCGGTTCCGCGGCCATGTTTTGGGTTCGAGCGCGTTTTGGCAAAACCTCACCGAATTTTTTTTGTCGGATTCGGGTGTGTTTTGGATTCGGGTGTTTTTTTCAAAAAACACTAAAAAACAGCTTAAATCATAGAATTTGGGGGTCATTTTGATCCCAAAGTAATATTAACCTCAAAAACCATAATTTCCACTCATTTTCAGTCTATTCTGAATACCTCACACCTCACAATATAATTTTTAGTCCTAAAATTTGCACCGAGGTCGCTGGATGACTAAGCTAAGCGACCCTAGTGGCCGACACAAACACCTGGCCCATCTAGGAGTGGCACTGCAGTGTCACGCAGGATGGCCCTTCCAAAAAACCCTCCCCAAACAGCACATGACGCAAAGAAAAAAAGAGGCGCAATGAGGTAGCTGTGTGAGTAAGATAAGCGACCCTAGTGGCCGACACAAACACCTGGCCCATCTAGGAGTGGCACTGCAGTGTCACGCAGGATGGCCCTTCCAAAAAACCCTCCCCAAACAGCACATGACGCAAAGAAAAAAAGAGGCGCAATGAGGTAGCTGTGTGAGTAAGATAAGCGACCCTAGTGGCCGACACAAACACCTGGCCCATCTAGGAGTGGCACTGCAGTGTCACGCAGGATGGCCCTTCCAAAAAACCCTCCCCAAACAGCACATGACGCAAAGAAAAAAAGAGGCGCAATGAGGTAGCTGTGTGAGTAAGATAAGCGACCCTAGTGGCCGACACAAACACCGGGCCCATCTAGGAGTGGCACTGCAGTGTCACGCAGGATGTCCCTTCCAAAAAACCCTCCCCAAACAGCACATGACGCAAAGAAAAAAAGAGGCGCAATGAGGTAGCTGTGTGAGTAAGATAAGCGACCCTAGTGGCCGACACAAACACCGGGCCCATCTAGGAGTGGCACTGCAGTGTCACGCAGGATGTCCCTTCCAAAAAACCCTCCCCAAACAGCACATGACGCAAAGAAAAAAAGAGGCGCAATGAGGTAGCTGTGTGAGTAAGATAAGCGACCCTAGTGGCTGACACAAACACCGGGCCCATCTAGGAGTGGCACTGCAGTGTCACGCAGGATGTCCCTTCCAAAAAACCCTCCCCAAACAGCACATGACGCAAAGAAAAAAAGAGGCGCAATGAGGTAGCTGTGTGAGTAAGATAAGCGACCCTAGTGGCCGACACAAACACCGGGCCCATCTAGGAGTGTCACGCAGGATGTCCCTTCCAAAAAACCCTCCCCAAACAGCACATGACGCAAAGAAAAAAAGAGGCACAGTGAGGTAGCTGTGTGAGTAAGATAAGCGACCCTAGTGGCCGACACAAACACCTGGCCCATCTAGGAGTGGCACTGCAGTGTCACGCAGGATGGCCCTTCCAAAAAATACTCCCCAAACAGCACATGACGCAAAGAAAAATTAAAGAAAAAAGAGGTGCAAGATGGAATTGTCCTTGGGCCCTCCCACCCACCCTTATGTTGTATAAACAGGACATGCACACTTTAACCAACCCATCATTTCAGTGACAGGGTCTGCCACACGACTGTGACTGAAATGACGGGTTGGTTTGGACCCCCACCAAAAAAGAAGCAATTAATCTCTCCTTGCACAAACTGGCTCTACAGAGGCAAGATGTCCACCTCATCATCATCCTCCAATATATCACCGTGTACATCCCCCTCCTCACAGATTATCAATTCGTCCCCACTGGAATCCACCATCTCAGCTCCCTGTGTACTTTGTGGAGGCAATTGCTGCTGGTCAATGTCTCCACGGAGGAATTGATTATAATTCATTTTAATGAACATCATCTTCTCCACATTTTCTGGATGTAACCTCGTACGCCGATTGCTGACAAGGTGAGCGGCGGCACTAAACACTCTTTCGGAGTACACACTTGTGGGAGGGCAACTTAGGTAGAATAAAGCCAGTTTGTGCAAGGGCCTCCAAATTGCCTCTTTTTCCTGCCAGTATAAGTACGGACTGTGTGACGTGCCTACTTGGATGCGGTCACTCATATAATCCTCCACCATTCTTTCAATGGTGAGAGAATCATATGCAGTGACAGTAGACGACATGTCCGTAATCGTTGTCAGGTCCTTCAGTCCGGACCAGATGTCAGCATCAGCAGTCGCTCCAGACTGCCCTGCATCACCGCCAGTGGGTGGGCTCGGAATTCTGAGCCTTTTCCTCGCACCCCCAGTTGCGGGAGAATGTGAAGGAGGAGATGTTGACAGGTCGCGTTCCGCTTGACTTGCCAATTTTCTCACCAGCAGGTCTTTGAACCCCAGCAGACTTGTGTCTGCCGGAAAGAGAGATCCAAGGTAGGCTTTAAATCTAGGATCGAGCATGGTGGCCAAAATGTAGTGCTCTGATTTCAACAGATTGACCACCCGTGAATCCTTGTTAAGCGAATTAAGGGCTCCATCCACAAGTCCCACATGCCTAGCGGAATCGCTCTGTGTTAGCTCCTCCTTCAATGTCTCCAGCTTCTTCTGCAAAAGCCTGATGAGGGGAATGACCTGACTCAGGCTGGCAGTGTCTGAACTGACTTCACGTGTGGCAAGTTCAAAGGGCATCAGAACCTTGCACAATGTTGAAATCATTCTCCACTGCGCTTGAGACAGGTGCATTCCACCTCCTATATCGTGCTGAATTGTATAGGCTTGAATGGCCTTTTGCTGCTCCTCCAACCTCTGAAGCATATAGAGGGTTGAATTCCACCTCGTTACCACTTCTTGCTTCAGATGATGGCAGGGCAGGTTTAGTTGTTTTTGGTGGTGCTCCAGTCTTCTGTATGTGGTGCCTGTACGCCGAAAGTGTCCCGCAATTATTCTGGCCACCGACAGCATCTCTTGCACACCCCTGTCGTTTTTTAAAAAATTCTGCACCACCAAATTCAAGGTATGTGCAAAACATGGGACGTGCTGGAATTTGCCCAGATTTAATGCACACACAATATTGCTGGCGTTGTCCGATGCCACAAATCCACAGGAGAGTCCAATTGGGGTAAGCCATTCCGCGATGATCTTCCTCAGTTGCCGTAAGAGGTTTTCAGCTGTGTGCGTATTCTGGAAAGCGGTGATACAAAGCGTAGCCTGCCTAGGAAAGAGTTGGCGTTTGCGAGATGCTGCTACTGGTGCCGCCGCTGCTGTTCTTGCGGCGGGAGTCCATACATCTACCCAGTGGGCTGTCACAGTCATATAGTCCTGACCCTGCCCTGCTCCACTTGTCCACATGTCCGTGGTTAAGTGGACATTGGGTACAACTGCATTTTTTAGGACACTGGTGAGTCTTTTTCTGACGTCCGTGTACATTCTCGGTATCGCCTGCCTAGAGAAGTGGAACCTAGATGGTATTTGGTAATGGGGGCACACTACCTCAAGAAATTGTCTAGTTCCCTGTGAACTAACGACGGATACCGGACGCACGTCTAACACCAACATAGTTGTCAAGGCCTCAGTTATCCGCTTTGCAGCAGGATGACTGCTGTGATATTTCATCTTCCTCGCAAAGGACTGTTGGACAGTCAATTGCTTACTGGAAGTAGTACAAGTGGGCTTACGACTTCCCCTCTGGGATGACGATCGACTCCCAGCAGCAACAACAGCAGCGCCAGCAGCAGTAGGCATTACACTCAAGGATGCATCGGAGGAATCCCAGGCAGGAGAGGACTCGTCAGAATTGCCAGTGACATGGCCTGCAGGACTATTGGCATTCCTGGGTAAGGAGGAAATTGACACTGAGGGAGTTGGTGGGGTGGTTTGCGTGAGCTTGGTTACAAGAGGAAGGGATTTACTGGTCAGTGGACTGCTTACGCTGTCACCCAAAGTTTTTGAACTTGTCACTGACTTATTATGAATGTGCTGCAGGTGACGTATAAGTGAGGATGTTCCGAGGTGGTTAACGTCCTTACCCCTACTTATTACAGCTTGACAAAGGCAACACACGGCTTGACACCTGTTGTCCGCATTTCTGTTGAAATACTTCCACACCGAAGAGCTGATTTTTTTGGTATTTTCACCAGGCATGTCAATGGCCATATTCCTCCCACGGACAACAGGTGTCTCCCCGGGTGCCTGACTTAAACAAACCACCTCACCATCAGAATCCTCCTGGTCAATTTCCTCCCCAGCGCCAGCAACACCTATATCCTCCTCATCCTGGTGTACTTCAACACTGACATCTTCAATCTGACTATCAGGAACTGGACTGCGGGTGCTCCTTCCAGCACTTGCAGGGGGCGTGCAAATGGTGGAAGGCGCATGCTCTTCACGTCCAGTGTTGGGAAGGTCAGGCATCGCAACCGACACAATTGGAGTCGTACTCTCCTTGTGGATTTGGGATTTCAAAGAACGCACAGTTCTTTGCGGTGCTACTGCTTTTGTCATCTTGAGTCTTTTCATTTTTCTAGCGAGAGGCTGAGTGCTTCCATCCTCATGTGAAGCTGAACCACTAGCCATGAACATAGGCCAGGGCCTCAGCCGTTCCTTGCCACTCCGTGTGGTAAATGGCATATTGGCAAGTTTACGCTTCTCCTCCGACAATTTTATTTTAGGTTTTGGAGTCCTTTTTTTACTGATATTTGGTGTTTTGGATTTTACATGCTCTGTACTATGACATTGGGCATCGGCCTTGGCAGACGACGTTGCTGGCATTTCATAGTTTCGGCCATGACTAGTGGCAGCAGCTTCAGCACGAGGTGGAAGTGGATCTTGATCTTTCCCTAATTTTGGAACCTCAACATTTTTGTTCTCCATATTTTAATAGGCACAACTAAAAGGCACCTCAGGTAAACAATGGAGATGGATGGATACTAGTATACTTATGGATGGACTGCCGAGTGCCGACACAGAGGTAGCTACAGCCGTGGACTACCGTACTGTGTCTGCTGCTAATATAGACTGGATGATAATGAGATGAAATCAATATATATGTATATATAATATCACTAGTACTGCAGCCAGACAGGTATATATATTTATTATGTAATGACTGATGACGGACCTGCTGGACACTGTCAGCTCAGCAGCACCGCAGACTGCTACAGTAAGCTATTATAGTAGTATGTATAAAGAAGAAAGAAAAAAAAAACACGGGTAGGTGGTATACAATTATGGATGGACTGCCGAGTGCCGACACAGAGGTAGCTACAGCCGTGGACTACCGTACTGTGTCTGCTGATAATATAGACTGGATGATAATGAGATGAAATCAATATATATGTATATATAATATCACTAGTACTGCAGCCGGACAGGTATATATATTTATTATGTAATGACTGATGACGGACCTGCTGGACACTGTCAGCTCAGCAGCACCGCAGACTGCTACAGTAAGCTACTATAGTAGTATGTATAAAGAAGAAAGAAAAAAAAAAAACCACGGGTAGGTGGTATACAATTATGGATGGACTGCCGAGTGCCGACACAGAGGTAGCTACAGCCGTGGACTACCGTACTGTGTCTGCTGATAATATAGACTGGATGATAATGAGATGAAATCAATATATATGTATATATAATATCACTAGTACTGCAGCCGGACAGGTATATATATTTATTATGTACATAGAAACATAGAAACATAGAATTTGTCGGCAGATAAGAACCACTTGGCCCATCTAGTCTGCCCCTTTTTTTTTTTTATATATTATTTTTTTTTTTTATCACTAACCTTATTTGTTCCTTATTTCTTTGTAAGGATATCCTTATGTCTATCCCATGCATGTTTAAATTGCTCTACTGTCTTAGCCTCTACCACCTCTGATGGGAGGCTATTCCACTTGTCCACTACCCTTTCTGTGAAATAATTTTTCCGCAAATTTCCCCTGAACCTCCCCCCCTCCAGTCTCAGTGCATGTCCTCGTGTCCTATTGCTTCTCTTCATTTGGAGAATGTTTCCCTCCTGGACTTTGTTAAAACCCTTCATATATTTGAAAGTTTCTATCATGTCCCCCCTTTCTCTTCTCTGCTCCAAACTATACATATTGAGATTTCTTAGTCTTTCTGGGTATGTTTTGTGATGTAGGCCATGCACCATTTTAGTTGCCCTCCTTTGTACAGTTTCTAATGTATTAATATCCTTTTGAAGATATGGCCTCCAGAACTGAATACAGTATTCTAGATGAGGCCGTACCAATGACCTATACAGTGGCATTATTACTTCTTTCTTTCTGCTGCTGATTCCTCTCCCAATGCAGCCAAGCATCTGACTAGCCTTCCTCATTGCCTTGTTACATTGCTTACCTGCCTTTAAGTCATCTGGAATAGTGACTCCTAGATCCCTTTCCTCCTCAGTAGTTTCCAGTATAGTGCCATTAATACTGTATTTAGCTTTAGGATTTTTGAGACCCAAGTGCATGATTTTGCATTTTTTGGCATTAAACTGTAATTGCCAGACTCTTGACCATTCCTCTAGTCTACCTAGATCCTCAATCATTTGTTTTACCCCACCTGGTGTGTCTACCCTGTTGCATACCTTTGTGTCATCTGCAAAAAGGCATACTTTCCCTTTAATGACTGATGACGGACCTGCTGGACACTGTCAGCTCAGCAGCACCGCAGACTGCTACAGTAAGCTACTATAGTAGTATGTATAAAGAAGAAAGAAAAAAAAACAACCACGGGTAGGTGGTATACAATTATGGATGGACTGCCGAGTGCCGACACAGAGGTAGCTACAGCCGTGGACTAACGTACTGTGTCTGCTGATAATATAGACTGGATGATAATGAGATGAAATCAATATATATGTATATATAATATCACTAGTACTGCAGCCGGACAGGTATATATATTTATTATGTAATGACTGATGACGGACCTGCTGGACACTGTCAGCTCAGCAGCACCGCAGACTGCTACAATAAGCTACTATAGTAGTATGTATAAAGAAGAAAGAAAAAAAAAACAACCACGGGTAGGTGGTATACAATTATGGATGGACTGCCGAGTGCCGTCACAGAGGTAGCTACAGCCGTGGACTACCGTACTGTGTCTGCTGATAATATAGACTGGATGATAATGAGATGAAATCAATATATATGTATATATAATATCACTAGTACTGCAGCCGGACAGGTATATATTATATATTTATTATGTAATGACTGATGACGGACCTGCTGGACACTGTCAGCTCAGCAGCACCGCAGACTGCTACAGTAAGCTACTATAGTAGTATGTATAAAGAAGAAAGAAAAAAAAACAACCACGGGGAGGTGGTATACAATTATGGATGGACTGCCGAGTGCCGACACAGAGGTAGCTACAGCCGTGGACTACCGTACTGTGTCTGCTGATAATATAGACTGGATGATAATGAGATGAAATCAATATATATGTATATATAATATCACTAGTACTGCAGCCGGACAGGTATATATATTTATTATGTAATGACTGATGACGGACCTGCTGGACACTGTCAGCTCAGCAGCACCGCAGACTGCTACAGTAAGCTACTATAGTAGTATGTATAAAGAAGAAAGAAAAAAAAAAAAAAAAACACGGGTAGGTGCTAGGTGGTATACATTATTATATATATATTATATACAATTTTATATATATATATATATATATATATATATTAAACTCATAAACTGGTGGTGATTATTAAACTGGTGGTCAGGTCACTGGTCACACTATCAGCAACTTGCAAGTAGTACTCCTGAGTCCTAAGCAGACAATCACAATATATATTATACTGGTGGTCAGTGTGGTCACAAACAATGGCAGTGTGGCTGGCACTCTGGCAGCAAAAGTGTGCACTGTACGTTATATGTACTCCTGAGTCCTGCTCTCAGACTCTAACTGCTCCCCACTGTCAGTGTCTCCCCCACAAGTCAGATAATACAGTCACACTATCTCTCTCTATCACTTCAGCAAGTACTAGTAGTAGTAGTACTCCTCCTAATGCTCCCCAAAATTACTACTGTGTCTCTCTCTGTCTCACTCTCTTCTCGAATCTCTATAAACGGAGAGGACGCCAGCCACGTCCTCTCCCTATGAATCTCAATGCACGTATGAAAATGGCGGCGACGCGCGGCTCCTTATATAGAATCCGAGTCTCGCGATAGAATCCGAGCCTCGCGAGAATCCGACAGCGTGATGATGACGTTTGGGCGCGCTCGGGTTAACCGAGCAAGGCGGGAAGATCCGAGTCGCTCGGACCCGTGTAAAAAAAACTGAAGTTCGGGCGGGTTCGGATTCCGAGGAACCGAACCCGCTCATCTCTACCACCACCGCTCGCAGTCACAATTGTCCCAGTGCTGAGGGACAATACCTGGGGCACTATCTGCCATGACTAGCTAGGGGTAAGGGGATACATTGGGTCCTTCAGGCTGGAGCTTCTGTGCCACACATCCTCCTGTGATGGCTGCCAAGCCATGCCCCTGTATGCAAATTTTTAGCTAGTTAGACAAATAGTAAGGGATATGTGTGTGTGTGTGTGTGTGTGTGTGTGTGTGTACCTTTAATCTGGCACTGTATATAGTATAGGTTAGTGTTAAACTATTTACCAGCACAGACAAGAGGTTATTGCATACAATTATTATTAAAGATGGCTTCGAACCAGAGGCGATGGCTATATAAGGTACTCACCATGCCCACTCGCCCGCACACGCCAGCTGTATCAGCAGTCACACCTGTTGTGTATGTGATGTTACGTGTGCGACTTTACACCAGGTAACGTGTACAATACAATGTCAATAGCGGCTTACAGTGTAATGCAGCTGGGGGCCCTAACAGAGAGGAAGGGAGGGGTAAAGTGTGGATTAATACATAAAATGGAGCAGGGTACTTTAAACCTAATAAACCTGAAATGATCTCTCCTTATGATAAACTGCCCATGCGTCTTTACAACCTGCGTCTTTACAACATGTACCATGGCCTGTAACGTGTACAATACAATGACTATAGCGGGCTCATTGAATAAAAGTAAATGACGGTGGGGGAATAGAAGTCAGTGATGGTGGGGGGAGGTGGTGAGCCATGGGTGTGGTTCGTTGGGTCGACAGTAACTAGGTCAACAATCATTAGGTCAACCACTATTGGTCGACAGTGACTAGGTCAACACCTGAAATAGGTCGTCGCGGTCATTGGGTCGACATGGAAAAGGTCAACATGAGCTTTTTTATTTTTGGAGTTGTTTTCTTCGTAAAGTGACCGGAACCCAAATTAATGCACCGTGTCCCCTGGCATGGCTCGTGATAGGTGCCTCAATCCGCTACTGCTGCGCTCGGCACAGGTTACTATTCCCAATTAATCATAGTCCATGTGGATCGTGAAGTATGAAAATGTTCAAAAAATGAAGAAGAAGAAAAAAGGTGAAAAACCCATGTTGACCTTTTCATGTGTTGACCTTTGCCGTGTCGACCTAGTGACCATGTCAACTTAATGCATGTCGACCAATAATGGTCGACCTACGTGATGTCAATCTAAAGACCGGATACCGTGAGCCATACAGTGAGTTCAGTGGCATTGAATAGTAATGAGTGGTGGTGCGGGAGGTGCTGACGCATGCAGTGACATCCATACAGTACACAGACTATAGTGAACATAATTTGATATACTTCAACTGACAGTTTTATGTTTTGTGTTCGGAGATGCAAAACTATTACAATTATAAAATATACCCACTGAAGGTATAATAATATTGATTACAAAATGAGTAGTGACGGTTTACTGCACACTGCCTGAAGATGACTGGCCGGCCTGTCTGTTGTTATTTAATCCTGTGTTGAAGGTGATAGTGTATGAGCTTCCTTTAAATGGCAAATATATATTGATTCAAGCTTTTTCACATTTAACAAAGATATTTACTGCTCCTCACTTCTTTAGGTTAGTGTTTCCTTAAGAAGCTTCACAGATATATTATAAGCAACATTGTATTTCAAAGCATGAATTACTCATTGTTATAACGCCAGATGTATTCCAAGGCCAGTCAAGCATATCGCCAAAAGTTCTGAACATTGGGGAGGATTTTGACCTGTCCTGACCTCCAGAAGGGATGTTCCGGGAAAGCTGATAATCGCAAAGCAATAAATATGTTTTAATTGCAATTTATAATATTGTTTGACAGATGACGTGTTTCAGTTTTCAAGACATACATGGTGTATGCTGATTGGCTAATTGTATTGGCACACATGAATCCTTTATTCTTCTGCTATAAAAATAAAGCCATGATGGCCCCCTAACAAGATCTACTATGAACTGCTTAGGTTACACAATGATCCTATGTCACTTATTCATTCACTGATCTCCAACCGGTTGCTAAGGGAAACAGCATTCTGACTGATGACTGAAGAGAATTCATAATCAGACCTGAATAGGTTAACATACCCTATCATTTTTGGGGATCTCGTCCGGGATATTCCAGTATCTCCTCCACTGGCAATAAATCCTCTGATCTTTCAGGAACCGCTGATAACAAAAAAAAAACCGGTAAGTGAGATTTATTGTGTAGATTTCTACCTGCTCACTTGAACTCAGCGCTTCCTGTCTAAATCAAGGGGAAGTCCAGTCGAGAAGGTCAGAGAATATCTTAAAGAGCCCAGCGTCAGTCAGAAGAAATTTTTTTTTAAGGTACCATGATGTATGTTATATTGTTGAATTGTGGGTAAATAATTTCAGATAATTTGTCACAAGTGCACAGGGGGAATTAATCAAGTATGCAGAAAACTTTTAACTAATGCATGTTTATTAAGAAAATAGAGCCGTTTTATAAAGGTGGCGCATGGCCAAGATATGTTCTAATGCTGATAACCAGTTTGAATTGATAAATAACCAAAGAGGTATATGCAAATCTTGTACCTGTGTTGTTGTGTTAAGAAAATACAAAGTGTCTGTAGCACCAAGATTGCTGGCAATTACAGGCACTGAAGTCTCATTTGGTTATGTGGAAAATGATGATGAATTTTATTGTACAAAAGGTTGTCATTTTAAAAAGAGAATTGTTGGAACATTAAGAATGATTGATTTAACATCATAACCTATTGGCCTAGGAACCACATAATTCCAGGTCTAAGACCCATGTGCCGTGCAGTCTCAAACAGCTGCCGTGCACGCAGATAACAGATATAGGATTTACTGTCATCTTTGTTTTTGTATCCTTGCACTGTTATATGTACTCTGTCAATATGCTTTTGAAAAGGGGGGGGGGAGTCGGGTTGTCTGCTGAATAATGAAACTAGAGTCTCCTACACACACTGATAGGTATTTCTCACATCCAAGCATTCCCGGTGTTAGCTGTTACTTTCTGAAGAGAAACAAGCATTAAACTACAACAGGGATACTGATACAAGCAGGAGTCCATATAGGCAGGGGGATAGACCCTTGGAGTAACTTAACAATAATATTAGGGACGCATCTCAGTGATCCAGAAGAAATAATCTATTATGCAGGTCTCACTTGGGGAGCAGTACTAACAAATTCTCCACCAACACAGGGAGGAAGGGGCAACACTACAACCCCAGTCATTTGTCCACAGACGGATTGAAGAAGCTCTTTTAGAGATTCTTTAAAAGGAGATTTTAATTCCCTCATAAGGAGTTACTAAAATACCACATCAGGAGGGGTTCAAACCCGTGGATATTGTTAATAACAAGGAGGGAAGAAAAAGCTTTAAAAGGAGATTTTAAGTCCCTCATAAGGAGTTACTAAAATACCACATCAGGAGGGGTTCCGTGCACGTTCACCCAGGCATGGGAGCGCGGTCTGTAAAGATGTCAGGGCCCGACAAACCCGTGGATATTGTTAGTGACAGGGAGGGCAAAAAAAGCTCTGAAAGGAATAAGTAAAATTTTCAAAAGAGCAGGTTTTCCGTCAGAGGGGACACTTGAACTAGAGAAATGGGAAAAATTTGCCTCCTGTAACAAGAGTTGGATAATTAAGCATAATAGTAGAGATCAAGCATCCATCTGGATCACTGTAGCAAAAGAATTAGGAGCAGAGAATAGAAGAAGAGATGAGGAAAATGATTTCCCCATTGTACCAGAGTACTCAATAGCACCACAACCAGCGTTAAACTCACTGCCTGTAATTGCAGCAACAGCACCTGCACACTATACCCCACCCCTATACCCAGACATGCATGCACACCAAGGTACCCCTAGTATGAACAGAATGCAATTACCTACAAGCTCACTAAAAGTGAAATTAAAAAGATACGAGCAAGGTTAAAAGAGTGACGAATAATCAGCCCTATCTTAGAAGGATCTGTGGTTGAAAATCCGAATGATTTACCTGAGCTATGTGTACAGAGTATGCCCCAGTGTCCTGATACTTCATCACAAGAAACCCCAACAAGGTTAAAGCAAAGAAATTTTCTACCTAATGCTTCCCTCATGTTTAAACGAGTGGTAGACACCTGCAATCAAGCTGAGTCCAGTAAACAATTGTCCACAATCAGGGACTATAGGCAGCAGGGTGCAATTCAGCAGAGAGGAGAAACAAGGGATCAAGACACAGCCTCTACAGCTTTTAATGCCCAGGTGCATAATGTACAGAATAAACTGACATATTTTCCAGAAAGATTGTGTCCGGTATGTCAGTTTTGCGTTCCAGAAGGATATGAACATTGCCCAAATTGTGGAAACTGGATTTCACACCATGAACCACCATGCCAAGATATCTATGCGACTAGAAATACGGAAAGACGGTCATCATTGCCTGTTTCTCTGTATCCAGCACAAGTACAGAAAATACGCAACCCAGATAATGCAGCCAGGACGAACGAACCATACATCGTACAGAGCCAACACCACAAACCATGGTATGGCAATGACCTCGCAAATATAGTTGCAGAGTCCCCAGATCCTAGATGATTGCCCAGCCATAACGGACGTTCCGACAGAGAAAAATAGAACAACGTTTGAAAGTGGAAAGACGTACATGACAAGACTTAAGAGATGGTGTCATGCACAGACACTCAGGGCACCAGCAGCCCCAGACTTGAAACAGGAAAAGACTGAGTCCATCAGAACTTACTATGATAAAGTCACTATACGACACACAAGATGATAGAATATGAAGGTGTGCAACTCCTGTGTCGACAACAGTGTACTCAGTCACCACTGGCAGTTAGATAAAAGTGACTTTACCCACAGGAGACCCAAGGGTTTCAAGAGCTGTTTTTATGCACAACCAGATTCCTCTACGTTTACTTACAGATCAAGCCATTGCAACGACTGGATTGGGAGGTTAAGCCCTACCCTTGCAAGAAAGCAAAGATGTAACCTGAAATACAAGCTGCTATACAAGACCAACTCTCACAGGAAAAGTAAGACAAAGAGGAACAACAACTCCCAGCATAAACATCATTATGTTAAACATCAGCCTGGGTGGACTTGGACTAAGAAAATGACATGCCAGCAGCAGTGAGAAAGAATATGCAAGTTAAGAAGGACAAAGAAAGACATCTGACAAGTGGTCAGTACTACCTGGCAAGATTACAGAGATAATGCCATGATTTAAAGCAACAGAAGCTCCGGGATTTAAAGCAAATAATAAGGAACAAGACAGAAAAAAAAAGTTCCAGAAAACAAATGAATGATGCTTCTTCTGCCAATATGAAGTACAAGCTTCTTCAGGTACTCCCCAGTGAACATAATGTCTCCAGAAGAAACAGCAGAAGGTATGAATACAGTCACCTTGCCCACTGGAGAAATACGTCTGTGCCTAATGAATACTGGAGCCAGCACACGCAGAAGACAGCAGAGGGAGATACCACAAGAACTGATGATATCAGAAATTCTTAAAGGGACAGGAGATGAGAGAAATGCAGTCACCAATACCAGCCCAATTCTTGACCTTGGAGTACATGTACAGTGACTTTGCTGAAGCACAATGTACTAAAGCTTATCTAAGGAGAATACAGTACACACCAGCAGAAGTTTAACTTTCCAGCAACTTATCAAAGGAAAGAACAAAAAAGCCATTTAGAAGCAAGTTAAAACAGAAGTTCAGTATTGGCTCATTCCCGCAGTACCAGTTGTAGAAGAAAGGAAGCAATACTACTGAACCAGAATAGCCCTGTGGAGGGGCTATATCACCAAGTGATATATCCACAAAACACACAGCTAAATACAGGATATGAATGAACTGCTGATTGCCACCACTACTAAAAGAAGCACCAAGAAGGGGCAGTGTCCTTAGTGAAGTTTCTGGAAGAACAAGACTGCAGAGCCTCAGAAGGAGAAATTGCAGCTAGTCAAGCAAGAGTTAATCTTCCTAGGACACTCAAGGTACCAGACATCTAACAAAAGTGAAAAGGAAAAGATTCAGACTGCAAGCTAAGATGCCAACTAGTGTCAAGCAAGTCAGATGATCATTCCTGGGCCTAGTAGGACACTACAGAACACGGATACCTCTAGCACCAGTCTACATGCAAGTATTGTATGACAACACTGAAAGGGAGGAGGGTCCGCATCCTACATACAGCAACAGATGAATTAAGCTATTGAACAGTTGGAAACAGCAGTTGCCTCATCTCAAGCCCTAGAACTACCTGACTATTAAAGAAGGAGGCCATACATAGAAGTCCTTATGCAAAATCATGGACTGAGGTGAAGACCAGTGGCCTACAACTTAAGCAAACTTGACAGCGGTAATCAAAGAGCACCTACCGGCATCAGAGCAGTGATAGCAGCAACAGCCCTAGAAGAGTATAAGAGCACAGACACAGTGATGAATCAGAAGTCCTAGAAGAGGACAAGAGCACAGGCATAGTGCTGAATCATGAACTTATCATCCAGGGTCCACATGCAGGTACAGAGAAGCTTCAACAAGCAAGAACCAAACACCTGTCAGTGGCAAGGCTGACCATGTATGAAGTAGCACTGCCAAAATGCGACAAGTAACCATCAGAAGATGTATTACCCTCAACGCAGCAACCCTTTTCCAACATTAATCAATAAAGGTGTTGAATCTCAAGATTCAAAAGGAGGGACAATTACCCCAAGGCAGGAGCCACTAGTCTATCAGATTTCTCAGAGGCAATGGCATTAATCCTGCAGAAATGGAGACCACACGTTACAGACACCCAGTTAGTTCAATATGTCGATGATATGCTTATTGCTGCACAGACAGAAGAGAAGTGCAAAAAGGAAACAGTATCACTACTCATCTTTTTCGCAGAAGAAGATTGCAGAGTGTCAAAAGACAAGCTTCAGCTAGTACAGAAAAAAGTTGTCTTCTTAGGACACTGCATATCTCAAGGAACAAGGCATCTTACTGATGAAAGAACAAAGGCAATAACTCAAGCAAAAACCCCAAGAACATTAAATGAAATCAGAGCTTTTCTGGGCCTTATTGGTTATTGCAGAGAATGGATTCCCTCGGCCTCCTTACTGATGCAGCCCCTATATGAATTAATAAAAAAGGAGGCGTCAGCAGAAAACAGGGACACCATTGAAGAAGCAGTAAGACAACTAAAGCAAGCCATAATCACAGCCCCAGCATTGGGATTGCCTGATTACAAAAAAGCCTTTTAACCTATTCTGCCATGAAAACAGAGGGCATTCTTTAGGGGTGCTCACCCAGAAATACGGACCAAAACAAAGACCAGTGGCATACTATTCAGCCCAGCTGGATCCGATTATCAGAGGAGCACCATCCTGTGTCCGAGCAGTGGCAGCAGCAGCAATAATGAAGGAAAAGGTGACAGACATCATTGTGTTTGATCATCCACTGTGTATACAAGTACCGCACGCTGTAACAGAAATATTAAGTCAAGAAAATAGCAAGCATCTTTCTGCAGCCAGACTTACCAAATATGAAGTGATTGCCTAGCCTTCATGGAATTAGAGACTTTACCTCTTCCTAATGTCCAAGATACACCATTGGACAATCCAGACATGAACCTGTTCGTCGATGGATCAAGATATTATGATAATGGATCCCCAAAGAAAGGATATGCAGTAACAACTGAAACTGAAGTCATAGACTCTGGAGCATTGCTACCAAGCATGTCAGCACAAGAAGCAGAACTCATAGCAATGACCAAAGCCTGCATACATGCTGAAAACATGACAGCTAACATCTAGTCCCAAGATTACGCTGTTATATGGAAAAGTAGGGACTTCAAAAGTGCAAACGGAAAACCCATCAAACATGCCAGTTTGATTATGGAACTCTTCAGAGCATTGGAACTACCTAAAAGAATTGGAATAATCAAGGTACAAGCACATACTAAGAGCCAAACCATGGAAGCTAAAGGAAATGCATTTGCAGATGCAGAAGCCAAGAGAATTGCCTTACAATCAAAAGAACTTGAGCAAGTCTTAGTAGCTCAAGACGTGAAGCAAATGCCTAGTGAACAGGAGCTGATCAAAATTCAACAACAAGCATCACAAGGAGAAAAGGAGAAATGGAGACGATTGGGGGCAGAAGAAGATGAACATGGACTTTGGAAGTCAAGAGAATTGAAGTACTGTCTACCAGCAGCTCTATTTCCACCTATATTACAAGAGCATTGGATAGCTCCAGGCTTCAATAAAGCTGCAACAAACTTTGTAGCAGGATGCTGGATCTGTGGAATCAGCAATCCAGGAAAAAGAACCAAGACACCTCTAGGAACTATACCCAAAGCCTCTTACCCATTTGAAAGACTACAAATTGACTATATACAGTGGCGACGAAGCAGTCCATATGAATATGTACTAGTAGCAACGGACATGTTTAGTCACTGGGCCGAAGCCTGGCCAGTAAGCAAAAACCACTGCAAAGAAACTGATAGCAGAAGTAGTATGTAGATTTGGGATACCTGAGGTTATAGAATCAGATAGAGGTACACATTTCACAAGAGAAGTCATGCAGCATATAATGAAAGATTTGGGGGTACAGCAGGCCTTCCATGTGCCTTACCAGCCCCAGGCGAGTGGGAGGGGGGACATCTGAACTTTGACCTTAAGCTAAAACTACAGAAAATGACAGAAACCAAAAGAACTTGTCCAGAATGCCTACCTATAGTCTTGTTTAATATTAGGACCACACCCATGAAACCTAGTAAGCTGACTCCATATGAGATATTGTTTGGGTCAGGTCTAAGAACAGGTTGTTATTATCCACTACAGTTACAACATAATCATGGTGATTTAACAGGTTATGTACAGGAGGTCTGTAAAACATTGACTAACCTCCATGGCCGAGTGTTTTCTTCCATTCCAGACCCAGAAGGATCAGCTACGCATAAGCTAAATCCAGGAGATTGGGTCTATTTAAAGAGACATGTGAGAAAGACCTTTAAACCAAGATATGATGGTCCATATCAAGTGCTGCTAACCATGTCTACCTTAAATTAAGGTGAAAGGTCGTGATACTTGATTACATGCATCCCACTTGAAGAAGTTGACAGTGACTCTCCAGCCAGAAGAATGAAGTTGCTTATCCTTTGATTGTTGTTAGGGGTAATCCCCAAGGTTTGGACTATAAGTCCAGGGGACTGGTTTACTGAAAGAAAATAGTTCAGGCCTAGATAGTGTAGGTAGATATTAGGGAGAAAAAGTGGAATCAAAAAGAGGGGAAATGATAGTGTATGAGCTTCCTTTAAATGGCAAATATATATTGATTCAAGCTTTTTCACATTTAACAAAGATATTTACTGCTCCTCACTTCTTTAGGTTAGTGTTTCCTTAAGAAGCTTCACAGATATATTATAAGCAACATTGTATTTCAAAGCATGAATTACTCATTGTTATAACGCCAGATGTATTCCAAGGCCAGTCAAGCATATCGCCAAAAGTTCTGAACATTGGGGAGGATTTTGACCTGTCCTGACCTCCAGAAGGGATGTTCCGGGAAAGCTGATAATCGCAAAGCAATAAATATGTTTTAATTGCAATTTATAATATTGTTTGACAGATGACGTGTTTCAGTTTTCAAGACATACATGGTGTATGCTGATTGGCTAATTGTATTGGCACACATGAATCCTTTGTTCTTCTGCTATAAAAATAAAGCCATGATGGCCCCCTAACAGATCAACTATGAACTGCTTAGGTTACACAATGATCCTGTGTCACTTATTCATTCACTGATCTCCAACCGGTTGCTAAGGGAAACAGCATTCTGACTGATGACTGAAGAGAATTCATAATCAGACCTGAATAGGTTAACATACCCTATCAAAGGCTAAAACAATAAATAAAGATTTACAAAATGACAGTGTCCAGTGGCGGCTACAGAGGCGGGGCTGCATTGCATTCCAAATTCAAATAGGGGAGCAACACCAACTGCCACCAACTGTCATCCCAAACTGACTCACCGGCAGTTGGTGTTATATTTTAATATATTTATTATAGGTTTTAACTATTTTATATGTGCACTTTTAACATTGTTATATATTTATCTACAGTATATAGGTGGTCATTCCGAGTTGTTCGCTCGTTGCCAGTTTTTGCTATGCTGCGATTTGCAACTAAATGCGCATGCGCATGGTACGCAGCGCGCATGCGCTAAGTTATTTAACTAAAAACTTAGTAGATTTGCTGGTGTTCGTGTGGCCCTTTTCAGTCGCACTGCTGATCGGTGAGTGATTGACAGGAAAGGGGCGTTTCTGGGAGGTAACTGAGCGTTTTCCGGGAGTGTGCTAAAAAACGCAGGCGTGTCAGGTAAAAACGCGGGAGTGTCTGGAGAAACGGGGGAGTGGCTGGCCGAACGCAGGGCGTGTTTGTGACGTCAAACCAGGAACTAAACGGACTGAGGTGATCGCAATCTGTGAGTAGGTCCGGAGCTACTCAGAAACGGCAAGAAAATATTTAGTAGCAGTTCTGCTAATCTTTCGTTCGCTATTCTGCTAAGCTAAGATACACTCCCAGAGGGCGGCGGCCTAGCGTGTGCAATGCTGCTAAAAGCAGCTAGCGAGTGATCAACTCGGAATGAGGGCCATACTCTTTTGTATTTTTTCCTATGTTTATTGACCACGGGAAAAATATTGGACTATGAGATGTCCTATTAATCCAAATATGTGAAAGAGGATTTATGACATACCCATGCTGCAGATCTAAATACAATAAATTCTGCTCCTTTATTGAAATACTGAGTGGAACACAAAAAGATCCCCTTTTAACCTGAAACCTGAAGTGCTCCATCTTACTTCTGATTTTTACACACTGTGGAACAGAAGTGGAACGCATGTGAGCATCCGTGGAATGCAAGCCAGAAGTCAGCCATCTTCTCTAGTTTTTGTGGACTAAAGTTAGTTCCGGTTTTGTTTTATCGGTGGTAACTAACCAGAAAGGAGGGGGCAATGATTGAAAAGGGTAATAACTACTGTAAGGACAATTGTCACCAGGCTTCTGAGCAAGGACACAAGTGACCAGAACATGTTAAGTCAGGTGATATGTGGACTCCTGTACTATTGGTGGACCTTTTGGACTTTTAAAACGCTGAGCCTGATGTGGACTGTGGGTTTCAGGATCTTTTGCAGCTCGTATAATTAGTATATTTATATTTATTGATATTTCTGAATTTTAGGATTGTGGTAAAAAAAAATCCTTTATCTGTGTCACCGGCAGCTATCTCTAGGTATTGCACAGGTTGTAAGGTGAATTTTATTGTATATATTAGCGATATAGGATGTTGATGCTTTCCATTTGTACAGTGTCACATTAGTAAGTAACCAGCAGTAGTTCCCCTTCATTGCAGGGTCCAAGCATCCTTGGTTGCGATGCTCTATTGTCAGAATGTCTTGGTGAAAACGTTCCCCCTGCTCATCACTTGCACTAACCAGGTCGTCATGAAAAAAAGTCTAATGGGAATGTAAGAAGTGATTTTGAAGTGACATTCTACAACCAGTGGTGTTACATGGTGGGTGCGGGGAGTGTGGTCTGCACCCGGGTGTCACCCACTGAGCTGTGACACCAAAATGACAGCTCCTGCTCAGTGACAGGAGCGGGGTGCTGCACTGTAGCATTACATGCAGCGCCCAGCTCCTGTCACATTGTAGGAGCCGGCACTGCAGCCCGCATCTCCTGGACACCCAGAGTGATGAAAATGGGGGCTGAGACGCTAAGTAATGCTTCCTTCCCATAGCCACACCCCTTCCTCCATAGCCACACCCCCTTTTCAGATGGACTCTTAACTGCGCACTGGGTGTCACTTTGGTAAGTCTACAACCCATATTCTTGTATATAAGGGGGATATAATAGGGTGTGAGAGTCCCATAGTTGGCCTGTTTTCTGTTCGTTAGGAATCCACCCACAGTTGTCTTGCAGGGGGGTTCTGCCCCTGGACCAGGACATGGAGGAGAATGAGGTAGATGAGGAGGTGGATTCTGATGACATGTGGGATGAGGATCCTGGGCAGAATGTGAACCCCATAGCGCAGGTAGATGGGAGTCTTGCCAAACACTTACTGTGATTAAATACTAAAGATGTGCGGCGGGCACTTTTCGTGTTTTGTGTTTTGGTTCTAATTACACTGTTTTGGCTTGGTTTTGCCAAAACAACCCTTTTGTGTTTTGGTTTTGGATCTGGATGATTTAAAAAAAAAAACATAAAAACAGCTAAAATCACAGAATTTGGGGGTAACTTTGCTCCTTCGGTATTATTAACCTCAATAACAATCATTTCCACTCATTTCCAGTCTATTCTGAACACCTCACAATATTGTTTTTAGGCCAAAAGGTTGCACCGAGGTGGCTGGATGACTAAGCGACACAAGTGGACAACACAAATACCTGGCCCATCTAGGAGTGGCACTGCAGTGTCAGACAGGAGGGCAGATATACAAAAAGGCCCCAAACAGCACATCATGCAAAGAAGAAAAAGAATTGCAATGAGGTAGTTGTATGACTAAACCAGGCGACACAAACAATTTGCCCATCTAGGCGTGGCACTGCAGTGGCAGACAGGAGGGCAGATATAAAACAAAGGCCCCTAACAGGAAAAGATGCAAAGAATTAATTCATTGTCTATGTCATGGCTAGTGGCAGCAGCTTCAGCACTAGGAGGAAGTGGTTCTTCTTGATCTTTCCCTATTTTATTCTGAACATTTTTGTTCTCCATTATTTTTTGGGAGTTATGTAAGACAATATGCGGTACAGAAATGACTGAAATGACTGATGGACAGGACACTACCACTGGTCTGATGCAGCACAACACAACAACACTATAAGGCACTTGTGGTTGTTATTATTATTATACAGCAGCAGTGGACATATAGCAGCAGCGTATATCGTCACTGGAATGTCTGATGAGACAGGACACTACCACTGGTCTGATGCAGCACAACAAGTTGTTGTTATAATTTCTTTACTGCAGCAGTGGACATATAGCAGCAGACTCTACTGCGCATAAGCAGATCACCGGGAAAATGGATATTGCGCACAGTGATTCCACAGCGCTGCTGTCATACACACAGGACTCCGGAGGCGTAAGTATAAAAAAAAATGGGTGCAGCATGTGCGGTGGGGGCCCCATCTGGACTCAGGGGCCCTTGTACATGCACACATTGCACCCATTATAGATACGCCAGTGTCTGCATTAATTAATATCACTGCCCTTCCTCTCTTTATCACTGCGCTTCCTCTTTTTATCACTCACTTTATCACTGCGCTTCCTCTCTTTATCACTGTGCTTCCTCTCTTTATCACTCACTTTATCACTGCGCTTCCTCTCTTTATCAAAGCACTTCCTCCCTTTATCACTGCTCTTCCTCTCTTTATCACTGTGCTTCCTCTCTTTATCACTCACTTTATCACTGCGCTTCCTCTCTTTATCAAAGCATTTCCTCCTTTTATCACTGCTCTTCCTCTCTTTATCACTGCTCTTCCTCTCTTTATCACTCACTTTATCACTGCGCTTCCTCTCTTTATTAAAGCTCTTCCTCCCTTAATCACTGTGCTTCCTCTCTTTATCACTGCGCTTCCTCTATTTATCACTCACTTTATCACTGTGCTTCCTCTCTTTATCAAAGCTCTTCCTCCCTTTATCACTGCACTTCCTCTCTTTATCACTCACTTTATCACTGCGCTTCCTCTCTTTATCACAGCTCTTCCTCCCTTTATCACTGCACTTCCTCTCTTTATCACTGCACTTCCTCTCTTTATCACTGCACTTACTCTCTTTATCACAGCTCTTCCTGTATCACTACCCTTCCTCTCTTTATCACAGCTCTTCCTTCCTTTATCAATCCACTTCCTCTCTTTATCACAGAGCTTCCTCTCTATCACAGCTCTTCCTTCCTTTATCACTGCGCTTCCTCTCTTTATCACTGTGCTTCCTCCCCTTATCACTGTGCTTCCTCCCCTTATCACTGCACTTCCTCCCGTTATCACTGTGCTTTCTCTTTATCACTGCGCTTACTCTCTTTATCACAGGTCTTCCTCCCCTTATCACTGTGCTTACTCTCTTTATTAAAGCCCTTCCTTCCTTTATCACAGCACTTCCTCTCTTTATCACTCACTTTATCACTGCGCTTCCTCTCTTTATCACAGGTCTTCCTTCCTTTATCACTGCTCTTCCTCTCTTTATCACAGCTCTTCCTCCCTTTATCACTGCCCTTACTCTCATTATTACTGCACTTCCTCTCTTTATCACTGCGCTTCCTCTCTTTATCACTGCGCTTCCTCTCTTTTTCATAGCGCTTCCTTTATCAATGCGCTTCCTCTCTTTATCACGCTTACTCCCCTTATAACTGCGCTTCCTCTCTTTTTCACTGTGCTTTCTCCCTTTCTCATTGCGCTTCCTCTTTATCAGTGCGCTTTATCTCTTTATCACAGTTCATCCTCCCCTTATCACTGCACTTCCTCTCTTTATCACAGCTTTTCCTTCCTTTATCACTGTGCTTCCTCCCTTTATCCCAGCTCTTCCATCCTTTATTACTGTGCTTCCTCTCTTTATCACAGCTCTTCCATCCTTTGTCACTGCGCTTCCTCTCTTTATCACAGCTCTTCCTTCCTTTATCACTGCACTTCCTCTCTTTATCACTGCGCTTCCTCTCTTTATTACTGCACTTCCTCTTTATCACAGCTTTTCCTTCCTTTATCACTGTGCTTCCTCCCTTTATCACAGATCTTCCTTCCTTTATTACTGTGCTTCCTCTCTTTATCACAGCACTTCCTCTCTTTATCACAGCTCTTCCATCCTTTGTCACTGCGCTTCCTCTCTTTATCACGGCGCTTTCTCCCCTTATCACTGCGCTTCCTCTCTTTATCACAGCGCTTCCTCCCCATATCACTGCGCTTCCTCCCCTTATTACTGCGCTTCCTCCCTTTATCACTGCCCTGCCTCTATCACAACTCTTCCTCCTATCTTTGCGCTTCCTCTCTTTATCACTGAACTTCCTCCCTTTATCACTGAACTTCCTCTCTTTATCACAGCTCTTACTCCCTTTATCACTACACTTCTTCTCTTTATCACTGTGCTTACTCTCTTTATTACTGCGCTTCCTCTCTTTATCACTCACTTTATCACTGCGCTTACTCTCTTTATCAAAGCTCTTCCTCCCTTTATCACTGCACTTCCTCTCTTTATCACTGCGCTTCTTCTCTTTCTTACTGCACTTCCTCTTTATCACAGCTTTTCCTTCCTTTATCACTGTGCTTCCTCCCTTTATCACAGCTCTTCCTTCCTTTATTACTGTGCTTCCTCTCTTTATCACAGCACTTCCTCTCTTTATCACAGCTCTTCCATCCTTTGTCACTGTGCTTCCTCTCTTTCTCACGGCGCTTCCTCCCCTTATCACTGCGCTTCCTCTCTTTATCACAGCTCTTCCTTCCTTTATCACAGCGCTTCCTCTCTTTATCACAGCTCTTCCTCCCTTTATCACTGCACTTCTTCTCTTTATCACTGTGCTTCCTCTCTTTATCACTGCTCTTCCTCTGTTTATCACTCACTGTATCACTGCGCTTCCTCTCTTTATCACAGCTCTTCCTCCCTTTATCACTGCGCTTCCCCTCTTTATCACTGTGATTCCTCTCTTTATCACTGTGCTTCCTCCCTTTATCACTGTGCTTCCTCTCTTTATCACAGCTCTTCCACTCTTTATCACTGCTCTGCATTCATTGATATCACAGCCCTTCCTCTCTGTATCACAGTTTTACCTCTCTTTATTACTGCCCTTCCACTCTTTATCATAGCTTTTCTAATATTTACAGTTGTGCTCATAAGTTTACATACCCTTGCAGAATTTGTGATTTTCTGGCCATTTGTCAGAGAATATGAATGATAACTCACAAACTTTTCTTTCACTCATGGTTGGTGGTTGGGTGAAGCCATTTATTGTCAAACAACTGTGTTTACTCTTTTTAAATCATAATGACAACATAAACTATCCAAATGACCCTGATCAAAAGTTTACATACCCTGGAGATTTTGGCCTGATAACATGCACACAAGTTGACACAAACGGGTTTGATTGGCTACTAAAGGTAACCACAACTGCCAGGAAAATTGTTCGGGATGCAAAGAAAAATCCACAAATAACTTCAGCTGAAATACAGGACTCTCTGAAAAAAAAGTGGTGTGGTTGTTTCAAGATGCACAATAAGGAGGCATTTGAAGAAAAATGGGCTGCATGGTCGAGTCGCCAGAAGAAAGCCATTACTACGCAAATGCCACAAAGAATCCCGCTTACAATACTCCAAACAGCACAGAGACAAGCCTCAAAACTTCTGGAACAAAGTCATTTGGAGTGATGAGACCAAAATTTAACTTTTTGGCCACAACCATAAACGTTACATTTGGAGAGGAGTCAACAAGGCCTATGATGAAAGGTACACCATTCCTACTGTGAAACACGGAGGTGGATCGCTGATGTTTTGGGGATGTGTGAGCTACAAAGGCACTGGAAACTTGGTCAAAATTGATGGCAAGATGAATGCAGCATGTTATCAGAAAATACTGGAGAAAAATTTGCACTCATCTGCCCGGAAGCTGCGCATGGGATGTACTTGGACGTTCCAACATGACAATGATCCAGAACACAAGGCCAAGTCGACCTGTCATTGGCTACAGCAGAATAAAGTGAAGGTTCTGGAGTGGCCATCTCAGTCTCCTGACCTCAATATCATTGAGCCACTCTGGGGAGATCTCAAATGTGCAGTTCATGCAAGACTCCAAGAATGTAAAGGAACTGGAGGCTTTTTGCCAAGAAGAATGGGCAGCTTTACCATCTGAGAAAATAAAGAGCCTCATCCACAACTCCCCCTGATTTATGTAGTTCTTAAGATGTTCCACTTGTCTCTTTAGATGGTGTATGACATAAAAGAGAACAAAAAAACACAAATCCTTGTGCAATATTGTTGGGTAAAATTGCACATTCAAATAGGGAAGTAACACCTCACTAATAGTGATGTGAGTTTCAATCGGGTTTTTTTTATATACCCCTAAATCCAATCACTCAGAAATGGTAAAATGAAGAGTGGATTTTCTTATATATTAGAGAACCGTCACCATAGGATTTTTTTCTCCAAGATTCTTTTTAGGCACCTTAGGATTGCTATTATAACATCAAATAGTGAGGTGTTACTTCCCTATTTGAATGTGCAATTTTACCCAACAGTATTACACGAGGATTTGTGTTTTTTTGTTCTCTTTTATGTCATACACCATCTCTAGAGACAAGTGGAATATCTTAAGAACTACATAAATCAGGGGAGTACATTTATCCTTTCTCTCATTTATTTTCTAAGTTTAGACGCACTTATATACCAGAGATAATTTGTCTTTTTTGTATTATTGTTTGGGATCTAGGGTGTGATCCCCTATCTCATGGTTAATTAGAGCTGCCTAATTGTGTGCACAAAGACATTATCATTGTATTCCTGTTTCAGTCTTTTACACACCTAGATATTTGTCACTGTGCTGCAGTATGTTTACTTTTAGAGAAAGAAGAAAGAAACGATTAGATTCCTTTTTTGACACCCCTACAGAGACGGCTAATCTAGAGCATGAGGAACTCAGTAACATTACGAAACGTATGGAAAAGGACCTCATGAAAGAAAGCCGTCTCTGGTGGGAAGTGGCTACTTTAGAGAAATATCTTGGTGCCAACCTTACACCGAAAGGTCTAAAAATAGATAAAAAAGCGTCATTTATAGAAACAAGTGATGAATTCAAGAATGATTGGGCCAAGATACTTGAGAACTGTTCTTTCTCTCTTATGAAGTTGATAGTTAAAGAAAGAACTAGAGATCTAAAAGAATTAGAGGAACAAATAGAAAAGAACAAACAATTCATTAGTCCATTTTCACAGTTATAAGGAGATGGAAGAAAAAATAGAATTTAGGTTAAATAAAACCGAGAACATTTTAAAGGAAAGGAAGTTAAAAAAATGCTGGAGAGATAGAAATATAACCACTGGGGATTTAGAAAAACCTTGCATCCAAAATTCACCCCTAAAGAAAAACATCTATAATAGATTTAAGGGGAGAGAACTTAAAGAGCAGTATAATACTGATGTTGGTAAACACCCTGCATACACACCTGTAGGGAGGAACCCCATGATGTGGAAGGGAGATAGAAGTTACCACAATCATCAAATACATTCACCTCAAAGTTGGAGAATGAATGTGAATTCTAATCATAGAAGGCAGTATGGAGATAGGAGGTCAGGTGAATTAAATCCAACAATGGTATACAACAGATATGAGCCTTTAGATGATGGAAATTATATTCAAACTCCACCTGCATCCTTGAGAAGGGAAATACCCCAACGTCCTTTTTTAGAAAAAGGCAGGAAAGCACAGCAATTCAGATAGCCTATAAGACTAAAAGGGGGAAAAGGGGAGGGATTAAGAAACCCCCCAAAAACACAGAAAAAAACTAGGAAATATAAAGAGAGAATTATTGAGGTTGCAAATCAGGACAATGAAGGAGAGGTAACTAAACCCGAATATATGAAAACAAAAATCTTCAATTTAAGTACACATTTACTTACACATCATGAGAGATCTTTACTGGAAAAGGGCTTGAAGTATGTGCCCTCCACAAAGTTAGATGATTTCTATTTTTTTATCGATTTACAGAAGTACATAAGGAAGCTGACTGTTAAAAAATTATTTCTGAATAAAGAGGAAGATGGAAACTCGGTCTCAGTGGAGGAGGTGTCTGCCACCCCATTTAGACTGAAGTCCCTTTTCTTTCCTTCCCATATGAAAGGATGTTTTTTAGAAACCTTTTCAGCACAGGTTTTAGAGGATATAAAGGAAATCAGTAAGAAGAAAATACAGTTTAACTTAACAGTAAAGGAAAGATCAGCTTTAAAAGATTTAAAAAAGAATGACAAGGTGGTCATAAAACCCACGGACAAGGGAGGGGGCGTTGTAATCATGGATGTCGATAAGTATGAGCAGGAAGTAATGAGACAGTTAAGTGACATCACGGTATATGAAAAATTGAAAAAGGACCCCACAGATACTTTCCAATTACAATTGAGAACGATCATAGATATGTACCGTTTAAATGGCACTTTAACAGAGAAAGAGGCTAAATTCATAATTATTGAAAAACCTCATGTCCCTGCCATATACGTCTTGCCTAAGGTCCACAATGACCCTATTTGTCCACCTGGGAGACCAATAGTGTCTGGAGTGGATTACATAACTGTGAATCTATCTCAGTTAATCGATTATCACCTTCAGCCTTTAGTACTCACCAATAGATCTTACTTAAAGTACACAATGGATGTTTTGAATCTTCTCAACTCCATTGTATGGGAAGAAGGATATTTTTTAGTGAGTGCGGATGTCAGCTCGCTCTACACTATTATTTCACACACACATGGTGTGGAGGCAGTTAAAACGTTTCTGTCCAGATCAGGAATGGAACAGACCTTACAGAATTTCCTTATTGAAGGGATAGTGTTCATTCTGGAACATAATTACTTCCTCTTTAAGGGAGATTTTTATATCCAGGATATGGGTACTGCCATGGGTACCAGGTTCGCCCCCAGTTACGCAAACATATTTATGGGACTCTGGGAGGAGTTATATGTCTGGCAGAATGAAAATCTGGGGGTGAACCTGGTATCATGGTCACGATATATAGATGACATCGTGTTCATTTGGAAGGGGAATAGAGAGAGTTTGGAGACTTTTTGCTCTCATTTAAATAAAAACACCCAAAACATCAAACTCACCTTCAACATTAGTGAATTTAGCTTGAATTTTTCGGATATCAAAAAAGGAAGGCAGATTAGAAACTAAAACGTATCAAAAACCATCTGACTCTGCAGCGTACATCCATATTGATAGTTGCCACCACAGGAACTGGCTTGATGCAATTCCGGGTAGTCAGTTCAAGCGACTCAGATGGAATTGCACAAAAGTTTCTGTTTTTGAAAAACAAGCTGAACAAATGAAACATTCTTTCCTGGCCTGTGGGTATGATCAGGGTAAAGTAGAAAGTAGCCTTTTAAAAGCACAAGGTACTGATTGAAAGGATTTATTACAGAGCAAAGAGAATAAAAGGGATGATAACAAGTTTCAATGGGCATTAACCACCAGCTTCAACTCACAGCATAAGGATATAGAGAAAGTTTTTAGAAAAAACTGGTGTATTCTCAAAGAGATCCAATAATAGGAAAGTTACTACCTGATAAACCTATAAACATATATATTATGTTAATAATAATAATAATAATAATAATAATAATAATAATTATATTATAATTATAATATATTATTATATATATTATATTATTATTATTATATATATTATATTATATTATTATTATATATATATATATTATTATATATATTATTATAATAATAATAATAATAATAATAATAATTATATTAAACCTATAAACCTATAAACAGAAAGGCTAAAAACATTAAGAACCAGCTAGTAAGAAGTGTATATCCGAAAAAAGAGGAACGGATTAGTTATAATAGGTTGAAAGGTTTTTATAGATGTAATTCCTGCATTGGTTGCAGAAATACCAATGGCTTAACCACTTCTAAAGTGGATAAAATTGTCATTAACGGATTTGAACACAAAATATAGGAATTTATAACATGTAATACAGCCAACGTTATTTATGCGGTGGAATGTAAATGTGATACATTTTATATTGGTTGCACAACACGACCTCTAAAAGTGCAAATATCCGAACACTGCAGAAATATTAAAAAAGGCCTGGACAGTCATGCATTATCATGTCATTTTAAAGATAAACATAAATGTTCTCTATATTAAGTAAAAAACTTTTATGGTCTACAATTAGTTAAGCCTACTGAGAGATCAAAAGATCTTCTGGGTATTCTCACTAAAATGGAAATGACTTATATATATAAGTATAAAACCTTGTTACCATTAGGGCTCAACAGTGATTTTGAGCTACAATGGTTTTTATAGGGGACATGTAGAATTCTTGCGGGTTCACATATTCATTCTCATTCATTTTTATTTCATCTTCTGATGTGAAAATCTATATGTTTTTATATATGTCTACATTGGTCTGTTTATATTCTTTTAACTGTTTATTGATGGTAATAGGACCTATAAGGATTACATATATGGATTTTGTTTCTCCAAGATTCTTTTTAGGCACCTGAGGATTGCTATTATAACATCAAATACAAAGTCCTTATGTAAGAAAATGGAGTTGGGAATGCACATATAAAGTGGAACGATTGTGGGAGGATCGGATTATGAGAGGAATGAATTTGCGGGACACACTTCAGGCGGAAGTGCTGCAGATTCGAGAGACCGAGGGAAGGAGATCGCGGGATAAACTTCCGGCGGAAGTGGGGCGTTTGCCGCATCGTCCGTGGATGGAAGTCAGCGGCCGCGTCGGAGGCTGGAGGATGGACCGCTGGTGGAAGTGGGGCACACGTCAGGTGGCGTCTGGACGGAAGTCGGCTGGCGGCCATATTGGGAAAGGCAAGGACCGCTTCACGTCCGGGACTGTGTCTGATTTAATTAGGAGCTATGTATTTAAGAGAAGCCCATACTCAATATACAGAGAGAGGGGTTTTTCTCTATCAATTGTACACACCTGAATTACATTGTTAATTACACTGGGTATTTATTGCACACATCACAGGTTACCCCATATACCTTGACAAAGATCCGTGGAGGATTGAAACGCGTAGGTTGGGGTACTTGTGCTACGGACCATGGGGAATAGACGGGCTCCGCAGGAGACTGGGCACTTTAAGAAAGATTTAGTACTACTGGTGTGCACTGGGTCCTCCCTCTATGCCCCTCCTCCAGACCTCAGTTAGAATCTGTGCCCGGCCAGAGCTGGGTGCTTTTAGTGGGCTCTCCTGAGCTTGCTAATAAGAAAGTATTTTAGTTAGGTTTTTTATTTTCAGAGAGCTTCTGCTGGCAACAGACTCTCTGCTACGTGGGACTGAGGGGAGAGAAGCAAACCTACTAACTGCGGCTAGGTTGCGCTTCTTAGGCTACTGGACACCATTAGCTCCAGAGGGTTCGAACACAGGATCTTAACCTTGGTCGTCCGTTCCCGGAGCCGCGCTGCTGTCCCCCTCACAGAGCCAGAAGACAGAAGCCGGCAGAAGCAAGAAGACATTGAAATCGGCGGCAGAAGACTCCTGTCTTCACATGAGGTAGCGCACAGCACTGCAGCTGTGCGCCATTGCTCCCGCATTACACCCACACACTCTGGTCACTGTAGGGTGCAGGGCGCAGGGGGGGGGGCGCCCTGGGCAGCAATTTAGTACCTCCTGGCAAAAGCAGCATATATACAGTTGGACACTGTTATATGCATGAGCCCCCGCCATTAATTTTACACAAAATCACGGGAGAAGCCCGCCGCTGAGGGGGCGGGGCCTTCTTCCTCAAAACTCACCAGCGCCATTTTCTCTCCACAGATCCGCTGAGAGGAAGCTCCCCAGGCTCTCCCCTGCACGATAGAGAGGGTGAAAAAGAGAGGGGGGGCACATAAATTTGGTGTAAAAACAATATATTCAGCAGCTACTGGGTTAACACTAAGTTACTGTATGATTCCTGGGTCATATAGCGCTGGGGTGTGTGCTGGCATACTCTCTCTCTGTCTCTCCAAAGGGCCTTGTGGGGGAACTGTCTTCGAATAGAGCATCCCCTGTGTGTGTGATGTGTCGGTACGTGTGTGTCGACATGTCTGAGGTAAAAGGCTCCCCTAAGGAGGAGATGGAGCAAATATGTGTGTGAGAGGGTGTCTCCGTAGACAACGCAGACACCTGTTTGAATATGTGTAAGAGCTGAGGTGAATTTATTGCACAAAAGATTAGAGAACAGACAGGAAATTTACCCTTGTCTGTCCCTATGTCACAGAGACCTTCAGAGTCTCACAATGCTCACTATCCAAAATAATAAACACTGATATCGACACGGAGTTTGACTCCAGTGTCGACTACGATAATGCAAAGTTACAACCAAGATGATTTGCATATCACTGATGACTCATTTGTCCCTGACATGTTATGAACCACAGGTAGTGGTTCATTCCTATTGTATGTTTATAAGTTGTCTTGCAAGCCAGGATTTCCCGTTGCTCTGGTTTAAGAAGATTCTTGTTTGCTGCCAGTAGTGAGTCTGTGTAATTGCAGCTTGTTCCCATGTGTTCAGCCTCACCTGTCTGTTGATTGCACCTCTCAGTTGTGCAGCAGGGCAGCTGCACGACATAATTAATTAAGACTCTCTGTTATATTCTGGCTCAGTGCAATTCACAGACGCTGGTAATATTTCCAAGGTTCCAGAGTTATTGAGTTCTGAGTTAGTCCCTGCCAGTTCCTGAGCTCCTGTCTAGCAGTGTCTGTCTAGCCAGTTCCAGTGTCGGTTCCAGTGTCGGTTCCAGTATCGGTTCCAGTGTCTGATCCCGTGTCCTGCCGTGAAGCGTTCCTGTCCAGAAGTCCTGTGGCTTTGTCTGTGCCTGGTCGAGTATCTGGCTTCTTGGTGTCCACCAGTCTGTCGTTTGGGATTCTGCCTGTCCTCCAATTCTGAGAGTCTGTGTCGGCTACATTGGGGGTTTCTGTCCGTTTGCCAGTATTTGTACCAGTTCCGTGAGTAGCGGCTTTGCCGCATCTGTCGGCCTAGGCCGCAGTATTCTTTGGTTATAATTTGTTTCTGGTGTTTTGCAGAGGGTTCTGCTTGTGCCGTCACCGCCGGTACACAACGGTATTGTGTCGGCGAGTGGACAGCATTTCCTTTGTTGTTCTTTTCCTTTGGCGGCGTGCCGCACATATATTTAGGTTTAGGGTTGTTAGTAGCCCCTAGCCTTCTGTTTGTTTTAGTTAGAGGTCCCCTTGTTATTATCCTGTCTCGGTTCATGCCTTGGCTCAATCTAAGACCTGGGGGCATCGGAGTTGGGCAGACCTAATCCGCCCTTCAAACGCGGCTGCGTGGGCCCGAGAAACCATAGTCACTCAGGCGTGAACTGACCACACGGGTGAAACAATGGAGGTAGGGTGCTAGGGGCTATTTCCACACCACACCTTGTTTCAGCATCACGTTCTGGTGCTCAGGACTCACTACGCAACATCTCCCTTGTTCTGAGCACCAGGAACCTAACATGACACAAGGGGAAGAAAGCTGAGGTAAATGTCCCTCCTCTCATGAGGAAAAAGAGCGGGAATCTCCAGACAAGAGACTGCAGCTTCCCACAACAAATTCTCAAGCAGTATCCTTTCCCCACTAGGGCCAGGATGTGATGGGAATCTTCCCCTAGGGTGTCCCGTTTGCACAGAAGGTAGCACTAGCTATTCTCAGGGATCCTGCAGATAGCGTGCACACTCTAGTATACTACTCAGACCGGCGATTGTGTCGGCATGGGTTTATAGCGCTGTGGCAGCGTGGACAGGTACCTTATCAGCAGAGATTGAGACCCTAGTATGCATAATAGATATATATATATATATATATATATATGTATATATAGAGATATATATATATATATATATTAAAGATGCTGTCTTAAGTGATAGGTATATATATATATATATATATATATATATAAAACATGCTCAAAGAGACATGAGTATACTGGGTCCTAGAGTCAAAGCTATGTCGATTTCTGCTTGACGTGTCCTGTAGAAAATGCAATGGACAGATGATGCCGACTTAAGAGGCATGTGGAAGGCTGAGGATTGTGTGGAGAAGGGTTCTCGGACCTGGTCTCCACAGCTATAGCTGGTAATTCTGATATTTGCCTTATATTCCTGCACAGCCTAGGAAAGCATGACATTATCAAATGCAGCCTTTCGAATAAAGAAACAAGAAAGTCCGAGGTGCGTCCTTTCTTGCCAGAGGCGGGGGCAGAGGAAAGAAGCTGCACAACACAGCTAGTTCCCAGGAACAGAAGTCCTCCCCGGCCTCTACAAAAATCCACTGCATGTCACTGGGGCTCCACAGGCGGAGCTAGGCCCGGTGGGGGCACGCCTTCGTAAGTTCAGCCACAAGTGGGTTCACTCCCTGTTAGATCCCTGGGCAATAGATATTGTGTCTCAGGGATCCAAGCTGGACTTTGAGAAGATGTCCCCTCACCGACGGCCCTGCCGGCTTCCCCCCACGAAAGGGAAACAGGGTTAACTGCAATACATAAATTGTATCTTCAACAGGTGGTGGTCAAGGTTCCCCTCCTTCAACAAGGAGGGGGTTATTATTCGACCATGTTGTAGTCCCGAAACCAGACGGTTCGGTCGGACCCATATTGAATTTAAAATCCCTGAACATATACCTGAAAGGGTTCAAGTTCAAGATGGAATCGCTAAGAGTGGTTATTGCAAGCCTGAAAGGGGGAGATTTTATGGTGACTCGGGGACATAAAGGATGCATACCTTCATGTCCCCATTTATCCACCTCATCAGGCGTACCTCAGAATTGCGGTACGGGATGGTCATTACCAATTTCAGACGTTGCCGTTTGGTCTTTCCACGGCCTTGAGAATATTCACCAAGGTAATGGCGGAAATGATGGTGCTCCTGCGGAAGCAAGGTGTCACTATTATCACGTACTTGGACGATCTCATAAAAGCGAGATCAAGAGAGCAGTTGCTGAACAGCGTATCACTTTCTCTGGAAGTGAAACGGCAACACGGCTGGATTCTATATATTCCAAAGTCGCAGTTGGTTCTTACAGCTCATCTGCCTCTCCTAGGCATGATCCTAGACACAGTCCAGAAAAAGGTTTATCTCCCGATAGAGAGAGCTCAGGAGCTCGGGACACTGGTCAGGAATCTATTAAAACTAAAACAGGTGTCAGTGCATCACTGCACTCAAGTCCTGGGAAGGAGGGTGGCATCATACGAGGCCATTCCCTTCTGCAGGTTCCATACGAGGACCTTCTAATGGGACTTACTGGACAAGTGGTCCGGATCACATCTTCGGATGCATCGGTTAATCACCCTATCCCCCAGAGCAAGGGTGTCTCTCCTGTGGTGACTGCTCACCTTATCGAAGGTCGCAGATTCGGCATTCGGGACTGGGTCCTGGTGACCATGGATGCAAGCCTCCGAGGGTGGGGGGCAGTCACACAGGGAAGAAATTTTCAAGGGCTGTGATCAAGGCAGGAGACTTGCCTTCACATCAATATCCTGGAACTAAGGGCCATATACAACGCCCTAAGTCAAGCGGAGACCCTGCTTCGCAACCAACCGGTTCTGATCCAGTCAGACAATATCACCGCAGTGGCTCATGTAAACTGCCAAGGCGGCACAAGGAGCAGGGTGGCGATGGTAGAAGCCACCAGAATTCTTCGCTGGGCGGAGAATCACGTAAGAACACTGTCAGCAGTGTTCATTCCGGGAGTGGACAACTGGGAAGCAGACTTCCTCAGCAGGCACGACCTCCACCTGGGAGAGTGGGGACTTCACCAAGAAGTCTTCACGCAGATTGCAAATCGATGGGAACTGCCACAGGTGGACATGATGGCGTCCCGCCTCAACAAAAAGCTAAAAAGGTATTGCGCCAGGTCAAGTGACCCTCAGACGATAGCTGTGGACGCACTAGTAACACCATGGGTGTTCCAGTCGGTCTATGTGTTTCCTCTGCTTCCTCTCATACCAAAGGTGCTGATAATTGTAAGAAAAAGAGGAGTGAGAACAATACTCAATGTTCCGGATTGGCCAAGAAGGACTTGGTACCCGGAACTGCAAGAAATGCTCACAGAGGACCCATGGCCTCTGCCTCTCAGACAGGACCTGTTGCAACAAGGGCCCTGTCTGTTCCAAGACTTACCGCGGCTGCGTTTGACGGCATGGCGGTTGAACGCCGGATCCTAGTGGAAAAAGGCATTTCGGATGAAGTTATTCCTACGCTGATAAAGGCTAGGAAGGACGTGACAGCAAAGCATTATCACCGTATATGGCGAAAATATGTTGCTTGGTGTGAGGCCAGGAAGGCCCCTACAGAGGAATTCCAGTTGGGTCGATTCCTGCACTTCCTACAGTCAGGAGTGACTATGGGCCTAAAATTAGGGTCCATAAAGAAAAGTCCAGATTTCGTCCCTATCCATTTTCTTTCAAAAAGAACTGGCTTCACTGCCTGAGGTTCAGAACGGCTGGAGTCAGGAAGACTGACTCGCTGTTTATCCTGTATGCATCCAACAAGCTGGGTGCTCCTGCTTCAAAGTAAACTATTGCTCGCTGGATCTGTAACACGATTCAGCAGGCTTATTCTGTGGCTGGATTGTCGCATCCAAAATCAGTGAAAGCCCATTCCACAAGGAAGGTGGGCACTTCTTGGGCGGCTGCCCGAGGGGTCTCGGCATTACAGCTTTGCCGAGCTGCTACTTGGTCGGGTTCAAACACATTTGCAAAATTCTACAAGTTTGATACCCTGGCTGAGGAGGACCTTGTGTTTGCCCATTCGGTGCTGCAGAGTCATCCGCACTCTCCTGCCCGTTTGGGAGCTTTGGTATAATCCCCATGGTCCTTACGGAGTCCCCAGCATCCACTAGGACGTTAGAGAAAATAAGATTTTACTCACCGGTAAATCTATTTCTCGTAGTCCGTAGTGGATGCTGGGCGCCCGTCCCAAGTGCGGACTTTCTGCAATACGTGTATATAGTTGTTGCTTAATAAAGGGTTATGTTATGTTGGCATCCATTGGTTGATGCTCTGTTGTTTGTTCATACTGTTAACTGGGTAAGTTTATCACAAGTTATACGGTGTGATTGGTGTGGCTGGTATGAGTCTTACCCTGGATTCCAAAATCCTTTCCTTGTAATGTCAGCTCTTCCGGGCACAGTTTCCTTAACTGAGGTCTAGAGGAGGGGCATAGAGGGAGGAGCCAGTGCACACCAGTAGTACTAAATCTTCCTTAGAGTGCCCAGTCTCCTGCGGGGCCCATCTATTCCCCATGGTCCTTACGGAGTCCCCAGCATCCACTACGGACTACGAGAAATAGATTTACCGGTGAGTAAAATCTTATTTTTATTAACAGAAATCGGTGATCGTACATGGTGTGGACATCCCGGTCCATCTCATTGGTGATGCAGCATACCCATTACAGCGCTGGCTAATGAAGGGCTACACCCAGCATGTTCACTTATCTCCCGAACAGACATCATATACCCATGCCCTAAGTTTGGCCCGTATGGCAATGGAGAATGTGTTTGGGCATTTAAAAGGACGCTGGCACTGCCTCATGAAGAGGAATGAAGTGGACTTCAAAACAATGCCAGATATAGTAGCTGCCTGCTGAATTCTCCATAACATATGTGAGATTCAAAAGGAAAACTTTCTCCCCGAGTGGAATGTACATGATCATGGGGCGGGGGTCACTGAACATGATGCACCAGGCTTGGTGGGGGGGCATGACGCTGCCAGCGAGTGCATAAGGGCCATCACTGCAGCCAATCTTCCCTCAGTGTTGCAGTAGATAGAGAAGACAGACAAGTTTTTGTGTGCAAACAGTTTGTGTTTATTTTGTTTTTCAGTTATAAAAATTGTTCAAAAGTATAAGTTATTATATGTTTTCTTTTAAACAGTTGGCACACATTTTCTGAGGCAACAAATTTAAAATATTGAAATGCAAACAGAACACTCTGTAAAATTCCACATAACGCAAGGGGTTTTCAACATGTGTCCCTCCAGCTGTTGTGGAACTACATGTACCAGCATGTCTTGCTATGTATTTTCACAACAGCTAGAGGGCCATATGTTGAAGACACCTGCCCTGAGGTAACAATATAAAATAGTAAAGTGCAAACAGGGCACTCTGTAAAAAAAACCTAATGTTTGGTTTGGCAGGTATCAGGGTAGCCCCAATATTTGGATCACACTGCCGCACATTTTCTTAGGTAACAATATAAAATATTTAAGTGAAAACATAACACTCTGTAAAATTCCACATAACGCAAGGGGTCTTCAACATGTGTCCCTCCAACTGTTGTGGAACTACATGTACTAGCATGTCTTGCTATGTATTTCCACAACAGCTAGACGGCCACATGGTGAAGACACCTGCCCTGAGGTAACAATATAAAATTATAAAAGTTTAAAGTGCCAACAGGGCACTCTGTAAAATAAAAATAATGTTTGGATTTGCAGGTATCAGGGTAAAGGGTAAAGTGCAAACAGAACCTTAAAACACAAACATTGTTTTATCACCCGCTGCTCTAAGGCAGTTGTCTATATACCCGATATTCTGAGGATTGCGGGATTTGTGTTGGGGGATGTGAGGGAGGATCAGAGTTGTATGGACCATATAGGTGCTGTGGGTAGGCTGTGTCTTGCTGTTGTGCTTGTGTGGTATTCCTTATGGTACGTGCAGAAATCTCTCAAGCCGTGCATCTTCCTGGGCATTGAGCTCACTATCTGCCTCACGCAGGTGATCCACGATAATGGACGTCACTGCTCTGACCGTTTGTTCTGTTTTGTTTAGTTTCTTTTTCCGCTGTGGAACGTTGTAGACTGTGAAGGGGATGAAACAGAATGTAAGCAACCCATATAAAAATAGCAGTGGTAGCATATACGTGTTTGTGGCCTTCTCCCACCTGCACACTAGCTATACTCTGCAACATTACCATGCCTTTACATAGATTTTGTATAGGGACTGCTGCAACTGTATTTGTAATGGTAATACTTACTATTTGAGCGCAAAATCGTGGTCGTGGGGGCTTGTGACATCTCCGCCTGAGACTGTGGTACGTCCTCAATAGTGGTGCTGATGGAATCATCGTTGACGGTCGAGTCTTCGAAACTGCTGTCCGATAAAAGCAGTGGGGATGATGGGCTGCATTGGGAGCTGGGAAGGCTGCATTGTGTTTCGTCACGGTCCTCGTCGACTGACATCTGGCGACTGGCAGAGCTGGATGACGATAGTGCTATGGGATTTATCGCAGTTTTGCCGAAGACACTATAGCATAGGTCATAATATACCCATTCCATACGCCCAGCGCCACTTTTCTTGCGGTTATGGTCGTGTACTTTGGTGAATAGTCTGCGTAGTGCCTTCAATTTGTTAACGG
Organism: Pseudophryne corroboree; assembly: GCF_028390025.1. Classification (NCBI taxonomy): domain Eukaryota; kingdom Metazoa; phylum Chordata; class Amphibia; order Anura; family Myobatrachidae; genus Pseudophryne; species Pseudophryne corroboree. The sequence continues at coordinate 58,844,489 of NC_086449.1, forward strand.
TTTTTTGGATGCCCCTTTCTGCCAGCATAAAAGATATGTTCTTGTAGACGATAGCATCCTTAACTTTTCCAGTCACCTGCCTTCTAATTTCTTCCTTTCCCCGAATATTAAGCAGCTCTTTGATCTCTGTGTCTGACCAGGTATGGCTAGCCATGTTGCTGTGCTGGAGCTTCTGCTGCTGCTGTATACTGTCTGTTTGTTTGTAATCTGCTGCGGTGCCTGCATGTGCCCAGCGTGTCTCCCAGGGATAACATCATCTTCCTGTGCCCCAGAAGCACCAATCAGCGTCTCAGAGCGTTACTCGTGTCTGAAAACACGTGTAATGACCGTTTCCACTGCACAGTTACCCGTGTCATTACCATGTTCTACCCAGGTAAATATCCGGGTAGGATTCCCGGGTCACTCAACCCGTGTTGAGCCGTTTCCACCTACTAAAAACCCGTGTCGATGCGCGTCGCGTCCCCGTGCAAAAACACGGGTAAAAAAAGCTAGTGGAAAAGGGGTAATAGATAGCACTGCTCTTCCTCTCTTTATCACAGCTCTTCCTCTCTTTATCACTGTGCTTCCTCTCTTTATCACAGCTCTTCCTCTCTTTATCACTGCCCTTCCTTTCTTTATCACAGTTCTGTCTCTCTTTATCACAGCTTCTTCTATCACTGTTCTTCCTCTCTTTAGCACTGCTCTTTGTCTTTGTTAATCCTCTCTTTAACACACCTTTTCCTGTCTTTATCACTACTCTTCCTCTTTGTCTCACTATCCTTCCTCTTTTTATCACAGTTCTTCCTCTCTTTAGCACTGCTCTTTCTCTCTGTTCTTCCTCTCTTTAACACACCTTTTCCTGTCTTTATCACTACTCTTCCTCTTTGTCTCACTATCCTTCCTCTCTTTATCACTGCTCTTCCTCCTTTTATCACAGTTCTTCCTCTCTTTAACACAGCTCTTTCTCTCTTTATCACAGTTCTTCCTCTATTTATTACAGCTCTGCATTCATTGATATCACTGCTCTTCCTCTCTTTTTTCACAGATGTTCCTCCCCTTTTATTTCCTACGCTGCATCTTTTTATCACTTCTCTGCACATTTTTAAATAACACAGCTCTGTATGTTTTTTTGTGTCATCACAGCTCTACATTTTTTATACATCAAAGTTCTGTATTTTTTATTATTACAACTTTGTACAGTAAATCTTAATTTATCACTGCTATGTATCACTATCACACTCAGTATCCCTTTATTTATCTCACCTTTTCATCTCCTTAATATCAGAGTTCAGCTTCTCTTTAATTTCAAAGCTCTGCATCTATTTCATATATCACCTCTGTAACTTTTTGAAACAGCTTTGCATCTCTTTATTTCTGCTCTGGATATTTTTTATCACAGCTCTGCCTCTTTTTTGGGGATATTTACCAAAGCTTGGAAAGAGATAACATTTTGAGAGATAAATTACCAGCAAATCAGCTCCTAGCTATAATCTTTCAAACACAGCCTGTAAAATGTAAATCAAAAGCTGATTGCCTTGTACTTTATGTCTCACAATTTTATCTCTCTCTGAGCTCCGAAAGGAGTTCCTAATTATCCTTGAATAAATGGATGAGACGCTTGGCATGTTTCCAAATGGATCATATAACTATTATTTACTTGTGCAACCACCCAAGAACTGTCCAAATCCTGCATATCGGGGGTAATTCTGAGTTGATCGCAGCAGCAAATTTGTTAGCAGTTGAGAAAAACCATGTGCACTGCAGGGGGGGCAGATATAACATGTGCAGAGAGAGTTAGATTTGGGTGGGGTGTGTTCAATCTGCAATCTAAATTGCAGTGTAAAAATAAAGCAGCCAGTATTTACCCTGCACAGAAAAAAAATAACCCATCCAAATCTAACTCTCTCTGCACATGTTACATATACCCCCCCTGTAGTGCACATGGTTTTGCTCAACTGCTAACAAAGTTCCTGCTGCGATCAACTCAGAATTACCCCCATCATCCCAAAAAGTTTTTGCTATTTTGTTTTAAAAAAAATGCTAACTCTTATTACCATGTTAATTCTATATTTTTATTCTTTTTTTTTACACATTGCACCAGGTAGTGCCCCCTTTTGCACATTGCACCAGGTAGTGCCCCCTTTTACACACTGCACCAGGTAGTGCCCCCTTTTACACATTGCACCAGGCAGTGCCCCCTTTTGCACATTGCACAAGGTAGTGCCCCCTTTTACACATTGCACCAGGTAATGCCCCCTTTTACACATTGCACCAGGTAGTGCCCCCTTTTACACATTGCACCAGGTAGTGCCTCCTTTTACACATTGCACCAGGTAGTGCCTCCTTTTACACATTGCACCAGGTAGTGCCTCCTTTTACACATTGCGCCATGTGTGGTGTGTGTGGGTGTGTGGTGTTTGTGAGTGAAACTTACATTCGGCTCAGGAGCAGGCAGTGGCCGGACCTTTTAGACATGTCTCTCTTCATATGAGATGGGTATGGGTCGTTGGGTTGACACAACTTAGGTCGACAGTCATTAGGTCGACCACTATTGCCTGACATGCATTAGGTTGACAGGGTCACTAGGTTGACATATAGTAGGTCAAAAGGTCGACATGAGGTTTTTTATTTTTTCTGGTGTTGTATTCGTAAAGTGACGGGGAACCCCAATTAGTGCACTGTGTCCCCTTGCATGGCTCGCTTCACTCGTCATGCTTCAGGCAAGGTTCCTCGCTCCGCTACCACTGCGCTCGGCACAGGTTACTATTCCCAATCGTAGTCCACGTGGATCGTAAAGTATGAAAAAGTGCAAAAATTGTAAAAAACTGTGAAAAACCCATGTCGACCTTTTGAACATGTCGACCTAAAGACCATGTCGACCTAGTGACCATGTCGACTTAATGTATGTTGACCAATAGTGGTCAACCTAATGACTGTCGACATAAGGGGTGTCGACCTAATGACTGTATCCCTTATGAGACATGGAAGCGGTGTGGAGTCAGGACTAGGGAGGGCGGAGCAGTACGGGAAGCAGCAGCGCTACACCCGTAACAACTGAGCTGATGGACTAACAGCGTGGGCATGCGGGTGCTGCAGCGGACTTGTGCCCACTGTGGTTATGTGCTGTGGGCAAAGCACCACTAGCACACCACTAGTTAGTGCCCTGCACCTGACATCAATATAGGAATTCAAGGTTTTTATTCTTTCAAAAAGACATTGCAATGGTCAGTTATGTGTATTTCTAATAATGAGTGTAGGTTATAGTGGTTCCACCATCATTTTTGTATACATACACAGGCATACCACCCTAGCACTCCATTTACTGCATGACATAGACTTTGTATAAAATGTCAAATACTGTGACAGAGGCAACATTCTAAATGCCTAACAGCTATATATATGTACTACGGGATAGTACATATATTATGCATACACATAATAATCACAATATCAAAGGTGACCTCATATTCACCATTATAGTCCAAAAGCATAAGAGAATCCATTTTGTTTCTAGCTAGATGAGAAAGCATATTCATATGAACTTTATACAGACTAAGAGACTAGTATTAAGTCCACATACGCACATCCTAAGTCCAGTTTAATTCCCAATAAGGAATACCCCCACACACAACTTTAAACAATGGAAACTTAGGAAATTGTATACTTTAATATTATAATCAAGGACACATGGTTAAAATCATGAGTCAGCCTCATCACGAGGATGCATTGGCTAAATATCTCTTGGTTGTCTTTGCCAATTGTCCTAATATTGCATAACACTGTACTCAAGATGCATGAAATCATATGGGAGGGTTATAAGAATGGGGCGTAACTGTATGTTATAAAAATCATTGTATTGACATGTTTCTGGGTTGATTAATTTTGACCCAGGCTGAGAGAATGTGGTCTCTCGACCTGTATATGGGCATGGTCCTTAAAAATAAATATTCACTTGCTTTTCTAAATCTGAATTCCATACAGTCATTTACTTTACATTAACTCAAACAACAAGAACATGGTTAAAGTAGTATTTAACAATTTGGGGGCTCGATCCTTTGGACGTAAAAATCTCAATCTCTTAATTGAATTCTCAAAGGGGTGTGCCAGCCAGCAGCTGAGGATGGAAGGAATATCCCAGGATCATTACAGCACTGGTAAGTATAGAATATCATGGTATGTGCTATATGCCAGTACATGCTGTTTCTATACCTGCCAGCTGCCTGTGTGATTTTATTTTTATAATATGAGAATTAGGAGTGAGGAGATTGACTAAGCTAGGAAAATAACTCAGGGACCTGTTTGTTGTTGCATGTAAATGTGGTAAATTGAATCCAAAAGTTGTGATTTTGAAAAAAATAAATAAATAGAAACCTCTGTTTTTCACCCTATGAGTAATTGTGTGAGTGAATTCTTTGAACCTCCTTCATGGGGTTTGGATGTGTTCCAATCTGAGCTCTCAGTATTACGGGCCCATCGTTAACGCTGTGAGTGAAGGATAAGATAAGGGCCAAAGTAATGTGAAAACACATAGATCACCTCCCTCTTGAATAGACAGCTACATGAGTGTAAAAGAGTATAAATAGGGTGATTACCCGAGGTTATAGTTGATTATAAGTAATTTGATTGACATTTTAAACTGTAATACTGTGCTACAAAGAGCTTCTGATTGTTTTAATCATATATGGATTCTGGTAAATAACGGAATCTATGGACTAGAGTCACAAGTATATTCTGAGTCTGTTTGCTAACCTTTTTTATTAACATTGATTATTGTGCACAGAAGAATTGAGCAACTCTAAATAGGTGTGTTGCTTTGTGATTATAGTTGTAATTAAGGGTGTACTGTCGCTTTCAGTAACAGATGTGTTGGGTGTGTGAAGTGCCGGCTGCTCTGGATGACAGCCAATATTTCCACATATGGAAGGACAGGGAGGATTAACCCTAAGTGTGTATATCATGTTATGGAAGAAATATTCCATATATGCACCGATTTTGTATAGTACTGTGACCAAGAGGTACAGTCTACAGAAAATGTGAAGAAAACAAACAAACAAACAATGTTGTGCATTTCAATATGCTGTATCATTTTGGCCTGATCAACCAATGCTAGTGTATATTGAAATCTGCAAGATATTGAAGTTTGCAAACTGTTTTTTTATTATTATTTAATTTATGGGCGCCCAACTTATGAAAAAAAGACTATAAAACTATGGTACCAGATGACCCGCCCCTTGCGCTTGCGAAACTGTATTTCATTTAGTGTTTTATGGTGTCTTGTATGTCCAACATGAAAGTTCAGTGTTTGTTCTGTTAAGTATATTCTCAGATCTGTGTCTAATAGAAACTTTCTGTCTGTGACTGGCATGTTTACAAGTCTTGTGAATAATGTTTATATATGTGGTGAACTGAGGAAAGAAAAATAGAATTAAAGATTTGAGTATTCATGTTCAAATGGCTTTTGGCAGATCTAAAAGATGTGTAGTTAGAAATATGTGTTTATCTGGTGTTATTATTTAATTATGAAGTGAAGTTTTCCATATGGTATTGTTTTAATACGTAAATATTCTTTAATGCAATATGTTGTGAGAAGGTCTGCCAGCAAATTAATGGCTGGATGCCGTGTGTTGTATTGCGATATAAAGAAAAAAAAAATGTTTTCACTGTAAAATAAGTAAAAAGCCTTCAGTTTCCAACGCTGTGTAGCACGGAGAGCTAGGGAGCTGTAATAGCCCAGACTCGCATAAGGCCATGACGTAGTGAAGAGAAAGAAAAAAAAGTGTGCATTGTATTTTGACTTTTTTTTCTCCATCCAATGAGATGGATCATAATAAGCATAAGCATGCTAGATATGTTTTGTGCTACAAATGCTGTTGGAAGACAATGATTTGAAATTTTAAATGTTTGTTATACAAACGATCTACTCTGTTTTTAACATAAGAACTAATTTAGTAAACTATCTTAAACAGATAGTCTGCAGAGAGAGCTGCCAATAAAAAAAAAAGAGGGTGTAGTTACAGGAGCATAACTGTAATCAGGAAAGATCCCAGCAGCATATACAGGCTAGAAATGTCAGCGCTAACAGCGTCATCGCTAACAGATCTGCATCTGGCAGACAGTCAAGAAGACTACGCCCCATCGCTGCAAACAGATTTCTCCCTCTCAGAGGTGGGCTGTACGGGGGGATTTTTCGAAGCTGCTGCAGCTAAAATCATAGGGAAAGATAAAGTATATTATATTATATGTAAAGTACATTCTGTAAATCACAGATTGCAACAAGCAATTTATCACTATGCTTCCAGTATTAACATACTTTTAGGCAATTCTTCAAATTTATTTGGAAGAAACCTAATTTGTAAGTTACAGTGTAAAATATACTGTATCACGGATGAGGTATTTCTACAGATTCCAGAAAGAAAGTATAGAGTAGGGACAGATTCAGTTGGATACATAGCATACATATATATGATTTGCCATGTGATTCTATAAATAAAGGTAAAGGATATGCTTGTGGGAAAAAACGCTACCGTTTCCGGAAAAAATGCAGGAGTGGCCGGAGAAACGGAGAAGTGTCTGGCCGAACGCTGGGTGTGTTTGTGACGTCAAACCAGGAACGACAAGCACTGAAATGATCGCAGATGCCGAGTAAGTCTGGAGCTACTCAGAAACTGCTACGAGGTGTGTAATCGCAATATTGCGAATACATCGTTCGCAATTTTAAGATGCTAAGATTCACTCCCAGTAGGCGGCGGCTTAGCATGAGCAAATCTGCAAAAATCAGCTTGCGAGCGAACAACTCGGAATGACCCCCCTTGTGTGTAAGTAATGGTAGAATACAGACTACCCAATGAGAACAATGTAATGGGGATGGAATAAATTACACTGTATTGGACTAGATTATGCAAAAGATTTATAGACAATCTTTCTTTGTACTTGCAAAAATAACCTACATTCTTTTGTACCTACAGATGGTTTACCAAGTATGTGGATGATATACCTTGTGACTTATTTACTGTATCGGTGTTAGATACTAAACAGTTGTGTTTTCTTGCAGAACAGGATACAAGGTGTCGCAAGACAAAATTCAACGGTGTGCTGACAAAGTTAACTACCTAGGTCATTATTTGGCACTAGGCCAAAGACAGTTAAACCCTCAGAGGGTGGAGCCTTGGTACACATTTATTAAGAGATACATACGACATGTATGACCAGATGATAAATCTCTAGATACAGTAATTTTTTTTGTAATTGCTATGTGTATGCATTCAAATTCATAACCAAATACATTATAGAAGGTAATACAATATATTACACTTTATCATGAATAAGACATTATGGATACACAGTCAGAGCCAAACCATCAACTTATGTATAAGCAATAACAAAAAAATTATGTTTAGAACTGTGGTTAAGCAGTAGATTTTGTATGATGTGTACATCTTACCTCTGACAGTATACAACTTTGATACAGCTGCATACTTGTCTTCCTCACCCTCAAAAGTGGGGAGTATAAGGAATATAATGTGGATGAGTAAGACAATTATAATTATTACATTGCATTTAAAAACTGACAGTAACAGGAGAATACTTTCTCTAGCATCCATAGGGGATAATGGGATGGTGAATTACAGTGCGTTAACTGAAATTAGAATGTGAATTAGTGAATTAGTATTAGTAATAGTAAAGTGTTGCTGCCAACTTTTGCTATGGGAAATGTCATGAGTTATGCAAATCTAAGGGTAACTAGCAGGAAATAGATTGCACAAGCTATCTATGGTAGGATGAAGTTTAATGGAGAAATATACATTGTGTTCTGGCATTTGACCAAACTAACAAATTACAGTATGTGATAATGAGAGGGATGGTGATGGTGATAAAGAAAGCTATAGCATGTTTACTGCGGATGTTTTTGGGTTGATTAAAACAACATTGTTTTAATACAACATAGGTTAATGCTAAAAAGGAACTATAGTATGTGTAACAGGTGTTAAGGGGTAAAGTAAAGCGCTGCACTATTTGAGAAATGAATAATAAGGCCAAATGTGGGGTCTATTGTTTCAAAGGCAGTAAAGTTTCTTTACTGATAGAAAGAGTTTATAGGAGTTTGGAAAGTATTTTTCAATTAATATGTGTAATGTTGAGAATAAAAAAAAGTCATAATTTGACAGGGAAGCTTTAAAGAATTAAGCATTATTAATCTACAACGGAGACAGGAATGGCAGAATTTGAATCATGGCATGGTCCAATCATTGGTTCAATAGTGGTAGAATTACACCTAAACCTCTGCTTAGTCTCTTCTATATCATTTTTTTGTTATTCTTTTTGGAATCCAGCAAAGATATATTATCCAGAGACTGATTCAAAACTACAAAATGATTTGACGGTTCAAATGTGTCACGCAAATTATTTAAACAGTTACAAGAATATCAAAAGCTGCAAGAACCTCGGAAGAGATATTTAACCAACACGAAAACACTCAGTCCGGCAAAGGACAAATCACTGAGAGAGTGGAGACGGTGTTATGGTGAGAAGTTGCTTATGTTTCGGTTCCATTGCAGATCGCATAGGATGGTCCTGGGCAAGTACCGCTGACTGCTGATACAGCCGTTGCAAAGGCTGCAGAAGAAGGACACCTAGATCCATGAGCTCGCATTGGAATGAAAAGGTCAGAGAGCGGAGCTTAAAGGAACCTAAAACCAAAAACAATTGTATGGAGATACAGAGACTTTTACTACTGTTACTACCACAGAGTTGTATTTGAATGAACCCTTCAATTGAGATGGAGATGATTATGATAATTGATAATAGACTATGTGCTTATAAGCTAATATCCTACAGAACTTTTAACATTATTGAAAGTATACTGGAAGCGATGTTATCTATAACAGCATTTGGACTTGATTTCTTTTTTCTTTGAAGAGAGAGCGAGCAGACGTGTGGTGTAGGTATGAGTACTCATCCATTATTGTGGATGGGAATTATTTCAATAAGACCCTTCCTTCCTCTTTTGTTTCTAAGCAGGAAATCCAGAGAGATTTATGACCGGTGTAACGAACACCCTTTGAAAAATGTGGTTGTGAGTATGGTACTCCACTTGAAGAGAGATGTATAGAGTAATGTATGGATAATTTAATAATTTAGGATATTATTCTGAGGAGTATCCGGTTCAGCAATACCATTAATTGTTAGAAGGATTTTGGGTACTGCTGCTATATAAATATTATTGCTAATTATTTTTATAATTGTTAGATATGTATACAAAGACATCAGCATTGTATAGTAGCAGGCCAAAGTTCTCTATGTAAGTTACATTTGATGTGATTACCAAAACTTTATAGAGTTGTGATAATAGTGAAACAGGTACATGTGTATAACAGTATATCAATATAAAACCACTAGTGATAATATCAGCTACACATATGGAGTGTATTTCATTTAATGGAAATAAAATAGGTGAATAATACAGGAAAAATTAACTTATGCAGATAGGAAAGATTGATTTAAGGGAATGTGAAAGGATTGATTGTTACCATATACAAAACTAATGTTTCTAGATGTGCTAGATATAATGAGTTAGGTATATAAAAGTAATGGTTACATAGGATGTTCATTAAAGTTTATGATTTAGTAAATGTACTTTACCAGGAATAGATTCAAAGGCTAAAGGAGATATCATACATAACGGAGAATGTTAGTTGTCCTATGTCCTTAGGATTTGATATATAATTGGTTACCTATTAATTCTGAAGATGTTTGTTATTTAAGTAGATTAATTTAGCAATTTTATACAAAAACACATAATAACTTGAGAAAAGTTTTCTTACAGGATGAACTATTCCTAAAAAGAGTAATTGACCCAGTAATCAGGAAACATGTTCCTGCTGCCAGAGCATCAATAAAACTTCGAACTGGTGGAGGTGTCGCTATTAAGTTCTCCTATGGCTAATAGAGTCTATGATTAATCAACTGGGAGTTGACGTTATATTTCATCTAAAGCTATTGATAACATGAAAAATTTATGATAAGACGTTCCAGGACATTGGACATGAACTATTACGATACCACATTGTTCTACATTATTTAATACCACAAATTGGAGGATATTGGTTGATTTCCGGAACAGCACTTTGAGTTCACTGCTGTACTTATTTGACCAATGACATTACAGATCCGGATACGTGTATTGCCAAGTATATAAAGAAGGCCCAAGATATAAAAAAAGAACTTTAACAAAGACATTATGATATGGACTGGAAAGGATAAATGTTTAAATCCTAGTATTCAATTTTCAGGATTAGGAAAATGTTTTTTAAGTATATTGTATGTGATGATGTATTCTGTGATGAGGTTTATTCTGGTGATCATTATAGCCATTCTTTAAAGTGCACTGTCTACAGGTGCGGCCTATGTTGTATTAGAAGGCTACTGCCAGACGCAGAACAGCAGTACTACATGAAATGATTATTAGCGAACTATACGTTCCCAGAAATTCCCCTGAGATGACAGGGCACATGAATAATGTCCCTGATCAGAGGGTGGAACTGTCAAATACTGTGACAGAGGCAACATTCTAAAGGCCTAACAGCTATATATATGTACTACGGGATAGTACGTATATTATGCATACACATAATAATCACAATATCAAAGGTGACCTCATATTCACCATTATAGTCCAAAAGCATAAGAGAATCCTTTTTGTTTCTAGCTAGATGAGAAAGCATATTCATATGAACTTTATACAGACTAAGAGACTAGTATTAAGTTCACGTATGAACATCCTAAGTCCAGTTTAATTCCTAATAAGGAATACCCCCACACACAACTTTAAACAATGGAAACTTAGGAAATTGTATACTTTAATATTATAATCAAGGACACATGGTTAAAATCATGAGTCAGCCTCATCACGAGGATGTATTGGCTAAATATCTCTTGGTTGTCTTTGCCACTTTTCCTAATATTGCATAAAACTGTACTCAAGATGCATGAAATCATATGGGAGGGTTATAAGAATGGGGCGCAACTGTATGTTATAAAAATCATTGTATTGACATGTTTCTGGGTTGATTCATTTTGACCCAGGCTGAGAGAATGTGGTCTCTCGACCTGTATATGGGTGTGGTCCTTAAAAATAAATATTCACTTGCTTTTCTAAATCTGAATTCCATACAGTCATTTACTTAACATTAACTCAAACAACAACAACATGATTAAAGTAGTATTTAACAAAAACTAAATAGTATACAGTTAATTAACTGCTTATATAAAGAACACAATAACAGAGTCGACTGTTTTATTGTTATATAGAGTCAATACATTTACAGACTACATTGGAAATGCAAAATGTGATTCACTGGAGACAACCACGGAAATCCAGCTCATCTATGAAGTTGAATAAGTCCTCACATAGCTCCCCATTCTCAGGTTTCTGACATTCCTTGTCAGTTGGTATCCTCTCAATCCAGGTGTCCCTGGTGACCATGTAAGAATACCTGCAGTAAGAATGAAGATTATAATGTCAGCTAAGGCAGTGTTGTTACTTTGGAGAAAAGCCTATACAAGCAAATAACCTGAGTGTGGGCTGATTGCCCCTAACAAGCGGGGGCCTGGTTAGCCTGGCCGAGCAGCTCCGCCTCTCTGTGCTCTGCCCTGCCAGCAAGTGGCATGATGTGTGGACACGCCCAGGCAATGTATGACCGCACCCGCAAGACAGAAGACAATGGGGGTCATTCCGAGTTGATCGCTAGCTGCCGTTGTTCACAGCGATCATGAAAAAAATCGTCCCTTCTGCGCATGCGTATGGTGCGCACTGCGCAAGCGCGAAGTACTTTCACAAAAGCCGATGCAGTTTCACACAAGGGCTAGCGACGCTTTTCAGTCGCACTGCCGATCGGTGAGTGATTGGCAGGAATGGGGGATTTCTGGGAGGTAACTGACCGTTTTACGGGAGCGTGCTAAAAAACGCAGGCGTGCCTGAGGAAATGGGGGAGTGGCTGGCCAAACGCAGGGCGTGTTTGTGACATCAAAACAGGAACTAAATAGACTGAAGTGATCGCAAGGTAGGAGTAGGTCTGCAGCTACTCAGAAACTGCTTGAAAAAATGTTGGTGCTGTTCTGTATTCCTTTCGTTCGCTATTCTGCTAAGCTAAGATACACTCCCAGAGGACGGCGGCTTAGCGTTTGCACTGCTGCTAAAAGCAGCTAGCGATCAAACAACTCGGAATGAGGGCCAATATTCCTTTTTCCACACGCATGTCTACAGCACGTACACACTGTACACAAAGCGTACTGTTAAGAAAAAAAACTACTTGCACCATTGGTTTAAAAGCATCTATAAAGTACAAAGCTGCTGTAGCCCAAGTTAGAAAAAAAATAATTGGTCAAAATAATTTGTCCTTTAACAGACTGTATAATGTAAATTCATGTTAATAGCAAAAATCATCAACTGTTAGAAACATGCAGCTGATTCAGGGTGTTATTCAGGGTCCATCTACAACACATATGCAAACGCAGGGGGGTTTCCGGTTGCCTGGAAAACCCCCCTCCTCTTGGCCAGTGGCTCAAATTATGGCAATAGCAATAGTATATAATACGACTACTAGAGCTGCTGCCACATCATTCAGTATAAGGGACAGAGCAGAGCTGCTGCATATGCCCAGTGGTAGCAGCTTATTCTACCTAGTTTGCCATGTGTGGATCTGTGTCCTCAATCAGTGCACTGGACCAGAGAGTAGCTACTAGGAAGAAGAGACAGGAGCCTTACCATGAGGTGGGAGAATGTGTGCTTAGAAAGTGCAGTACTGCTTCTATTATGTTTGTGTATTTATGTATTATTTAAATATGTTTGCTACAGCCTATACTAGTGTGTTAGATATTAGTACTGCATTCCATACAGTATCCAGTGTATAAAAAGACCAATGTATACATTAATATCCATGGGCGTTACTAGGATCTTCTACCACTCTACCAGACTCCCGCACTTGCTCCAGTGTTCCACAGAGTGGGAGATTGTAGATTGCATTTGGAAACCCCCCTCTAGAAATCCTGCGTTTGCCACTGCAACGTGCTATAAGACTTAATTCTCAAATTGCGATATTTCAAGCTCCACATGCACATCTTCTCAGACTATAGTCACTCATTGTGACTATAGGGCTAAGACATGGGCAGAAGTGGTCACGGAATCACCAGAAGTGGGTAGAGATGGCCATTGGTGGGTTAACTATTGATGGTCACCATTGATGGTTAACCTCAATGGTATGAAACCATATGCAAGGAAACCATCAATGGTTTCACCCATTGATGGTCATCCCTGCTTTTCTATTCATGAGGATGCAGACTAATCACAGCCTGGGGCTTTGGGGGTGATGGGGGCAGAGCTATGCTTCGTGCCCCGACACCTCATGCGAAAAAATCTGATGGTTCTGTACCATCAAGGGCAGGAAACCATTTGGTTCTCCTTCACTGATGTCAAAAGTATTTCACATCGGACATAGGGGGTCATTCAGAGTTGTTAGCAAACCAAAAAAGTTAGCAAATGGGCAAAACCATGTGCAGTGCAGGTGGGGCAGATGTAACATATGAAGAGTGAGTTAGATTTCGGTGGGTTATACTGTTTCTGTGCAGGGTAAATACTGGCTGCTTTATTTTTACACTGCAATTTAGATTTCAGTTTGAACACACCCCACCCAAATTAACTCTCTCTGCACATGTTACATCTGCCCCACCTGCACCGCACATGGTTTTGCACAATTGCGAACTTTTTTGGTTAATTCTGAATAATCCTGATAGACCATCAATGATTACAAAACAATGGTCGATGACCATCCCTAGAAGTGGGCATGATTGTGATTACACTTTTTATGCAGTTGTAATGGGCGATTGGTGTCGGCAGTTAATTGCAAATGAAAACTACTATGTGTACCAAAATTTCTCATAGGCAGCCTCCTGGAGGGGTCTGGCTTGTGTCAGCTCTAATCCTGGTGTATGTGTAAAAGTTAATAGTGATGACTGCGGAGCTGAAAATGATGAATGATGATTGGTCACGTGTGAAAACACACACATTTATTCAAATTTACTAAAACCATAGAAGCAGTGTTTGAACAGTCATTTTACACTGCAAGGGAGCCATGCTTATCAGAAATAAAGACTAGTTCATGCAGAATTAGGGTTGGGGAACCCTGCAAATATATTTAGAAGGGCTGAAATAAAATATCATTTTATATGCATTTGATTCACGGAATTCAGGTTGTCCATGCCACGTGAGGACTTATTAGCTGCACAGTCAGAGCACTAACTTTAATGTATTTCCATTGTGGTCTGTAATTTTTAGCATTTTCTGTACCAGCAGTGAGGCCACGCCTCCAGCCTGGGGCGTATCTAGAGAGGAGGAGGTCCATGTGCATGCTCCATCTGGGCCCCCTACACTCTAGCCGGCAGCACTGTATCTCTGGGCACTAGTGTCCCTAGGGCACCCTTGCGTTGTCCCAAAGTCTAGAGCGCATGCACGGATCTCTGGGAAAATGACCGTGGAAATGGCGCCGTGCCATTTTTTGTCAGTGATTTCTGCAGTGCTGCTGCTGCACTGTGGGATTCCGGATTGTAAACATGAAAAATAATGGGTGCAGGGTATGGACCCTGGACCACGGGGGCCCGTGTGCACCGCACACACTGCACCCATTATAAATACGCCAGTGCCTCCAACCCGATTCAGTCTCATCCCAGCAAGGTGCGACAAGGGGAGGGAGTTGCTGCCAAGAAGAGGGAGTCGCATCTTAAATTTTGCAAAGGCAACGCTGAGTAAGACGCAGAGATTCCAATTTTTTTGAGTCACAAATTGCCATTAAGTTTAGTCTGACTCTTAATGAGATCCTCTATCACTAATATATCTTTATGAGCGTTTCTTTACTGTTACTTACTTAGAATCTATGTGCCACAGATCTTGACGCAAGCCCCAGATCAGGTAATCTTGGCCCTCCTGTAACTGTAGGGCATCTCGACAATTTTCATGATTGATAAAACTGCGACTCTCACCAATAGAAACTATATCTGTGCCTGAGACAGGAAGAATTGTGGCATATTCAGAATTTGTACAGCAAATTAACAGAAAACTAAAAAATAACATTAAAAAAAATCAGAAAACAAAATCACATTCTGCACAGGAGAAAACTAAACTAAATAACAAGTGAGGGTAAAAAATGTTTGTTTTTAGTAATTTCTGGTTAGAAAAAGAGAAATGATTGAAATGGTCATTTAAAAAGACTTTCTGGGAGATGTATATGTATATTGCAATACAAAAAAAGTTCCACTTCTGTACTCCTGTATAGTTCAGGAAACTTGGCTAGGACACTTCTCCGTGTAAACAGTCACTAGGTATGCAATGGGTTTACCAGATATGTTGAAGCATAAATCCCATGATGTAGCATTTCGTGGAGTCCAATTATGGCTGGAGGCAGAGCCGGCGGATCTCACTCAACAAGGGTATGCATTGCAGGGAGGCTCCCGCCAGGAGAGGCGCTCTCCCTGCTCTGCTACCCTGCTACTGGGTCCACCGTTGCTGCCGCTGCACTTGTCAGACTATCAGACGGCAGCAATGTGAAGAGCGGTGTCTCCTCCTTTTGTCTGTGTCACCGGCGGCTGGGTAGGTTACAGCACCGGAGCCTGCACAGCTTCCTCAAATATCCACTCCCTGTATAACTGCTGACAGGGAGCGGATCCCTCTATCACACTGCTGGCTACTATCGGGTTTGTGGAGGGAGACGGGCACACTGTATGATCAGCGGAGCAGCAGCTGGATACAATGTAGGGCTCCATTTAAGTAGCACAGGCTGTTAGTGCTGTGGCAGGGTTCCCTGTAGTGTACAGGGGGCGGAGCCCTGAGCAACATCAAAGGACGCAGGAAGGGGGATGATGAGACTTCTGCCGCGGAGGCTCCATGGAGGGATGTCGTTCACTGTCCTGGCCTGGACTCTCCTGGAGCTGCAGGTGAGAGAGGATGCAGTGTGCAGAGTGGGCTCATCCTACTGCTAAGCAGCTCACAGCCGGCCTGGGGGAGTGATCCTAAGTACTAGGACTTCAGGCTGATGGAGGATTCCAAGACACCAATAGAGAGAAGGTACTAACACTAACCCTCACTAACAGCAGCCTATCCCTAATCCTCCCTCAGCATTCTGACGGATGTCTGAATTCCGGCACTGGTCTCCTGACATGCAGCCATCCCAAGCAAAGGATGCAAGGCAGGCCATGATTACCACCTATTTAGAGGGAGTAAACCGCCATCCTCAGACCCCTCCCTCTCAACAGACGGACCCCTATTAGGGCTGCTTCAAATATGTATACAGTGCCAGCGCAAACCTCTCAGTGGAACCTGCTATTCGTGTGCATTTTATGTATAAAGGGTGCTACTACAGGGGGATTGTGTGTATAAGGGGGCAATACTACTGTGGGCATTATGTGTATAAGGGGCACTACTACTGTGGTCATTGTGTATAAGAGGCACTACTGTGTAGCGTAAAGTGGATAAGGGGCACTACTATGTGGTGTAATGTGAATAAGATTGTGCTACTGTGTGGCGTAATTTGAAATGTGGTTATTTTTGTGTGACCATGCCCTTTGTGAGACCACACCCCTTTTTTGTGGCACGTTATCCCTTTGTAAAGTATGGGAGGGAGGGCGCCGAACACCCTAGCACTGGCCCTGGCTGGAGGGATGATCCGGAATTTAAAGTGATGTAGTGCAAAGTCCCAAAATTGAGCAGGTGTCCAAAAGTGTGCCAAGATGTAGCAGGAGTTAAAATCACAGCAGAGTGGAAAGGCTCAAGCTCTACGCGTTACGCTGGTTCCAGAGCATCCAGCTTCCTCAGGGGCATACCTAGTGACTGTTTACACGGTTAAGTGTCCTAGCCAAGTTTCCTGAACTATACAGGAGTACAGAAGTGGAACTTTTTTTGTATTGCAATATACATATACATCTCTATTGGTGGCAATAATCCATGTACTGTTTATTATTTTTGCATCTGCATATTTTAGAGAACAGAGAAGGGATTTTATTCTTTTAGTTACAGTATTTTAGATAATAAAATCAGATTATTATCATTTTAAACCAACCGTCCATTCATTATTTATGTATTTCAACCAGCGCTGGTATACCCACCTGTTTTCTTGTATTTACTATGTATTAAGGGATTTTAGACCACCCCTATACCAGCTGCTGTTGACAGTGCACTTGTAAATTTTTACTTTGTTATTTCTGGGAGATGTATTAAACCTTGGAGAGAGATTAAGGGGTCCATTCATGAAGCAGTGAAAAGTGTGGAGAAGTGAGTCAGTGGAGAAGTTGCCAATGGCAACTAATCAGCGGCTACATATATTGTACGAGTATTCTGATATATACCTCTGGTCTAGGACCGCGCTGTGTGTATATGTATATCAGGAGCCGCTGCGGCCACTTCCCTGATTGGCCGCCGGTCCACCAGCTGTGATTGGCTGGCGGCCGGTGATACATTTGAAATGCCGCCGCGGTCTGTGTTCATGGCTGCCGCCCGCCTAATAGTGAGTGTTGCTTACACCAACCCTCCCTCATTGCACATGCGCAATGCAATCCTGTGAATCCCGGGATTTAAATCCCGGCATTTTTGGCCTGAATCCCGGGATCCCACCTATCCCGATCCCGGGATTGGCCTCCCTACTCCCGTGTTCCTGGGTCCACTAAGCGGGGTTCTTCCTCCTCACAATTCCCTAATCTCTCTGATGTTTCATCTGATGAGGAGGGGGAGCATACGGTCCTGTCAGACTCTGAGTCATGTGTTACTGACGAGGATTCTCTCTTACAGGTTGATGTCCCTGCCCCGGTGGCTGCTATTCAGCAGATCCTACAAATCACTGAGGATGAGGATTCCACAAAAGTGGCCAAGAAAACTGACATGTTTAAACAACAGAAGGTGGTTAAAACTGTATTACCTCATTCTGATCATCTTGTGGACATCAGGAGGGAACCCTGGTCTACCCCAGGTAAGAAATTCCCGCTCCCTAAATGGGCGTTGGCTTGCTATCCTCTCCCTGCAGAGTTATCTGGCAAGTGGGAAAACCCACCGCCAGTGGATTCTCATGTCACCCGTCTCGTGGTGTCATCTACTCTGCCTGTCACCACTGTCACCTCCCTGAAGGAACCAACAGATAAGCGTGTGGAGGGATGCCTGAAATCTATATATTCCCTCACAGGGGCCATTCATAGACCCACCATAGCTGCCTCCTGTGCCGCAAAGGGTATTGAGGCGTGGGTTCAGGCATTAGAGGATATTTCTGACAAGGCCAGACAATACCTGTATCACATATGCCCCGCCGCCTAGTACATTCAGGAGGCGTCCTCTGAGGGTACTGGCAGCCAAAGCGTCATCCACGTCTGTCCTGGCTCACCGCATACTGTGGTTAAGGTCATGGAAAGTGGATTTGGACTCCAAGAAGACCTTGGAGGTACTCTCCTTCACTGGGGACATTTGATTTGGAGAGAACTGAATAAAATAGTGTCTGAGTTAGCAGCTGCTAAGACTACTTTTCTTCCTCCTACTAATCCTTCTACACAGAAGACGAAGACTACCACTTTTCATTCCTTTCAACCTCAAGGGAAAGTCAAGAGTCAGTCTTACCCCAGACAGTCTCATGCTCCCAAGACCACCAAGCCTAACGCGAAACAGTCCTGGGCAGCCTGTCAGCCTGCTGCAAAACAAGATAAGCCTGCTGCATGACCGGACGGCCTCCCCCTGGGGGACCCCAGGGTGGGAGGCCGACTTGTACAGTTTTTCCCGGGTCTGGTTAAAGACCACTTCAGATGCTTCAGTACTCGAAGTTTTTTCTCATGGGTACGCTGTCTCCTTCAAGAGACACCCCCCCTCACCAGTTCTGCAATACGGTACTCCCTTCAGACCCATTGAAGGCGCAGGCTCTTCAAGCGGTGGTAGGTTCCCTTCTGAATACAGGAGTGGTTGTGCCGGTGCCTCAGTCCCAGCGTGGCAGAGGTTATTATTCAACCTTGTTTCTAGTGTAGAAACCCAATGGGTCATTTTGGCCTATACAGAACCTCAAGTCACTGAACAAATTTGTGCTCTATTGTGCATTGTGCTCTATTGTGCTGGCGATGGAACCCGGAGATTACATGATATCCCAGGATATACAGGATGCTTATCTGCATATTCCTATTGCCATATCGCATCAGCAGATCCTGCGGTTTGCTATTGGTGACAGTCACTACCAATTCCAGGCTCTGCCATTCGAACTGGCCACGGCTCCTCGGATCTTCACCAAGGTTATTGCTGTGATGACCACGCACCACCGTCGCGTACTTGGACGACCTGCTGATTATGGCGAGTTCCCACAATGTTCTCCTCAGTCATTTACAATTGACGGTGAGTTGCTTACAAGCCCACGGATGGCTGATCAATTGGAAGAAGTCCTCGCTGGTCCCAGCTCAGAGCATGGTGCCGAAAATCATGGACAGGATAAGACACTTCATCCGTCGCTCCAGAGTGTCGATTCACTTGGCGATGCAAGTACTTGGCCTGATGGTGTCGACATTCGACATGGTGGAGTATGCTCAATTTCATTCCCGCCCTCTGCAACGATTTATTCTTGCCAAGTAGGATGACCTGTCTCACCTGATCAGATCCCAAATTATCTTGTTGACTCCAGAGGTTCATTTGTTCCTGACCTGGTGGCTCCAGGATCAGCAATTGAACAGGGGCCGTCCCTTCTGGATCCCCGACTGGGTCTTCCTGACGACGGATGCCTGTCTGAGGGGATGGGGCGTGGTGCTGGAGCAACACTCTTTTCAGGGTCGGTAGACCAAAGAAGAATCACTCCATCCAATAAACATCTTAGAGCTGAGGGAGTGTTCAATGCATGATCACTTGCCCTGCCTCAGGTATGGAACAGACCGGTTCAGGCACGGTCAGACAGCACCACAACAGTGGCATACATAAAAGATCAAGGTGGCACTCAAAGCCACATGGCTGTGAAGGAAGAGTCAAGAATCCTTTGTTGGGCAGAACGCCACCTGCCAAGTATCTCGGCTGTGTTTATTCCGGGTGTCCTGAACTGGGAAGCAGACTACCTCACTCATCTGGATGTACATGCAGGAGAGTGGAGTCTTCATCCGGAAGTCTTTCAACTTCTAGTGGACAGGTGGGGTCTACCGGACATAGACCTCATGGCATCTCGACACAATCACAAGGTTCCGGTCTTCGGATCAAGGACAAGGGATCCTCAAGCAGCATTCGTGGACGCACTAGCAATTCCATGGAACTTTCGGCTGCCTTACGTGTTCCCTCCAGTGTCACTCCTGCCCAGAGTTCTAAGGAAGTTCAAACAAGAAGGAGGAATTCTACTTTTAGTCGCTCCAGCATGGCCCAGAAGGGTCTATCGACAGGGCATCCGCTTCTACTTCCTCAACGACCAGACCTCCTCATACAGGACCCTTGTCTCTACCCAAACCTGGCCAGACTGGCTTTGACGGCATGGCTCTTGAAGCATCACTCTTGAGAGACAAAGGATTTTCAGAGGCAGTCATTCAAACGATGTTGAAAGCCCGCAAACCGGCCTTTGCCCGGATTTATTACAGGGTTTGGAATTCTTACTTCACCTGGTGTGCTGAGAAGAATTGTGATGTCCATAGATTCAGAACTTCCAGAATATTGGCTTTTCTGCAAAGAGGCCTAGACTTAGGCCTTCGTCTGGCCTCCCTCAAGGTCCATATATCTGCCTTGTCGGTTTGGTTTCAGAGAAAAATTGCCTCTATACCTGATGTTCAGATGTTCGTTCAGGTCGTTGTTCGGATTCAGCTTCCCTATGTCCCTCCTGTGGCTCCATGGGTTTTGTCTATTGTGCTGAATGCCCTGCAAGAGTCTCCATTTGAACCTCTTGAATCGGTGGACCTGAAATGACTCACAGCCAAGGTCCTCTTCTTGCCGGCCATTGCCTCTGCAAGATGGACATAGGCTCTTTGTCTTGTCGTCAAGCCTTTCTCATATTCCACCGGAACCGGGTGTTTCTACGAACTTGCCCTGGTTATTTGCCTAAGGTGGTGTCACCTTTTTGTCTTAACCAAGAGACTGTGGTTCCGGCCTTTGTCTCTTCGGATTTGTCTCCCACAGAAAGTTCTTGGATGTGATTAGGACTCTCCGTGTCTATGTGGAGAGGACTTCCTCCATCAGGAGGTCAGATTCCCTTTTTGTGCTGTTTGGTTTTCTCAAACGTGGCTGGCCTGCGAATAAGCAGACCTTGGCCAGATGGATTAGAATGGTGATTGCAAAAGCCTATGCGTAGGCTGGACTCCGAGCTCCTGCTGCAGTTAAAGCCCATTCTACTCGGTCTGTTGGACCTTCTTGGGAGGCCCGCCGCGGCACGTCCCCAGAAAAATTGTGCAAGGTGGGTACATGGTCCTCAGTGAACATGTTCATAAGGTTGTATGCCTTTGATACTTCCGCTTCCCAGGATGCTTCCTTTGGACGCCTGCTTCTCTTACCTGCTAGGGCATGTCCCCTCCCTTGAGGAACTGCTTTAGGACATCCCCAATGTTTTCCCTGTGGAACACAGTGTACCCCACTGCAGAAAAGGAGAGTTATCGTAGACTTACCATGGTTAACTCTCTTTCTGCAAGGTACACTGGGTTCCACAGGGTGCCCACCCTGACGCACTTAGCTGCTTTTGGTTGTATGGCATTAGCTGCTGGTACCCTCTCCTCTCGTGAGATTGTGGTTCTATGTGACTAACATCTGCCTTCTCTTTTACCTGCTCTTGCATTGGACTGGTTGACGAAACTGAACTCTCAGTGCTCGGAGGTGGGTTATAGAGGATGCCCCAATGCATCCTGAGACAGTCAAAGCTTTGCCTGATGGTGCCTCTGGATCAAGATCCCGCTCTACACCCCCAATGTTTTCCCTGTGGAATCCAGTGTACCTCGCAGAGAGTTAACCATGGTAAGTCTACAATAACTCTCCTTTTATAAAATGCACTTAATAAATGTTACCTCAACACTGATTGGTTGCCATGGGCCACTTCTCCCTCCACTGGCTCACTTCTCCACTCTTTTCACTGCTTCATGAATAGACCTCTGCTTCATAAGGACAACTACTTCACTGCAGCAGTGATAGCGCTGTATGTACATGCAGAAGGAGGCGTCTATTACAAGCAGATGCCTCCTACTGCAGTAGTCATCCGAAGTGCATCCTAGGTCGCGGCATCGGATCACTCACCATCAGAAGGCTTGCGTGCACCCATGGTGGTGCACAGTCACCCGTCACAGAGGCCAGGAAATCTCTGTGCAACCACAGAGATCCCTGGTATCTTCTGTACCCCTAAACAGCAGCAACACACCTCTATTTGAAGAAACGTAGGCCGTCACTACCCCCTCCATGCCCCCAAACGGCATCAGACTGTTAATCACTGGCTGGACTGCATGCTACTTCGCAGGACCCATTCGCGCATGTACAGAACAGATCCTGCGCATGCGGAAATAACTAATAATTGGTTCTTTGGAATGCATAGTGCATCTCCAACAACATCTGAATAACCCCCTTTAGTTTTCTCCATGATTTGATAATACTCCCCTGTACAGACACATTCCTAAAGCCTCAATAATAAAACATGCTTCCAATACAGTACATCACTTTCTGAAATGTTTCTGAAACACAGGAGGTGCGGTAAGTATCATATGTAATGGTATTACTTATACGGAAAGCCGACTACGTCCATATGTTTACTATGGACAACATTGCTACTATACACTAAAAACTCTCATGTCCCTTTTACAGATTTCTTTTCCTTCTCCTTTTACTGCCATCTTCACCTTTATTAATGGATATTCCTATTCACATAGGTGTAGATGTACTAAGCTTCAGAGAGGAATAAAGTGTAGAGAGAGGAACTTCCAACCAATCAGCTCCTGTCATTTTTCAAACTCAGCCTGTAACATGGCAGTTAGGAGCTGATTGGCTGGTCATTTATAACTTCAATTTATCACTCTTCCAGGCTTAGAACACCTCCCCCATAGTCCATTGTTTCCAGACTCACTCCCCACAGCACTGTATGTCCGCCTCTTCCCACTATCGCTGACACACAACTGGAACAGCATTGGGTTATATGGGTCACTAAGCATGTACTCTGCATGTGGAAATATAATGTTAGATCTAGCTCCAGCACAGCAGACACAGCTACGGTATCTACTATAGGGCTCCTGTTATTGTAGTAGTTGCATGAGTGGTGGATTCTGTATACTGTACAATAGAAGAAGGCGAGCTACACACTATAAAACATAGGTTACACTCACTTCTCAGTGTATGATAATTATCAATAGATATAGAGTATTGTGTTCTAATTACCAATTGTAAAGTGCAACGGAATTTGCTCCGCTGTATAAGAAACTGTTAATAAATAATTACCTTGCTTAATGACTGACTTAATGGTCATCACGCTGACATCATAGTTGCTTCTCTTCTCAGTCTTAGTGAGTGTTGCTTTGAAGACTGGGGAGGAGAACATCCGTTACTTGGAATGAATTTATAATTTTCTACATTGTGCAAAACAATTAATTATCAAGTTAATGGTTAAGTGACTAATAGAATAACAAATACTTGGATGGCTCCATCTTTATTGTTTGGAGTCGGCTGACAGATGCTTAGTGATGTGATAATGACATTATAACGATCTCACCATAGTCCATAGACGGCGCACATGCCGCATCTAATCGTGCTTTGGCAGTAACTTTATCCAATTGTTGCTGCAGAAAACAATTTTCTGTAAAATAGAAAATCAAAAGTCATCAATGTGTAAAGGTATATTAGTAACAAACACTCTGCAGTTATTTATAAATTGCTGCCAGAAGTCGTTTCTACTGTACAGTATGTGACACATCATTAAAAATATACATGTGATTTTTATAATGCTCCGAATACCTTCACTTGCTTCTGTTTCTGCCTAGATTTTACATACAGTAATAGAACTCATGGCAAGGAGTAAATGGTGTAATGAGCAGTGGTGGAAGCGTTTATTATTGCAGTTTGCTTCGAGTTACCACCCATCAAGGATTACTCTGGACAGTCAGGAAACCAGACCTCTGTCCACAGTCCAGAGGGCTGGCAATCATGGCAGTGTACGCAAATGGAAAGCCACTCTGACTGCCGGGTAGTGCTGGCAAACTTGCAAGAGCTGTGAACCTTTCTGTTCCCCCCACCACAGCCCGCCTCCAGGATGCTGGGCTCCTGCTCAAGGCCTACCACTAATCTGTTACAACCTGATATCCTGTCACACAGTGAGTGCTCCACTGCCTCTGCCTCTCTGCAAACCACCTCAGTCTTGGCTACCATTGCACTACTGAGTACGAGGTAAGAAAGCAAGGGGCAACAGGTACAATACTCTGATGGCATATACATCTCTAATTCCACTGCTCCCTACATCTCCAACCTTCTCTCCCTTCATACTCCCTCCCGCCCCCTATGGTCGGCCAATGACCGTCACCTACCCTGGTCACTGCTTCCCATGCATGAGTTCAAGATTTTGTCCGTGCTGCACCCCTTCAGTAGAACGCGATCCCCCGCTCCATTAGACTCTCCCCGACCTTGCAAAGCTTCAAACGGGCACTAAAAACCCACCTATTCATCAAAGCGTACCCCCCATGTATAACCGAGTCCTTAGGCTGCTCCTCCACCCCCCTGCCCCATGCCTTGAACATCTTTGCTTTGCTTACATGTTACCATCAGACTTCCTCCCGCTTGCTTGCACCTCATGTCATCTGTCTGTCGCCCCTTCCCACTAGATTGTTAGCTCCTCAGGGCAGGGCCCTCTTTCCTCTTGTTATCTAAACCCTCTTCTCACACATTTCACTCACAGCTCTCTCCTACTCAGTGACCATCTTTACCTGCTTTTTCTCCTGCTGGTAAAGGCTCATCTCTTTCTATGGCCGCCAGTTCCTAGTAGAATGATGATTACTCCCTCGCTACATACATCTAAGCTGTATTATGTCTTGAGAATTGTGGTGATCTTTGTTACCTGTACTCTATTTTTGTTGTTTGTTTACTGTAATGCTAAGTTTGGTCTCCCTGTACTGTCCTTTGTATGGCGCTGCGAGACACTTGTGGCGCCTTATAAATAAAATGTAATAATAAACACAACAGTGCATGATGGGGTTCTGATCACATCACGTCATATAAAGAGGGCTAAGGGTCTCTGCCTCTAGTATACAAATGGGCATGATGAGAGGGTGCAGATCACATCAAAGTAATCTGACAAGCATTGCTGCACATGGGGAGTCAGCTTTCAGTGAGTACTTTAATACAGGTGAAACAGAAAATTAGAATATCATGCAGAAGATCATTTATTTCAGTAATTCAACTTAAAAGGTGAAACTAATATATTATATAGATTCATTACATGCAAAGTGAGACATTTCAAGCCTTTATTTGTTATACTTTTGATGATGGTGGGTTACAGCTTAAGATAACCCCAAATCTAAAATCTCAGAAAATTAGAATATTACATAAAACCAATAAAAAAGGATTTTAAATACAGAAATGTCGGCCCTCTGAAAAGTATAATCATGCATATGTACTTAGTACTTGGTTTGGGCCCCTTTTGCATTAATTACTGCCTCAATGCGACGTGGCATGGATTCTATCAGCCTGTGGCACTGCTGAGGTGTTATGGAAGACCAGGATGCTTCAGTAGTGGCCTTCAGCTCTTCTGCATTGTTCAGTCTCACGTCTCTCATCTTTCTCTTGGCAATGCCCCATAGATTCTCTTTTTGGTTCAGGTCAGGCGAGTTTGCTGGACAATCCAGCACAGTAATCCCACGGTCATTGAACCAGGGTTTGGTACTTTTGGCAGTGTTGGCAGGTGCCAAGTCCTGCTGGAAAATGAAGTCACCAGCAGATGACATGGCTCCCCAAATCAACACAGACTGTGGAAACTTCACACTGGACTTCAATCATCTTGGATTGTGTGCCTCTCCTTTCTTCCTTCAAACTCTGGGACCTTGGTTTCCAAATGAGATGCAAAATTTGATCTCATCAGAAAAGAGGACTTTGGACCACTGAGCAACAGACCAGTAATTTTATTCTTTAGCCCAGGTAAGACGCTTGTGACATTGTTTGTTGTTCAGAAGCGGCTTGACAAGAGGAATACGACATTTGAAGTCCATGTCATCTGCTGGTGTTGGTCCACTGTGCTTTATTAAGTCCAGAGTCAACGCAGCCATCTACCATGACATTTTAGAACACTTCATGCTTCCTTCAGCAGACAAGCTTTTATGGAGATGCTGACTTCATTTTCCAGCAGGACTTGGCACCTGCCAACACTGCCAAAAGTACCAAACCCTGGTTCAATGACCGTGGGATTACTGTGCTGGATTGTCCAGCAAACTCGCCTGACCTGAACCAAAAAGAGAATCTATGGGGCATTGCCAAGAGAAAGATGAGAGACGTGAGACGGAACAATGCAGAAGAGCTGAAGGCCACTATTGAAGCATCCTGGTCTTCCATAACACCTCAGCAGTGCCACAGGCTGATAGAATCCATGCCACGCAGCATTGAGGCAGTAATTCATGCAAAAGGGGCCCAAACCACGTACTGAGTACATATGCATGATTATACTTTTCAGAGGGCCGACATTTCTGTATTTAAAATAGTTTTTTAATTGGTTTTATGTAATATTCTAATATTCTGAGATTTTAGATTTTAGGTTATCTTAAGCTGTAACCCACATCATCAAATTTATAACAAACAAAGGCTTAAAATATCTAACTTTGCATGTAATGAGTCTATATAATATATTAGTTTCACCTTTTAAGTTGAATTACTGAAATAAATGAACTTTTGCACAATATTCTAATTTTCTGAGTTTCACCTGCACAAAATACTACTCTGCATTGGGTGACGTATATTGTGGATCATTATAACGATGATTCTATGCTATATCTCCAGTGAAACCTGCTATTCATAGTCACCATCTTTATATTGCTGCTGTCTCAGGAGTGATATTGATTTAAGTTTTTAACTGTGCGTATCTGCAAACGAGATTGGCTACCAGCCCTCATAGTTCCCTTCCCGCCGGATATAGTGACACTTAATAGCAACACAGTATAAACTAATTGCTATATAATATCCATTGCTTGGGGGGGGGGTCCGGTATGTAATACTGCTGGTCGGGATACCGACAGTCAGGAGACTGACACCGGAATCCTGACAGCTGATATCCCGACAGCTGGAATCCCGACAGCTGGAATCCCGGCAGCGAGCACAGCGAGTCTCTTCGCGGGGTCGCTGAGCTTGCCACGCTTCGTGCCCACTGGTAAGAATTGATTGCAATACTATTATATTCCCCCTCATGTGATGGTGTGGACCACCACCCGAGTGGGAAGTCGGGGCTTTGGTCAGGATTCCGGTGACGGTCTCCTGACAGCCAGTCATCCCGCTTTGGTGACTATCTTTTATATTGGTGTGTTTTCATTATGATATCTCTACGGTGGAATATTTTTTGATCTCTATGAATAAATAGTTTTTATTACCTACCAAATAATTATCTGCTGTGAACCCCAAGCGCAGTTTATTAATTAATTCTTGCTGTCTGTTGTTTCTTGAACCTATGCAGAGGTTTAAATCCAAACTGCAGCAAGGGATCATATTTAGGATTTATTTGCATGTGACCATTAGGCAGGGGTGTAGCGAGGGTGGCTTCGGTGGAGCTCGAGCTCTGGGCACCGGTAAAGTTAGAGGGCGCGCTACTGCCGGGCCCCCTCCCTCGGCCCGCTATACCGCGACCTGCTGTACAGGCAGAGCAGGAGGAGGGGGAGCTGAGGGGACGCACACTCGGAGACTAGGTAGGGAACAGGGCAGAGGCAACAGCAGGAGACACTGACAGCCAGCACATGCCGGAGCTCTGCCGCCCTATTTATATGTCTCGCTGACTGCTTGTAGCTATGCAGCAGGGTTACTTCTGTTCTGCTACAACACTCTCTGCCCCCGCTGCTGCAGCACCTCTTTCTGCCCCGGCTGCTGCAGTACCACCTCTCTCTGTCCCAGCTGCTGCGGCACCTCTCTCTGTCCCAGCTGCTGCAGCACCTCTTTCTGCCCCAGCTGCTGCAGCACCTCTCTCTGCCCTGGCTGCTACAATACCTTGCTCTACATTGATGCTGCAGCACCTCTCTCTATATTAGAATCTGCAGAGTAACATGTATAAGGGGCTCTACTGTGGCATAACGTGTGTAAGCAGCTCTACTGTGGTGTAACGTGTATAAATGACTACTGTGGTGTAACAAATATAAGCGGCTCTACTGTGGTGTAACGTGTATAAATGACTCTACTGTGGTGTAACAAATATAAGCGGCTCTACTGTGGCATAACGTGTATATGGGTCTCTACTCTGTGGCGTAACATGTATAAGGGGCTCTATTGTGTGGTGTAACATGTATAAGGGGCTCTACTGTGGCATAACATGTGTAAGCAGCTCTACTGTGGTGTAACGTGTATAAATGACTACTGTGGTGTAACAAATATAAGCGGCTCTACTGTGGTGTAACGTGTATAAATGACTCTACTGTGGTGTAACAAATATAAGCGGCTCCACTGTGGCAAAACATGTATATGGGGCTCTACTCTGTGGCGTAACATGTATAAGGGGCTCTATTGTGTGGTGTAACATGTATAAGGGGCTCTACTGTGTGGTTTAACATGTATAAGAGGCTCTGATGTGTGTTGTAAAGTGTATAAGGGGTACTAACGTGTGGTGTAATGTGAATAACAGATACTACTGTGCAGTGTAATCTGAATTGGTACTATTCTGTGGCTATGCCCCTTGCCCATAAAGCCACACCCCTATATTTTTGTTGCGCACCTTTGTTGCGCACTGTCCCTATTTTATACATGGGAGGGCGCCCAAAGGAAACTTTCGCCCTGAGCTCCACAAGGTCTTGAACCAGCCTTGTCACCAATTTACTTTTTTTTTTTTGTTATATTTTTTCTTTTCAAATGTAACATGCACCTAATTCAGTACAGGGGAGTGGGGCGCAGAAACACACCCTTCGTCTGGGCACCATGACACCTAGTAGCTACACCTCTGCCACTAGGTCTTAATTCTAAGAACGACTTTCAGTTGTGTGTTAGCGCCCTGGGATTTTTGTGTTTTCTGTTTTTATTACAGTGGTAAGAAAATGTTCAGAAATCTGAAAAATAACATAGGTGTCACCCTGTGGTTTTGGCCATACCCCTGCCCATTGACCACACCCCGTTGCAGGAATCCAAAAATAAAAAGGTGGCAACCTTAGCTACTGTATAGTATAGATATAGAACAAATAAGTAATATGTGGGATAATACAGCAATATATAAGTGTGATATACTTCACTGGCATATTATAAGGCATAAGACCATTATCTGGGTGGTTTTGTATGGCAATAATATATGTTTTTTCATGTAATTGGATTATAATAAATCTTTATTTACAAGTAGCTTTTATATTGTATTTGTTTTGTTTACATACAGATCTTTAAATCAACGCTTCTTAACAATACACACAATTCACTCTTAAACACCCACAACCATGTGTTCCTTTGTATCTTACCTTCCGCACAGCGGCACACATCTCCATAGCAGATCTTTCCCAGAAGCTTACTGCCCTCTTCCACATGGTATGATTTAGTGCAGCGGTTTTCTGTCAATAGATAAACAAATTCTATATAGATTCTCCTAACTTAACGACGAGATCCGTTCCTACAAATAGGTCGTTAAACAAATTGGTAGTTAAGTGAGGAGCACATAATTAATACAGGTAATAATTTTTATATATTCTGAATAAAAATGTCTAAAGGAAACTCCAACTTTATAACTTTTTACTTTGCTTACTGTAACTCTGACATACTGTACAGTATTACAGAACATAAAAATACAATTAGCGAAAATGATTAAATTGCCATTTGCAGCTAGACGGAGACCTGGTTGTAAGTCTGAGTGGTTGTGAAACAGTATTTCAACGGGTTTGCGAGAGCAAGCGGACTGTTAGTCTATCTGGGGCACGCTTATGTTATTATATTGTATGGTAATGTGATTATGTACTCAGTAGTAAAACTGAACATTTCACTCTATGCACATAAGAGATCAGTACGACATAAATTAAGAATTAAAACGTTATTAAATAAATTACTCAAAAAGTTACTCTTGTAGTGAATATGCATGAAATAAATCTCTGTCTTTTTATAGATATATCTATTTCACACAGAGGCTATTCTATTCTCCTGATAAGAGGAGCAAGTTTTGAGTATAAAAATTCTCTTGTGACGTTTATAAGAGCGAAAATTTCAGTTGTTCTGTTCTCTTATCATACAGACATGTAAGGGGTAAGATATATCTAGAGAGATGTGCAGCGGACACTTTTTGGGTTTTGTGTTTTGATTTTGCATCTGGATCTCCACTTGTGTTTTGGATCTGGATTGTTTTTGCCAACACCACCCTTCCGGGTTTTGGATCTGGATGTTTTTAAAAAAACCATAAAAACAGTTAAAATCACAGAATTTGGGGGTCATTTTGATCCTACGGTATTATTAACCTCAATACAATTAATTTCCACTCATTTCCAGCCTATTCTGAATACCTCACAATATTGTATTTAGGTCAAAATGTTGCACGGAGGTTGCTGGATGACTAAGCTAAGCGACACAAACACCTGGCCCATCTGGGAGTGGCACTGCAGTGGCAGACAGGATGGCAGTTTTAAAAAATAGGCTCCAAAGAGCACATAATGAAAATAAAAAAAGAGGTGCAAGATGGAATTGTCCTTGGGCCTTCCCACCCTTATGTTGTATAAACAGGACATGCACACTTTAACAAACCAATCATTTCAGCGACAGGGTCTGCCACACAACTGTGGCTAAAATGATTAGTTTGTTTGGGCCCCAACCAAAAAAGGGGCAACTAGTCCCCCCACCAAAAAAGAAGCAATTAATCTGTCCTTGCACAAACTGGCTCTACAGAGGCAAGATGTCGTCCTCATCCTCATCCTCCGATTCCTCACCCCTTTTTTTTTTTTAAATCAAGTGATTTTTATTGAGTTTTGTGTCACAGACAAACAAAACAAAACATCAACATTGAAATTTAACTATAACATTAACAGTTGCCATCAATAAATAGATTTTTTCCAATCACAATTTGGTGTGCGTGTTATGTCTTATCATATATATTTACATACATGTATCCACGACAAGGAGTATCCATAGTTTTACTAATGTCACTCATGTGCTTAATACTTGCTCGCCCAACCCTGCGCCACCCCAGCGGCCCCACATCTTCGTAAATCGAGAGGTGGAGCCCCGTATTTTGTACATATGTCTCTCATGACGAATTACCTCATTCACCAACGCCCTCCAGTGCTCCACCCTAGGTACAGCAGCAGAGAACCAGACCCTAGCAATAACCACCTTAGCTAGCGTTGTGAGACACAGGACATATTTGTACAGTAAAACAGAGTGTGTCTCCTCCAAATCTAGCCCAAATAAACATATGCCAGGATCTAATGCAGGGAGGGACGGTGCTGTCATGACCACATCACACCACACTTTATGCCAGAAAAGGGAAATCTCAGGGCAGTCCCACAGTAAGTGCCAAAATCCGGCATCAGCTGCCTGACACCTGGGGCAGTTAGAATATTCCCTAAGACCAGCCCTCTGCATAATAACCGGAGTGCGATAGGCCCTGTGTAGAATGTAGAAAAAAACCTGCTTATACCTTATACATGGCGTAGTGTATTTAGGGGAACTCATAATCTGGAGCCACTGCTCTTGGGACAATTGCCCCAAATCAGTCTCCCATTTAATACGGAGATTATTTAATAGATCGGGATAGCTATTGTTATTTAAAGCAGCATATATGGTAGACACCCTCCCCCTCTGGCTCATAGAAGCAAGCAGCGTCTTAACAGGTGAGTCAGCAATCGATGGTGGGCCGCGAGGGAATTGGGTCTGTACAGCATGTTTAAGCCGAAAATATCGGAACATAACTGTGTTAGGCACATCAAATTCGATTTTCAGTTGCTGAAATGACTTCAGCACTCCACCGTGGTATAGCTGACCCAGTGCCACGACTCCCCTAGCAATCCATATGTTATCTAGCGACATCTCATATAGCTCAGGGTATGCACTATTGAACCACAGTGGGGTACAGGTATCATGTCCCTCCCAGTCATACAAAGTGTGCGCATAGCGCCAGATAAGCAAGGCTTGACACAACAGGGGAGGCAAGCCAGACGTTGAGAGACCAGAAAGGAGAAGCTGAAGAGGAGAGAGAGAGAAAGCAGGAGAACACTCCGTCCGCTCAGCCAGAAACCCCCTCATCGTATCCCCCAGAGAGTCCCCGGTCCATTCACTCAGATAGGCCAGCTGAGCGGCCACATAGTATAGTCTGAGATCTGGGAGACTTGCCCCGCCGGACATCTGAGATCTGCATAACGTTCTGATAGAGACCCGCGCTGGCCTGCCACCCCATATAAATGAGGATAAAACTCCCTCAATAACAGTAAAGATCTTCTTGGGAAGGTAGACCGGGGAGTTCTGTAGAGCATAGAGAAACTTTGGCTGCATCGCCATTTTGAATAAATTAACCCTACCCAGGACCGACAGCGGTAATTTTTTCCAGCTATGTGCCTTCTCTTTAAATGTCGCTAGTATGGGGTCAATATTTTGGGCCATATAGCTACGCGCCATAGGAGTGATCCAAATGCCTAGATATTTGAACCGCAATGTCCATTGCAAAGGATACGCCCCCCGTGTGTTTTCGGGGAGAAGGCCAGAAATAGGAAAAATGTGGGATTTGTCCCAGTTAATTAGCAGACCGGAAAAGATATCAAAATTCTCCACTACCTGTAATGCTGTTTGTAGAGAGTCATCAGAGTCCTGCAGAAAAAGTAGCATGTCATCCGCGTATAGCGCCACCACATCCACATGACCCCCAATCTCAACTCCCCTGACCCCGCCATCACCGCGCAGCAGGGCGGCCAACGGCTCCACGGCCATCGCAAACAGTGCAGGAGATAGGGGGCATCCCTGTCGAGTGCCCCTCTCCAGTGCAAAAAGCTCAGACGTGAAACCATTGGCCGCCACACGAGCCACAGGCAAGGAATACAGTAATTGGATAAAGCCAATAAATCGAGGGCCAAAGGCAAATTTCTCCAGCACCCCCCACAGGTACCTCCATTCTACAGAGTCGAACGCTTTGGCCGCATCAAGGGACACCACCACCGCGTCCGACCCCCCCATATCACTTCTCTGGAGATGACAGAACAATCTACGTAAATTTTGGGCCGTGGACTTACCCGGCATAAAGCCAGTCTGGTCTGAATGAATTATCGTTGTAATTACCAAATTTAATCGAGATGCCAAGATTTTTGCCAGTATTTTTACATCAGTATTGAGGAGGGAAATGGGTCGATAGGACTCGGGGAGCAGGGGGTCTTTCCCTGGTTTCAGCAGGACAATTATATTAGCCTCGGCCATAGAGCGCGGGAGAGCCCCACCCTCTAAGAGTAGTTCAAACAGTTGTAAGAGATAGGGGGCAAAAAAAGTAATGTATTTTTTATAGACCTCACCCGGAAGTCCATCAGATCCCGGTGCCTTAGACGCCGGGAGAGACAGGATCGCGGCCTCCACCTCCTCCACCATGATAGGCGCATCCAAAGCCCCAGAGTCCTCCCGGGACAAGCATGGCAAGGTCAACTGAGCCAAAAACTCCCCCAGCTGATCATCAGAGTAACTGGCTCGGGAGGCATACAGCGAGGAATAATAACTACGGAAAGTCTCCGCCACCTTTGCTCCAGATTAACACATTTGGCCAGCAGAGTTCTTCACACACTGAATTACTGTTCTAGGGGAATCAGACCGGGCCAAAAAGGCCAAATAGCTGCCATTCATCTCAGCCCGAAAATACTGCTCATGTCCCGCAAAAAGGAGTCTACGCCTGGACTTCTCAAATAAACAATCCGACCACTCACTCTGCGCGTTCTTCCACAACAACTCATCAGACCGCAAATGGGTAACAAGATATTGAGATTCCAACTGCTGGCACAAAGATTCCAACCGCATCTCCTCCCTCTTACTGAACGCTTTAACTTCAGAGATCCGCTTTATAAAGGAGCCCCGCAAAAATGCCTTAAAGGCATCATGCTTCATCGTCAGAACATTGTATAGTGAATTATCTTCTTGGAACCCTTCCCAGGCGGCTATCAGATCCGCACCCTCCCCCAACAGAGTCAACCAAAAGGGGTTAAGCTTCCACATTCTTGCTCCCCGCTCCCAACCTATATTAACTGTGACTAAAACAGGAGAATGATCCGATATGCCCCTAGGGAGATAGTCCACCGCCAGCACGTCCGGGGACAAATCAGGGGAAACCAACACCAAATCAATACGAGTAAAAGCATGATGGGTAGCGGACTGACAGGAGAACTGAGTGGCCGCGGGATTACGACATCTCCATATATCCACCAGCCCCAGCTCCCCCACCAGTCTCGCGAACGAGGTAGGGGACGCCAGGGGAGGGGAAGATGCAACTGACTCCCTCCACCTGTCTATGCCACCATCCATGACATTGTTAAAATCTCCTAGGCATATCACAGGGGTAGCAGGGGACCGGGCCAGGAAACGGGCAGCGTGCCGGAGGACCTCATTATTATATGGCGGAGGGACATATACTGCTAATATATGAAACAGTCGGCTGTTAATATGGGCTCGTAGGAAGACGTATCTGCCATATTGGTCAGTTTCACATTCATCCAGATTTAATTGTACGGACTTTCTAATCATTACAGAAACGCCTCTGGCATTGTTAGAGAAGGTGGAATGATACACGTGACTGACCCAGGGCTTTCTAAGCGCCAACACTCTACCTCCATGCAAATGTGTTTCAGAAAGACAAATTATGTCTGCCTGATATTTTTTAACCTGAGTCAGGACTAACGATCTTTTGATTTTTTCATTCAATCCCCGAACGTTCCAGCTGAGCAGACGGAGCCCCTCAGAAACAGTAGACATAGAAATCATAGCGGAGAGGGATAACAGGATAGGTTAAAGAGACATATAGCAGAGCCTGGCATCGCAACATAGCAACGTTGAGCAAACAGTACATAGGGACAGGAACAACCAGTCCCCCTACGTTCCAGGAGGCAAAAGAGCACAGAGCAACATAATACAGAAAACACGCGTCATTGCAAAATACGCACAGAACTAAAAAATGATGGCTTAGAAAAAAATAAACTAACCCCCCCCGCACCCACCCTGTATCACCTCGCAAACTTAAGGCATACCTGGATCCCATAACTCCCATTAAGTAACCAAACTAAGGGATAAGGGCCTAACCAAAGAACCTAAGGAAAAGCCCTTACACTATTTTCAGTAAGAGCTCTCCACAATTCGTAGAGAAAAAAAAGAAAGGGTATTTCCCCAACCCTGAGAAGAGAAAAAGAAAAAGAAAAAACTATACCAACATAGCCGGGCACATGCCCCAGTATAAAGCAGCAATTAGCAGTAAAGTAATGTGGGACTGACCGTTATCGCCTCATCATAACGATACATAGCTAGCGATATCGTAAATTTTTCCCCACACCCGTACACCCCACATTGCATATATTCACATTTTGCATTTATATTCACAGGAATATGTATTTGGACAAATGGGTGCATAGGAAAAGCCGAAAGCAGCCTCAGAGCAACAACACAGTATTAAGGAGGACGTGGCTGACGCTCCAGCCATGCACCGGCATCCTGGGGAGATGTGAAAAAATGTGTGGTGTTGTTAAGCACCACCCGCAACCTGGCTGGAAACATCATAGCATATTGTATATTTCGGTCTCTGAGCTGGCGCTTGACTTGAATAAATTGAGATCGGCTCTTTTGCACCTCCAGGGCAAAATCAGGAAATACGGAAATATTATGTCCATCTTGTTGGATAGGGCCCTTTGTTCGGGCCAGTCGGAGCACAGTGTCTCGATCCTTGAAATGCAGGAGGCGTGCAATAAATGTTCTAGCCGGGGCCCCCGGTGGCGGCGGTCTAGGCGGGAGCCTGTGTGCCCTCTCTACCGCAAATTGAGAGGTAAACGCCTCCTTGCCAAACAGATCAATAAGCCATCCTTCAAGAAATGACTCCGGGGAGTTGCCCTCTGCCTTCTCGGGCAACCCAACAATTCGGATGTTGTTGCGCCGCAATCTCCCTTCAATATCTGACATTTTAGCCTGCATAGACGTCACTTGGGTAGACAAGTCCGCCACTCTCAGTTGCAAGGGCGGAGCAGCATCCTCCAAAGCCGATATCCGATGTTCAGTTTCACCCACACGCTCTCGGATCTTCTGCATATCCTGCCTTAGCAGAGAAACATCCATTTGTACTTGCCCAATCCGGTCCGTAACTCTCTGTTCGGATGCAGAGATAGCCTGCAATATTTGCTGGGTAGATTGTACCTGCTCATCTTGGTCGGAGGTGTCCACCTCGGCCTCAGGCGAGGGCGGGCCGGTTTCACCCCGTTTTGCCGATGTAGATGCCTGCTGTGGTCTGGCATATCTCTCCAGTTTCGCAGCAGCGTTAGCCGCACTCTGTCCTCCCTTCACCATGGTGCCCCTGGACGGGGGTACAGATCCACAGGAGTATTACAGCAGATTTAGCACACGGGTTAGGGCTGCCCGGGCCGGGCAGATGCAGCACCCCAAATAAACAGAGCAAGTGTGTGGGATCACTGCAGATAGTCAGGAGGCAGGTGTACGTGGTATAAATTGCAGCTGAGTAAAAGCTGAGTCAGGGTCACCCAGGCCGTCACCTCAGCAGAACAGGCAGTTGATGTATGGCAGCCGGATTCAGTGAAGTATATACAGTCCATCCAAGAGAAAATATAAAGGACACTGGCTTTGTGAGGCCTTATGGAAGTATTAAGCCCAGGAGGGAGACAGGATGGCAGCCCCAGTCATCGCTCCGCACAGCTAGGGGAGAAGGAGCTGCAGGGCTAAAGATGGCGGCTTTTTTCGCCCAGGCTCGGTCTCCAGCGTCTCTGCAGCGGGGTCTCAGGCATGTACCCCCGCCGAACAGCAGATAATAGGGTCCCCTCCTCTGCAGCTCTCAGCCGTAGGACCGGCTCACAGGCACCGCTGGGCGCGCGGACACGCGCCGCTCCCGGAGCTCCAGCGGCAGCCGGCGGGGAGGCAGGGAGCCGGGGACCGCACTGGAAGGTCCACCACCAGTGGCAAATGCAGGATTTGCATGGGGGGGTTTCCAGAACTGGGTGGAGCCAATCACGGGGGTGGGGACTGAGGTGACCCAGTATATGCTGGGTCCGTAAAACTAGTGTGTCTGCGTGTGTGTGTATGTGTGTGTGTGTGTGTGTGTGTGTGTGTGTGTGTATATATATATATATATACACATATATCTACACACACACACACATATATATATATATATATATATATATACATACACACACATACATATACACGGGTGGTCTTCAGTATGCTGGCGGTCAGGCTCCCGGCGACCAGCATACCGGCGCCGGGATCCTGACCGCCGGCATACCGACACTTATTCTCCCTCGTGGGGGTCCACGACCCCCCTGGAGGGAGAATAGAATAGTGTGGCGCGCGTAGCGTGGCGAGCGCAGCGAGCCCGCAAGGGGCTCATTTGCGCTCGCCACACTGTTGATAAGCCGGCGGCCGGCCTCCCGGCGCCGGTATGCTGGTCGCCGGGAGGCCGGCCGCCGGGAGATCGTAGTGAACCCATATACACATATACATAGCATATTAAACATGCATACATATATATATATATATATATATACACACATACAGTACACATATATATACACATGTATATATATATATCATATGTGTGTGTGTGTTTATATGTATGTATGTATGTATATACATGTGTATATATGTAGGCACATGGATATATATGTACTATAATTAAAATAAAGTAAACTTTTATTGCACTTGCAAGTGCCACCAGGAAGACAGCAGGCTGCAGAGGACGATAGACAGTCATTCATAATACTCATGCAGCTAAAAAAAAAAAATATTTTTTTTTTTTAGAGGAGGGGGGTTTCTGGGTACTCGGAAACCCCCCCTGGGTGCGCCACTGACCACAGCTCAACCGTGCCGCGCAACGGGTCAGCAGGGGTAGCAGTCAAGGCAGCACACACTCAGGGGCCAGCTGGCAGGGAGCAGGATCCACGGGTTGGGGGAAACGGATGATTTTTCAGGATTTTTTGTGGAGAGCTAAGGCTGCACGCAGCTACTCCATACCGATCCAAGCCACGCCCCCCGATTCCTCACCCCTTTTAGTGTGTACATCCTCATCCTCACAGACTATTAATTCGTCCCCACTGGAATCCACCATCACAGGTCCCTGTGTACTTCCTGGCGGCAATTGCTGGTAAAGGTCTTCCTGGAGGAATTTATAATTCATTTTGATGAAAATCATCTTCTCCACATTTTGTGGAAGTAACCTCCTACGCCGATCGTTGACAATGTTACCGGCTGCACTAAACACTCTTTCGGAGTACACACTGGAGGGGGGGCAACTCAGGTAAAATAAAGCCAGTTTGTGCGAGGGCTTCCAAATTGCCTCTTTTTCCTGCCAGTATACATACGTACTGTCTGACATGCCTACATGGATGCTGTCACTGATATAATCCTCCACCATTCATTCAAAGGTGACAGCATCATATGCAGTGACAGTAGATATGTCAGTAATTGTTGGCAGCTCCTTCAATCCGGATTAGATGTCAACACTTGCTCCTGACTGCCCTGCATCACCGCCAGCGGGTGAGTTGACAATTTTCTCACCAGCAGGTCTTTGAACCTCTGCAGACTTGTGTCTGCCGGAAAGTGAGATACAACATAGGCTTTAAACTTAGGATCGAGCATGGTGGCCAAAATGTAGTGCTCTGATTTCAACAGATTGACCACCCTTGAATCCTGGAAAAGCGAATGAAGGGCTCCATCCACAAGTCCCACATACTTTGCGGAATCGCTCCATCTTAGCTCCTCCTTCAATTTCTCCAGCAGCTTCTGCAAAAGCCTGATAAGGGGAATGACCAGACTCAAGCTGGCAGTGTCTGAACTGACTTAATGTGTGGCAAGTTCGAAGGGTTGGAGAACCTTGCACAACACAGAAATCATTCTCCACTGTGCTTGAGTCAGGTGCATTCCCCCTCCTTTGCCAATATTATAGGTGGATGTATAAGCTTGAATGGTCTTTTGCTGCTCCTCCATCCTCTGACATATATACTGTACAGTTTTGAATTCCACCTTGTTACCACCTCTTGATTCAGGTGATGGCAGGGCAGGTTCAGGAGTGTTTGCTGGTGATCCAGTCTTTGGCACGCAGTCGCTGAATGTTGAAAGTGGCCTGCAATTTTTTGGGCCACCGACAGCATCTCCTGCACGCCCATAATTTTTTAAAAAACTCTGCACCACCAAATTAATTGCATGTGCAAAACATGGGATGTGCTGGAATTTGCCAAGATGTAATGCACGCACAATATTGGTGGCATTGTTATATATCACAAATACCCAGGAGAGTCTACAGTAAGTGGGGTAAGCCATTGTGCGAGAGGATGTCAGTGGTGTGGCTCTTATGGAAACTGATGATCCACAGCGTAGCCTGCCTAGGAACAAGTTGGTGTTTGTGAGATGCTGCTGCTGATGCCACTGCTGTTGTTGCTGTGGAAGGCAATACATCTACCCAGTGGGCTGTTACAGTCATGTAGTCCTTAGTTTGTCCTGCTCCACTTGTCCACATGTCCGTGGTTAAGTGGACAGTGGGTACAATCGCATTTTTCAGGACACTGAGGACACTTTTCTTAATGTTCCTGTACAGTCCGGGAATCGCTTGCCTAGTGAAGTGGAATCTAGATGGGATTTGGTACTGGGGACACAGTACGTCCATCAACTGTCTAAATCCTACTGTACTAATTGTGGATATCGGACGCACGTCTAACACCAGCATAGTTGTTATGGCCTCAGTTATCTGCTTTGCGACAGGGTGACTGCTGTCATATTTCATCTTCCTTGCAAAGGACTGTTGGACAGTCAATTGCTTAGTTGAAGTAGTAAAAGTGGTCTTCCGGCTTCCTCTCTGGGATGACGATCGACTCCCAGCAGCAGCAGCAGCAGTAGGAGTACCACTCAAGGATCCTCCGTAGGAATACCGGATAGGAGAGGACTCGTCAGTCATGCCAGTGACATGGCCTGCAGGACTATTTACGTTCCTGACTGAGGACGAAATTGACATTGAGGGAGTTGGTGGTGTGGATTGCAGGAGCTTGGGTACAACAGGAAGAAGGGATTTAGGTGTCAGTGGACTGCTTACGCTCTTACCCAAAGTTTCTGAACTTGACAATGACTTCTGATGAATGCGCTGCAGGTGACGTATAAGGGAGGAAGTTCCTAGGTGGTTAACGTCCTTTCCCCTACTTATTATAGAGTGACAAAGGTAACACACGGCTTGACACCTGTTGTCCGGATTTGTGGAGAAATAATTCCACACTAAAGAGGTGGGTTTTTTTTGTATTTTGCCCAGGCATGACAATGGGCTTTTTCATTCCATGGCCAACAACTGTCTCCACTGGTGCCTTATTCAAACAAACCACATCACCATCAGAATCCTCATCGTCAACTTCCTCCTCAGCGCCAGCTTCACCAATATTCTCCTCATCCTGGTGTACTTCTACAGTGACATCCTCAAACTCAATATCAGCAACTGGACTGGCGGTGTTCATCCCAGCACTTGCAGGGGACGTGCAAATGGTGGGAAGAGCCTCCTCTTTCCATACAGTCTTGAGAAGGTCAGGCCTAGACATCGCAACTGCGGACACACTTGGACTTGCCTTGGGGATTTGTGATATCTTTGAACGCACACTTGTTTTTTCCTGTGCTTTAACAAGCTTAACTTTTTTAATTTTTCGAGAGGGATGAGGGCTTCCATCCTCATGAGAAGCTGAGCCACAGGTCATGAACATATGCCAATGCCTTGGCCTTTCCACTTCGTGTTGTGAATGGCATATTGCCAATTTTACATTTCTCATCAGATAATTTTTTTTTTCTGATTATTAATTTTTGTTTCTTCTTCTTTACATGCCCTCTATGACATTGGGCATCGGCCTTAGCAGACGACGTTGATGGAATTGAATCGTCAATGTCATGACTGGTGGCAGCAGCAGCTTCAGCACTAGCACCTGGAAGTGGTTCCTGATCTTCCACTATTTTTTCCTCCAAATTTTTGTTCTCCATTTTATAGAACAGCACCCCTCTATTACTACAGCACACAGAACAGTGCCCCTTTATTTGAACAGCACCCCTGTATATTTACAGCATACAAGACCAGTGTACCTTTATTTTAACAACAGCGCCCCTGTATTTTTAGAGCATACAGGGCAAGTGTACTTATATTTTAACAACAGCACCCCTTAATTTTTACAACATACAGGGGAACAGTGTACTTTTATTTTAACAACAGCATCCCTGAATTTTTACAGCATTCAAGACAGGGATAGTGTACATTTATTTTCACTGCACCCCTGCATTTTTACAGCATACAAGACAGGGGCAATGTACATTTATTTTAACAACAGCACCCCTGCATTTTTACAGCAAATAAGACAGGGCCAGTGTACTTTTATTTTGAAAACAGCACCCCTGAATTTTTACAGTGTACAGCAGTGATCTTCAACCTTTTTTTACTCGCGGCACACCGAACAGTATTTTAAAATTGCCAAGGCACACCATCAGTTCCCCACAGAAAAAAACAAAAAACACACATTGGCCCTCATAGTAAAAAATATCCACACATACAGTGGCCTACACAGGAACAACAATCACATTGCTCCCCACATAAATCTTATTGCTCCCTACAAAAATCCTATTGCTCCCCACATGAATTATTCGCATTGTTCACTCCATAAATCCATAAATCCTTATTCTACCCACATAAATCCTATTGTTCCCCACAGGAGAAAAAAATAACATATATTAGCCCTTACCGGTCAGCTGTCCTTCTCTCTGTCCCTCAGTGGTGGGGTTGTTCATAGTGGAGTGTTGTGAATACTGAGCAGCGGGCGGTCGGGCAGGTGTGGATGTTGGTAGGCAAGGAAAGCTGTGTATGCAGGCAGGAACTGGAAGATGTGTATGCAGGCGGGTGGGCTGGCTGGGTGGTGAGACGCGGCGGCTGTGACCTATGATATCACACCGCCGCATCATCAAGGCATACGTCACAGCCGGAGCACGACTGATCCTCTAAGAAGAGCATGGGCCAACAGTTCACTCTGAAGTTGCAGGAAGCTGCTCTGGCTCCGCGGCACACCTTGCAACTGGTCGCGGCACACTAGTGTGCCACGGCATACTGGTTGAAAAAGCCTGGTGTATAGGGTCAGTGTACTTTTATTTTAACAAGAACACCCCTGTAATTTTACAGCATACAGGGCCAGTGTACTTTTATTTTAACAGCACCCCTGAATTTTTACAGCATACAGGGTCAGTGTACTTTTATTTTAACAACAGCGCCCCTGAATTTTTACAGCATAAAAGCCCAGTGTACTTTTATTTTAACAAGAGCACCCCTGAATTTTTACAGCATACAAGACAGGGCCAGCACCCTTTTATTTTCACAGCATACAGGAGGATAGTGCCCCAGCCTCCAGTACAACACAGTGACAGCCAGGACAGCCACACCCATGTAGAGCTGCAGCACCCTAACAGCACATGAAACACCAGTGACAGCCAGGACAGCACCCCTAACAGCACAGGGACACCACAGTGACAGGAACAGCACCCCTACAGAGCACACACTGACCCCACCCGACGCCACCACCCATAGAGACAGGGATCTGTCTCCCTCACTCTCCAAGTATGGAGTGAAAATGGTGGTGACACGTGGCTGTTTATATGGAATCCAAAATCCGCGAGAATCCAACGGAAAGTCC
The DNA here is from genome assembly GCF_028390025.1 of Pseudophryne corroboree. Taxonomy (NCBI): domain Eukaryota; kingdom Metazoa; phylum Chordata; class Amphibia; order Anura; family Myobatrachidae; genus Pseudophryne; species Pseudophryne corroboree. Next base: position 58,887,440 of record NC_086449.1, read on the forward strand.
TGAGCCGGACTCGGATTCTGGCAAGGAACGTGAAGTTCGAGGGGGGAGGGATTTGGTTCTCTTAGAACCAAACCCACTCATCTCTACATATATCCCAATTCAACTTCAGAGAACAAATGTCGGGCTGTGTTACTCCAAATACCCACAGAATGAGCCAATATTATTTAGAAAGCTCAGTAATAATCTGTTGTGTAAGCTAAATAAATCTTTTGGGTCTGATTGTGTGCGTACAATGTATCACCAATATTTGAGAGTCTAGGTTTGTTAGATAAGAGTAGTAGAGACCAGCCACTTCTGCTTTTGCTCATCTGTTAGCCATTAAATGAGCAATGAGAGAGTGATGTCGCTAAATTTTTTGGTGTGGAAGGAAGTAAAGTAATGCACTTCTGCTTTCCAAGGTAAGTATGGTAGATCTTCCGCTTCATATATCTACAGCACTTGGTATTCCTAGGTGGTCTCCCTTACTGGTATTGACCAATCCTGACACTGCTTGGCTTCCAAGATCAGATGAGATCAGGCATATCCAGTGTGGTATGGCTGTAGGTCATTGGTATGTATCCCTACTTGTCACCTCTGCTTACCCATTATTGGATGAGAGAGTGTACAAGGAGTACACAATCATATTACCATACAATATATTAATAGAAGCGTGCCCCAGATAGTCTAATAGTCTGCTTGCTCTTGGTAAACCCTTTGGAATACAGTTTTTCAGAACTATTATCTGGGACCACCACCAACCAAGTGCTATTTCAGAAAACCTTTTAGTTTAAGAAAATAGCCATATGTTGTTTTTTCACCATTACCTTTGAAATTGAAGGAGATAATTTACTAGTATTAATCCGATCCAGTTCAGATTCTAAACCCAAAAACCAATACTGGTTGTTAAACAGGTAGGTCATAACTTAACTTATTAGCTATTTTTTTTTAAATCTCATAAATTGACAATTTTTGTTATTATTGAATTAGATTACGAACATTTATTTAAAAAATATCCTCCACAATTTTATATTGTTTTTTATATTTTTTTTTAGAAACATCAGTTTAAACATCAATTGGCCAATACTGTATATCAATCCACTGATGAGCTGAAATCATGACTGTCAGGGAAATATCAGAATTTCTCCTGTGAGCTGACCTCAGAGTTGTGTATTGTCAAAAGTATAAATTACATGTGGCTGGGGACCCTGACATGACTTAGCTCTGATTTGTAACAAGTTGTAAAAGGGGATTGCATTACTACAAAAGCATGTGTTCAAAGCAGATACTGTATTGCCAAGCTCTGGACATTGAGGTCTGATAAGCCTAAATAGTTTGTTATGTCAACAGGGGGGCTCTATACACAGACCAGGGAAGTGTGACAAATGTCCCTGCCTGAAAGGAATGTCCAGAAATCCTATTTCCTGGCTAGCATCATAAGCCTCTGGAGCTTCAATACACACCTTTAGGAAGATGTGACACACTGATCACAGGCCTTCTATAGATATAACAAGGAGAGTGATCTTCTACTGCTGGATATGAATGGGCCCAGCAGAGTAAGGGTTAACCTTTCCAAGAGGTGGGGGCTTATGTGCTGAGGGGCCTTGGGGCCTATAACTACTTGAATCAGTGATAGATTCTTGTTCATTCTGATGGAAGTGGCTGACAATGCCTGAATGGATGTATACTTTCTTGTGAAGCTTCCTCACACAGGACTTAGGCCCTCATTCCGAGTTGTTCACTCGCTAGCTGCTTTTATCAGCATTGCACACGCTAGGCCGCCGCCCTCTGGGAGTGTATCTTAGCTAAGCAAAAGTGCGAACGAAAAATTTGCAAAACTGCTACTAAATAATTCTTAGCAGTTTCTGAGTAGCTCCAGACCTACTCACAGATTGCGATCAGCTCAGTCCGTTTGGTTCCTGGTTTGACGTCACATACACGCCCTGCGTTCGGCCAGCCACTCCCCCGTTTCTCCAGCCACTCCCGCGTTTTTTTTCCTGACATGCCTGCGTTTTTTTGCAAATGCCGAGAAAATGCTGAGTTGCTGCCCAGAAACGCCCCTTTCCTCTCAATTATTTACCGAACACCAGTGCGACTGAAAAGCGCTGCAGAAGCCACAGCAAATCTGCTAAGTTTTTAGTTAAATAACTAAGCGCATGCGCCCTGCGAGCTTTGCGCATGCGCAGTTTGCAACAAATCGCAGCATAGCGAAAATCGGACACGAGCGAACAGCTCGGAATGACCCCCTTAATGCACTACATAAGAGTAAGTAGGTTCTGATTTTCTTTATTCCCTTTTTGTTTAATAAGACTGTTAGTAACCTGTACATCTTTTCTAAAATTCCTTATATTCTTTGTAATCTTTTTACCCTTGTAAACCCGAAGATATTTCTGAATTATAATAAAAATATAATTCTAGTTCTGACTGCTGTGTGGGAGTAATTCCACTTCACCAGAGTCAGAACTCTTACAAGAGACAATAGTTAGAAACGATATACCATGAACGCAGTCTCTGTTCCCATATCCCTGTTTTCTTTCTTTCTATTATTTTATTCTGGTGAAAGTGAGATCCAAGATGACGGAGTCTAAGCATCTGATGAAGGATGATGGCAATCCTGTGCGTGGGAATAGTGCATCGGCCTGGGCTGCTGAGACAGTAGGAGATGTATTGCGTACTGGACTGTTATGTACTGCGGGAAGTAATTGTGCCATGCTGATATCTGATGTGGACTCCGTTATCGATGTGAGGCCTGTGCATATGGCCTTGGATAAATATTTGCCGACTGCTATCAAGTATGGAAAAGATACAGAGCATTGTGATGGCTGCAAACCTGTGCGTGGGAATGATGCATCGGATTGGGCTGCTGAGGCAGTAGGAGATGTATTACACGTACTGGACTGTTATGTATGGTGGGATGTGACAGTGCGATGCTGGATTCTGATGTGGACTCTGTTATCAATTAGAGGCCTGCTGTGGCTGCCTCAAATTTTATCTTGTCCCCCAATTCCTGGAAACTGTTGGAGCTGCATGCTGGGCAGGGAGAAAGTATTCCAGTGCACAAGAGGAGAGAGATGGAGCTTGCCAGTGCTGCACACCTGGTGCAGAGGGAGAGTTCTATGGCAGAAAGGAGTTCTGCAAACCGACAAGCTGAGAGAGAATGCAAGCTACAAATGGCTCCGGACAAGAAAGCGATTGCTCGAGACACAATGAGACCAGGGAGATCACCGTTAAACCTTGCATGAAACAAGTCCCTAGTATAACTGACTATGGGAATTTAGACAGTACTGCAAATACCCAGTGGAGGTCGGTGAAGGTCCTGACCTGGATAAGTATTTACAGAGTGCGCTTATATATATATGAAGAGATATACAGACATGGCAACCCCTATGTAGCTAATGCAACAGTTCTGGAACGTGAGGAAAGGCAGGCTGACCGCCTGTACCAGCTGGAGCTGGCCAGACTCAAAAGTCAGTCCGCAGGCAGAGACTCTCCTGTTAGCAAGCACTGGTCAGAAGATTCTCCTGTGTTGCAACTGGATGGAGGCAGCCAAGCTAATGCCCGCTGCATTTTGTGGAAACAGCTGGCTTTTAACAGAACAACAGATACCAGACTTTTGTCTGACAACTCTGCCAGCCCCAAGGAGACTGCAGAACATGAGTCGGACAGGGAGGCAGCAGAGCGGCAATCCAATACATCGCCAGAGAACCAAAGTTGGGACCATGACTCAAACTCAGATGAACTAGTTACCATGATGAGCATGGAGCAATTAACTAAATAGTGTCAGCTGCCAGGCCTTGCGTGCAGTGAGGTTACCCTGTTCTGGCAAGATCAGTGTCACCGCATGGAAGCGACAAACCTTACTGCAGCTTCTTTCTGCAGCTGAAGAAGCAAAAGCTAAGCCTGCCAAGGTACCCAAGAAGGAAAATGTACCCCCACAAGCTACAGTCAGTGTGAACTATGCTATTGAGATATTGTCCCCCCACGGCGCAGCTTACCCTGCTAGGAGCAACTGAGGGTGCAAGCAGCATACTTTCACAAGACATGAGGGGTTTGCGGCTAGAGGAGGCTGATGTTAAAAAGGACAGAATTATTAAGGAGACTTTGTCCAGGAGAGAGGAGGGAGTGTCTGCAGATATTCGCACAGATGGGTTTGTATATACTGACCGTGGACATGTGATCTCCCACTATGTTCCTGAAACTGTTAGTCCTGCTATTTCTGTGTATATTGAACTTTGAGACTCTACTCTGGACATATGTGATACTGCTGGATCTTGCACAGAAGTGACTCTGGGTAAAAACGTAGTGCCCCATGAACATTTTGCATTTACTACTGTGACAGAGACTTGTGATAGTACCAGTGATATGAAATGTGTTGCTGCAGGAACTAACTCTTCTTTTCCTCAGGTGACACCTGCTGATTGGCATCTGGTTACAAATGTATGTGATTTTCAGGGTGATGAAAACCTGTGTGTTCTGGAAAATAACTCTTTGTCATTACACAGGGCCAAATCTATTCTGTCAGAAAGTGCATGCCCTGATGTAGAGTTGTGTGGGGTGCAGTTAGCAGATTATGTTCCACCTGTATCAGTAGTTGGGTTGAATGCTGTATGCAACAATATGTCCCATGCCACCCCGATTAATGGGATAGGATGTAACTCTGTCTATCCACAGGCATCTTACCATGAGGTAGGGATAGGGGACCCTGTTCCCATATGTGTGTTACCCAACTTGCCCAAGAGTGAGGTACTTGAAACTGGATTGGGGCGAACGCACTATACCTTCATGAATGATGGTGATGTCATTACTGATGCAACGATATGTGATAACCCTATTTATAGTAAATAATCAATGGTCAGAGATTGGTGGGAGCACCATGTGCATCAATGATGGCGACCAGCAGGAGCCAGGTAAAAGGTGGATCGTTATGTCCACTCAGCGTGAAGTTTCTGTGGGGAAACATGCTCCTGATAATAATACTGTGTTGAGAACTGGTATCATTAACAGTTCTGAAAATGTTTGTAGTATCAGAAATGATGAGCTGACAGGATTCCCTGCAGGTCAAGATGGTGACTCCCAGCAAATAAACCCCCCTCCTCCCGCTTTCCTCCTTGAAGTCTCAGACCCTGTTCTGAGGGAGGAAGGGCTGCCTCCTGCTTGTTCCCTCATGCTGATCAATTTATAAGAGATGAGGAATTACAAGCAGGACAACCAGCTGACCCTAAATTAGCATCTGTAAGGACGCAGCTCAGTCAGACAGGCTGGGGAGATAAATCAGGAAGAATTAATCTTAGAAAGGGACATTCAGGTGATGATCTCAATGTCCTAGGTATACCCCAAATGATGTGCAGTGAAACTTGTCAAGAGCGTCCTGTAGAGCAAGGCGCCCCCACTCAGGGCCCATGTGGGTAAGGGGCAAGCCACCACATCAGGAAATGACACAGGGTGAGATTGTGGGGGAAAAGAACATAGTCACCTGTCCCACAGTGACTATTAATCATGAGAGTACTCCCGTTGGTAATGTATTCAATCATTTACAGTTAAAGATGCCAGAGGATCATGTAAACAAAAGTGTGTCAAAATGTGTCTGATGCAAGTCAGGCCCCGGCCACCCCCCTCTGCCCTGGCATTGAGCAGCTAGCAGAGGGTGGCATCCATCAAAGTGAACTTAATAGAATCTCTGGAGATGAGGGAAACCTCATGAAATGGTGCCTGATGCTGCAGCATTACAATTTTGCTATCCAGCACAGGGAAGGTGTAGAGCAGTGATTTTCAACCTTTTTTTACTTGCGACACACCGAACAACATTTTAAAATTGCCAAGGCACACCATCAGTTCCCCACAGAAAAAAAACAAAACACACACATTGGCCTACACAGAAAAAACAATCACATTGCTCCCCACATAAATCCTATTGCTCCCCACAGGAGAAATAACATAACAGATATTAGCCCCTTCCTGTCAGCTGTCCTCCTCCCTGTCCCTCAGTGGTGGTGGTTGTTCACAGTAGAGTGCTGCGAATACTGAGCAGAGGGCGGATGGGCAGGTGTAGATGTGGGTGGGCAAGGAAAGCTGTGGATGCAGGCAGGAACTGGAAGATGTGTATGCAGGTGGGTAGGCTGGCTGAGTGGTGAGACGCGGCGGCCGTGACCTATGATATCACACGACACGTCACCAGGGAGCACGACTGATCCTGTAAGAAGAGCCTGGGACAACAGTTCACTCTGAAGGTGCAGGAAGCTGATCTGGCTCCACGGCACACCTTGCAACTGGTCGCGGCACACTAGTGTGCCACGGCACACTGGTTGAAAAAGCCTGGTGTAGAGCATGGCAAGGCTGATAGCCTATCCTGGCAATATGCAGGTAGAGAATGGCACCCAAATGAGGCAGTGACGTGGGTCATCCCCATTGTGCACCCTTTTTAATGGGGGAGATGTCAGGGAAATATAATTCCTCCTGTGAGCTGACCTCAGAGTTGTGACTTGTTAAAAGTATAAATTATATGTAGCTGGGGACCCTGACATGACATACAATAGCTCTGTTCTGTAACAAGTTATAAAAGGGGATTGTATTATTACATCAAAAGCATGTGTTCAAAGCAGATATTGCCAATCTGTGGACATTGAGGTCTGATAAGCCCAATTAGTTTGTTATGTCAACAGGGGGGGGCTCTAGATATCACGCTTGGCCTGAGTTGGGGGACTGATGACTGAAAATGGACTGAGGGAGCAGCTGTCAGCAAAGGAAGGAAACCAGATGGCTGAATGTAATTCCTACTCATGGATTTAGGTCCGAAGATGCAGGAGGGAAGGCAATAAGGACAATGAACGAGAACAATACACTGAGAAAGGTTAATTCAGTTTACTGAGACTTCAATCATATGCAACGACTAGGAGATTAGTCTGAGTGAATACTGAAAGAGAAAATGTTCGTGACTTGTAAACGATGCTGAAGAGTCCTGAATGAAGAAGGCTTATGTTTTGTAAACGATGCTGAAGAACACTGAATGAAGAGATGACTTATTTTTTGTAAACGATGCTGAAAAACACTGAATGACGAGAAGACTTGTGATTTGTAAACGATGCTGAAGAACATGGAATTAAGAGATGACTTGTGATTTGTAAACAATTCTGAAAAACACTGAATGAAGGAAGACTTGTGATTGTAAACGATGCTGAAGAACACGGAATGAAGAGATGACTGTGATTTGTAAACAATGTTGAAGATAGGATTGCTGTGAGCACCATCAGCAAACGGAGACCCTCTACCAGACAGAAGATCCAGCGGTTAAACTGCGTGAGCAAGTGGACTGGTAGCAAAGGACTGCAATAACAGTACTAACCACCTGGCAGCCACAACAGAACCAGGTTACCAGAGGTTAACCTGGGAGCACAGAGCTTGAGCACCTTACAGCAAGTAACTTGAAGCACTGGCACCATGACTAAGCATCAACCCCTTTTTATAAAGGAAGACAGCACTGGATTGGCTGGATGCGAACTGGGATACCTATTGGCTTGGCTTGGTCTCCAACATGGCGGCTCCCTGCACAGAGGACACATGTGGAACCGGCACACAGCCACTACCTCAGGCCTCAGCCTCTCAGACCTTGCACTCCAGCAACAGGACACTTGGAAACAGACACTTCTGGCTGCCATGCTCCGCTCCCCAGGACCCGGACTCCAGCCTCCAGATGCCCAGCTGCCACAGCTCCTATCCACCGCAGCCACACCAGCCACCTAACAGGAAGGCCGCAGGGACCAGAACCGGAGGTAAGACTCCGGGTGCTGACACTATACACAGACCAGGGAAGTGTGACAAATGTCTCTGCCTGAAAGGAATATCCAGAAATCCTATTTCCTGACTAGCGTCATAAACCTCTGGAGCTTCAATACATACCTTTAGGAAGATGTGACACACAGATCACTGGCCTTCTATAGATATTACAAGGAGAGTGATCTTCCACTGCTGGATATGAATGGGCCCAGCAGAGTAAGGGTTAACCTTTCCAAGAGGTGGGGCTGATGTGCTGAGGGGCCTATAACTTAACTACGTGAATTACTGATTGATTCTTGTTCATTCTGATGGTAGTTGCTGCCAATACCTGATTGGATGTCTATTTTCTTGTGAAGCTTCCTCACACAGGACTAAGGGGGTCATTCCGAGTTGATCATTTGCTAGCAGTTTTTAGCAGCCATGCAAATGCATAGTCACCGCCCACAGGGTAGTGTATTTTTGCTTTGCAAGTGTGCGAACACCTGTGCAGCCACGCTCTGCAAAAACATTTTGTGCAGTTTCTGATTTTCTTTATTCCCTTTTTGTTTATTGAGACTGTTAGTAACCTGTATATTCTAAAATTCCTTATATTCTTTGTAATCTTTTACCCTTGTAAACCTGAATATATTTCTTAATTATAATAAAAATATAATTTTAGCTCTGACTGCTGTGTTCTTGAACCAAAGTCAAACAAACTCCATGTTACCTTTTTTTCATGAGATATTGAGATTTGTGTTTACAGGTAAAGCTAAAGACACCTGCAATGTCCGTAAAAGTCTTTTCTAGTGGCAGCGTTGATTCACAAGGCACAGCACTGTCGCAACTTTCCGATTGGTGTATCCGGAGAGTGGGGCGGCCGGGGTCCGTGACAATGACCATCACAACTTTACAATTTCCTGAAAACTATTTTCCAGTAGCTGCCCAGTGGGCTTTCTCACACTGGTCGCATCATATCAGGGAATGCCGATACGGGTGTTGCATCTGATGCAACCATGCCAGGCTAGTGTTTAACACAGTGTAATGAAGCAAAAAATTAGAATCAGGTGCCACTGATTTTATGCTTAATCTTACTGTGTTAAAAGTTTGTTTTGTATTTGTTCTGTTTATTAGTTGTCCATTCTAGATTTGAATAAATGTTAATGACTGCACCCTTTAAAAAAAAAAGTCAGAGATCGGCTGGCAACCTGCACGTCTGGCAAACTTGGACGCTATTACATCCGGCCCTATATAAGAGGCAGCCGCTGAGTGCTGTATATACCACTATTTTCAATTAGTTGCACAAGCCCCAATGATCTATTTTATTGAGGCCTTATGCAATAGTCTGCAAGAGGCAATTCTGCCAAGTCTGCACATATTTTTAAACCAGCAATAATTTACAATGCAAAACAAGGTTAGTTGTTGTGGGTTTATTATAACTCGTTGCAGCATCAATATAGCATAGGAGAATTGCCAATGATATGATGTTTTGTCTTCTTCCTAAGCTCAGTGAGTGGTCAGACCACAGGGTCCAGAAGCATTGGCTTGTATATCTCTTACCTGGGGAGTAATAGTCATACACTGTGACAGACGCGGGCTGGATACGTCCAACTCTAAAGTGCTGATTGAGATTGAACTTTATACACCCCTCCTCTTTATGGGAAACCTGAGTGAGTATAGAATGCAATGCAAGTAAATGACTGATGCATAGACCTAAGACACAAGTGACATGGTGCCTAATTCATACCTGGTCGCTGCAGCGGCAGCGCATGCAGAATGAAGCCCAGTGAAGTGTGCGCATGCACAGCGGCTGCACTGTGCGTGCGCACACAGTGGGATGTGACGGCATCTTACTTGTGCAATCTCCTCTGACTGATTGACAGGCAGAGGTTGTCCCGGGGAGTGTCGGCTGCATTTTCAGGGCAAGGTCTGGACAATGCAGACGGGCCTGGACCGTTTGAGGGGCGGGCCGCATCGGCTGAGTGATGTCACATGCAGCCGCTGTGGCCAAAAACATGGCGGGTAGCTGTCTGTCTCTGGGGGCGCGGCAGGACCCGTCACGCAGAGCTGTCTTGCCCGGTGCTGGGCGTCCCCACCCGCATGCCTAATATTTTGATCATCGGTGTTTGTTTTTTCGCACATCTATATTCAGGTCTGAATTAGGCCCATAGTCATATACTGGGTACTGTAGGTTAAAATAACATCATACATTTAGCATCTTAAAACCCATCTGAACTTAGTCAGTATAATAGTAAAGTTCATCTTCTGGCATTTCATAGAACGCATGTAAAAACTCAAAAAATGAAATAAATGAATATTGTCATAATTTTATCAACATTTGCCAATTAAAGGCGTTCTATCTCTTGTCTATTCCCGCGATTCCATGTATCTTTAGTTGTATGATATTCCTGATACACTTTCATACAATAACTATCTCTCAATAACGTCACATTAGGGTTGTGTTCCATCTGTGTAGCAGTATGGAAGGTTAGAGAACAACAGCCAAGAACAGCTGAAGGATAAAGCGAGCAGCATTTTGGTTCATGAAAGTAATTCCCACCTTGTCCAGGTATATGATCAGTGTGCCTCTATCAAAATCTTTGTTGACCTCGTAGTTGGAGATGTATCTGTCTACTCTGGTTTCAAGCTGTAATTAAAGGGAATAGTGATTTCAAATAGCATATGTTATAGTGCATATGGAAAGTATTCACAACGCTTCACTTTTTTCACATTTTGTTATGTTACAGACTTATTATAAAATGGAATAAATTATTTTTTTCCCTCAAAATTCTACACACAATACCACATAATGACAATGTGGAAAAAGTTTTTTTTTAGATTTTTGCAAATTTATTAAAAGTAAAAAAACTGAGAAATCACATGTACATTAGTATTCACAGCCTTTGTTCAATACTTTGTTGATGCACCTTTGACAGCAACTACAGCCTCAAGTTTTATTTAATATGATTCCACAAGCTTGGCACACCGATCTTTGGGCAGTTTTGCCCATTACTCTTTGCAGCACCTCTCAAGCTCCCTCAAGCTAGATGGGAAGTGTCGGTGCACAGCCATTTTCAGATCTCTCCAGAGATGTTCAATCAGATTCAAGTCTGGGCTCTGGCTGGGCCAGTCAAGGACATTCACAGAGTTGTCCTGAAGCCACTCCTTTGATATCTTGGCTGTGTGCTTAGGGTCGTTGTCCTGCTGAAAGATGAACCGTTGCCCCAGTCTGAGGTCATGAGCCCTCTGGAGCAGGTTTTCATCCAGGATGTCTCTGTACATTGCTGCATTCATCTTTCCCTCTATCCTGACTAGTCTCCTAGTTCCTGCCACTGAAAAATATCCCCGCAGCATAATGCTGCCACCACCATGCTTCACTGTAGGGATTGTGCATGGTTTCCTCCAAACATGACACCTGGCATTCACGCCAAAGAGTCTCATCAGACCAGAGAATTTTGTTTCTCATGGTCTGAGAGTCCTTCGGGTGCAGTTTGGCAAACTCGAGGTGGGCTGCCATGTGCTTTTTACTAAGGAGTGGCTTCCATCTGGCCACTCTACCATACAGGCCTGATTGGTGGATTGCTGCAGAGATGGTTGTCCTTCTGGAACGTTCTCCTCTCTCCACAAAGGAATGCTGTATCTCTGACAGAGTGACCATCGGGTTCTTGGTCACCTCCCTGACTAAGGCCCCTCTCCCCTGATCGCTCAGTTTAGACTGCTGGCCAGCTCTAGGAAGAGTCCTGGTGGTTCCGAACTTCTTCCATTTAAGGATGATGGAGGCCACTGTACTCATTGAGACCTTCAAAGCAGCAGATATTTTTCTGTACCCTTCCCCAGATTTGTGCCTCGGGACAATCCTGTCTCGGAGGTCTACAGACAATTCCTTTGACTTCATGCTTGGTTTGTGCTCAGATATGCACTGTCAAGTGTGGGACATTATATAGACAGGTGTGTGCCTTTCCAAATCATGTCCAAGTGAATTTACCACAGGTGGATTTCAAGGAATATCTTAAGGTGTATTAGTGGAAACAGGATGCACCTGAGCGCAATTTTGAGCTTCATGCCAAAGGCTGTGAATACTTACGTACATGTGATTTCTTAGTTTGTTTGCTTTTTTGATAAATTTAGCAAAAATCTCAAAAAAACTTTTTTCACGTTGTCATTATGGGGTATTGTGTATAGCGTTTGAGGGAAAAAATGAATTAATTCCATTTTGGAATAAGGCTGTAACATAACAAAATGTGGAAAAAGTGAAGCGCTGTGTTTACTTTCCGGATGCACTGTAGATTATACATCTTAAAGTACAGATGGAGCTGCGCTCATCTGAGGCGGCTCCATCGCAGGCATGACTACACGATCTGTCCGCCTAGCCCCGCGGGGAGTGCACAGAGACGCTCTACCATTCACTAGAATGGGGCGCATTTCCGCCACGGACGCGCACGCAACCCGGACGGAGACGATCTCCCATTCTAGTGAATGAGGTGCGTCTCCATCACAGGCGCTCGTGCCCACCAGGACGGAGATGCTCTCGGCGTTAGGCAACCCAGGCACAGACGGAACCAGGATCTTAACATGCAAAGTACATTTAGAAGTGTATGTGTGGGGATACGGATGCATCAATTCATAACATGAGAAAGTACCATTTATTCAATTATACTTTGATTCATGTGATATTTCAAGGTTAACAATGGTAACAGCCATTTCGGCAGAGGAATTTACCACTGCAATGAAAAGCGTTAGCCTGTTTATTAGGGGCAGGATGTACTAAAGGAAAAATGCGATAAAAACCCTGTTTTCTGAGTTTTTACGGCATTTTCAGATGTACTAAACTTGGGATCCCAGTTTTCCAGTGCACAGAGGCCCTCTGGGGCCGAAACAGGGAGGTCCTGGCTTTGCAAAGGACAGCTTGTTTTCAGAAGAGCTGTCCTTTGTGATGCTAATCGCATATGTTAGTATATATGCCATTCGTATCATTGCAATGTCTGGCGGAATAACGTCCTCAGCATTAGTAAATCCCGCCCTAAGTGTGTGATTCTTACACTTATCCTGAACCTAGAGTCAGTGAAAACAACATTTCTAGTAGCAAGAATTGTATCTACACTTGCGTTATCACCCAAAGCATGACAGCACTCAGGAAAGACGTTCTCTGTTTAAGATCAGCAGCAACTTTACTGGAAAAAAGTCTCTGTTGCAAATAAGACATCAGCATGTAAATTAAAAACCAAGTATGTCTGTCTGTCTGTCTGTCTGTCTGTATGGGCCAGGAACGTGAGGTCAGCTAAATGGCTCAGGAGGCATTGGTTAGCACCAGAGCCAGATTTATACAAAATATATGAGCCAAGGGGTACATGTGGGCATTATACACAGGTGCAGCACTATATATCAACCAAGACATGTAACAATGTACACATATAGAAACAATAGTCAAAAATGAACATCTAACAAATTCACATGCATGGATAAACATATGTGAGGGCAATTTTAACAATAAAGGGGGTTATTCAGCATGGATCGCTATTGAGACTGAATCTGCAATTGTCTCAAAACTGCTAATCGAATGTGAAGTGTCGCCCAGAAATGTTAACAGTCGCCCACCGATGCGATCGTAACTCTGCGTATGCAGTCACAGATGGGCGTTCCATTCGTAGAAACCGAGTAACATCGGCTGTTGCAGTTGACCCATGCCTTCTCCGAATAATTCAGTCGCTCCCGCACCATGGGCCTAATTCAGACCTGGTCGCACGCAGGCTATTTTTTGCACTGCTGCGACCACATAATCGCCGCCTACAGGGGAGGGGGTAAACGCTGTGCAGGGCTGCAAACGCTTGTGCAGATAGCTACATAAACAAAAGTTTGTGCGGTCTCTGCACAACTCGGGGCTTACTCACCTGCTGCGATGAACCTGGACGGAGCTGACGTCAGGATCCCTCCTTATAAACAGCCGGGCACGCCTGCGTTCGCATGGACACTCCCTGAAAACGGTCAGTTGACGCCCACGAACGACCTCTTCCTGTCAATCTTCTAGCAAGAAGATCCGTCGCTCCCAGGCGACGGGCGTTGCCAGGGAGCGACGCGCCTGCGCATTGTGACCCATGCGTAGACGCACTTCAGACCTGATCGCACCGCTGCGAAAAACGGCAGCGTGCGATCAGGTCTGAATGACCCCCAATGTTTTAAATGGTAAGCGATGGCAGCTGATGTCAGATACACACCCTGAAAACGGCCATGACATACCTCCGTTTTCCCAACCACTTCCAACAAATGTCATGCTAACACCCATGAACAGTCACTTCCTGTTAATCACATTTCGCTGAGGCTGCGATTACAATTTGGCTTTCTCGCATGCGTAGTACATTTGCAGTACATGCGCAGTCTTCCGATTATCGCCTGATTTACATTTTTGAAAATAGCGATCCAAGATGAATGAGGGGCAAAGAATGGAATGTGCTACTAATGTGAGCAAACAGAATACAATGGAATGTGAGGTGGGCAGGGAGGGTCTGAGGTAAAGAATATTGTGCTTTAAGCAGTATCGCATGCAGGGGGTGTTTCTGAGCAACCAGAAACCCCCCTCTGATGGACCAAATGTTTTTTTTTTTCAATTTTGCAGACTGCCATTGTAGCCCCGCCCCCTTGTGACTCTGTGCCGTGATTCGCAGGTCTGCGGGAGGGTGTGGAGCCAATACGATGCGATTCACATAGAATTGCAATAGTAAGTGTAACTGTGTGTTGTGTTATATGTCTGTGTTTGTGTACTTATATATGTGTTTGTGTGTATATATATATATGTATGTATGTATGTATGTGTTCTAAGTGTGTGTGCATATATACAGCATATGTGATGTGTGTATGTGTATACTGTGTATATATATATATATATATATATACACACACACACACACACACACACACACACATATAAATGCTTGACGCCATTTTTCTCAAGGTGGACATGCATGATCTGTGCAACTGAAAAAAGTGTTCAATATATTCTATTAATCATCTTTGAGTTTTTTGTTTGTTCTGAATTACTCTCGCTGATGACACTAAACAAGGTGAATGGATTTATGTGAGTGCTGGTTCATGTGTATATATATATATATATATATATATGTATGTATATATATATATATATATATATATATATATATATAGAGAGAGAGAGAGAGAGAGAGAGAGAGAGAGAGACATACACACACACCTAGAAGGAAACCCCCATTACGAATCCTGCGTTTGCCCCTGTCAAGGGTGGGGAACTTTAGCCTGCTTATTTCTCATTCATTTAAGCAGTTATAGAGTTCTAAATGCAAAAGCCTGGAACTGCAGTAATATTGTAAAAGATTAGGTAACCTGAAGGAGAAACCAAGTAGTATTTTCAAACATTTTATCAATAGTGATTTGTAACGGGACAGGCAGGGCTAGAAGATAAGTCTCACAATTCTTGTGGAATAGTTTCACACCATTTTCAGTATCAGAAAGTGCATTGTGCCTATCAAAGTAAATATGGTCTAGAATGGTTGTCTGCAATTCCCTAATAGAAGATGCTGATCTGTTATCCATTTGTCTAGAATAAGTTTCTTCACCAAAGTCAGGAGCGGTTCTAGGCACGGGCAAGCACCCACCTGCGCCCCTCATCCCGCTCCCCAGCTGCAGCAGGCGCTGTGGGCTGTGTGGGCGCCCGCTGCAGCCAGCGCCAGCGTTAGATGCTAGAGGTCCTAATTGACCTCTAGTGTCTGTGTGGCTCTGCTATGGGAGAGACATCATAACATCGCTCACGCAGAGAGAAGCAGGCAGCCAGAGACGGAGGGCAGCGTAGCAGCGGTCGGGTAGCAGGAGCGGGGCTGGTAAGTATTGTGTGTGTTTTTTTTGTGTGTGTTTGTAAGCGGCGCTACTGGGGGCACAACTACAGGGGGCACAGCTACAGGAGACACAACTGCTGGGGGGCAAATCTACTGGGGGCACATCTACTGGGGTCACAACTACAGGGGGCACAGCTACTGGGGGCACAGATACAAGGGGCACAACTACTTGGGCAAATATACTGGGGGCACAGCTACAGGGGGCACAACTACAGGGGCCATACCTATGGCCATGCCCCTTTCCTATGAAGCTACGCCCCTATTTTTGGGCGCACGCATTCAGCGCGCACCTACTCTTATTTACCTGTCGGTTAAGTATAAGCTGTTTAATAAATTGATTAGCAATTTTGGAAACAATCCTAACAAAACTCCCTCCCATAATAAATGCATGTTTGAATAAATGACCCTTTAAAAAATGTCACTCAATGTTTTGTCTTTCATGTTTTTTTCTGTAAAGTTCTCAAAAATAATGTTTAAATTTAGTCTATTTTGTGAGAGGGGCTTGAAGCTATTTATTCTAAGTCCCTTTAGTAATGGGACCTTGATATCCATATGAGGTATAATAGTTTTCTGGCTTTGGATCTCACCACTTTGAGACCATCGATAGATGGGGAATAGCCGCTCATCATAGAGATCTCCAAGATGGACATGGTGGCATCCTGAGTACCAAGGAATCTGCAAGAAAAGTTACAGACACTCAGGTGTATTCAGCTCTTTGAAGACCAATCATTAGGTAAATTACTAAATCCATTAAGATACTTTTTTTATTTTGTTTCTTGTAGCATAAAGTACTTTTGAAAAAAAACAAACATCGTTGGATCATAGGAGATCTCTTTCTTCAAGGAAATGTCTAAGTTTATCAGTCTAAGTAAAACTAGAATTTAGCTTTATTAGTAAATCTTTGACTTACTTGGTGCAGATCTCAATGGAGACGGATGATATAGAATCGTCTGGCTTCTTAGCTGCATGGAAAGTTTGTTAGAGTCTTAAATTATGTTCACTCCTACATAATGTCACTGCACAAATGTCAGATCTTTCTCCTTGCCCTGCTATCCCAATATTTTCACTGGTATCCAATTATAACTTTATCCTTTAGTTCTCTGTGTTTGCCAATGCATTGCTGCTATCTTTATCATAATCTGCCTACCCCCCCCCCCCCCTCCCCCTTTTTATTGTCATGTTCCTTTCTGATAATGCACTGTGAAATTATAACTCCATCCCCTACTTTACATACATTTGCATAGATCTGATGGTGTTCTATGAAACTAGAACATCCCCTTTAATTTACTGCATATCTGCCACCTATTGAATCCCAACTCTCTGTTGATGATGGAGTCAATTAAAAGCTGACATTATTTGGGGGGGAAAGTGTAGTTCTCAGCTTCTGCAATTGGACCAAATGGTAAAGTAATGAGAAATAGCTGATTTCTACCATGATATATGTGTTTAATTCCATTTACATACACTGTATCTCTATAGGTTATCTTATCAAGTAACACATTTTTCAGTGCTAACTAATCCCATCTCAAGATGGTGCTACATTACCCAGGAAAGAATCCAGCCACTGGCACATCCATTACAGGTGCAGGATGTGTGGTGCACATGTAGTGGTGGATTAAGAGAGTAGGGGTCCATGCACAGTCTACATTTGGCCCCCTCTCACTAGTGCAAATGCCAAGTAGGCTCTGCCACTGTCTGGTATGCATTTGCTGATATTCCAGATCATGGTATCCATGCCAACATCACCGTCGGAAGTGTGTAATCTGGTGGTGACATCAGGGAATCATCCTAATGATCCACACACTCCCACCACACATCACTAGGACACCTAATGTACATCTACAAATACCGGCATACTAATGACTGGGAGACAGTAATAACATGTATCTGGAGACTTTATCCCCAGATCTCCAGATCCCTTTAACAGATACCTAATAGGTAAACAATACATGTATTATGACTGGCCTGATTACTGTGATAGGCTCTGGGACCATCAAACACTGGGGTTTATTTTCTATATGATTGGCTTAACACATATCCCTTTAAATTGTGAGATAAAATATGTGTTTGGTATGTTTATGACTAACACTATCACTGTGATAGGCTCATGACACATCAATCACTTGACTTCTGTACAGGATTGGATTATTAAATGCCTCTACAGTTGGATTGGAAATAACAAGAGCTTGGCAACAGGGAGCCTTAGGGGTTAATATATATACAGAAAGAAGAAGCGTTTTATGTTTTCTATACTTTTTATCATGGATAGCTATCAGGTATTCTCTCATTCATCATCCAATGCCCTTGAGGCAAACAACTGGAAAGCAGAAATAACAGAGATCCCAGTACAGGTCAGCTCTTTCTTATGTACCAATATACTGTAGATGTACTCAGTTCTATGTCCTGCAATAGACCATCATTCTTTTCTGTACACTTGCAAGTAGTGATGAGCACCGGAAATTTTTCGGGTTTTGGTTTTGGGTTCGGTTCCGCGGCCGTGTTTTGGGTTCGAATGCGTTTTGGCAAAACCTCACCGAATTTTTTTTGTCAGATTCGGGTGTGTTTTTGATTCGGGTGTTTTTTTCAAAAAACCCTAAAAAACAGCTTAAATCATAGAATTTGGGGGTCATTTTGATCCCAAAGTATTATTAACCTCAATAACCATAATTTCCACTCATTTTCAGTCTATTCTGAACACCTCACAATATTATTTTTAGTCCTAAAATTTGCACCGAGGTCGCTGGATGACTAAGCTCAGCGACCCAAGTGGCCGACACAAACACCTGGCCCATCTAGGAGTGGCACTGCAGTGTCACGCAGGATGGCCCTTCAAAAAACTACTCCCCAAACAGCACATGAAGCAAAGAAGAAAAAAAAGATGCGCAATGAGGTAGCTGTGTGACTAAGATAAGCGACCCAAGTGGCCGACACAAACACCTGGCCCATCTAGGAGTGGCACTGCAGTGTCACGCAGGATGGCCCTTCCAAAAACTACTCCCCAAACAGCACATGACACAAAGAAAAATTAAAGAAAAAAGAGGTGCAAGATGGAATTGTCCTTGGGCCCTCCCACCCACCCTTATGTTGTATAAACAGGACATGCACACTTTAACCAACCCATCATTTCAGTGACAGGGTCTGCCACACGACTGTGACTGAAATGACGGGTTGGTTTGGACCCCCACCAAAAAAGAAGCAATTAATCTCTCCTTGCACAAACTGGCTCTACAGAGGCAAGATGTCCACCTCATCATCATTCTCCGATATATCACCGTGTACATCCCCCTCCTCACAGATTATCAATTCGTCCCCACTGGAATCCACCATCTCAGCTCCCTGTGTACTTTGTGGAGGCAATTGCTGCTGGTGAATGTCTCCACGGAGGAATTGATTATAATTCATTTTAATGAACATCATCTTCTCCACATTTTCTGGATGTAACCTCGTACGCCGATTGCTGACAAGGTGAGCGGCGGCACTAAACACTCTTTCGGAGTACACACTTGTGGGAGGGCAACTTAGGTAGAATAAAGCCAGTTTGTGCAAGGGCCTCCAAATTGCCTCTTTTTCCTGCCAGTATAAGTACGAACTGTCTGACGTGCCTACTTGGATGCGGTCACTCATATAATCCTCCACCATTCTTTCAATGGGGAGAGAATCATATGCAGTGACAGTAGACGACATGTCCGTAATCGTTGTCAGGTCCTTCAGTCCGGACCAGATGTCAGCATCAGCAGTCGCTCCAGACTGCCCTGCATCACCGCCAGCGGGTGGGCTCGGAATTCTGAGCCTTTTCCTCGCACCCCCAGTTGCGGGAGAATGTGAAGGAGGAGATGTTGACAGGTCGTGTTCCGCTTGACTTGACAATTTTGTCACCAGCAGTTCTTTGAACCCCAGCAGACTTGTGTCTGCCGGAAAGAGAGATCCAAGGTAGGTTTTAAATCTAGGATCGAGCACGGTGGCCAAAATGTAGTGCTCTGATTTCAACAGATTGACCACCCGTGAATCCTTGTTAAGCGAATTAAGGGCTCCATCCACAAGTCCCACATGCCTAGCGGAATCGCTCTGTGTTAGCTCCTCCTTCAATGTCTTCAGCTTCTTCTGCAAAAGCCTGATGAGGGGAATGACCTGACTCAGGCTGGCAGTGTCTGAACTGACTTCACGTGTGGCAAGTTCAAAAGGTTGCAGAACCTTGCACAACGTTGAAATCATTCTCCACTGCGCTTGAGACAGGTGCATTCCACCTCCTATATCGTGCTCAGTTGTATAGGCTTGAATGGCCTTTTGCTGCTCCTCCAACCTCTGAAGCATATAGAGGGTTGAATTCCACCTCGTTACCACTTCTTGCTTCAGATGATGGCAGGGCAGGTTCAGGCGTTTTTGGTGGTGCTCCAGTCTTCTGTACGTGGTGCCTGTACGCCGAAAGTGTCCCGCAATTCTTCTGGCCACCGACAGCATCTCTTGCACGCCCCTCTCGTTTTTTAAATAATTCTGCACCACCAAATTCAAGGTATGTGCAAAACATGGGACGTGCTGGAATTTGCCCAGATTTAATGCACACACAATATTGCTGGCGTTGTCCGATGCCACAAATCCACAGGAGAGTCCAATTGGGGTAAGCCATTCCGCGATGATCTTCCTCAGTTGCCGTAAGAGGTTTTCAGCTGTGTGCGTATTCTGGAAAGCGGTGATACAAAGCGTAGCCTGCCTAGGAAAGAGTTGGCGTTTGCGAGATGCTGCTACTGGTGCCGCCGCTGCTGTTCTTGCGGCGGGAGTCCATACATCTACCCAGTGGGCTGTCACAGTCATATAGTCCTGAGCCTGCCCTGCTCCACTTGTCCACATGTCCGTGGTTTAGTGGACATTGGGTACAACTGCATTTTTTAGGACACTGGTGAGTCTTTTTCTGAGGTCTGTGTACATTTTCGGTATCGCCTGCCTACAGAAATGGAACCTAGATGGTATTTGGTACCGGGGACACAGTACCTCCAACAAGTCTCTAGTTGGCTCTGCAGTAATGATGGATACCGGAACCACGTTTCTCACCGCCCAGGATGCCAAGGCCTCAGTTATCCGCTTTGCAGCAGGATGACTGCTGTGATATTTCATCTTCCTCGCAAAGGACTGTTGGACAGTCAATTGCTTGGTGGAAGTAGTAAAAGTGGTCTTACGACTTCCCCTCTGGGATGACCATCGACTCCCAGCAGCAACAACAGCAGCGCCAGCAGCAGTAGGCGTTACACGCAAGGATGCATCGGAGGAATCCCAGGCAGGAGAGGACTCGTCAGAATTGCCAGTGACATGGCCTGCAGGACTATTGGCATTCCTTGGGAAGGAGGAAATTGACACTGAGGGAGTTGGTGGGGTGGTTTGCGTGAGCTTGGTTACAAGAGGAAGGGATTTACTGGTCAGTGGACTGCTTCCGCTGTCGCCCAAAGTTTTTGAACTTGTCACTGACTTATGATGAATGCGCTGCAGGTGACGTATAAGGGAGGATGTTCCGAGGTGGTTAACGTCCTTACCCCTACTTATTACAGCTTGACAAAGGCAACACACGGCTTGACAAATGTTGTCCGCATTTCTGTTGAAATACTTCCACACCGAAGAGCTGATTTTTTTGGTATTTTCACCAGGCATGTCAATGGCCCTATTCCTCCCACGGACAACAGGTGTCTCCCCGGGTGCCTGACTTAAACAAACCACCTCACCATCAGAATCCTCCTGGTCAATTTCCTCCCCAGCGCCAGCAACACCCATATCCTCCTCATCCTGGTGTACTTCAACACTGACATCTTCAATCTGACTATCAGGAACTGGACTGCGGGTGCTCCTTCCAGCACTTGCAGGGGGCGTGCAAATGGTGGAAGGCGCATGCTCTTCACGTCCAGTGTTGGGAAGGTCAGGCATCGCAAACGACACAATTGGACTCTCCTTGTGGATTTGTGATTTCGAAGAACGCACAGTTCTTTGCTGTGCTTTTGCCAGCTTGAGTCTTTTCATTTTTCTAGCGAGCGGCTGAGTGCTTCCATCCTCATGTGAAGCTGAACCACTAGCCATGAACATAGGCCAGGGCCTCAGCCGTTCCTTGCCACTCCGTGTGGTAAATGGCATATTGGCAAGTTTACGCTTCTCCTCCGACAATTTTATTTTAGATTTTTGAGTCCTTTTTTTACTGATATTTGGTGTTTTGGATTTTACATGCTCTGTACTATGACATTGGGCATCGGCCTTGGCAGACGACGTTGATGGCATTTCATCGTCTCGGCCATGACTAGTGGCAGCAGCTTCAGCACGAGGTGGAAGTCGATCTTGATCTTTCCCTATTTTTGGAACCTCAACATTTTTGTTCTCCATATTTTAATAGGCACAACTAAAAGGCACCTCAGGTAAATAATGGAGATGGATGGATACTAGTATACTTATGGATGGACGAGCGACTGCCGACACAGAGGTAGCTACAGCCGTGGACTACCGTACTGCGTCTGCTGCTAATATAGACTGGATGATAATGATATAAAAAATATATATATATCACTACTGCAGCCGGACAGGTATATATTATATAATGACGGACCTGCTGGACACTGTCAGCACTGCAGACTCCTAAAGTAAGCTACTAGTATCAAGAAGATAGAAAAAAAAAAACACCACAGGTAGGTGGTATACAATTATGGATGGACGAGCGACTGCCGACACAGAGGTAGCTACAGCCGTGGACTACCGTACTGCGTCTGCTGCTAATATAGACTGGATGATAATGATATAAAAAATATATATCACTACTGCAGCCGGACAGGTATATATTATATAATGACGGACCTGCTGGACACTGTCAGCACTGCAGACTCCTAAAGTAAGCTACTAGTATCAAGAAGATAGAAAAAAAAAAAACACCACAGGTAGGTGGTATACAATTATGGATGGACGAGCGACTGCCGACACAGAGGTAGCTACAGCCGTGGACTACCGTACTGTGTCTGCTGCTAATATAGACTGGATGATAATGATATAAAAAATATATATATATATCACTACTGCAGCCGGACAGGTATATATTATATAATGACGGACCTGCTGGACACTGTCAGCACTGCAGACTCCTAAAGTAAGCTACTAGTATCAAGAAGATAGAAAAAAAAACCACAACAGGTAGGTGGTATACAATTATGGATGGACGAGCGACTGCCGACACAGAGGTAGCTACAGCCATGGACTACCGTACTGCGTCTGCTGCTAATATAGACTGGATGATAATGATATAAAAAATATATATATATCACTGCTGCAGCCGGACAGGTATATATTATATAATGACGGACCTGCTGGACACTGTCAGCACTGCAGACTCCTAAAGTAAGCTACTAGTATCAAGAAGATAGAAAAGAAAAAAAACACCACAGGTAGGTGGTATACAATTATGGATGGACGAGCGACTGCCGACACAGAGGTAGCTACAGCCGTGGACTACCGTACTGCGTCTGCTGCTAATATAGACTGGATGATAATGATATAAAAAATATATATATATCACTACTGCAGGACAGGTATATATTATATAATGACGGACCTGCTGGACACTGTCAGCAGAATGCGTTTATAGAATAAAAACACCACACGACGAGTGTTTAACTTTTTCAGGCAGACAATCACAATATACTGGTGGTCAGTGGTCACTGGTCAGTCACACTGGCAGTGGCACTCTGGCAGCAAAAGTGTGCACTGTTAATGTACTCCTGCTATAACTGCTCCCCAGTCTCCCCCACAATTAAGCGGTGTGAGCAGTGAGCACTCAGCACAGTCAGATATACATAGATGATGCAGCACACTGAGGCTGAGCACAGATATGGTATACTGTGTCACTGTGTATCGTTTTTTTTCAGGCAGAGAACGGATTATATTAAATAATAATAAAACTGCACTGGTGGTCACTGGTCAGTCACTAGTAAACTCTGCACTCTCTGAGTACTCCTAAGCTCCAGTAAATCAAGTGTCTCACTCTCACTCTCTATTTCTATTCTAAACGGAGAGGACGCAAGCCACGTCCTCTCCCTATCAATCTCAATGCACGTGTGAAAATGGCGGCGACGCGCGGCTCCTTATATAGAATCCGAGTCTCGCGATAGAATCCGAGCCTCGCGAGAATCCGACAGCGGGATGATGACGTTCGGGCGCGCTCGGATTAACCGAGCAAGGCGGGAAGATCCGAGTCTGCCTCGGACCCGTGTAAAAAGGCTGAAGTTCGGGGGGGTTCGGATTCCGAGGAACCGAACCCGCTCATCACTACTTGCAAGCAGACAGTATTGATGATACTACTGTATGAATATGTGTGGTAGAGACAACACTAATGTCATGCTATATATAAAAAGCTTACAGTATATCTACTTTAAATAACATTAGTGCAAACTGCTACCTGATCTTAACCACTTACCTGACAATTTTTCCCTTCAAAACCATTCATAACATTGTGTACAGTATTTTTTTTTAAATGTAAATATAGTTTTAAAAAGTATTTTTTTTAAATATTTAAAAATGATATTATGCACATCTGCAGAATGCATCTCCTCATAAAAAACTGGGGGACACAGTGGGGCGGTGTGGTCGCATGTGATCTGACCATGCAAATTAAGTGGTCAAAACGTCTGAAAACCAGGAACAACGCTGATATCTGCTGTTCAAAGTTGGAAACTTTTTTTCCTCCTTTTGCTATTCTGAATACCTGAGTCAGAAATGTTTAAAGTAATTTTTTTCAGTATGTTCTCATGAAATATCAAATATTTATTTATTAACAGTTTCTTATATAGCACAGTATATTCCATTACGCTTTAAGGCCAGTATTCACTGGCCGATGTGGGAGAGATGTGTGCTGAGCGAACCGCTCAGCACACATCTCTCCCACCACTCAGCACAGCGTGATGTGTGCTGAGCATGCGGGGGGAGACGGGGGGAGGCGCTCATTTCATCCAGCGGGTGAAGTGAGCGACCTGCTAGATTGGCCTGCATGCAGGCCAGTCTAGCACCAGCGATAGCGATGCGCGGGGCTGCGCATCGCTATCGCTGTGAGGGGTACACACGGAGCGATCATGCTTAAATTCTATTCCAGTCAGATTGCTTAGATTTTAAGCAGCGATCGCTCCGTGAGTACCCCCCTTTACAATTGGATATGAAAATAGCATTTTGATAACCTACCGGTAAATCCTTTTCTCCTAGTTCGTAGAGGATGCTGGGGATGACATCAAGACCATGGGGTATAGACGGGATCCACAGGAGACATGGGCACTCTAAAGACTTTTCATTGGGTGTGAACTGGCTCCTCCCTCTATGCCCCTCCTCCAGACCCCAGTTGTAGGAACTGTGCCCAGGGAGACTGACATTCCAAAGAAAGGAATTACTTAACTAGTGGTGAGATATCTACCAACTCACTCCCTCAACCATGCCGCACACATGGCATTCAACATAACACATGCCAACAGGCATGAACTAATTGCAGCAACATGCTGAAACCAAGATAACACAACTTGTGTAACTGTAATAACTAAACTGCAGGTAAAGTACGCACTGGGACGGGTGCCCAGCATCCTCTACAGACTAGGAGAAAAGGATTTACCGGTAGGTTATCAAAATCCTATTTTCTCATACGTCCTAGAGGATGCTGGGGATGACATCAAGACCATGGGGTCTATACCAAAGCTCCAGTACGGGCGGGAGAGTGCGGATGACCCTGCAGCACCGATTGACCAAACTTTAGGTCCTCATCGGCCAAGGTGTCAAACTTGTAGAACTTAGCAAATGTGTTTGACCCTGACCAAGTAGCTGCTCGGCAAAGTTGTAATGCCGAGACCCCCCGGGCAGCCGCCCAGTATGAGCCCACCTTCCTAGTGGAGTGGGCCTTTACCGACGTCGGTAACGGCAATCCAGCCGTAGTATGAGCTTGCTGAATCGTATTTCAAATCCAACGTGCAATAGTCTGCTTGGAAGCAGGACAGCCAATCTTGTTGTGATCATACAGGACAACAGAGCCTCTGTTTTCCATATACGAGCTGTTCTAGCAACATAGATTTTCAAAGCTCTAACCACATCTAGAGACTTTGAATCAGTGAATGTGTCAGTAACTACTGGCACCACAATAGGTTGGTTTATGTGAAAAGCAGAAACCACCTTTGGAAGTAAATGTTGGCGAGTTCGCAACTCTGCCCTATCTTCATAGAAAATCAGGTAAGGGCTCTTGTGAGACAAGGCCCCCAATTCCGACACCCGCCTTGCGGATGCCAATGCCAAAAGCATCACAACTTTCCAAGTGAGAAACTTCAACTCTATCTTTTGTAGAGGCTCAAACCAATCCGATTGAAGGAACTGCAATACCACGTTAAGGTCCCATGGTGCCACTGGAGGCACGAATGGAGGCTGGATGTGCAGTACCCCTTTCACGAAGGTCTGAACCTCTGGAAGAGAGGCCAATTGTTTTTGGAAGAACACTGACAAGGCCGAAATCTGGACCTTGATTGATACCAATCATAGGCCCGTCTCCACACCATCCTGCAAAAAAATGGAGAAAACGTCCTAAGTGAAACTCTTCCGTAGGAGCTTTCTTGGATTAACACCAAGACACATATTTTCTCCAAATACGGTGGTAATGTTTTGACGTTACTCCCTTTCTGGCCTGAATAAGGGTGGGGATGACCTCCTTAGGAATACCCTTCCTGGCTAGGATACAGCGCTCAACAGCCATGCCGTCAGACGTAGCCGCGGTAAGTCTTGGTACACAGCAGGTCCTCCCGAGGAGGAAGAGGCCGAGGATCTCCTATGAGTAACTGCTGAAGATCTGGGTACCAAGACCTTCTTGGCCAGTCTGGGGCAATGAAGATTGCTCGAACCCTTGTCTTTCTTATGATCCTGAGTACTTTTGGGATCAGCGGAAGTGGAGGGAAAACATACACTGACGGAAACACCCACTGGGTCACCAGTGCATCCACTGCTACTGCTTGAGGGTCTCTCGACCTGGAGTATCTCTGAAACTTCTTGTTGAGACGAGACACCATCATGTCTATTTGAGGAACTCCCCAAAGACTTGTCACCTCTGCGAAGACTTCTTGGTGGAGGCCCCACTCTCATGGATGGAGATCGTGTCTGCTGAGGAAGTCTGCTTCCCAGTTGTCTACTCTCGGAATGAATATCGCCGACAGAGCTTGTAGATGTTTTTCTGGCCAGCGGAGGATTTTTGTCGCCTCTGCCATTGCCGTTCTGCTTTTCGTTCCGCCCTGCCTGTTTATGTATGCAACTGCTGTTACATTGTCCGCCTGGATCTGCATGGGACGGTCTTGAAGAAGATGTACCGCTTGTTGAAGGCCGTTGTAAATGGCTCTTAGCTCCAGAACGTTTATGTGAAGGCAGGCTTCCTGTTGTGACCAACGTCCCTGGAAGTTTTCTCCCTGAGAGACTGCTCCCCTGTCTCGGAGACTTGCATCCGTGGTTACTAGGACCCAGTCCTGAATCCCGAACCTGCGTCCATCTAGCAGGTGAGAGCTGTGCAACCACCACAGGAGCGAAATCCTGGTTTTTGACAAGATTATCTTTCTGTGCAT
The DNA here is from genome assembly GCF_028390025.1 of Pseudophryne corroboree. Lineage (NCBI taxonomy): Eukaryota > Metazoa > Chordata > Amphibia > Anura > Myobatrachidae > Pseudophryne > Pseudophryne corroboree. Next base: position 58,914,600 of record NC_086449.1, read on the forward strand.
GTGTAGGTGTGACCCCGACCACTTGTCCAACAGGTCCCACTGGAATACTCTGGCATGAAACCTGCCAAACTGTATGGCCTCGTAGGCCGCCACCATCTTCCCCAACAACCGAATGCACTGATGGATCGACACACTTGATGGTTTCAATATCTGTTTTACCATTTTCTGGATTTCCAAAGTCTTTTCCAGCGGAAGAAATACTCTCTGAACTTCTGTGTCCAGAATCATCCCCAGGACAGACAACCTTGTCGTCGGTTCCAACTGTGACTTTGGGTATTTTATGATCCACCCGTGTTGTTGGAGTATTGACAGGGAGAGGGATATGTTTTGTAATAACTGCTCCCTGGATCTCGCCTTTATCAGGAGGTCGTCCAGATAATGGATTATATTGACTCCTTTCTGATGAAGGAGGACCATCATCTCCGCCATCACCTTGGTGAATACCCTCGGCGCCATGGAGAGACCGAAAGGTAACATCTGGAATTGGTAATGGCAATCCTGAATCGCGAATCTCAGATAAACCTGGTGAGGAGGATAAATGGGAACATGCAGGTAAGCATCCTTTATGTCCACCAACACTAAGTAGTCCCCCTCCTCCAGACTGGCAATCACCGCCCGAAGTGATTCCATCCCTAACTTGGACCTTTTCAGGAAGAAATTCAGATCTTTTAGATTTACGATCGGTCTGACCGAGCTATCCGGCTTCGGAACAACAAAGTGGCTTGAATTAAAACCCTGCCTTTGTTGTGACAACGGTACCAGGACTATAACCTGGTCTTGACATAATTTTTGGATTGCCGCTGTTACTGCTTCTCTCTCTGGCGGAGAAGCTGGCAAGGTCGATTTGAAAAATCGGCATGGGGGAACGTCTTGAAACTCTAGTTTGTATCCCTGGGATACTATTTGCAATACCCAGGGATCCAGGCCAGACAGAATCCAATCCTGGCTGAAGAGCTTGAGATGTGCCCCCACCCGAGCGGCCTCCCGCAAGGGAGTTCCAGTGTCATGGTGTGGATTTGGCTGAATTAGGGGTAGATTTCTGCTCCTTGGAACCTGGAGCCGGTGTGGGCTTCTTTCCCCTTCCCCTTCCCCTACCTGCAAAGAAGGGGGAACCTCTCACCTTTTTGTATTTATTGGGCAGAAAGGACTGCATTTGTGGGTGATAGGTCTTTTTTGCCGGTGCAGGCGCAGAGGCCATCGCCAAATAAGGCCTCATCTTTATATGGGAGAACCTCCATGTTTCTTTTGGAATCTGCATCCGTGTTCCACTGGCGAGTCCATAACGCCCGCCTAGCCGATACTGCCATGGTAGCGGCCTGTGAACTCAAGAGTCCTATATCCTTCATTGCTTCCAGCATGTAGGCGGCAGCGTCCTTAATATTCCTTAACTTAAGGAGTATCTCATCTTTATCAATCGTGTCAATTTCTGATGACACGCTTTCTGACCATTTTTCAATAGCGCGACTCACCCATGAGCAGGCAATAGTGGGCCTGAGCAGTGTACCATTGGTAACATAAATGGATTTCAATGTTGTTTCCATTTTGCGGTCTGCCGGCTCTTTAAGAGAAGCCGTGCCAGGAGCAGGGAGAATGACCTTCTTTGTCAACCTGGAAAGTGCACTGTCTAACACAGGGGGTGACTCCCATTTTTTCCTGTCTTCAACCGGGAAAGGATAAGCTATGTGAATCCTTTTGGGAATACAATTTTTTTTATCAGGATTCACCCACATCCCTTCAAACAGTGCATTTAGTTTGTGTGAAGGAGGGAACGTGACTTTGGATTTCTTTTCCTTACATAAATAAGCTTTCTCCTGAGGTACAGGAGTGCTTTCTGTAACCTCCAACATGTCCCTTATAGCCACAATCATATATTGTATACTTTTTGAAAATTTATGATCTATTTCTCTGGATTCACTATTGTCGACACAAGAATCAGAATCCGTGTCGGTATCAGTGTTTACAACATTTGCAAATGGTCTCTTATGTGACCCAGAGGGGCCGCCCGCATAAAGAACAACAGAATCCTGAAAAATCACATCTTCCACAGATTTTCTCCAGCATGCAGCCTTAGATTCAGACTTATCTAATCTACGGTTAATCAGATGCATACTGTCATGTATCTCTTTCACCCATGCAGGCTCTTGGTTTGCCGGTAGCGCCACCACATTACAACTCTGTGTCCCTAAAATGGCTTCCTCCGGGGAGGAACTCCCTGCCTCAGACATGCCTCACACGTGTACACCACACTCACAGACACACTGGGACTTATTTTGGGGACAGACCCACGGTAAAATCTGTCAGAGGGACACAGGATAGGAGCAGCCAGTTCACAAACCCAGCGCCAGTAATGCCTGTGAACACAGTATGTCCACAGCCCAAAAGCGCTTTTAAATAGTAATATACACTATCAAATGCACCACAATCACTTTGTGCCCCCCCCTTTATAGCACTCTGTACTTGTCAGAAGTGGAGGAGAGGACCAGCGTGTTCTCTGCAGCCTGAGTAGAGAGAGAAAATGGTGCTAAGTAGTGTGCTGGCTGCCTGAGGAAGAAGCTCCGCCCCTCAGTATCCATGACAATATTTATACTGGCGGGGGTAGGGCTGTGCCAGCGGCATCCTATGCCCCCTTTTAGCCAGTTTGAGGTATTTTTCTTGCTGCCCAGGGCGCCCCCCCCCCCCCCGCCCTGCACCCTGCAGTGCCTGTGTGTGTGGGCAACATGGCGCGCTGCGCTCCCGCCAGCCGCGCCGCACCTCAGCCGTCACTTACTTGATTGAAGATCATTCTTCTCATACTCACCTGTCTTCTGACTCCTGGCTCTGTGAGGGGGGTGACGGCGTGCTGTGGGAGTGAGCATCTAGACACAGCTAGCGTTCGGTTCCCTTCAGGAGCTAATGGTGTACTGTCAGCCAGAAACAGAGCCATGAAACTCTGAGGAAGTTGGTTCTGCTTCTGCCCCCTCAGTCCCACGAAGCAGGGAGTCTGATGCCAGCAGATCTCCCTGAAAATAAAAAATCTAACATAAGTCTTTTCAGAGAAACTCAGTAGAGATCCTCAGAGTGCATCCAGTCGACCTGGGCACATTTCTAAAACTGGGGTCTGGAGGAGGGGCATAGAGGGAGGAGCCAGTTCACACCCAATGAAAAGTCTTTAGAGTGCCTATGTCTCCTGCGGATCCCGTCTATACCCCATGGTCTTGATGTCGTCCCCAGCATCCTCTAGGACGTATGTGAAATGCTAATTTGTTTTATTGTGCCATTTTATATTGTCACCCTGATTTAACTAATACAATACCTGAAGGATCACATCAGTAATACTGTTCCTATCAATAGTTCTATTAACATTGAATTGTGATCATATATTTCTTTAACACGAGGGGGGAAATGTAATAGGGTGTGAGAATCAGAAAGTGAGAGATTTTGGTCAAATTCTCCTTTTTTTTTTAAAGTGGCAATCATTTACATGGCAAAACTTGGCTGATTTTGCCATGTAAATGATTGCCACTTTAAAAAAAAAAGGAGAATTTGTCCACACCACCACCCGAGGAGGAATAGATTAGTGTGGTGATCTAAGGTCGCCATCGGCCCCGAATCGTGCTGAGCGCAGTGAGCCTGCAAGGGGACATGCTGAGCTCGATGTCGGGATTCCAACCGTTGGGATACTGAATCCCTTCTCTGGGCTTCTCCCGGAGAGCAGTTTTTCAATGTAGGCAAGTTTGGGTTATATTGCACTGTACTGTATTTTCCTGTAACCTAGATCTTTGTGTGTTGCGCTGAAAGGTCTGCGGACAGTTCAGCAGCAGTAAAAGGTAGCAGTAACTGCCTGTCACATTAACATCATGTTGCTGAGAGCTCCGCCCCCTTTTATGTCAGGGCTGATCCTAGCGCCTTCGGATAGTCGAGGCAGGTGCAACCTTACCCCCACCTCCTGCACCACAACTCACTACCCGTAAACATCTCCTGCTACTTGCAAAATAAAAAAAGTTGTAATAAAAAAGGAATCACCCAATCTCCATAGTACAGGTCTTATGTGGCTCTGATGCAAGGGGTCTGCTCTGCCACTTCCAGAAAGTGGGACCCCATGGCCCATGCCTAGTGGAAATTCTACCACTGGTTCCAGATATAACTGATGTCTCATCTGTACAGCACAACGGGAGGCAATCACGAGACCACCTGTCAGGATCCCGGTAGTCACAATGTCAACGCCGGAATCCCGATAGGCGGTGAGATGCCGCCGCCAGAATACCGGCACCACAGGCTTTTCTCCTTCTGTTGGGGTCCACGACACCCATAGAGGGAGACTATAACCCGCGGCGTGCGCAGCTTTCTAGCACTTGCCATGCTGCCGGTATACTGGTTGCCGGGATCCTGCTGTCGGGATCATGACAGCCGGGATCCCAGCCACCGGTAAAGTGTATGTATTCCCAGCAATACAGATACATGTTGCAAAATAACAATTATAAGCACACTTATACTCACCTCCAGGCTCATCCCTAATTGTTACCGATAGATCAAAGTTATTACATTCCTTCTCCGTTTCTGTCTCAATACCGTAATACACAGAAAACACCTGGAGAGATAAAGACAGCAGCAATTACATAATGCCATATACAACAGTCAGTAGTATCAATGATATGATGCGGTTTGTGGTGACTGTAAATTAATTCTTTTCCTATAACTATTTCAGATTGATGAAATATACGTTGCTGCATACTGTACAGCTAGTACCTTGCCTCTTCTTATTCTGCCCTGATAGGGGCAGAATACATAGGGTGGGATGTAATGAAGTCCGGGTTCAGCGGCCAAGCTGGATGCTGGACAAACTCTGACTTTTTTTTAAAGGGGCAATCATTTACAAGGGATGGTTTAGCCTCGTATATGATTGCCCCTTTCTAAAAATGTTTGCCAAACTCGGACTTCATTGCATCCCACCCACAGTGTGGACATTTCTAGACTTCTTTACTGGAAGTAGCATATACCTCATAGTATTTATCTGTAATAAGACATTACTTAAGGTCTGTTCAACTGGAGGTCTTCCCAAGCTTGTGGACACCACCATCCCAGACAACCTCTACAGACTATTCTGTAAAAGGTAATTCTAATAAAATTGATGCTACAAGCATATAGATATAGGACATATATTTTTCTTCTCATATAAAAACATGTATATCACAGCTGTTAAAGTATATAATAAAAAGATGCTCCGCTCGTGAGGATGTGGGGTAATTGGCTCGGTAGAGGGGTGTATGTGGTGTAGTGTCTAGGCAGAATCCTCACTCAAAACAAAAACACCCTAGCCCCCAATCAGGGCACTGACTCACTTCATGGCTCCTCTCTAAGGGGCCGATTTATCACTATCTGCATCTGAGGATGCGGATGTGAGGTGATAAAATCGACCCAATCCGCAATGCGGTTATGGATTACATCGCATGGATGTATAAATAATTATTGCATGCAGGGACAGTGATCTTAGTGATCAGCTAGTGATGCCTTGAGAAAGCCCTAATGGTGAAACAGCTGTAGGCAAGCAGTAGCCGTTATCCTTGTTCTAATTCTACAGCAATATATTGTTATTGCTACTTCTACAGTATATCATAATACAGGAGATCAGGATTAGGAGATTTAGGGAACACTAATCAAGTACACTAGCTGCGATTGGAGACATAGCATTATAGAAATCCTAGAGAGGCTGTTTAATGATAATTACAGTGAGCTAGATCAGGGGTGGCCATGTAGCTCTTTCATTCTCCGTCTGTGGCTCGATCTGCTCCCGGCCACCGCTGCCCGACACAGTGCACACACAGCCCGGCACACGCTGCACAGATTTCTAAGGTCTCCGGCGGCGGTGTCTATCTTCAATTCGATGCCGGTCCATGAGCCAATCAGAGCTTGTGGACCGGCAGCTAAGGCTCCTGATTGGCTGCTAGACCACGAGCTGCCGAATTGAAGATAGACACCGCTGCCAGAGACAGAGGGGCAAGAGAGGCGCACGCTGCACTCTCCTACCCTCACAGCAGCAGCGCGGTGATCAGCACTTTTTTTTTTGGGGGGGGGAGGCACTGGGAGGACATGTGTATCTGGCACTGTGGGCATATCTGGCACTGTGAGGATGTGTGTCTGAACTGGAGGCATATCTGGCACTGTGGGGACATGTGTATCTGCACTGGGGGCACATCTGGCACTGGGGAGAAATATGGCACTGTGGGGACATGTGTATTTGCCCTGGGGGCATATCTGGCACTGTGGGGACATGTGTATTTGCACTGGGGGCATATCTGGCACTGTGGGGGCATATGTATCTGCACTGGGGGCTTATCTGGCACTGGGGGCATATCTGGCACTGTGGCACATGTGTATCTGCACTGGAGGCATATCTGGCACTGTGGGGACATGTGTATCTGCACTAGGTGCATATCTGGTACTGCGGGCATATCTGGCACTGGAAAGACATGTGTATCTACACTGGGGGCATATCTGGTACTGTGGGGGCATGTGTATCTGCACTGGGGGCATATCTGGCACTATGGGGAAGTGTGTATCTGCACTGGGGCCATATCTGGCACTGTGGGGACTTGTGTATCTGCACTGGGGGCATAGTTGGCACTGTGGGGGCATGTGTATCTTGCATTAGGGGGCATATCTGGCACTGTAAGGACATGTGTATCTGGCACTTGGGGGCATATATGTATCTGGCACTGTAAGGACATGTGTATTTGGCACTGTGGGGCATATATGTATTTGGCACTGTGGGGGCATACATGTATTTGGCACTGTGGGGGGCATACATGTATTTGACACTGTGGGGCATATATGTATCTGGCACTGTGGGGCATATATGTATTTGGCACTGCGGAGCATATATGTATCTGGCACTGTGGGGACATGTGTATCTGGCACTATGGGGCATATATGTATCTGGCATTGTGGGGGCATGTGTATCTGGCACTGGGGGCATATGTGTATCTGGCACTGTGGGGCATATGTGTATCTGGCACTGTGGGGGCATATATGTATCTGGCACTGTGGAGGCACCCATTTTTGGGCATTTTATATGAATGTGGCACTGTACAACATGACTAAAAACGGGGTTATGACACAAGGTCATACTCATACAAACATCATACCGAAAGGTGTGCGCACAAAAATGGGGCATGGCTTTGTGACAACTAGGCCACGCCCCCATTTTTACGCGTGCGCATGTCAGTGGTTTTTGCCCTTGACTACGGATCTTTTCTGGCTCTTTGCCTCTGACTGGTTGGCCACCCCTGAGCTAGATAAACCAGCCTCCAACCTGATGATTTGAGTTCCTACTACAGTGAATGGCATATTAAGTATCAGCTTCCTGGATACTTTGGCAATAGCTACATTATTTGCTACTAATCTCCTCTCTAGAGGTAAAACTATTCTACTGATCTCCTTGGTCACAATAGAGGAACATATAACATTGCAGTATATGATTAGCAATGAGCAAAGCAACTGTTACAAATGATACACTGAAGTAGAACAATAGAGACAACAGCTATTTTTGAAAAGTACATGTTCTAATATACTGATCATTTCATTTCTATTCACTACTTTTTGTTTTTATACTTCACCAATTTTAATAGTCTGAATAATGTTGATACATATTTTAATACATACAGATCGAGTATACCATATCTTGAATTCTCGTGACCAAAAGCATGCCTGTTATCCGGATCGGTCAGCAGGGGGGTCCGGCATTTCAGCGGCAGTGACGATGAGTGAATGGCCACAAAGCCACTCCCCCACCTGTCTGTAAATGGCCACTGACTCCAGTGACATCATGACGCCGGCGACGTCATAACGTCACTACAGGGCCGAAATATTCCAGTTTTCAGAATATTTCAGTTAACGGGGATCCGTATAACAGATACCTAACCTGACCTGTACCCATAAAGTATATAACTTTTATTATGATACATTTGGTCCCAGTGCACCATTGACACTACTTACCTTTCTTCTTTCTATTGTAATGTACTGTATGCATACTTTGAGTAGTGGGTAGCACCTCACAGCAGCCTTGAGATCATACTGTATATGGGTGAAGACTCCTTGTAAATTGAAGCAATATTGAATAGAGGACTGCTGAAGATATTAGTACTTGTGATGGTTATATTGGTCCCGGATTTACCATGGTATTGAATCTGGCATGTAGAAGATGCCTGATGACATGTTTAGGGTCTGATGATATCAATTTACATAGAAGGTTCTGTTCTTGATTATGTCACCACTGGGAAGCACAATTTTAAAAACCAGAATACTTAAGTACACACGTGTGTGTGTGTGTGTGTGTGTGTGTGTGTGTGTGTGTGTGTGTGTGTAATCAGTCCCTGGGTGTTCTACTGAAATTGATTTTCCTGTACCCTTAGCAAATCATGGGGTTCATTCAGACCTGATAGTACGCTAGATTTTTTCGCTGCCCTGCGATCAGGTCATAACTGCGCTTGCGTATGCACCGCAATGTGCACGCGCGTCGTATGGGTGCAAAGCGGATCATTGCTATGCGATGGATTTAACGAAGAATCCATTCGCACAGCCGATCGCAAGGTGATTGACAGGAAGAGGGCATTTGTGGGTGTCAACTGACCATTTTCTGGGAGTGGTTGGAAAAATGCAGGCGTGTCCAATCGTTTGCAGGGCGGTTGCTTACGTCAATTCTGGGACCTGACAGGCTGAAGTGATCGCAAGGGCTGAGTAAGTTCAGAGCTACTGAGAAACTGCACAATACTTTTTTTTAGTGCTCGGCTGCACATGCGTTCTCACACTTGCAAAGCAAAAATACACTCCCCTATAGATGGCGACTATCTAATCGCAGCGCTGCAAAAAATAGCTAGCGAGCGATCAGGTCTGAATGACCCCCATATGCCAAGACTAATGGAAGACACAATACATAGAATAGGATGAGACTGAAATTGGTGATAGTGGTCATCTTTGCTGTGTACCAGACAAGTTCTATAGGTCATTTCTAGTCATCTTCATACTATTTATACCAACGTGTCAGATAGGGCTCTAATTATTTTGATCTGGCTACTGATAATTTTTGAAAAATAGGATTTTAATTACCTACCAGTAAGTCCTTTTCTCGTAGTCTGTAGAGGATGCTAGGGTCCATATTAGTACCATGGGGTATAGATGGGTCCACCTGAAGCCATGGGCACTTTAAGACTTTAATAGTGTGGGCTTGCTCCTCCCTCTATGCCCCTCCTACCAGACGAGTCTAGAAACTATGCCTGAGGAGACGGACAACTTCGATAGAAGTTTATGCAGATAATGGCGAGATTCACACCAGCTCACAAATACAAGGCAAACCAAGCTAACCAGCTTGAAAACTCAGCAACTGCTGAACAAGAATACATAACCAAGTAACAAAACAGTACTTAACCAAGAATAAAGCAGTACTGAACCAAGTAACCACTGCAGGATCACGAAGCGCTGGGCGGGCGCCCAGCATCCTCTACGGACTACGAGAAAAGGACTTACCGGTAGGTAATTAAAATCCTATTTTTTCTTACGTCCTAGAGGATGCTGGGGTCCATATTAGTACCATGGGGATGTACCAAAGCTCCCAGAACGGGAGGGAAAGCGCAGAGGCTCCTGCAGAACCGACTGACCAAACCTTAGGTCGTCAGTGGCCAAAGTATCAAACTTGTAGAACTTAGAAAACGTGTTCGACCCAGATCAAATAGCCGCTCGGCAAAGCTGTAAAGCCGAGACACCCCGGGCAGCCGCCCAGGAAGAACCAACCTTATGAGTAGAGTGCGCCTTAACAGATTTGGGACACGCCAATCCTGCTGTAGAATATGCATGCTGGATAGTGAACCTGATCCAGAGAGAGATAGTCTGCTTAGAAGTAGGACACTCAATTTTCTTGAGATCATACAGGACAAACAGAGAGTCTGATTTTCTGTGACGAGCAGTCCTCTTCACATAGATTTTCAGAGCCCTTACAACATCCAAGGACTTTGACGAAATTGAGGAATCAGTAGCAGCTGGCACCACAATAGGTTGGTTGATATGAAAAGCCGACACAACCTTTGGAAGGAACTGCTGATGTGTCCCGAGCTCAGCTTTATCTTCATGGAAAATTAAGTAGGGGCTTTTACAAGACAAAGCCCCCAACTCCGACACATGTCTAGCAGAAGCTAAAGCCAACAAAGTGACAGCCTTCCACATGAGAAACTTGACCTCAACCTCCTGTAGAGGCTCGAACCAATCCGATTGGAGGAACTGTAACACCACATTAAGATCTCAGGGTGCCGTAGGCGGCACAAAGGGAGACTGGATGTGCAGAACCCCTTTCAAGAAAATCTGAACCTCAGGGAGGGAAGCCAGTTGTTTCTGGAAGAAAATGGATAAGGTCAAAATCTGGACCTTTATGGATCCCAAACTCAGGCCCATATCCACACCTGCTTGCAGGAAGAGGAGAAACTGTCCCAGTTGAAACTCCACCGTAGGAAACTTATTGGATTCACACCAAGATACATACTTTTTCCAAATGCAATGGTAATGTTTAGATGTTACTCCTTTCCTAGCCTGTATCAGGGTAGGAATAACCTTGTTCGGAATGCCCTTCCGAGCTAATATCTGGCCTTCAACCTCCATGCCGTCAAATGTAGCCGTGGTAAGTCTTGATAAGCGAACGGCCCCTGTCGCAGAAGGTCCTCCCGAAGAGGAAGAGGCCTCAGGTCTTCCATCAGTAGATCCAGAAGATCCGCATACCAAACCCTTCTTGGCCAGTCCGGAGCAATGAAGATTGCCATGGACAATGTCCTTGGAGTCAGAATACCCAGGTCCTGTATGTTATGCCGAATCCTGTATGTTACGTAAAAACAATTCAATGTCACTTCTATTCATAGAATCTAAGTCCTCTAGTAATGTGCCTGACCACTTTACTATGGCTTTAGAAATCCATGCACAGGTAACAGTGGGCCTTAACGCCACTCCTGAAGCAGTGTATATGGATTTGAGCGTAGTTTCAATCTTGCGGTCTGTCGGTTCTTTCAAAGCGGTAGACCCAGGGACAGGTAAAACCACCTTTTTAGACAGTCTAGATACAGAAGTGTCTACTATAGGTGGGTTTTCCCACTTTTTCCTATCACCCTCAGGGAAAGGAAAAGCCACAAGAACCCTCTTTGGGATCTGGAATTTTTTCTCTGGATTTTCCCAGGATTTTTCAAATAATGCGTTTAATTCCTTAGACGCAGGGAAGGTCAGGGAGGCTTTCTTATTGTCCGTAAAATAAGCCTCCTCCACATGTTCAGGTGGCTTGTCAGTAATGTGTAACACATCCCTAATATCCTCAATCATGAGTTGCACCCCTCTTGCCAGGGAAGCCTAAGCCCCCCGCATAACCGCATCACTCTCTGCCATGTCAGAGTCTGTGTCCATGTTGACTAGCATAATCTGAGCTAGCGCACGTTTCTTGGATACACCAGGGGATTTTGAGGTAGTGGGGACAGAACCACACAAAACCTCCACAGATTGTTTTAAAATCTGTGATTCCGTCTCATAATGCGCAATCCTAGTAGAAATCTCGGATATCATTCCTTTAATAGAAGCTACCCACTGGGGCTCGGATTCGGAAGGCTGAGACAAAATATTACATTCCTGTGTACATGGAATGGATTCCTCTGGAGAAGATACATTTTCTGCCGCACAAGACACAGGGTCCCTGGACATGGTTATGTGAGAAAGTTGCATACACACACACACACACACACACACACACACACACACACACACACAGGAAAGTGTCAGACACAGTTTCCCCAAAGTACCTTCAGAGAAACACAGAGCTTGGAGCCAGCACACACAGCGCCTCAGTAGGCAGTTATAGAATAATCTGCAAAATCCCAAACAGTTTTAAGGTTACAGACATTATCCCTGTACCCAAAAAGGGCATGCCCAAATGTTTAGATGATTATCGACCTATTGCGTTAACGTCACTAGTTATGAAATGCTTTGAACGTTTGATGTTAAGACATATCAAATCAAATTTTTCCGCAAATTTTGATCCTTTTCAATTTGCCTATCGGCAGAATCAGTCTACGGAGGATGCAGCTTTGACTGTCTTACATCAGGCACAGAACCATTTAGAAAAGAAGGGGACATGTGTGAGAATTTTATTTGTGGATTTTAGTTCTGCGTTTAATACAACTGTACCAGCATCTTTGGTTTCTAAGTTTTTTTACCTGGGCTTAAATGGGTTTATGTGCAATTGGATCTTACATTTTTATACTGATAGGCCTCAAGTAGTTAGGTTAGTTAAATCTGTGTCTGGTGAGGTCCGTAAAGGTACGGGGGTTCCGCAAGGGTGTGTCTTGAGCCCGTTATTACATTCATTATTTACGTATGATTGTTTTTCAGTTTCTGATTCTGTTAAAGTGGTGAAATTTGCAGGCGACACAGCGGTTGTTGATCTGATAAGTGGAAATGATGAGATATCCTATAGATATGAAATTTTACATTTACAGGAATAGAGTAAAGAAAATTGTTTGATTTTAAATACATCCAAAACAAAGGAAATGGTTGTTGATTTTAGATGTGGTAGCAATAAAGCCGTTACTACCTGTATTTTTGGATGGAAATTGAGAAGGTGGCTTCATTTAAATTCTTGGACATGCACATTGCAAATGATCTAACTTGGTCCTTGAATTGTATTTTTTTGATTAAGAAGGCACAGCAGCACCTTTTCTTTTTAAGGAGACTTAGGGCTGTCTGTTTGAGTATGAGTACCTTAGTTAGTGTCAGTAATCGGCGTTCAGCAACGTCTCACCTACCAGCGTGCTGGTGTGCAGGCCTCCGGAGGTCATGGTCCCAGTCGCGGCTGCATGGATGTGCTGACTGCGAGCATCGTTTTCCGTATAGCTGAGTGCCCCTGATTCAAGTCCTAAGTGTGCCTTGCTGTGTGCCGGTGTCCGGCAGTGTGGGTGCCGCCATGACACCTGCTCTCGACTGACCCAGGCATCCAATCCAGTCCTGTGTTTACCTTCAGAGGACAACGAGCCACATTGGTGCCTCATGTTCTCCTGGTTCCCATGTTCCTGTCTCCAGTGGTTCCCTGTGATTCTTCTCATCGCTTCTTTTCATCACCCTGCATTTCCTTCATTCTGCGACATACTCCAGCCACAGCCAGCCGCAGCTCATCATCAGTAAGAGACTCTCCTCAGGTGTTGTTCCACTGCTTTATCTGTGCACCTCGTTTTGATCATACAACTCTTGCAAACTTGTTGTAATGGGACTGTCTCCTGCCTGGGCCCTGTGTGGTAATAAGAACTAAGCTATACAGAGACTGTGTGTTTTATCAATATTACCGGAGTTCTGTTTTCCAAACCATTTCAGTTATCAAGTTATTCCACGTTTTGTTATCAGAGACTTTATTTGCTTCAAACTTTCTGCATTCAGACATCAAGTTGTTTTCCATATATATTTGTGTTGCCAGAGACTTTTTACCTTGGATTCAGTTACCGTTACTATTTATTTTCTGCCATTACCAATGCTAAGTACCATCTGTTGTTACATCCTTGCTCTGTGACCTCTGTGCATTAAACATCAGCGCATATGCGCAGGACTTTTATTCTGCCTCCACGTTTCATATATTGTACCAACACTGACCCACTAGTGCCCCCTTCGGGGACAGACAAAATCAGAAACCTGACAGTTAGGTTTTATCGAAGTATTATAGAGAGTGTTTTGACGTATGGGATTATAGTGTGGTTTGGGAACTGCACTGTAGCGGAACATATTGCCCTTGAGCGTGTGGTCAAAACTGCTAGTAAGATTATTGGGGTGTCCCTGCCCTGTATGAAAGATTTTTATTGAAAACGAGTGTTAAGGAAAGCTAGGTGTATACTAGCTGATGAAAGTCATCCAAATTGTTTGGTCTTTGAAAGATTGCCATCCCTAAAACGTTTTAGGAGTGTTCGTGCTCACACTAATCGCATGTCGAACAGTTTTTTCGCCACAGCTGTCCGGATGTTAAACGACCACCAGGCTTAGTGCTAATCTTTTATAAATGAAGTATGTTCATATTGAATTTCATTGACATCTCATTGCTGTTTTAATGACAAATAAAGTATGTTATTATTATTATAATTGCTTGGCGATGACTGTGTACCCTTAATAGAACTACACAGTTAATAGACAGTCTCCCCCCCTTTCTACAACACCCTTGATAGCACACAGGATAGCTGTAGTCGTGGAGGGTCAGCGCTCCCTCTCAGCGTCTCAGAGTGTGGATCTGCAGGGAGAAAATGGCGCCGGTGAGCTGCTGGATCCGCTCTGAGGAGAAGATCCACCCCCAAACATGGCGCGTCTTCCCACACTTTGAATATTTATACTGGCCTGAGGTAATGGCACTAGCAGCGTTACTGAAGCCCCTGATAGCGTGAGTGACCAGTTGTAAGGGTATTGCGCTGGCCCAGGGCACCCCTCACAGCACCGCACCTGTACTGCTGAGCCTTCCGGAGCACAGTGTTAGTACTGCACTCCAACCCTGTAGCTGCCATGCACACCGGCTCCCCGCTTGTCAGGTCACTGGTGACACACTCACCACCTCGATCTTCTGGCTCTGTTAGGGGGTGGCGGCATGCTTCGGGAGTGAGCGGTCGCCTCGGGGGCTAACGATCATCACCCTCAGGAGCTCAGTGTCCTGTCAGTGGAGATAGTGGCCATTAACCTCAGAGGGTTGGACACTACTCCCCCCCTAAGTCCCACGAAGCAGGGAGGCTGTTGACAGCAGCCTCCCTGTGCCTAATTACTCTTTAAAAAAAAAAAGAAGAAGCTGTAGGAGCTCCGCTAACTGTGACCGGCTCCTCCGGGCACATTTTCTAAATGGAGTCTAGTAGGAGGGGCATAGAGGGAGGAGCCAGCCCACACTATTAAAGTCTTAAAGTGCCCATGGCTCCTGGTGGACCCATCTATACCCCATGGTACTAATATGGACCCTAGCATCCTCTAGGACGTAAGAGAAACATGTATATCAAATTCTTCAATTATGTGAACATATCATAGTGAGTGTGGCCAGGATAACACACTTTCTGTTTTTACATTTGACCCATTACATTTTATATCACTCATCAAAAACATAACAAAGAAAATAAATTGGCAATAAAGTTTATACTAAACTTACTGACAAGGTTCCTTGTCCCTTCCCTTCTGCAGTAACTGTAAAGTTTCCAATATTTGATGTCTGTAAAGAGAGGAGTTACTTAACATGTAACAATACAGACAAACATTCAACATGGCAGATATTGCAGCCTGAGTGGCCATCAGGTTTTATCTATGATCCATTGGGATGCAATCAATTTGCCAGCAGTCAGGATCCCGGCGGTCAGGATACAGACGCCAGAATCCTGACAGCAGACAATGCCGGTAGCCGGAATCCCGATGCATAGGGGCTGTAGTATCTTATGTATAGAGATAGTTTATGGGCATTGTCAAGTACTGTAATAGTAAGATGAGGTAGTGTATCTTTAAGAATCCTGCAGCACAAAAGGACATGTGATCAGGAAGTAGATAGAGAAAGGAAGGAGAAGAAGAACAGCCATGAGGAGCTGATGCCTTTGTCTATCTGTAATAATGCAAGTATTACCATAAATAAATAATATACATAATCAACATACGGATTCATTGCTATAATGAGAGTTACAACAGAACAGGGGCTATTCCCACTCGTGGGTGTTCACGACACCCACAAAGTGAGAATAGAACCTGTGGCAGTGGCCTAATTTTTGTTGGCTTTAATTCAAATTCATCTTCGGGTTTTAGTTTTGCCAAAACTGCCCCACTGGTTTTCAATTTTGGATCTGTATTTTTTTTCAACATTTTATAAAAAAAAGTTAAAATCACTGAATTTGGGCCTATAGATTTTTTTTAACATCAATAACATTCATTTCCAGTCAATTCTGACCACCTCACAGCTCTCAATATTGGTTTCATCCAGTTTAGGCCAAAACCTGAAGCAAGCTGGCTGGTTACTAAGTAACAGAGCAGTAGCACAAACACACAGCAGTTTATAGCACATATAGTACATGAAACCTTGCCACACAGCAGTGACAGAAAAAAAAAACTGGTGCAAGTTGGAATTGTCCTTGCGGTCTCCCACCCACCCTTATGTTGGATATTTAAAAAGACATGCGCAGTTTAACAAACCAAGCACGCCAGTGAGAGGGACTGCCACTTTTGTAGCTGAAGTGCTTGGTTTGTTTGGGACCCCACAAACAAACAATTATTTGGAAGGACTGCCTTCGATCACTAATGAGGAGGATGATGAGGCAGTTAATTGCAACAAATTATTATAATTCAGTGAAATTCATTTCATGAACTCATCGCAAATGATGTAACATGGAGGCGGTGCTTAGATGGCTAACATCCCTACCTCTACTAACTTTGGGGTCTATTTAACAAGCCTTGTATAGAGATAACATGGATGAAGATAAAGTTACAGCCAATCAGCTCCTAACTGCAATGTTACAGGCTGTGTTTGAAAAATGACAGTGAGGAGTTGGCTGGCTGGTACTTTATCTCCATACAAGGGTTAGTAAATAGACCCATTTGGCCTCACAAATGGAGCAGATGCCTTTACAAATGTTTGTCAGGATTTGGGTAAAAATAACACCACACCCAAGAGGAGGCTTTTTTAATATTTATGCCCAGGCATCACAATGGCTTTCTAATTATCATGGGCAACAGCTGCAGCCACTGGTGACTGACTTACACAAACAACACCATCAACATCATCTTTATCCTCAGTGTCTGATAGTAGCAGTACACACATATCCCGTGATCCTGTTTCACTTCCAAACAAGCATCCTCAATTTCTAATATGTCCTCATCACTATCTTTGCTTGTAATGCTCTGTACATGTGCAGATGGATCAGAAATGGTGGAAGGAGGTGAAGGGGGTAAAAGATGCTTCTTTTTGAGGAAAGTGTGAGAAATGTCAGACTCGCACATAGCTAACATGGAGACTCCTAGACTCTCCTCAGGCAAATGTGATGGTTCTGAACACACAGTTTGTTCTACGGCCTTAGTGGTTTTCATTTTTTCGACACTTCTTCTAGACTCTGAGTTAAAAAGTCTGGTATCATTAGAAAAGGCAGAACCATCACTCATAAATAAAGGGCAAGGCCTGAGCCTTTCCTTGCCACTACGTGTGGTGAATGGCATGTTGGCAATTTTATATTTTTCTGCCCTTTACCTTTTATAGAGGTATTTTTCTTTGCCACTATAAAAATATTGTTTTTTTTTATTTCAGATGCCCTGACTTAAACCCTCTATTCCATTGGGCTTCGGCTTTAGTAGATTATGTTGAAGGACTAGTTTCATCAAGACTGGTTGCAGCAGCTGCAACAGTAGTATTGGGTTGCTGCTCCTGCTATTCACTAAACAAATTATACAACAATATTTTTTTTAATTATTATTTTTAGCTGGCAGCTCGGCTCACACTGCATGGAGACAGACATTTTGCCTCAATTTGGAATGCGATCCTTGTGGGAAAACCCGAGCCCAGATTGACTTGGAAACAGGGAGTTCGGGAGGGGGGCTCGGCTTCCAGGTAATCCAAACTGCTCATCTCTAATATGTATATTATTTATCAAAGCCATGAGAAACATTTCTTTAATTACATAATTACAGCTGAACACTTCCAGCAAGTGCTCAGTGTCACACTCTCCTCTCTGAGTTTCTTGTAGATATTTAACCACATTCCAATATCTGCATCACAGGAGCAATGGCTACATCTCTCTCACAGCATCACACTACCTAAGATCTCACCTGATCCGAGCGTTCCAGCATGGCGTTGTTAAGATTGATGCGAAGAGGCGTAGTATGCGTTCTACCTGGCAGCTTGAACTTGACATCCATTTCCAAATCTTTGACAGATGGAACGTCTATCTGATACTGGGCAAGAGCTTGGAATAACATGATAGTAGCCTAGAATAGAAGTGTTGTGGCATGTTTAGGCTCAGTTATGTGAAAAAGTAAGATTTACGTTATAGTAATATATTTTCCTGGAACAAATGGCAACTTTAATTTCCAATTTACAGTACTTACAGACAAGGAGTAAAGAAGAATGAGAATGAGAAGAATGAGTAGGAGAAGTATGAAAAGAAGAAAAAAATAAGAAGGTGAAAAGAAGAAGAGGAGGAGGCATTCATTTTGTGTGTAAAAGGAGTGTTTCATGCAATGTAAGGTGACTTTTAAGCACACTAGCAGAAGGCTGGAACCCTGCTAACACTACTCCTGCAGCAAATAAAAGTAAAAATCACAGAAACCTTTTAAAAGCTGTATACTCAACTTGATCTGGTTAGTAGAATAAGCATTTAATTGCTGGATTATAAGATCCTCATGTATTTCCTGTGTTTTAAACATTCAGGCTGGCTGTATTTGGATTTTTCCTGTAGCGCCATGTCCTGCTAGACTTGCGCCCCTACCTGCAGCTGGCAGCCATTAAATAAGGGCCAACATTTTTTCAAGGTACTGTAAGTCATCTGTAACATGTTCATACATTTTTTATTAAACTTATGTGGGGAACTATGCGTGGCCAAGGAGGGAGAGTTTCTGTAATGCAAGTTAATGCAAGAGTTACATACTTGTGTTGATCCATAAACCTCTCCATGGAATCTCTGCTCTGTTAGCCATTGCGCTAATGGTCCAGCCTGCTTTAACTGCTTTAACGTCAGAAGTGTGAGGAGCGCATAGGATGTAGCCTCCAGGGATAAGTGGTGGGAGCCTGGCTCCTCCCAATGATTATTTCCTTGATAAGGAAATATAATGTAGGAAGAGATTTCAGGACAAATCATGCATAATAACATAGATAATCAATGAGCCACTGGCAGGGAATCGGTACATAGAACTGCAGAAAAAAACTAAACTTTTTTACAATAATTTGAATAAAGGGGATGCATCAATTTGACGGCCCAGCAGTGAGTCCGCAAGGGGAATCTTAGCGCTCTCGACCCACTGCCGGCATTTTGGCGGGCTGGAAGCCTCTGTCAGGATCTTGACAGCCGGCATCCCGCCCACCGGTAAACAGTATGTATTCCGAATAAAATATGTGTAAGCAGGACAGTATACAGCAAAACTTACAAACAGAAATGTACTGCAAGAGCTTTACGTTAAATCTTTTAATATTTAAGATGAACAATTTTGGTATAGCAAATGTACAGTTATGGGCTTACTGTGATATTTGCTTACCGAATGTACATTGAAATATATGCATACAAGGAGAGTAATATGTTTAGTTGATGTGTTAAAAAAAACAGTAGCATTTGCAAAAACAAATGACCAGTATGTTAGACCTGCAAGGGAGTAAGCATTTTTTCCTCGATAATATATATGTGGATTTACTAAGCCTTAGATGGAGATAAAGTCCACTCAGATAAAGTACCAGCCAATCATCTCCTAACTACCATGTCACAGGCTGGGTTTGAAAAATGACAGGAGCTGATTGGCTGGTACTTTATCTTCGTTGACTTTATCTCCATCCAAGGCTTAGTAAATAGACCACTTAGCAGTAAATGGTAAAGTAGAATGAACCCATTTGTACACAATATCAGTGTAATGAACGGCCTTATACACAAGACAGAATATTTTGTTGACAGATATTAATAAACGCAAAAGTCTCATTTTCTGGTAAAATCAACAACTTGGGCTCAATGTAATAGCCTGCGAGCTGACGGAGGTGCGGGACTTTGTGCGAGTCTGCCCATATTTTTAAAGCAGGAATCATTTACAGGACAAAAACAATCTGATTTTGCCTTGTAAATGAATGCCGCTTTAAGAATACGGGCACGCTCGCACAAAGTCCCGCATCTCCGGCAGCTCGCAGGCTATTACATTTAGCTACTGTTGTTTAAACCCTTTAAAAACAAAATTGGAATCATATTTCCTGCAGTAGTCCAAATCTATAAAATCATTTCACAAGGTCTGACCTGTATCTGGAATGTGCACGTAGTGGAAACCGGAGTGCACGCCCCAACTGTTCTCTCAGTGAGGGAGAGATGGGAATGACCTAGAACTTCAGGACTTGACCAGTCACCTGGAATGAGTAGGGGAGCTAGGGCTGGGACAGAGCACAGCGGTGGTGATGGGGGGAGGGGGGGCCATTGGGATTGGACAGAGCAGAGTGGGAAGGGGGGCTGTCGTCAGACCAGGAAACGGAATTGTTGAAAGAGGAGATGAGGATGGCATATGCAAGGTCTATTTACTAGTGAAAATATATTGAGTAATAGGAATAAATCTGAGCTACTGGATATGATGATCACCCTAATTAATTAAATACATTCAGTATTGGGGGGAAGGGGACACGGAGTGATTCAGAACCATCACGGGTGGCTGTGTGGACATCCGTCAGTGCGCCTAAATGACACGGGACTCTTCAGTCAGGGCCAATCAATTCCACTGATTCTGAGCTGCTACATGTGGACATCACAACTAGACCCAGTGTTTGCGGGTGTGGAGGCAGACTTCAGACCATCGACAAGGCCTTTACAACCCAGGATAGCCAGACCGCCCTTCACAGTCTATTTGCTGCTTAGGACTCCCTGTGTAGTGTAGAGTGCATTCCCGGAGACCATCTTGGGCAAGGGCTCTCCATTTTAAGATCTCTCATCAGCTCTCTTCCGCATTGCTACATCAGCTGTGGACAGACACTATTACCAGCCTAAGGTGTGCGTGAGTGAAAGTGTATTAGGTGGTCCCAGCATTACACCCACCTACCTACTACTTACACTGTCAGTGACTACCGGTTTATGCAAACCACTATATTCCATCTATACAACCAACTCCTGTGGACAAGTGTATTATACCCGCTTTCACCTGTCTACTCAGGGATTACGCTAGCCGGATCCCTGTACACTGTTCACCATACTGGTTTAATGCTTTCCTGCTTCCCATCCATCTCCAAGATTCTTTGCAGTTGACTTTCAATTTCTATCTACTCTCATGATGAGAGATTATGTTGTATATCTCCATACTGTGCTCACCTCTGCATGACCTCATCTCTGACCTATTCATACTGTGATTTCTCTACTTCATTAGTTTGATCTACAGTACCTGCTGTTCTTCACTTTGCATTTACAATAGCTTTTACTGGGACATCTGCAGTCTATGGACTGAATTACACTTGGCATGAAGAGAGCTTCTGATAATAAGTGCTCATCCACCTCAGACTCATTCTGTGGACTGAATTATGCTTGGCATGAAGAGAGCTACTGATAATAAGTGCTCACCCACCTCATACTCATTCTATGGACTGAAATACACTTGGCATGAAGAGAGCTACTGATAATAAGTGCTTATCCACCTCATACTCATTCTATGGACTTAATTACACATGGCATGAAGAGAGCTTCTGATAATAAGTGCTCATCCACCTCATACTCATTCTATGGACTTAATTACACTTGGCATGAAGAGAGCTTCTGATAATAAGTGCTTATCCACCTCACACTCATTCCACACACTGAATAACAGATAATGTTGCCCTCTCTCTCCCCATCGGAGGATTCCCTAACCTTTTGGCAATCCTCTTCATTTACTTCACCTCCAGATATCTGACACCTGCTTCTTTAGTTACTTCTCCAGGGCCATTATGGCGGCTCATGCAGCAAAGGTTGCAGAGCTTAAAGATAAGCTGGCCACAACTTCTCACCAGCAAAAATTTTCAGCATATTCATCATCCCAAAAATGTTACAATTTCTACACTCCCCAGGGAATGTAGAGATTGTGACATTCATGAAACTGTTCATCATCCTGAGATGGCGAACAGCCCCTAGATCAGCACAAGCTGCTGTTTACACAGCAGCTTGTGCAGCGGAGGGGGAGTGGTGTCTGGCTGCAGAGCGATCTCTGCAGCCAGACAGCCCCGATACTAAGGTGCCAGCGGCGAGTGGGGGCCACGGTACCAAGGTGCTGGTGGCGAGCGAGAGCAAGGATCAGCTGTAGCATAGATTGTGCCAGTGGAAGTCATGGTACTAGGCCACGGTACTAAGGTGCCAGTGGGAGCAGTGGCTGCATAGATAGACCCAGCAGGGTGCCGTGATACTAAGGTGCCAGTGGTTGTGGGGAGGGGGGAGCCGTGGCTGTGTCGACTTAGTATATAATGTCCTGGCAGGTGGGGTGAGGGGGGCCTTGGTTGCAGAGTGATTTCTGCAGCCGGAGAAACCCTCCAATATGTTGCCGACAGGGGGTCAGGGTGAGGGCAGCTGAAGAGCTCTATTCTGCAGCTGGGCAGCATAAGTTGTAAATTATCATTTCCCGAAAAACTGACTTTGTAAAAAGTCCAGTTTTATCGGAAGTGATCATGTTAACCGGGGTCCATGATGAAAAATGAAAAAATTGTGTGAGAATACAATGAGAATTTAAAAATAAAAATTCTAATTGCACTATTTTTTCATCAAGAATATTTATTTATTTTATTTATTAACAGTTTCTTATATAGCGCAGCATATTCCGTTGCGCTTTACAATTAGAACAACAGTAATAGAACAAAACTGGGTAAAAACAGACAGACATAGAGGTAGGAAGGCCCTGCTCGCAAGCTAACAATCTATAGGGAAATAGGCATAGATACACAAGGATAGATGCTACCTATTGCATAATGGTCCACCAGATTGCTAAGTTCTTAATGGGTTGTATGATGATACCTCACAAAGTCGGCCAAGTGTCAGGAGGGTGTGAGACTAAAGAAAGACAAGATATGTGATGTTATGAATACTCTTCAGAGGATGTAATTAGATAGGGAAGCACTGAAGGTTATGTGGGTGGGTCTGGAATTTGATAGGCTTGTCTGAAGAGGTGAGTTTTCAGGGAACATTTAAAGGTTTGGAGACTAGAGGCGAGTCTTACTGTGCATGGGAGGGCATTCCACAGAGTGGGTGAAGCCCAGATAAAGTCCTGTAATTTTGAGTGTGAACAAGTAATTCGTGTGGATGAGAGACAGAGATCTTGTGCAGAGCGGAGAGGTCGGGTAGGGAGATATTTTGAGATGAGTGAAGAGATGTATGTTGGTGCAGTTTGGTTAATAGCCTTGTATGTGAGTAAAAGTATTTTATATTTAATACGGTAGAATACCGGTAACCAATGGAGGGACTGACAGAGCGGATCTGCAGACGATGAACGTCTGGCAAGGAAGATTAGCCTCGCAGCTGCATTCAAAATGGATTGTAGTGGTGAGAGCCTATGTTTGGGAAGACCGGTCAGGAGACTATTACAATAATCAATGCGGGAGATAATGAGAGCATGGATTAGAGTTTTTGCTGTGTCTTGTGTAAGATATGGTCGTATTTTGGATATGTTTCTTAGATGTATGTAACATGATCTTGAGACAGATTGAATGTGGGTAACAAAGGACAGTTCAGAGTCAAGAATGACACCTAGGCAGCGAGCTTGTGGGGTAGGGGTGATTGCCGAGTTCTCAACAGTGATAGAGATATCAGGTTGGAAACTACTATTGGCCGGTGGAAATATAATTAATTCTGTTTTGGAAATATTAAGTTTGAGGTGGCGAGAAGTCATCCAAGATGAAATGGCAGAAAGGCATTCAGTGACACGGCCCAATACAGATGGTGACAAATCAGGGGAGGATAGGTAGATTTGAGTATCATCCGCATACAGATGGTACTGAAATCCGAAAGAGTTGATTAGTTTGCCAAGAGATGTGGTATAGATAGAGAAAAGCAGAGGACCTAGGACTGAGCCTTGCGGTACTCCAACTGAGAGAGGTAGCGAAGGAGAGGTGGAATCAGAGAAACGAACACTGAAGGAGCGATTAGATAGGTAGGATGAGAACCAAGAAAGGGCTGTGTCCTGAATACCTAGGGATTGTAGTGTTTGTATGAGAAGAGAGTGGTCAACAGTGTCAAAAGCAGCAGAGAGATCAAGGAAAATAAGTAGAGAGTAATGTCCTTTAGATTTAGCAGTGACCAAATCATTCACTACCTTAGTCAGTGCTGTCTCTGTGGAGTGTTGGGCACGAAAACCTGACTGAAGTGGGTCCAGTAGGCTGTGTGAGTTAAGAAAGTGTGTGAGGCGAAGAATATGCCCCCTTGTCTCTCATATGCAAAAAAACAACAACCTATCAAATGAAAAACAAAATAGATGATCTTGAAAACAGGTTGCACAGGAACAATCTGT
The DNA here is from genome assembly GCF_028390025.1 of Pseudophryne corroboree. NCBI lineage: Eukaryota > Metazoa > Chordata > Amphibia > Anura > Myobatrachidae > Pseudophryne > Pseudophryne corroboree. The sequence continues at coordinate 58,938,756 of NC_086449.1, forward strand.
ATCTGATCAGTTTGCAGGAACCAGTTGGAGGCAAGAGCGTAGCTACCATAGGTGCAGGCAGTGCAGCTGCTATGGGGCCCAGAGCTGAGAGTGGCTGAGGGGCCCAGCTTCCCTGTCAAAGTTACATGTGTTACATACATTTTTTACCATTAGTATATACATAAGGGACCTTAACACTTTTTCCTTGGGACCTACAAAATATCTACAGTAGTTATGCCCCTGGTCCTGATCATTGTAATGTGGTATAAAATTAACTGGAGGGTATTATAATGTGGCATACTATGAAGTGGGGACACTGTATGTCATAATGCGAATTGGGTGTACTGTGTAATTGTAATGTGTACTGGCATAATGTGTACTGGCAGCCCTACAATGTGACATAATGTGAACTAGGGCACTACTATGGTTCATAAAATAAACTAGGGATCTACTATGTGGCATAACATTAACTAAGGCACTACTATGTCTTAGAAAATCAACTAGGGCACTATTATGGGGCATACAATTAACTGCTGTGGAGAGTTGTGTATCTTGGAAGCATTGGGACAGGGGGCCCTTCAAAATAATGCTATGGGGCCCCCAAACTTCTCGCTATGCCCCTGATTAGAGGTCCAGCTTTACTTCAATTATTAAAGAAAGATTTTCTGGAATTATTGGGGGTTGCTTCTACTCTTCAAAACTTGAAAAGATAAAACTTGCTCATCTATTGAGTCCACCATGGAATAATATTGATACGAGACCTAGAGCCATGATCTTCAAATATCTCAACTTCCGACATAAAGTTGACCTCTGGTCTGCAGCTTTATAAAAGGGTAACCTCATGTGAGATGATTGGTGACTTCTCTTTCAGGATTATTCCACACACAGATGTTACAGTAGCACAACAGAACATGGCACTATTTACATGAAATTGTTTTCCTCAAATCTCAAATTTGTTCTGTTGTACCCTGCGTGTATCCGTATCTTCGATGGAAAATAATTTAAGGACTTCACATCTCCTGATGATGCTCAAGAGATTCTAAAAGAAGAAGATCTCAAATGTTCAGCTCCACAAATAGGGGTCCTCTGCTGAGTTAACGTGGCTGAGCATTTACTGTATATGCTACACTATTTTTTTTCTTTTGAGTGTTCCGTGTTTTCAGTAGTAGTATGTCTTTCTGCTGTGGTTTAATTAATGTGCATGTCATTTATATATTGACAGGATTTCCTCTTATGGTATATGACTCACTTACTGCTCCTGCATTCATATGTGCTCTGGAATAACCCTCAGCTTCGTCCTTGCAGTGGATGCTAGTGTTACATATTTCGCTTATGTCCCCTATACACAGATAGTAGTGAATCTTGCTAGTTTTTAATAATTCATGCACCGTGTTTATTACCCTACTAGTTGAGGGTGCACTCTATACCCTCTTGCATTCGCCCTAATGAATATTTGATGTGCTTTAGTAGCTTATACAGTATGCTAAGTTATATGTTGCTGCTCAAGCTCATGATCCCTTTTTTCATGTTACTAAAGCTGCCTATATTGCAACTTCTGTTCAGTTTGAAATTGTATGCTATGGGATTTCCTTGCCTCCTTTCTCCAATTTCCCTCGTCTTATCCTCTCCCTCTTTGATGCATCCTTTATAATATTACTAGTTGGTCTAATGCTTAATGTATCCTATTTGGTATGAACCTACTGAAATGTATTCATGGAACGTTAAAAGTATACAATGCTCACGCTGACATCTCCCTGCTTCGAGAAACTCGTTTAACTGAAGTAGAACATGCTAAAATGAATATGTTAGGCCATAAGGTTTTGGTGTGACCATTCAAAGTCATCTGAATGTACTAATTCATCACACCTTTTCTGATGGTACTTTAGGTATATTCTTGTTGATGTAACTATTGATTCGCACAGGTACATTATTTCAAATGTTTATGCCCATAATTTGTATAGTAAAGCCTTATGCTTACAACTCATTAACAAATTATACCCTTAATCGGATGCTCACATCCTACTGGGGAAAGATTTCAATATTGTCTCATCAACTATGATAGACAGAAAACCAAGGTATCCCACTCTATACCCAACCCTATATTGGGTATATTGCACATTTGCCAACAGCTGAAATTAAGTGATGATTGGAGACTCCATAACCCTACATTTAAAGTATATATATATATATATATATATATATATATATATATATATATATATACATATACACACACACTTTTTTTCTGCACATAAATCATTTTCCAGAATTGATTATTGGTTACTCTTGGCTTCCATAGCTACCTCCATTCATGGTGTGGGCATAGATCCTTCTGTGGTTTCTGATCATGCCCCTATCTAAGTTAGCTTGGTCCCTGCCAATGACATTGGTTCACATAGACAGTAGTGTTTCCCTTCTATATTGGTGAATTCTCAGATATTTCAGAATACAGACGTGTTCTCTTACATCTAGCATCTATATGAAATGTAGCCAGTGGCGTATCTATAATGGATGCAGTGTGTGCAGTGCACATGGGCCCCTGGGTCCAGAGGGGGCCTACACCGCACCCATTTCTTCCATATACTTCCCTTTTTGGTGTCCGGGTGTGGGTCCCTTCCTCTCCCGAGTTACGTAGCCGGCAGCCGCAGCAGCGCTGTTAGCGCTCTGTATGAGCACTAGAGACTCTGGCACAGTGGCAGAGTCTACAGCGCAGTTCTCCAAAAAAAATGGCCACCGCGCCATTTTTTTGGAGTCTTGCGCATGCGCTGTAGACTCTGGCACTGTGCCAGAGTCTCTAGCATTCATACTGAGCACTAACAGTGCTGCTGCCAGCTACGGGACAGGAGAGGAGGGGGCCCACACCCAGAGACTACACATGGGTCCCCTCCTCTCTAGATACGCCCCTGCTACTTGCCCTTTGACATGTCATGGCTTGGTTTAATAAGTCTCAGCATGGTGTACTGAGTCATATCATAATGAACAGTAGTGTAATACTACTTTCTGTCCACCAGATGTCACTTTTCCTAAACTGTACTGCACATGCATCAAATAGCCAAAGCTTTTTCTGTGTTATATAGTACAGCCTGTAAGTCATGAATTGAGAGCTGCGGTAAGTTGTTTTCTGAAGACCGGATACTACTGTACTTAACAAGGAAAGGGTACCGAGCACCGGCAAGGACTAGGTAAGTATGTAAAGTAAAGTAGTGTTCGTGCGCATAAGTGTGTAATCAAGGAATTAATCATTCAGTGTTTGAGTCCTATATTCTTTAAAATATTTTCTTTTTATTAGTTGCACAGGTGTCAACTGCCAATTACTTTCCGGACATCTGAGATGTCAGCGCAGGTTGATTGGGATCTGTACAATATCAACCCCAAAGGGGGGCTGTTGCATAATTTATAATCTCAGACACACGTACAGAAAACAAACATACTTGTGTGACACTTGTCTAAGATGCAAGTATGCATGCGGTATGCTTCAGGGACAGTCTTTTTAATTCCTATTATTTATTTATTTTATTTAACAGTTTCGTATATAGCGCAGCATATTCCGTTGCGCTTTACAATTAGAACAACAGTAATAGAACAAAACTGGGTAAAAACAGACAGACATAGAGGTAGGAAGGCCCTGCTCGCAAGCTTACAATTTTTTTTATGTATAAACATTAAACTGCCATTACTATACCTGTAGATGCAGACATCAGCTTCCTTGTGTCCCACAGCTTTCCGGCTCTGGCTAATGCATATGAAGTAATTGCAATTGAATATGGTTTCACCAGGGATGGATATTGCTCAGTTATGAATGTTGTTGCTTGATTAATGCTTCCACGCAAATTCTGGGATGCAAAGAAATAAGTTCATGCTGAAATACTGTAAGTATTATTAGAATAAGCACATTTGTAAATAATTCAATAATGTTCTTTAAAAAACAGGAGACAATATTTGGGCAAATGTTGGGTCACCAAAGAATCAGGCATTATTTTAGCACTTAAAACAGATGTAATGACCCTCGTGAACTGGATATGATCTATACACGACATCCACTTAATTTATCATTGAAGTGAAGAATGGGATCAATTTTGTAAATACCTAAACACCAATTCATACAGATGTCCCCTTATTCTCCTATCCTGAGATCCCTCTAGACAGCCTTTCTTATGCAACACATGTCGCCAAATGCAAGTCTCCATGTGTTTGTATGTTAAGTGGACACTAGTATAAGTATACACTATTATTGCAAGTGATTTAATGCTCAAATTATAGTCAGTTTATCACCATTTGCAATGTTCTTATTCCCATACCCAGGCAGTCATAATTTTTGACAATACTCAGATAATAATGTATTTATCTTATGGATCATGGTGCTACTGTGTTTTAATTATTGAGTCATAGAAACATAGAATTTGACAGCAGATAAGAACCACTTGGCCCATCTAGTCTGCCCCTTTTTTTCATCCTTTAGGTAATCTCAACCCTTTTTGAACCTTAATTCTTTGTAAGGATATTCATATGCCTATCCCAAGCATGTTTAAATTGCTCTACAGTCTTAGCCTTTACCATCTCTGATGGGAGGATTTTTCACTTATTCACTACCCTTTCTGTAAAGTAATTTTTCCTTAAAATTTCCCCTGAACTTGCCACCCTCCAGTTTCAGTGTATGTCCTCGAGTTCTAATACTTCTCTTCCTTTGAATAATGTTTCCCTCCTGAACTTTGTTAAAACCCTTGATATATTTGAAAGTTTCTATCATGTCCCCCCTCTCTCCTCCAAACTATACATGTTAAGATCTTTTAGCCTTTCCGAGTAAGTTTTGTGATGTAGGCCATGCACCATTTTAGTTGCCCTTCTTTGTACACTCTCTAATGTATTTATATCCTTCTTGAGATATGGTCTCCAGAACTGGACACAGAATTCCAGATGAGGCCGTACCAATGAGCTGTACAGTGGCATTACTACTTCTTTTTTCCTGCTACTGATTCCTCTCGCTATGCAACAAGCATCTGACTTGCCTTTCTCATTGCTTTGTTGCACTGCTTTCCTGCCTTTAAGTCACTTGAAATAGTCACTCCTAAATCCTTTTCTCCTCAGTAGTTTCCATTATAGTACCCTTGATACTATATTTAGCCTTTGGGTTTTTGAGAACCAAGTGCATGATTTTGCATTTGTTAGCATTAAACTGTAGTTGCCACGTTTTTGAACATTTCTGAAGCCTAGCTAGGTCATCAATCATTTGATTGACCTCTCCCGATGTGTCTACCCTGTTGCAAATCTTTGAATCATCTGCAAAAAGGCATAATTTTCCTTCAATACTATTTGCAATGTCACCAACAAAGATATTAAAGAGAACTGGTCCAAGTGCAGATTCCTGGGGTACTCGACTGGTAACATTTCCATCCATAGATTGCACTCCATTTACTACAACTGTCTGTTTTCTATCCTGCAACCAGGTTCTTATCCATTTAACTGTTTTATAATTCACCCCCATGCTTTCAGGTTTATTTAGCAGTCTGCAATGTAAGACAGTGTCAAATGCCTTACTAAAGTCTAGACATGCTACATCTACAGCTCAACCCATGATCTATTATTTTAATCACAGAGTCAAAAAAGTCAATAAGATTTGTATGATTTTTTGGGGGTGATCCATGGGCCTACTAGGGAGAAGCTATTATACTGTGAATATATATATATATATATATATATATATATATATATATATATATATATATATATGTGTGTGCAAACATAAAGGGGCACTCACCCGAAAATTTTGCACTTAAAAAAAAGCATTGAGTTTAATTCATACTTATCAGAATAATATCTCAAAAGAATTATTCAATCGACGTTTCGATCCCTCCGGATCATCATCAGGATATGCAACAAATACAGCTTTTACAGTGGATTACATCTATTCATATGCACTAGTATCAAACTGTCAATACCTAACAGGCCCCTTAAAATATCTTCAGTACATCCAGAAAAGGCGTCAATGTCAATAAACCAATTGCAATCCCCGGGCTAACCCATTACTATAGAGGGGGCAATGCATAGGGATAATGTATTTTATGTATTATATTATATAAAGGGCAAAAATCACAGTCATGCCCTGTAATGGTGGTACTTACCACGGGGGAGCTGTGCACATGTATTGAAACCTGTGTAGTACCAGCGTGCATTCCACCAAACACAAGTGGAACACACTGAGCTTTCTGCATCACGCGTGGGTCAAACCCGCATCACTTCCGGCTTATCAACACCACAGTGGATGGGAGACGTGGGCGGCGCATTCTCCCATGGTTATGAATGGAGCGATTGCCGGACCCACTCACTAGCCTTTAATCCATACCGTGCTGGCGTCCTATGTAGCCATGGCAACCAAAAAACTACTAAAGGATAGATTCATAATGGACACAGCTCACGGGGCAACCAATTAGTAAACTAAATATGTGTACCTATGTAAATATCTTTTTCAAACCAGCATGGAGTCGCTTGTACCAAAAAACGCCGTCCATGTTGATAACAGCAAATAAAATGCTCTATCATAATCTGGAATGTCCTGTTAGTATCAAGAGGCCTGTTCAATGGAAGTATACACACAATTAACTACAAAAACATTAAATATCACAATCTGCTAAACACATATGTGACGCACATTGTCTAAGTTATATCATAAAGATAAAATTACCTAAACTAAAGACATAAATAGAGAAATTCATATATACAAATATATTTTTAAATGTATACACACTTGAATAAAAATAGTGGCGTGAAAATAGAAAAAGAAAAAAGAGAGTGTGTTGGCAAAAAATGCTTATAAAAAGGTCATAAAATATCCTGTTGCAAAAAATCTTAAATATAAGAAGCCCTAAGTTTAGCGCAAAAAGACATTGAGAGGGTTACTTTCATTTAGACCATTAGGGGAGATCATTCCCAGACGATAGATCCATCTTGATTCCAGCTTTTAAGGACAAGTTCCCTGTCCCCACCCCATGGCAAAGGCAGTACCTAATCAATAATGCGGCATTGTAGGGTAGACATCTGATGCCCAGCTGACAAGAAAAGTTGTTGCGACCGGTTTATCGGTAAACCCCATAGAAAGAGCCTGTCTAATCGTCATCCTATGGTTGGCCATTCGCTCCTGGAACGTGCAGGTGGTCATCCCTACATACGACAATCCACACGGGCAAGTAAGTAGGTAGACCACATGGTCCATGCGACAGTGTAGTTTATACCGAATCCGGATTGGCCTTCCAGTCTGTGGATGCAAAAAACTGGTCCCAGGCACCATCGAGCGGCAGGTAGTACAGCCAGTACATTTGATGCTGCCAGGTCTCTGCATCATCAGCCACGTATTATCCTCCAAGGTTCTAGATCTACTGCGGTGCATCAGAAGCTGTTTGAGGTTTCTTCCCCTATGGTATGCCATCATTGGGTTCTCAGCATTAAACATAGTTAGTGACTCATCTGTAGAGACAATTGGCCAATGCTTGTTGATGGATTTGGCAACCCTTGATGACTTCTGGTCAAATTGAGTGACAAAGATCATCCGGTCACCCTGTTTTTGTGCATGTTTACGCATGTTTTTGCGTGCTCTGGTGAGGCATCCCTGTATGGTTTTACTGTCAGAGCCCCTATCAAAAGAGCGTTGCTTCATTTCCAACAGTTGAGCTTCTGCAACAACTGGATCAGAATTGTTCCTTATTACTCGCATAAATTGCGAGATAGGGAGACTGTTCTTTAAATGTGGCAGGTGATTACTCGTGGCATGCAATATAGTATTTCTGTCCGTATCTTTACGAAAAAGGGTGGTACTCAATCTTGAACCATCTCTTGTCACCATCACATCCAATAATTGAATATTGACTCGACTGCAATGTCCCGTAAAGCGGACACTGCTTTTCAATGAGTTTAATGTACCAAGTATGATATTAAAATACTCCTCAGTGCCTCTCCACAGCACGAAAACATCATCGATGTATCTTTTATAATACACAATCCTATCATTAAAATTTGGAAAGATATGAGTGGATTCATATTCATGCATAAAAACACCAGTGTAAATCGGGGCCACGTTGGACCCCATCGCTGTACCTGCACATTCAATGTAAAAAATATTCTCATACATGAAATGATTGTGTACTAAGATAAGCTCAAGAAGTTCCAAAATCAATTCAACTGGTGGCCCTGCTGGTCTATGGATAGTCATTAACTTCCGAACTGTTGCAATTCCCTGATCATGTGGGATGATTGTATACAAAGAAGACACATCTAATGTACATAGCAATGTGTCCTCAGGCAGATCATCTAGTGTCAGAATCCTATCCAAGAAATCCCCTGTGTCATGTAAATAGCTTGGGATAAACTGGACAAGACCCTGCAGAAAGCTGTCCACAAACATAGCCAAGGGCTGCAGAAGAGAACCCCTGGCTGAGATGATAGGCCTGCCAAGGGGATCTACCAGGGCCTTGTGTACCTTCGGCAGAGTGTATATCACCGGACAGACCAAGTGGTCCACCTTAAGTAAACCCACAATCTGTGCAGTGAGACAGCCATAATTGACCGCCCTGACCAAGGAGTTGTCAACCATTCTTTTGATACGGGGAATAGGATTATTAACACAACGGGTATATGTAGAAGTATCTGCCAGTTGACGCTTGATTTTGCGATCATAATCGCTAAAATTCTGAATGACAACTGCCACGCCCTTGTCGGCGGGATGTATCGTAATTGAATGGTTACTCCTGAGTGACCTTAAAGCACGCCACTGATCAGATGACAAATTACTATGGGTAGATGTAACTCTGTCATTGTCAACATCCTGTTTAACCATCCGTAAAAATGTGCGTATGCTTGCATTTGAGCATTATGGATTAAACAAGCTCGGTTTTCGCAAAGATCCAAAATAATCATTGTTAAGTGGAGTGTTGGCGTTATTGCGAAAAAATTCTTTGAATCTTTATTTACGACCGAATTTGTATTGATTCACAGCCAAATTACAGCGATTGTGTTTTAATGTAGAAACAAATGACATACCCAGAAAAAGTAATGACAGTTCACCCGGGGTTAATTGGTGTAAAAAAAAGATTAAATACCATGTTTAGGTCTGGCGCCTCCTCCTCTCTCTTCTCCTTATGCCCCCTTGCCTCCGTGTGGTATGGTGTTGCCTAAATAACCTACCGTGTGATGATCTAAAAAACCACTTGGTGGACGGGGGGCAGAATTATCAGTATCAAAAGTTGAGGGTGAAGTGGTAACCTCAAATCTATCAAAGCCTCTCTGTATAAAGTACCTTTGTGTTCTCTGATGACGGCCACCCTGCGAATTACCAGTCAACCAATGGTACACTTGATGATTGGCATAATCATTGGTAACTGTAGCTTTTTTCTCTTAAAGGCCGCCAGCTCGTCTCTAAAGGAGTCAACAGAGGACTGCAATTTATCACACCAATTTTCGGTCTTGTCTGCTTTTAGAAAGGGTAAACTAACCTTATCAAGGGTAGTAATCTCCTCACATATTTTAGCCACCTCAGAACTTACTTCTATTACTAGCAAAATAAGGTCTAGCAAACATTTGTTAAGCTCACCGCACCATTTACTGCAAAACAAGGCACTAGTGCAGCCAATAGTAGGTATGTTGACTACCCAAAAACCCCTCAGGATCTTTTTAGTCCTATGGTACTCTGATAAGAATTGACCATGTAGAGTAAGTTTTTTGCATCCACAGACTGGAAGGCCAATCCAGATTCGGAATAAACTACACTGATGCATGGACCAAGTGGTCTACCTACTTACCTGCCCATGTGGATTGTCGTATGTAGGGATGAACACCTGCATGTTCTGGGAGTGAATGGTCAACCATAGGATGATGATTAGACAGGCTCTTTGTATGGGGTTAACCAATAAACCGGTCGCCGCAACATTTCTTGTCAGCTGGGCATCAGATGTCTACCCTACAATGCCGCATTATTGATTGGGTGCCGCCTTTGCCAAGGGGCGGGGACAGGGAACTTGTCCTTAAAAAGCTGGAATCAAGATGGATCTATCGTCTGGGAACGATCTCCCCTAATGGTCTAAATGAAAGAAACTCTCTCAGTGTATTTTTGCGCTAAACTTATGGTTTCTTATAGATTTTTTGCAACAGGATATTTTTGTGATCATTATTATTTATTTTATGACCGGTCGCGGCTTATCAACGCCACAGTGGATGGGAGATGTGTGCGGCGCATGCTCCCATGGTTACGACTGGAGCGATTGCCGGACCATCTCACTAGCCTTTAATCCATACCGTGCTGGCGTCCTATGTAACCATGGCAACCAAATAACCACTGCAGGGTCTTGTCCAGTTTATCCCAAGCTATTTACGTGACACAGGGGATTTCTTGGATAGGATTCTGACACTAGATGATCTGCCTGAGAACACATTGCTATGTACATTAGATGTGTCTTCTTTGTATACGATCATACCACATGGTCAGGGAATTGCAGCAGTTCATAAGTTAATGACTATCCATATACCAGCAGGGCCACTAGTTGAATTGATTTTGGAACTTCTTGAGCTTATCTTGGTACACAATCATTTCATGTATGAAAATAATTTTTACATTCAATGTGCGGGTACAGAGATGGGGTCCAACGTGGCCCCAATTTACGCTGGTGTTTTTATGCATGAATATGAATCCACTCATATCTTTCCAAATTTTGGTGATAGGATTGTGTATTATAAGAGATACATCGATGATGTTTTCTTGCTGTGGAGAGGCACTGAGGAGTATTTTAATATCATGCTTGGTACATTAAACTCATTGGAAAGCAGTGTCCGCTTTACGGGACATTGCAGTCGAGTCAATATTCAATTTTCGGATGTGATGGTGACAAGAGATGGTTCAAGATTGAGTACCATCCTTTTTCGTAAAGATACGGACAGTAATACTCTATTGCATATCACAAGTAATCACCCTCCACGTTTAAAGAAAAGTCTCCCTATCTCGCAATTTATGCGAGTAATAAGGAACAATTCTGATCCAGTTGTTGCAGGAGCTCAACTGTTGGAAATGACGCAACGCTTTTTTGATAGGGGCTATGATAGTAAAACCATAAAGGGATGCCTCACAAGAGCACGCAAAAACACGCATAAACATGCACAAAAACAAGGTGATCGGATGATCTTTGTCACTCAATTTGACCAGAAGTCATCAAGGGTTGCCAAATCCATCAAAAAGCATTGGCCAATTGTCTCTACAGATGAGTCACTAACTATGTTTAACGCTGAGAACCCAATGATGGCATACCATAGGGGAAGAAACCTCAAACAGCTTCTGAAGCACCCCAGTAGATCTAAAACCTTGGAGGATAACACGTGGCTGATGACGCAGAGACATGGCTGCTTCATATGTACTGGCTGTACTACCTGCCACTCAATGGTGCCTGGGACCAGCTTTTTGCATCCACAGACTGGAATGCCAATCCGGATTCGGTATAAACTACACTGTCGCATGGACCATGTGGTCTACCTACTTACTTGCCCGTGTGGACTGTCGTATGTAGGGATGACCACCTGCACGTTCCGGGAGCAAATGGCCAACCATAGGATGACGATTAGACAGGCTCTTTCTATGGGGTTAACCGATAAACTGGTCGCCGCAACATTTCTTGTCAGCTGGGCATCAGATGTCTACCCTACAATGCCTCATTATTGATTAGGTACCGCCTTTGCCAAGGGGCGGGGACAGGGAACTTGTCCTTAAAAAGCTGGAATCAAGATGGATCTATCATCTGGGAATGATCTCCCCTAATAATCTAAATGAAAGTAACCCTCTCAGTGTCTTTTTGCACTAAAGTTAGGCTTTCTTATATTTAAGATTTTTTGAAACAGGATATTTTTGTGAGCAATATTATATATTTTTTATTTTTTTTGAATATAAGCATTTTTTGCCAACACACACTCTTTTTTTCTTTTTCTTTTTTCACGCCACAATTTTTATTCATGTGTGTATACATTTAAAAATATATTTGTATATATAGAGATGTCTGCTTTTATGCATTTCTCTATGTCTTTAGTTTAGGTAATTTTATCTTTATGATATAACTTACACAATGTGCGTCACGTATGTCTGTGTAGCAGATTGTGATATTTAATGTTTTTGTAGTTAATTGTGTGTATACTTCCATTGAACAGGCCTCTTGATACTAACAGGACATTCCAGATTATGATAGAGCATTTTTTTATTTGCTGTTATCAACATGGATGGCGTTTTTGGTACAAGCGCCTCCATGCTGGTTTGAGAAAGATATTTACATAGGTACACAGATATAGTTTACTAATTGGTTGCCCCGTGAGCTGTGTCCGTTATGAATCTATCCTTTAGTAGTTATTTGGTTGCCATGGCTACATAGGATGCCAGCACGGTATGGATTAAAGGCTAGTGAGTGGTTTCGGCAATCGCTCCATTCATAACCATGGGAGCATGTGCCGCCCATGTCTCCCATCCACTGTGGTGTTGATAAGCTGCGACAGGAAGTGACGCGGGTTTGACCCACGCGTGATGCAGGAAGCTCAGTGTGTTCCACTTGTGTTTGGTGGAACGCACGCTGGTACTACACAGGTTTCAATACACGTGCACAGCTCCGCCGTGGTAAGTACCACCATTACAGGGCATGACTGTGATTTTGCCCTTTATATAATATAATACATAAAATACATTATCCCTATGCATTGCCCCCTCTATAGTAATGGGTTAGCCCGGGGATTGCAATTGGTTTATTGACATTGCCGCCTTTTCTGGATGTACTGAAGGTATTTTAAGGGGCCTGTTAGGCATTGACTGTTTGATACTAGTGCATATGAACAGACGTAATCCACTGTAAAAGCTGTATTTGTTGCATATCCTGATATTGATCCGGAGGGATCGACACGCCGATTGAATCATTCTTTTGAGATATTATTCTGATAAGTATGAATTAAACTCAATGCTTTTTTAAGTGCAAAATGTCCTGGTGAGTGCCCCTTTATGTTGGCTTTCTATAGGTGGATGTCCGGACTCAAACCCTGGACTTCTTCGGAGTCACCCCAGTTGATGTTTGACAGTTTCTGTGCGAGTGCGACTGCATATTGGTGGTCACTCCGAGTTGTTCGCTCGTTGCCGTTTTTCGCAACGCAGCAATTAAGTGTAAAATGCGCATGCGCATGGTACGCAGCGCGCATGTGCTAGTTATTTAACACAAAACTTAGTAGATTTGCTGGTGTTCGTGAGGCGCATTTCAGTCGCTCGGCTGATCGGTGAGTGATTGACAGGAAAGGGGCGTTTCTGGGAGGTAAATGAGCGTTTTCTGGTAGTGTGCTAAAAAACGCAGGCGTGCCAGGGAAAAACACAGGAGTGGCTGGAGAAACGGGGGAGTGGCTGGCCGAACGCAGGGCGTGTATGTGACATCAAACCAGGAACTAAACGGACTGAGGTGATCGCAATCTAGGATTAGGTCTGGAGCTACTCAGAAACTGCATGAAAATTTTTAGTAGCAATTCTGCTAATCTTTCGTTCGCTATTCTGCTAAGCTAAGAAACACTCCCAGAGGGCGGTGGCCTAGCGTGTGCAATACTGCTAAAAGCAGCTAGCAAGCGAACAACTCGGAATGAGGGCCATTGTCTTATATATATATATATATATATATATATATATATTTATATACACACACACACACACACACACACACACACACACACACACACACACACACACACACACACACACCCCTAATATTCTTGCCCTTATGTTAATGCTGAATTGAATAAACAGCATTCCACCGTGTAAATCATATGAGAGGGGGCATGATGAGGGAAAACTAATCAAAAGTTATTGATTGTTCTGAGATACATCTTGGCATGATCACATAGCACTGTTGCTGCACCCCCAGTGTCCTGTCTTTCCAATCTGCAACCCCCATTCCCTGTCATCTTGTTCTGTACTCATGTGCTTACATCACATTCTGAACCACGCATGTACTGTCATCAATGTGCACCAGCTCCCAATGTCCGGCCTTCATTGTGCTGCACACCCCATATCTTCTTATATCCTGCCATCATTGCCCTGAACCTCATATCCTGTAATTGCTGTCAACCACCCCTATATCCTGTTATGAATACCCTGCACAACAATATCTTGTTATCATTGCCCTGCAAATCCAAACTCAAGTTGTAATAGAAGGTGCTCATACTAGTCAACATTCTGGCCCTGAAGGGTCTTTGTTAAGGGAGACACTGACAGCCCGACAAATGGAAAGTATGTGCTGATCTCTAGTATATGTGACCTGTTTTGGCAAAGACCCTTAGGAGCCAAAACATCGACCTGCATGTGGGCCTTCTATTAAAACATGAGATGTATTTGAAACATGGCGAGAGCCCTACGAAACATTGGACTATGTTAGGAGACTGTTGAGTGTCTTTAGAGGAGTATATATAAGGGGCGCTTTAAGAGAGGAGTAGGCCCGTGTGCTGCCTCCTCCATGTGGGCCCCCTCCTCTCTGCAGGAGCGCTGTAGAGTCTGAGCACTAGAGGGCTTAGACTCTACTGCGCATGCGCAGTTCTCCGGGAAAATGGCGTGGCGCCCATTTTCCCAGAGATTTCTCTACTGCGCATGCGCAGAACTCTGTGAAAATGTCTGCTGCGCCATTTTCACAGGGTTTTAACAGCGACGATGACATCGGTGTGGGACTCTGGAGGAATGAGTATTAAAAGAATGGGTGCAGTGTGCGCGGTGTGGGCCCCCTCTGGTCTCAGGGGCCCATTTGCACCACACACACTGCACCCATTATAGAAACACCAGTGATATACACACACACACACACACACACACACACACACACGTATATACATGTGCAAAAATAACATAAATACTTAACTGGTTTTATTGGCAGCATGTAGTCATGTTAGCACCAGCATATAGTATATGCTGCTACTAATGGGCGGCTGACTATATTCTGCTGGTATGAAGCCTGTTAAGTATTTGTGTTATTTTTGCACCTTGCATTGCACTTTGACTAGTGAGTGATGGATAACAGAAATGCTATCTGTCTGTCTATGCCTCTCTCTCTCTCTCTCTATATATATATATATATATATATATTATTATTATTATTATTATCCTTTATTTATATGGTGCCACAAGGGTTCCGCAGCGCCCAATTACAGAGTACATAAACAAATAATCAAACAGGAAAACAGCAACTTACAGTTGACGACAATATAGGACAAGTACAGGGTAAATAAACATAGCTACATCAGCAGATTACACTGGAATAAGTATCAGGTGGCAGAAGACTGCTGGATTTGGTGCAGCTGAAGATTATTAAAGTAAGAAAAGGGTAAGCACATGAGGGAAGAGGGCCCTGCTCGTGAGAGCTTACATTCTAAAGGGGAGGGGTAGACAGACAGGGGTGAGACAGATGGGGTACATAGAGAGAGTGGAACAGAGGTTTAGGATGAGATTTGGCTGGGTTTGGTGAAGAAGTGGGTCTTGAGAGCCCGTTTGAAGTTTTGTAGAGAGGTGGAGAGTCTGAGGGGGAGAGGTAGGGAATTCCAGAGAAGTGGTGCAGCACGTGAAAAATCTTGGAGGTAGGAGTGGGAGGAAGTAATCCGTAGGCAGGAGAGTCGGCGAGCATTAGCAGAGCGAAGAGGACGGGTGGGAGTGTAAAGCGAGATAAGATCAGAGATGTAGATGGGAGAGGAGTGGGTGAGGGCTTTATAAGGAAGTGTGAGAAGCTTGAAATGGATTCTGAAAGGGAAGGGGAGCCAGTGAAGGTCTAGTAAGAGAGGAGAGGTGGACGTAGTGCGTTTGGTGAGGAAAATGAGCCGAGCAGCAGCATTGAGGATAGATTGGAGTGGAGAGAGGTATTTGTCAGGAATACCAGTCAGGAGGAGATTACAGTAGTCCAGTCTGGAGATGACCAGTGAGTGGATAAGAGTCTTAGTAGCATCTTGGGTCAGAAAGGGTCTGATCCTGGAAATATTTTTTAGATGAAAACGGCAGGTTTGTGAGAGGTGCTGAATGTGTGGTTTGAAGGAGAGGGAGAAGTCAAGGATTACTCCAAGACAGCGCACTTTGGGGGGTAGAGGAGATAGTAGTGCCATCAATAGATAATGAGATTGTAGGAGGTGAGGTTATGCGGGAGGGAGGGAAGATGATCAGCTCGGTCTTAGACATGTTAAGTTTAAGAAAGCGCTGGGACATCCAGGAAGAGATAGCAGAGAGACAGTTGGAGATACGAGTGAGGAGAGCAGGGGAGAGGTCTGGAGAGGAAAAATAGATTTGAGTGTCATCAGCATAGAGATGATATTGGAAACCAAAAGAACTAATGAGCTTACCTAGTGAGGACGTATAGAGAGAGAAGAGAAGAGGACCAAGGACAGAACCTTGGGGTACCCCTACAGTTAGTGGAAGTGAGGGGGAGGTGGAGTCATGAGAGGAGACAGAGAATGAACGGTCAGAAAGGTAGGACGACAACCAAGAGAGGGCAGTGTCACGCAGACCAATGGAGTGAAGGATTTGCAGTAGGAGAGGATGGTCCACAGTGTCAAAAGCAGCAGAGAGATCAAGTAGAATAAGTAAAGAGTAGTGTCCCTTAGATTTAGCAGCATGGAGGTCATTGCATACTTTTGTAAGGGCAGTTTCAGTGGAGTGGAGAGGACGGAAGCCAGACTGGACTGGGTCAAGCAGTGAGTGTGAGGAAAGAAAGGAAGTAAGGCGGTTGTAGACAATACGCTCAAGGAGTTTGGAGGCAAAAGGGAGGAGAGAGATGGGTCGGTAGTTGGAGAGAGTGTTTGGATCAAGGGTAGGTTTTTAAAGAATAGGAGAGATGAGTGCGTGCTTGAAGGCAGAGGGGACAGTGCCTGGTGAGAGGGAGAGATTGAGAAGGTGGGAAAGATGGGAACAAGCAGACGAAGAGAGGTAGCAGAGGAGGCGGGAGGGGATAGGGTCAAGTGGGGAGGTGGTGAGGGGACAGGAACGAATGAGGGCCATGACTTCCTCTCCAGATGCATGGGAGAAAGATGACAGAGTTGGTGCGAGGGATGGGGAGGGTTGGTAAGGGATGGGAGCAGGGGCGGATTGGGAACAAAAAGCGGCCCTGGAAAAATTTGTACTAGTGGCCCCACAAGGGCAGCACCAGAGGTGTAAGGTCTAGCCATGGGCCATGGCAGCAGCACCCTCCCCCCAAGACTTTCCATATAGTGGGCATGTCCAGCATCAAGGGGGAAGTTAAAAAGAAATAAAATTAAATATTATGAGAACATTATATGATACGCCTTCAGAATTTAGGAAACTATATAATTCTTTAGAAAGATATATTTTCTTGCTTATTACACCAACCGTATCCCAATCACTATTCACTCAATCTTATATGTCAGCCAAGCAGGCAGACAGAGCATACACTAGATCATCTGCAATCACAGGCTAAGTGGCAGTAATTTTCATATATGCAAATTATTTTGCATCTTATTCATTATGTCTATAAAAAGGACCACATGTTCTCAAACAAAACAGGCCCCACGGGTGCATCGGCCCACCGGGAATCTTCCCTGTAAACCCTATGGCCAATCCGCCTCTGGATGGGAGAAGGCTGGTTACTGATGGTCTGGTGTGATGTGATGTCCTGACGTATGGAGTCAATTTTGGATGTGAAGTAAGTGGCAAAGTCAAGAGCAGAGAGTGAGGAAGGGAGACGAGGTGGAGGTGGGCAGAGAAGTGAGTTGAGAGTGGCAAAGAGGCGCCGGGGGTTGGAAGACTGGGAGGAGATGAGGTTCTTGAAGTATGACTGTTTAGCAAGAGAAAGGACAGCACTGAAGGATGAGAGCATAAGTTTGAAATGGAGGAAGTCTGCCTTAGAGCGTGATTTCCTCCAGTGTCGCTCAGCAGTACGTGAGCATTTTTGCAGATAGCTGGTGCATTTGGTGTGCCAGGGTTGAGGTGTTAATTTGCAAGGGTGAATAGTGGTTGGTGGAGTAACAGAGTCAAGAGCAGAAGTAAGGGAAGCATTGTATGTGGAAGTGGCTTGTTCAGGGCATGAGAGAAAGAGAATAGGAGAGAGAAGTGAGTCAAACAGGGAGGAAAGGAATGTGGTGTCAATAGCTTCAATGTTACGCTTAGTGATGGTAGCCTTAGGAGGTAGAGATGGGGAAGTCGAGAGAAATAGGTTAAAGGAGAGCAGGTGGTGGTCAGAGAGGGGAAATGGGGAGTTGGAAAAATCAGAAATATCACAGCGGTAAGTGAAGACCAGATCCAGTGAGCTCCCATTCACATGGGAGGGTGAGGAGGTCCACTGGGAGAGACCAAGTGAAGAGGTGAGGGTAAGGAGTTTAGAGGCAGGGGATTGTGTGGGGATGTCAATAGGGATGTTGAAATCGCCTAGGATAATGGTGGGAATGTCAGAAGAGAGGAAGTGAGGAAGCCAGGAAGCAAAGTTGTCGATGAATATGGAAGCAGTGCCAGGGGGGCGGTATATGACAGCTACTCTAAGATGGACTGGTTGGAAGAGGCGTATGGCGTGGACCTCAAATGTAGAGAATATAAGGGATGGTTCTGGTGGTATGAGTTGGTAGGAGTAACTAGAATAAATATACTGTATAAATAATATAATGTATAAATATACACACACACACACACACACACACACACACACACACACGGTATATGTGTATATATATATATATATATATATATATATATATATATATATATATATATATATACATAGTACACTCAGGACTGATATATAACTGCTAGAGTGCTGAAGATACTTGTACCCTCAGGACTGGGATATATAATTGCCAGAGAGCTGAATATTTCATTTTATGTGTGTAGGACAAACGGCATTTGATGCTTACTTTTGCCTTATTGTTGAGTACACATACATGCATATAATAGGAATGTGACCAGCTAGCAAAATTACTTTAATGAGAGGACACTGTGAACACTAAATAAAAGTAAATGGCTCATGTGTATGGGGCATTTATGGTATTTTGCATTACAATACTGTATAAAAGAGATTATATTTTGTTTTCTCTGACGTCCTAGTGGATGCTGGGGACTCCGTAAGGACCATGGGAATAGACGGCTCCGCAGGAGACAGGGCACAATTAAAGAAAGATTCAGGACTATCTGGTGTGCACTGGCTCCTCCCCCTATGACCCTCCTCCAGACCTCAGTTAGATTTCTGTGCCCGGCCGAGCTGGATGCACACTAGGAGGCTCTCCTGAGCTCCTAGAAAGAAAGTATAATTTAGGTTTTTTATTTTACAGTGAGACCTGCTGGCAACAGGCTCACTGCAACGAGGGACTAAGGGGAGAAGAAGCGAACCTACCTAACTGGTGGTAGCTTGGGCTTCTTAGGCTACTGGACACCATTAGCTCCAGAGGGATCGCACACAGGACCCGACCTCGTCGTCCGGTCCCAGAGCCGCGCCGCCGTCCCCCTTACAGAGCCAGAAGCAAGAAGTGTCCGGAAAATCGGCGGCTGAAGACTTCTGTCTTCTCCAAGGTAGCGCACAGCACTGCAGCTGTGCGCCATTGCTCCTCATGCACACCACACACTCCGGTCGCTGATGGGTGCAGGGCGCTGGGGGGGGGGGGGCGCCCTGAGCAGCAATATTAACACCTTGGCTGGCAAAACTAACACCATATATAGCCCTAGAGGTTAAATAGGTGTAAATTACCCCTGCCAGATTTACACAAACAGCGGGAGAAAGCCGGCCGAAAAAGGGGCGGAGCCATCTTCCTCAGCACACTGGCGCCATTTTCCCTCACAGCTCCGCTGGAAGGATCGCTCCCTGGCTCTCCCCTGCAGTCCTGCACTACAGAAAGGGTAAAAAGAGAGGGGGGGCAATAAATTTAGGCGCAGTATTTATAATACAAGCAGCTATAGGGGAAAACACTCTGTATAGTGATATCCCTGGGTTATATAGCGCTCTGGTGTGTGCTGGCATACTCTCCCTCTGTCTCCCCAAAGGGCTTTGTGGGGTCCTGTCCTCTGTCAGAGCATTCCCTGTGTGTGTGCTGTGTGTCGGTACTGCTGTGTCGACATGTATGATGAGGATAATGATGTGGAGGCAGTGCAAATGCCTGTGAATGTGATGTCACCCCCTGTGGGGTCGACTCCTGTGTGGATGGACTTATGGAAGGAATTACGTGACAGTGTCAGCTCCTTACATAAAAGGGTTGACGACATAGGACAGCCGGCTACTCAGCTTGTGCTTGTCCAAGCGTCTCAAATGTCATCAGGGGCTTTAAAACGCCCGCTACCTCAGATGGCAGACACAGATGTTGACACGGATACCGACTCCAGTGTCGACGACGATGAGACTAGTGTACCTTCCAATAGGGCCACCCGTTACATGATTGAGGCAATGAAAAATGTATTACACATTTCTGATAGTACCCCAGGTACCACAAAAAAGGGTATTATGTTTGGTGAGAAAAAGCTACCAGTAGTTTTTCCTGCATCTGAGGAATTAAATGAGGTGTGTGAGGAAGCGTGGACTTCCCCCGATAAGAAATTGATAATTTCTAAACGGTTATTGGCAGCGTACCCTTTCCCGCCAGAGGATAGGTCACGTTGGGAAACACCCCCTAGGGTAGATAAAGCGCTTACACGTTTATCAAAAAAGGTGGCACTACCGTCTCCGGCCGCCCTAAAGGAACCTGCTGAGAGAAAGCAGGAGGCTACCCTAAAAGCTATATATACACACACGGGCATTATATTGCGACCAGCGATTGCATCGGCATGGATGTGCAGTGCTGCTGCTGCGTGGTCAGATTCCCTGTCGGATAATATTGATACTCTGGATAGGGACAATATTTTGCTGACAATAGAGCATATAAAAGACGCTGTCTTATACATGCGTGATGCACAGAGGGATATTTGCCGGCTGGCATAAAAAATAAGCGCTATGTCCATTGCCGCCAGAAGGGGGTTATGGACTCGGCAGTGGTCAGGTGATGCCGATTCAAAAAGGCACATGGAAATTTTTGGGGATGGTCTTTCAGATCTCGTTTCCACAGCTACGGCTGGGAAATCGACTTTTTTGCCACAGGCTACCCCACAGCAAAAGAAAGCACCGTATTATCAAGTACAGTCCTTTCGGCCCCATAAAAACAAGAGGGCTAGAGGCGCATCCTTTCTGCCGAGAGGCAAAGGTAGAGGGAAAAAACTGCAGCATACAGCCAGTTCCCAAGAGCAGAAGTCCTCCCCCGCGTCCGGTAAGTCCACAGCATGACGCTGGGGCTTCACAGGCGGACCCGGGTACGGTGGGGGCCCGTCTCAGAAATTTCAGCGCACAGTGGACTCTCTCACAGGTGGATCCCTGGATCCTTCAAGTAGTATCTCAGGGATACAGGCTGGAATTCGAGGCGTCTCCCCCCCGCCGTTTCCTAAAATCTGCCTTACCAGCAACTCCCTCTGCCAGGGAGGCAGTGTTGGTGGCTATCCAAAAACTGTATTCACAGCAAGTGATTGTCAAGGTACCCCTCCTTCAACAAGGAAAGGGTTACTATTCCACAATGTTTGTGGTACCGAAACCGGACGGTTCGGTGAGACCCATCTTAAATTTAAAATCCTTGAACACATATATCAAAAGATTCAAGTTCAAGATGGAATCGCTCAGGGCGGTTATTGCGAGCCTGGACGAGGGGGATTACATGGTCTCCCTGGACATCAAGGATGCCTACCTGCATGTCCCCATTTACCCTCCTCACCAGGAGTACCTCAGGTTTGTGGTACAGGACTGTCACTATCAGTTCCAGACGCTGCCGTTTGGGTTATCCACGGCACCGAGGGTCTTTAACAAGGTAATGGCCGAAATGATGATACTCCTTCGGAAGAAGGGGGTTTTAATTATCCCCTACTTGGATGATCTCCTGATAAAGGCGAGGTCCAAGGAACAGTTGTTAGTGGGGGTAGCACTTTCTCGGGAAGTACTGCAGCAGCACGGCTGGATTCTCAATATCCCAATGTCACAGCTGGTCCCAACGACACGTCTTCTGTTCCTGGGAATGATTCTGGACACAGACCAGAAAAAAGTGTTTCTTCCAGTGGAAAAAGCCGAGGAGTTGTCTTCTCTAGTCAGAAACCTCCTAAAACCAGGACAGGTGTCGGTACATCAATGCACGCGAGTCCTGGGAAAAATGGTAGCTTCGTACAAAGCAATTCCATTCGGAAGGTTCCACGCAAGGATTTTCCAGTGGGACCTGTTGGACCAATGGTCCGGGTCGCATCTCCAGATGCAGCAGCGGATAACCCTGTCGGCAAGGACCAGGGTGTCACTACTGTGGTGGCTGCAGAGGGCTCATCTACTAGAGGGCCGCAGATTCGGAATCCAGGACTGGGTCCTGGTGACCACGGATGCCAGCCTTCGGGGCTGGGGAGCAGTCACACAGGGAAGAAATTTCCAAGGGCTGTGGTCAAATCAGGAGATTTCACTACACATAAATATCCTGGAGCTAAGAGCCATTTACAATGCCCTATGCCAAGCAAGTCCCCTGCTTCAAAACAAACCGGTTCTGATCCAATCAGACAACATCACGGCGGTTGCCCATGTAAACAGACAGGGCGGCACAAGAAGCAGGAGGGCAATGGCAGAAGCCACAAGGATTCTCCGATGGGCGGAAAATCACGTGCTAGCACTGTCAGCAGTGTTCATTCCGGGTGTGGACAACTGGGAAGCAGACTTCCTCAGCAGACACGACCTTCACCCGGGAGAGTGGGGGCTTCATCCAGAAGTCTTCCGATTGATTGTAAACCGTTGGGAAAGACCACAGGTGGATATGATGGCGTCCCGCCTCAACAAAAAGCTAAAAAGATATTGCGCCAGGTCAAGGGACCCTCAGGCGATAGCTGTGGACGCTCTAGTGACACCGTGGGTGTACCAGTCGGTTTACGTGTTTCCCCCTCTGCCTCTTATTCCCAAGGTGCTGAGAATAATACGAAGGGGAAGAGTGAGAACTATACTCGTGGTTCCGGATTGGCCAAGAAGAACTTGGTACCCGGAACTTCAAGAGATGCTCTCAGAGGACCCATGGCCTCTACCGCTAAGGCGGGACCTGCTGCTGCAGGGGCCCTGCCTGTTCCAAGACTTACCACGGCTGCGTTTGATGGCATGGCGGTTGAACGCCGGATCCTGAAGGAAAAAGGTATTCCGGAGGAAGTCATTCCTACCCTGATCAAGGCCAAGAAGGATGTGACTGCAGCCCACTATCACCGAATTTGGCGAAAATATGTGGCTTGGTGTGAGGCCAGGAAGGCCCCAACGGAGGAATTTCAACTGGGTCGTTTTCTGCATTTCCTGCAAGCAGGGGTGACGATGGGCCTCAAATTGGGGTCCATTAAGGTCCAGATTTCGGCTCTGTCGATTTTCTTTCAAAAGGAACTGGCTTCGTTGCCTGAAGTTCAGACTTTTGTCAAGGGAGTTCTGCATATTCAGCCTCCTTACGTGCCTCCTGTGGCACCTTGGGATCTCAATGTGGTTTTGGGATTCCTGAGGTCACATTGGTTCGAGCCACTTAAAACCGTGGATTTGAAATATCTCACGTGGAAAGTGGTCATGTTGTTGGCCCTGGCTTCGGCCAGGCGTGTTTCAGAATTGGCGGCTTTGTCGTGTAAAAGCCCTTATCTGATTTTCCATATGGATAGGGCAGAGTTGAGGACTCGTCCTCAGTTTCTCCCGAAGGTGGTATCAGCGTTTCACTTGAACCAACCTATTGTGGTGCCTGCGGCTACTAGGGACTTGGAGGATTCCAAGTTGCTGGACGTAGTCAGGGCCCTGAAAATTTATGTTTCCAGGACGGCTGGAGTCAGGAAAACTGATTCGCTGTTTATCCTGTATGCACCCAATAAGCTGGGTGCTCCTGCTTCTAAGCAGACCATTGCTCGCTGGATTTGTAACACTATTCAGCTTGCGCATTCTGCGGTAGGACTACCGCAGCCAAAATCAGTAAAAGCCCACTCCACAAGGAAGGTGGGCTCATCTTGGGCGGCTGCCCGAGGGGTCTCGGCACTGCAACTTTGCCGAGCGGCTACTTGGTCAGGGTCTAACACTTTTGCTAAATTTTACAAATTTGATACCCTGGCTGAGGAGGACCTTGAGTTTGCTCATTCGGTGCTGCAGAGTCATCCGCACTCTCCCGCCCGTTTGGGAGCTTTGGTATAATCCCCATGGTCCTTACGGAGTCCCCAGCATCCACTAGGACGTCAGAGAAAATAAGAATTTACTCACCGGTAATTCTATTTCTCGTAGTCCGTAGTGGATGCTGGGCGCCCATCCCAAGTGCGGATTGTCTGCAATACTTGTAAATAGTTATTGTTCCACAAATCGGGTTGTTATTGCGAGCCATCTGTTCAGAGGCTCCGTTGTTATCATACTGTTAACCGGGGTTCATATCACGAGTTGTACGGTGTGATTGGTGTGGCTGGTATGAGTCTTACCCGGGATTCAAAATCCTTCCTTATTGTGTCAGCTCTTCCGGGCACAGTATCTTAACTGAGGTCTGGAGGAGGGTCATAGGGGGAGGAGCCAGTGCACACCAGATAGTCCTGAATCTTTCTTTAATTGTGCCCTGTCTCCTGCGGAGCCGTCTATTCCCATGGTCCTTACGGAGTCCCCAGCATCCACTACGGACTACGAGAAATAGAATTACCGGTGAGTAAATTCTTATTATTTCATTGTATGTGTTTATGTAAGAGATACTGTGAATATTCAGAGTATAATGTATAAAGTATTTTAGGATTTGTATTTTTTACCACGTACTAATTAGACAAACACAATGTATACACGGTATCGCATTATTGTGCGTGTTTTCCTTTACATGCTAATACCCAAACAGGATTACACTGTAGGCGCTTGTTTATTTATTTTATATCTCGGAGCTTCAAGTAAAAGCAGAACATCTTGTTACTGGTCCATTTGTAGAATCATTTTGATTGGCATATATTTTAATAATATATATAGTTGGTACAGGTCTATCTACGTATTTATACTGGTATGTGTGTGTGTGTGTGTGTGATTGTGAACATATAAGGTTATCCTGTGCACTCAGTGTAAGCCTAGGTACATGCCCCAACAGCTGCCATTGTGAGAGAGGGGAGATAGGGCTGAAAGAGGAGGACTGACTGTCAGAGTAAGTAAAGGAGTACCAGTGCCGTAACTAGGTATTTTAGCGCTGTGTGCAAGAAACGGCATTAACGCCCCCCCTACGCAAGACAGGGGTAGCGTAGGGGGCGTGGCCACAAAATAATACCAATTCATACTACGGTGCACAGTAGTCTCCATTATTCAAATTATGCTGCACAGTAGCTCCACTACACTAGGTAGAGCCCCTTTTTACACATTACGGCAGACAGTGCCCCCCTTTTTACACATTACGGCAGACAGCGTCCTTTTTTTACACATTACGGCAGACATCGTTCCCTTTTTACACATTACGGCAGACAGTGTCCCCCTATTTACACATTACGGCAGGCAGAGTCCCCCTTTTTACACATTACGGCAGACAGCGTGCCTTTTTACACATTACGGCAGACAGCGTCCCCTTTTTACACATTACGGCAGGCAGCGTCCCCCTTTTTACACATTACGGCAGGCAGCGTCCCCCTTTTTACACATTACGGCAAACAGTGACCCTTTTTACACATTACGGCAGCCAGTGTCCCCCTTTTTACACAATACGGCAGACGGAGTCCCTCTTTTTACACATTACGGCAGCCAGTGTCCCCCTTTTTACACATTACGGCAGACGGAGTCCCCCTTTTTACACATTACGGCAGGCAGCGTCCCCCTTTTTACACATTACAGCAGGCAGTGTCCCCCTTTTTACACATTATGGCAGGCAGTGTCCCCCTTTTTACACATTACGGCAGACAGCATCCCCTTTTTACACATTACGGCAGGTTTACACATTACGGCAGGCAGCGTCCCCCTTTTTACACATTACGGCAGGCAGCGTCCCCCTATTTACACATTACGGCAAACAGTGACCCTTTTTACACATTACGGCAGCCAGTGTCCCCCTTTTTACACATTACGGCAGACTGAGTCCCCCAATTTACACATTACAGCAGGCAGAGTCCCCCTTTTTACACATTACGGCAGACAGCATGCCTTTTTACACATTACGGCAGACAGCGTCCCCTTTTTACACATTACGGCAGGCAGCGTCCCCCTTTTTACACATTACGGCAGCCAGTGTCCCCCTTTTTACACATTACGGCAGACGGAGTCCCCCTTTTTACACATTACGACAGACAGCGTCCCCTTTTTACACATTACGGCAGGCAGCGTCCCCCTTTTTACACATTACGGCAGGCAGTGTCCCCCTTTTTACACATTACGGCAGACAGCGTGCCTTTTTACACATTACGGCAGACAGCGTGCCTTTTTACACATTACGGCAGCCAGTGTCCCCCTTTTTACACATTATGGCAGCCAGTGTCCCCCTTTGTACACATTACGGCAGACTGAGTCCCCCTTTTTACACATCGCGGCAGACGAGAGAGCGAAAGAAAGAAAGAAAGAAAGAGAGAGATATATACTTACCATCTCTCTCCGCTGGCAGTCAGGCTCCTCGTGCTGGCAGAGATCCCCGGCAGCCGCAGGGGAGAAGGAGCAGGAGGGAGGGGGACTGGAGCCGCTTCCCAGCATTCACAGCAGCGCCGGGCAGCCAATACAGAAGGAGAGAGGACTGCTGCTGCAGCGCTACTACCGATGACATAGCGCTGCTGCGGCTCCAGTCCCCCTCCCTCCTCTTCCTTCCCTGCCTCCAGCGCTGATCTCCTCAACAGCGCGGTGGTAACTGGGTAACTGCGCTGTGTGCCAGGCACACCTGGCACATAGGTAGTTACGGCCAGGGGCGGATTGGGAACAAAAAGCGGTCCTGGAAAAATTTGTAATAGTGGCCCCACTTGGGCAGCACCAGAGGTGTAAGGTCTAGCCATGGGCCATGGCAGCAGCACCCTCCCCCAAGACTTTCCAGATAGTGGGGATGTCCAGCATCAAGGGGAA
This sequence comes from Pseudophryne corroboree, assembly GCF_028390025.1. NCBI lineage: Eukaryota > Metazoa > Chordata > Amphibia > Anura > Myobatrachidae > Pseudophryne > Pseudophryne corroboree. The sequence goes on from NC_086449.1 coordinate 58,965,761, forward strand.
GTTAAAAGGAAATAAAATTACATGTTATGAGCACATTATAGGATACACCTTTAGAATTTAGGAAACTATATAATTCTTTAGAAAGATATATTTTCTTGCTTATTACACCAACCATATCCCAATCACTATTCACTCAATCTTATATGTCAGCCAAGCAAGCAGACAGAGCATACACTAGATCAGTGGTTCTCAAACTCGGTCCTCAGGACCCTACACGGTTCAAGTTCTCCATGTCACCCAGCAGGTGCACTGGGTATCACCAACTGTCACATTTTAAAAATCTACAGGTGACCTGCAAAACATGAACCGTGTGGGGTCCTGAGGACCGAGTTTGAGAACCTGTGCACTAGATCATCTGCAATCACAGGCTAAGTGGCAAAGTCATTTTCCTATATGCAAATTGTTTGGCATCTTATTCAATATATCTATAAATAGGACCACATGTCCTCAAACAAAACAGGCCCCACGGATGCGTCGTCCCACCGGGGATCTTCCTTGTAAACCCTATGGCCAATCCGACATAGGGTGTTTGTTGGAGCCGTGCTGAGGGAGGTGGAGCTGCAATGGAGGTGGGTGATGAAGAACAGCACAGATACGGGGCCAGCCACAAAAGGGACAGGGCCCGACAGGGGGTCGGAGATTAATGTGACCCATCTCCAGAAAATGTAGCACTATAAAACATGATTTTGGGTGCCTACACACTCTCACAATATCTCAATAAAAAATTGTGACTCATGATCTGGCAGATAATTGTATAGGTGTGTTCTCTGCTCACAGAAAGGATAAACACAAGATAAATACCTAATAGGTGGTCCAATAGGGGCAACGGTGGTAGAACAGGCTAAAATATTCTCTGTAAAGCGCTGCGGAATATGTGCGCGCTACATAAATAACTGTTAATAAATAACGTCAGGTAACAATGTTTGAGCCACTTACACCAACGTAGTGATTACAGGTATTCTCACTTTCCAGCATAGCGATGAGGACGAAGGCTGTGAGTGTAGACTCAAACTCCTTAGCTCCCTTTGTCATCCCTCCCTGTGTAAGACAGATAAGCACATACTGTGACAAACATGTAGCTTTATAATAGATGGAGACATGAGATTGTCATGACTGTGTAACAAATGGCACCAAGGTTTAGTTTTTACTAGTAATTACCACATGTATTATATGCAGGGGTTAAAGTGAGCCGGAACGGGGCGGAACTGCGTTCCGTCAGTTCCATTTGAAGACGGAATGCAGTTCCGCCTCCTCCGGCTCACCTAACCCGCTGTGTGCTGCCGCTGGAAGATGCCGGGCGCCCGCTGGGATTGCGTTACCAGCGGGCGCCCGGCGGTAGCCGGAGGCAGGAGCTCAGTACTGATCTCCGGCTTCCGGCTCTGTCACTGTGCGCTATGGGAGAGACGTCATGACGTCTCTCTCATAGTGCTGAGGAGCGGGTGCCGGAAGGAAGGACTGCAGCGGCCTGGGAGCGGGGATCGGTGAATATGGTGATTTTTATTTTATTTTTTTCCCTATGCGTAGCGGCGCTTCTGTTGGGGGGGGGGGGATGGGGGATGGATTACTACTGGGGGCTAACTGCTGGGGGCAAACTATTGGGGGGGAGCATTACTACTGGGGGGGGGGGGTCATTACTATTGTGGGCAAACTACTGGGGGCATTACTACTGGGGGGGCATTACTATTGTGGGCATACTACTGGGGGCATTACTAATGGGGGCAAACTGCTGGGGGCAAACTACAGGAGGGCATTACTACTGGGGGTATAACTACAGGGGCATTACTACTTGGGGGCAAACTACAGTGGGGCATTACTACTGGGGGCTAAACTACATGGGGGCTAACTACTGAAGGCATTACTACTGGGGGCATTACAAACGGGGCATTACTACTGGGGGCATTACAAACAGGGGCATTACTACTGGGGGCATTACAAACGGGGGCATACTACTGGGGGCATTACTAACGGGGCTTACTACTGGGGGCATTACAAACGGGGGCATTATTACTGGGGGCAAACTACAGGAGGGCATTACTACTGGGGGCAAACTACAGGAGGGCATTACTACTTTGGGCAAACTACAGTGGGGCATTACTACTGGGGGCTAAACTACATGGGGGCTAACTACTGAAGGCATTACTAACGGGGGCTTACTACTGGGTGCATTACTACTGGGGCATTACTACTGGGGGCAAACTACAGGAGGGCATTACTACTGGGGGCAAACTACAGGAGGGCATTCCTACTTGGTGGCAGCCCTCCTACTTGGGGGCATTACTACAGGGTGGCTAAACTACTGGGGGCATAACTACAGGGGTTAAACTACTGGGGACATTACTACTTGGGGGCAAACTACAGGTGGGCATTACTACTGGGGGTATAACTACAGGTGTATTACTACTTGGGGCAAACTACAGGGGGGCATAACTACAAGGGTTAAACTACTGGGGGCTAAACTAAAAGGGGGCATAACTACAGGGGCTGAACTACAAGTGGGCAAACTACTGGGGGCATTACTATCGGGCAAACTACATGGGGGCTAAACAACTGGGGGCTAAACTACTGGGGTCATAACTGCAGGGGCATTACCACAGGGGGCATAACTACTGGGGCTAAATGACTGGGGGCATTACTACAGGCAACATTGCTACTGGGTGCATTACCATTAAGTTCAATACTACTGGGGGCACTACTAATGAGGGCATTGTAAAGGCGGCACTTCATAAGGGGCATCACTCCTGGGGACATAAGGGGCACTACTATTGCGGGCATTGCATAAGGGGCACCACTACTATGGGTTCTATATAAGGGACACTACCAGTAAAGTGGACATTGCATAAGGGGCACTACAACTGTGGGCATTGTATAAGGGGCGCTACTGCTGTGGGCATTATGTGTATTACGGGGTGCTACTACTGTGGGCATTGTTACTATTGTGTGACCACGCCCCTTTTTGAGGACACGCACCCTTTTCTGGCGGCGCGCGCAATAGCTTTACTTCTTTTTCTTCTTGGGGAGGGGGTTGAGTTCCACCACCTCTCTAGGACCACTTTAAGCACTGATTATATGTACAGCTGCTGTTATTACTTATTCACATACAGACTCCCAGTTACCATCTGTGAAAAATAGTAATTCAAAATATCTACTTACACTGAAGCTGCAATCAGACAATCTGAGTATTTAAAAGTAACAGAATATTACTTCCACCATATACAACAGGGAAGACTGTGTGTGTGTGTGTGTGTGTGTGTGGGGGGGGGGGGGGGGGCAGCGGTATTGGGCCCCCTCAATAAGCCCAGGTAGAGGTCTGCTTCCGCCTCTCAGCTCCACTGAAAATGCCCCTTTTTATCCTTAATTTTCCTTTACGTTTTGAGGGATCTAGTCACACGGTGACAGTTACCATGTTGCTATTCATATGGCAACATCACAATGTAGACACTAGAATGTAGACATGGTTGAACATGTTGATAGGTACCATGTCGACATCCTCAGAATGTCAACATGTTCACAATTGTCAACATCTGAAATGTCAACATTCTCAGAAAGTTGAAGGCTAAGTTTAGGTGCTGCCATCAGGATTAGATATGGTCACTAGGAGGAGGTTAGGGTTAGGCACTAGGGCGAAGGTTAGAGTTAAGTCTAGGGATTATGGTTAGGGGGAACCAAAACTACTGGTCTCATGACCACTGGGACTCTGATGCTGAGCTGGAGATTCTGTAGCCGCTGGCAGCAGGTAAGTGACTGCTGGGCTATTAGTGACATTATGTCATCCTTTTGCCATGTCAACATGTCATCCATGTACACATGATGAATGTCAACATGGTCACTGTTGACATGCTGACAGGCTGCATGTCGACATCTCAACCATATCGTCATTCTCATGTTTACTTTATGCACATGGTCATGAGAACTGTTGACCTAACATACTGTACCACACACTACTATTGATGATTAATGGTTGAGCACCAATTTTCAACCATTACATCCTACTTGCTTGAGGTTAAACTATGCACAGCACATGCCAGCTTGTCCCCATACTTCAAAACCCAACATATAACTTAATTCTAAATAAATAATGTCACAGACCAAAATGTGGTCATCATTTATTTATAACAAGTTCAACTAAATGGTGGCAGAGGTCGAAGGAGGAAGACAGATCATAATATACCATTAAAGCTCTGCCACGCAGTGGCGTCAATGGTGTAAAAAAATGGGTTCAGTGGGCTGCAACCTGCATGCATAGCTCAGAGGGATCCACAGGTCTTCCATACCATGCCTAAAAGGAGACCCATATGGGAAAATGGAGTCGCTTCCCTCCAGAAATGGCAAAACACCACTGTACACAAAACCATACCTGCTATGCCATCAAGAGGTTTGTGATTTGTCATACCCAATTAACCACCACTGCAAGAAGAAAGAAATTCAAAGAGGGAGGATCAAAAATAGGATTTTAATTACCTACCGGTAAATCCTTTTCTCGTAGTCCGTAGAGGATGCTGGGGTTCCATTTAGTACCATGGGGTATATATGGGTCCCTTAGGAGCCATGGGCACTTTAAGAGTTTAATAGTGTGGGCTGGCTCAACCCTCTATGCCCCTCCTACCAGACAGTCTAGAAACTGTGCCAAGGAGACAGACATACTTTGAGAGAAGGAAATACACAGAGAGTGGTGAGATTCACACCAGCTCACACATAACAAAAGGAAAGCCAAGCTAACCAACTTGAAATGATTCAGCAATGACTGAACCAATAACAATACTTAACCAAGTAACAATGCAGGAAAACGAAGCACTGGGCGGGCGCCCAGCATCTTCTACAGACTACGAGAAAAGGATTTACTGGTAGGTAATTAAAATCCTATTTTCACTTACATCCTAGAGGATGATGGGGTTCCATTTAGTACCATGGGGATGTACCAAAGCTCCCAGTATGGGAGGGCAAGTGCTGAGTTCCTGCAAAACAGATTGACCAAACTAAGGTCCTCAGAGGCCAAAGTATCGAACTTGTAGAACTTAGCAAACGTGTTCGACTCTGACAAAGTAGCTGCTTGGCAAAGCCGAGACACCCCGGGCAGCTGCCCAGGAAGAACCCACCTTATGAGTAGAGTGGGCCTTAACAGCTTTCGGACATGGCAAGCCTGCCGTGGAATAAGCATGCTGGTTAGTAAACCTGATCCAGCGAGAAATTGTCTGCTTAGAAGCAGGACACCCAACCTTGTTGGGATCGGGTGGTCTTCAGTTTGCCGGTATGTCGGGATCTCGGCGCACAGTATACTGGCGCCAGAATCCCGACACCTGGCATACCGACACTTGTTCTCCCTCTTGGGGGTCCACGACTCCCCTGGAGCGAGAATAGATAGCGTGGCGCGCCACCGTGCTTGCAGTGTGGCGAGCGCAGCGAGTCCGCGAGGGGCTCATTTGCGCTCGCCCAGCTGTCGGTATGCTGTCGGTCGGTATGCCGGCGTTCGGGATTCCGGCGGTCGGTATGCTGGTCGCCGGGAGTGCGGCCGCCAGCATACCCTACTACACCCTTGGGATCATAAAGGACAAAATGAGCGTCCGACTTCCTGTGACGAGAAGTTCTCTTCACATATATCTTCAAAGCCCTCAACATCCAAGGACTTTGAGGTAACTGAGGTGTCAGTAGCCACTGACACCACAATAGGTTAGTTGATAAGAAAAGCCAACACAACCTTTGGAAGAAAGTGCTGACGCGTTCTGAGCTCAGCTCTATCCTCACGGAAAATCAAGTATGGGATCTTGCATGACAATACCCCCAATTCTTACACATATCTAGCAGATGCCAATGCCAACAGTGTGACTGTCTTCCAAGTACGGAACTTGACGTCCACCTCCTGTAAAGGCTCGAACCAATCCAATTGAGGAACTGCAGCACCACATTAATATCCCAAGGTGCCGTAAGAGGCACAAAGGGTTGTGGAGGTTTCAAGAATGTCTGAACCTCAGGGAGGGCAGCCAATTGTTTCTGAAAGAAAATGGACAAGACCGAAATCTGGACCTTTATGGAGCCCAAGCATAGGCCCACATCCACACCTGCTTGCGGAAAGAGGAGAAACCGTCCCAGTTGAAACTCCACCGTAGGAAATTTCTTCGATTCACACCAAGACACACACTTTTTCCAAATCCAATGGTAATGTTAAGATGTTATTCCTTCCTGGCCTGTATCAGGGTAGGAATGACCTTTTTCAGAATGCCCTTCCGAGCTAAGATCTGGCATTCAACCTCCATGCCATCAAACGTAGGCGCTGTAAGTCTTGATAGGTGAACGGCCCCTGTTGTAGAAGGTCCTTGCGAAGAGGAAGAGGCCTCGGATCCTCCTGCAGTAATTCCAGAAGATCCGCGTACCAAGCCCTTCTTGGCCAGTCTGGAGCAATGAGGATCGCCTGAACTCTTGTTCTTTTTGTAAGTTTGAGAATCCTTGGGATGAGTGGAAGTGGAGGGAACACATACACTGACTGGAACACCCACGGAGTTACCAGTGCATCCACCGCCACTGCCTGTGGGTCTCTTGACCTGGAACAGTACCTCCGAAGCTTCTTGTTGAGGCAAGAGGCCATCATGTCTACCTGAGGTACACCCCATCGGCTTGTCACCTCTGTGAACACCTCCGGGTGGAGGCCCCATTCTCCTGGATGGAAATCATGTCTGCTGAGGAAGTCCGCTTCCCAGTTGTCCACTACTGGAATGAAGATTGCTGACAGCGCCACCGCGTGTCTTTCTGCCCAGAGGAGGATTCTCGTTACCTCTGAAATTGCCGCTCTGCTCTTCGTTCCGCTCTGTCAGTTTATGTAGGACACTGCTGTTACATTGTCCGACTGAACCTGAATGGTCCAATCTTGCAGAAGATGTGGCGCTAGTAGAAGGCCGTTGTATATGGCCCTTAGTTCCAGAATGTTTATCGGAAGGATGGATTCCAGACTTGGCCACTTTTCTTGGAAGTTTCCCCTTGGGTAACTGCTCCCCAACCTCTGAGACTTGCATCCGTGGTTAGAAGGATCCAATTCTGAATCCCGAACCTGCGTCCCTCGAGTAGGTGAGAAGTTTGCAGCCACCAGAGGAGTGAAATTCTGTCTTTCGACGACAGACGTATCCGCTGGTGCATGTGAAGATGTGATCCTGACCATTTGTCTAGGAGATCCAGTTGGAAGGACCTCGCATGGAATCTTCCGTACTGTAGAGCCTCGTAGGAGGTTACCATCTTCCCCAGAAGGTGAATACACTGATGAACCGATACCCGGGCTGGCTTCAGGACATCCCGTACCATTGATTGGATCACCAACGCTTTCTCCACCGGTAGAAACACCCTCTGCACTTCCGTGTCAAGTATCATCCACAGGAAGGGCAGTCTCCTTTGTCGGCTCCAAATGTGACTTTGGAAGGTTCAAGATCCACCCATGATCTCGGAGTAGTCGAGTAGTTGAGAGAGCAATACTCTGCAACAACCTCTCCCTGGAAGATGCTTTTATCAGCAGATCGTCCAGATTTGGAATTATGTTCAATCCCTTCCTGCGGAGGAGTAGCATCATCTCTGCCATGACCTTGGTGAACACCCTCGGTGCTGTGGAGAGGCCAAATGGCAGTGCCTGGAACGGATAGTGACAGTCCAGCAGCGCAAATCTGAGATAAGCCTGGTGAGGCGGCCAGATCGGAATGTGAAGGTACGCATCCTTGATATCCAGGGATACTAGGAATTCCCCCTCCTCCAGACCTGAGATCACCGCTCTCAGAGACTCCATCTTCAATATGAATTACCTCAAGTATGGGTTCAAAGACTTTAGATTTAATATCGGCCTTACCGAACCGTCCGGTTTCGGTACCACAAACAGGTTTGAGTAATAACCCTTGTGTTTTAGGTGAGGTGGAACTGGAACAATAACATTTGTTTGAACCAATTTTTGAATGGCTTCCTGTAGGATAGCACTTTTTGTTAGCGAAGCTGGTAAGCCTGATTTGAAGAATCTGTGAGGTGGGAGTTCTTGAAACTCCAGTCTGTACCCCTGGGTAACAATCTCTCTTACCCAGGGGTCCGGGCATGATGATGCCCAGATGTGACTGAAATTCTTAAGTCTCGCTTTCACCTGTCCGATCTCCAGTCTGAGAGGTCCACCGCCATGCTGAAGATTTTGAGGAAGCAGAACCTGGTTTCTGTTCCTGAGAACCTGTTGGTGCAGGTTTTCTGGATTTTCCCCCACCACCCCTAAAAAAAGTGGAAGGGTATTTGGACTTCTTAACTTTTGCGGTCCGAAAGGACTGCAGTGTAGACGTAGGATAAGATTTCCTAGTCAGTGGTGTCGCTGAGGGAAGAAAGTTTGACTTACCCGCAGTTGCCGTGGAGATCCATGCATCCAATTCATCACCAAACAGAGCCTGACCTGTGAAGGGTAGGTTCTCCACACTTTTCTTTGATTCCGCATTCGCAGTTCATTGGCGTAGCCAGAGTCCTCTGCGCGCCGAGACCGCCATGGAAGTAGCCCTTGCGTTCAGCATGCCAAGGTCCTTCATAGCATCCATCATGAAACCTGCAGAATTCTGTATGTGACGCAAAAATAATTCAATTCAATACTATCCATAGTATCTAAGTCCTCTAGTAATGTCCCTGACCACTTTACTATGGCTTTAGAAATCCACATACAAGCTGTAGTGGGCCTTAAAGCTACACCAGTAGCTGTGTATAGTGATTTGAGCGTAGTCTCAATCTTGCGGTCAGCCATCTCTTTTAAGGCGGTTTAACCAGGGACAGGTAAAACCACCTTTTTAGACAATATAGATACAGAAGCGTCTATTATAGGTGGGTTTTTCCGCTTCTTTCTCTCCTCTTCAGGGAAAGGGAAAGCAATTAGAATTCTTTTAGGGATCTAGAATTTCTTCTCTGGATTTTGCCAGGATTTTTCAAATAAAGAGTTTAACTCTTTAGAAGCAGGGAAGGTAAGCGAGGATTTCTTATGTTTGGTAAAATAAGATTCCTCTGACTGGAAAGGTACCTTCTCAGAAAAATGTAAAATATCCCTAATGGCTTCAATCATTAGCTGCACCCCTTTAGCGAGGGATGCATCTCCCCCCTGCATATCCCCATCACTGTCCCCTGTATCAGAGTCGGTATCAGTGTCAACTTACATTATCTGTGCAAGTGTACGTTTTTTCAGGTATGTAGGTGGGGTTTTTGAGGAAGTATCGGGAGCTGGATACTTGAAACCCTCTACAGATTTTCTCAAAAACTGCATCTCTTTCTCAGTATGTGACATCCTTGTTGAAATCTGGGATATCATTCCCCTTAAAGAATCCACCCATGGTGGTTCAGATTCAGAAGGCTGGGAAAGCACATTGCAGTCCTGAGTACATGGAATAGACTCCTCAGGAGAATATACAGACTCTGCAGCACAGGACACAGAGTCCTCAGACATGGTAAAGTGGATACACACACACACACACACACACACACACACACACACACACACACACGAAAATGTCAGAAACCAGAGGACCTTCAGAGAGTCACAGAGTATAAGTAGCCAGCCACACAGCGCCCCAGTAGGTAATTATTATGATAAAAGCCTGGCACTGACTAATTAACCTTAATAGGGTAACTAGTACTATAATCACACTCTCCCCCCTTGTCTATAACACCCTGGTACCGCAGAGGTATTGATGGAGTTATGTGGAGGGCAGCGCTCCCTGTTAGCATTCTGTTCTATGATCTGCAGGGAGATAATGGCGCTGGTGAGTGATGGCTCCGCTCTGAGGAGAAGCCCCGCCCCCTGTAATGGCGTGCGGCTTCCCGCACAAATTGTTTCTACTGGCCTGAAGATTTGGTGCTAACAGCAGAGATTAGCCCCCGTTAGCTGTGTGACCAGTGTAGGGTATTCGTGCTGGCTCAGGACGCCCCTCAAAGCGCCTACACAGTGTGTTGCTGGACCTTCCAGGAGCGCAGCCTGTTAGAGCTGCGCTCCCACCCTTGTGCCGCCATTTTCACCGGCGACCCGCTAATCGGGCTGCCGGCGCTGTACTCAACACTCTTCTTTCTTGTGGCTCTGTTAGGGGGTGGCAGCCTTGCTGCGGGAGTGAGTGGTTGCCTCGTGGGCTTGCAATCAGCACCCTCAGGACCTCAGTGTCCTGTCAGCGGAGTAGACAACCATTAACTTCAAGAGTTGGTTCCTACTCCCCCCTAAGTCCCACGAAGCAGGGAGGCTGTTGCCAGCAGCCTGCCTGTAACCTATCTCTAGAAAACAAAAAACTAAGAAAACTCCTAGGAGCTCCTTTAGCTGTGACCGAATCCTCCGGGCACATTTTGTAAACTGAGTCTGGTAGGAGAGGCATAGAGGGAGGAGCCAGCCCACACTATTAAACTCTTAAAGTGCCAGTGGCTCCCAAAGGAACTGTCTATATTCCATGGTACTAAATGGAACCCCAGCATCCTCTAGGATGTAAGAGAAACCTCCTAATATAATCATGTCCCTAGGAATAGGAGTCATGCCTTTGAGAAAGTAACGGGTGCGTGACGAAACGCGTTAGAACTCCTCCTATTGTTCACCTGCATCCAGCACAAGGATCACACATACTTTCCGCCAGTTCACCATATTGTGAAGTGACAGGACAGCATATGGAATGCAGCAGCTCCAAACTCCGGCAGCCAGGACGAGTGAGGGATCACAGCAGCGGAGGTGAACACAGCTCCGGCGGCCACTACGAGCCACTCAGAAGTGCAGAATCACTGCATTGGAGGTGAGCATAGCCTTGCTCCAGCCCCCCTGCTCTCTCTTACTGTTGCTGGGCAACTCTGTGGGACGTCACAAGTACCCTGAGCCACATGCATGGACACTCACCTCCCTCATTGAAATGGTATGCAATACTTCCAACACGGTAATTGTGATCTGCTGTGGTTTATACCTTAATCCGTTCCCCCATTGGGATAATCTTCTACAGCCTTTAATCAATAACCATACCTGTCACCGCATTGACCATTTTTTTAATCACAATTGGAAATGTTACTCTTTTTCACAAAGATGTTCTTTTAAATGGCTATTCAGAGACACAAAGGGGGTCATTCCGAGTTGGTCGCTCGCTAGCAGTTTTTAGCAGCCATGCAAATGCTAAGCCGCCGCCCATTGGGAGTGTATCTTAGCTTAGCAGAAGTATGAACGAATGCATCGCAGAGCGGCAGCAAAAAAAAATTGTACAGTTTCTGACAGGGGCGAATCCAGAAGAAAATGAAAGGGGGGGCACCATGATAGGGGAACGGTAATAGTTATATCTGCATGCACCTAAGGCACGCGTGCTCCCAGATAAGTGGTGTGGTATCACAGGGGGCGTGGCCTTACAGGATACACCATCAGGTAATGATTGGCTGTAGGAGCGCATCCTGGTTTATTGCCAATGTTTCACCCTGATGAAAAGGCTGATTGGGCCTTGAAATGTTGGTCACCTGTTCCATTAGGTATGGGAGCCTGGAAGGCACCCCAGCACAATATAATTATTAAAGTTTTTAGTTGGTGGTGGCAGGTGCAGCATACCTTGTTTTGGGCACTGCACTGAGACTCAGACTGCAGGACACGAACTGCCCATCTTTGATTAGCAGAAGCAGCCAGCTGGATCTCCAACAAGCAGCATAAGACATCTGCAGGACAGCCCTGTCACAATCACACGGGCCGCCTTCTCAAAGCTGAGGCTGAGTTTGACTGCACCTAGCATGGTGGTAAAGGAAGTGAAGGAGGAAGCACTGGGATTATTGTGTGGTGCAGTGAGGGCTGATGAAGCCTTCTGCTCCGTCATAAGTAACAGTCTTACTCGATGCTGGCATTTGAACACCGCGCCTGGGCTGGACTCTGGCCGGCTGGCAGTGGGGGAGGTAGGTTGCGGTGTGAGCAGGGGGAGGCTGGAGCTGCAGCTCCAGCCTCCCCGATGGTTACCACACGGACTTGCTGTTAGAGCCGCGGCGGGTCCTAGTGCCTGTCGGCTCTTTTATCAAATCTGACTGACGGAAATAGCAGTAGTGCTGCTGCTGTTCTCCTTTTGAAAAAAAAAAAAAAAGTCAGAAATGACAGGGGGGGCCCGGGCCCGAGTGCCCCCCCCCTGGATCCGCCTATGGTTTCTGAGTAGCTGCAGATCTACTCAGCGCTTGCGATCACTTCAGACCATTCAGTTCCGGATTTGACGTCACAAACAGGCCCTGCATTCACCCAGCTACGCCTGCGTTTTTCCTGGCACGCCTGCGTTTTTCTGAACACTCCCTGAAAACGGTTAGTTGACACCCAGAAACGCCCCTTTCCTGTCAATCACTCTGCGGGGGCCATTGCGACTGAAAAGCGTCGCTAGACCTTGTGTGAAACTACATCGGCCGTTGTGAAAGTACTTTGCGCGTGCGCATTGCGCCGCATACGCATGCGCATAAGTGCCGTTTTTTCACTTAATCGCTGCGCTGCGAACATTTTTATCTAGCGATCAACTCGGAATGACCTACAAAATACCTTGAGATCATACGGGGACAAATATTTTGCTTTACATTGCTACATTGTGTCCATATAATTTTTTATTGATACTAATCTTGTCTAGTTCTATTACTGTGCACAGTATCTTCTTTTAGGATTCTATATTGATACTATATTTAGAAGTATTGACTGTAATAAAATCTAATTCTTTTTTTACTACATCTTGGCATTGTCGGTTACTTTTTATTTGTTGTAACCCCAAGCGCAGTTAGTATCTTTCCGTTTATTTGTACAAAAAAACCATACCTGCTATGCCATCAAGATGTTTGTGGTCTGCTATACCCAATTAACCACCACTGCAAGAAGAAAGAAAATCAGCAAGGGAGGGACAAACCCATCATAAACCAACTTAATATAGACTCCTGAAGCCCAAATCATAGCTAGGGATTTTAAGTCAAAAAATAAAACCACAAGCTGTGCTCTGTTTAATCACCATCAGTCTGAGTGGGCTTTCCCACCACAATCTAAGTATATAAATGGGTTGAGAAAAAATTACCTGTAGATGAGATTAGATCATCGATATGGTCATATTAACAGGAAATCAGAGGACTGATAAAGTAATAATGTTGCTCTCTTCTTCCATTTGTGGACTGTGAGGGGCTATTTGCTGTTGCCTGGTGACCGGTTTGGTGGCTGTGGTGATGCCCCCAGAAGCCGTTGTTGTTCTGTCAACCTGAGCTGTTCCCCCTTCCTGCAGACTGCCATGGCGGAGTGGTGGGTTAGCAGCCGATGCCAGTCTGATGCTTCCACCTGGCCTCAGCCATTTGCAGTCCTATTGTGTCTGTAGTTGTGTGCGGGTGCTGCTCTCCTGGTGGGCATCTTACCAGGCTGCTCCTTCCCTGCAGGTGAGTGGACTGGCATCTGTTTGAGCTGTGCTCTGGGACTCATGTGAGGTACGGTGGACATGCAGGGGTTTTCGTTGTCATCGTGGGGCTCTATGGACCTGTGCATTGCTGCTTCAGTTGAGGACTTGGGACCTGTTGCTGCTGAGCTGGTGTTGCTGCTGGGTGATCGCTGTTCTCGTGGGGGCTGTTGCCAAGTGGATGCTGTCATATATGTTACAGGAGCCTGGGTCTGCATCTCATCCAAGTGTGCACTTTTCGATCCACCGCACTTCATCCTTCACTGGAACTTCTGAGAGCTGTCTGGTTTCTGTGGAAGCTGTGTGACCTGTTCTTCTGGCTCATCCTCAGTGGCCTCCCCTCTCCTTACTAACCTTTGTTTGTGATACCCTTTTTTTCTATTGACACCACTGTCTCCTCTTCATTGTTCCCTATCTTTGGGGGTCATTCCGACCCGTTCGCACGTAGCGGTGCGAACGGGTCGAAAATGCGCATGTGCGGCGGACGCCATCGCAGCAACAAATGTGATCGCAGCGGCGATCGCAAGAAGATTGACAGGCGGGAGGCATTCCAGGGCAGATACTCACCATTTCCAGACGTTTTCGGGGAGTGGTAAGAAGAACACAGGCATGTCCAGGCGAACGGTGGGCGGATTTCTGATGTCAGGACCGGGACCTTCATTGCTGGATCTGTCGCACTGGGTGGGTAGCTGCAGGGCTAGTCTTGTTTTGAGTGAAACTTTTTTAGCATAGCAGGGCTGCACAAGCGATCGCAGCCCTGCTATGCTAAAATACACTCCCTCATAGGAGGAGAATAGTTGATCGCACCAGCAGCAAAAAGTTGCTTGGTGCGATCAACTCGGAATGAGGGCCTTTGTCCCTTACCCTCCTTGTGTGGCTCTCTTTTCCCAACTATTTTCCTTTCCCCAATCCTTCTCTTGGTTTAATTCCCAACGTCTTTCCATCCCTCAGCTTTCTCTTTTTCTCCCACCAGTTGCCGACACTCTGCTGCAAGAACTGTCGGGTGTGGTATAGAAGATCTACATTCATTAGGTCTGCATTCATTATCTTGACACCATATGGTAGACAGACACAAGGTCGACATGGAAAATGGTCGACATAGGCAAAATGTCGACACGTGAAAGGCTGGAACTGGAAAAGGTCGACAGGTACAAAAGGTTTACAGGGTCAAAATGTCGACATGACGATGGTCGGCACAAAAATGGTTGACACTTTTTTTGTACACTTTTTGGGTTAGTGTGGGTAGTTTGTTCATCTGGGACCACCATTTGTAAAAACACGTCCATTCGGGGGCTCGCTCCACCCTCTACATTTCGGGCTTGATGTCTCGCTCCACTTCACTCGCCACAAGGTTACTATAGGTAATAATTTGTGACATGAACATGTCCAAAAACATGAACCCCCCAAAAAAGTGTTGATCATATGTGTGTCGACCATTGTCATTTTGACCATATGTACCCGCTGACCTTTTGAACATGTCAACCTTTTCCAGTGTCGACATTTCATCTGGTGACCTTTTTTCCATGTTGGCCATATGGGGTCAACCTAATGTATGTCAACCTATAGTCCGGATTCAAGACTTGTCATTGTGGGACTGGATTGGGTATAATATCCTGACGCATGGGATGCTGGCGGTCAGCATATTGATGAAGATCCCACAGGGGTGAGTTAAGCTTTCTAACTCACCCCCCTAACACTAATCCTCCCTTACCGCTGCCTAACCCTAACCTCCCTGGTTAGTGCCAAAATCTAACCCCCCACGCCCTACAGGCTAACCCTAACCCCCTTAGTGCCTAAACCTTACCCCCACTAGGTGGTGTTTAACCCTTACCCCCCTGCCTGCACCCCCCCTGCCCTAACCTCGCTACCCCCGCAGACTAACCCTACCCTTCCCCCAAATGGCGGCTTTAGCACACACCCGCCCCCAGCAGCATAACCCTAACCTCCCGGCTATACTTACCTTCGGGATCCTGGCTGTCGGGATTCCAACATCGGGATCCCTATGTTTTCTGGATGCCGGTGTTGGTATTCTGATGGGTGTTGGGATTCCAGTGTTGGTATTTCAGCAGCCGGGATATTGAACGTAACCCGTGGGACTGATAACCTGGGATGTTTTTCCTTCTTACCTTCATTATCTTCCCCACCATCATGGCAGCACGGATTAGGGGAGTTTTGCAGCCATTTTAATTATATATACACACTGCCTGATTGTGCTACCCTACAGTTTGCATATATAAACCTATAGAACTTTGTATAGGCACACATCAGGCACAGTCCCCTGTAGTAGGAGATATCCCAAATAAGTGGACCAGTGACCATTTTACATATCTCAGGGTCCATATACCTTGTTGTTTGGATAGTCTTTATTCGTTAAACTAGCTGTTCTACCCGTTCTTCGCACAGGAGTTTCTGAATTTCACGGTTGTAAATATAAACGAGTGTTAAAAATTTGGTAAATATATAGAGATGTAAATTTGAGACATCTTAAGTAAGTATGAATCCATGGTTCTTGGTGTAACCCAAGGAGCACCTGCAGCAGATATGGTAAAAAGTGACCGGACCATTTTTGTGGTTTATTAATTCTACACAATGGAGGTGCACTCCAAATTTTGACCTGAATGTCCATTTGGGCGTTATTGTTCATGCAACGCAAGCCATGCATAGATAAAAATGTCATAATGTTAACCCCCTTTTCATCCCCTTAGGGGAGCTTTATTAAAATTCTAATTACGTAGTTTTCCTTTTTCCCACCTGCAGAATACCTATAACAAATTTAATCTTCCTAATATATCGGGAAGTAAGAGAATTAGTGATGAGTCAGTCAGTCAGTGAGTGAGTTAGTGAATGAATGAGTGAGGGCTTTAGCATTTATATATATAGATTACACCCATATTTTAAAGGTGATCTCAGATAAGCTAGAGCAGGCCTGGCCAACCTGTGGCTCTCCAGCTGTTGTGAAACTACACATCCCAGCATTCCCTGCCGCAGTTTAAGCATTCCCTAGTAGTGAAATTGTGGCAGGGCATGCTGGAACTTTCACAACAGCTCGAGAGCCACAGGTTGGCCAGGCCTGAGCTAGAGGGTTGGAGGGACCTTCGCTTGTCCTATTTAGGTTGGTTTAATTTACTGTCATTAAAATGATCTTCCCAAGACTTATGTGCCTTCTTCCCCTATTGTGGAACACCAGGAAACGTTGCACAAGATCCGGCATAAAATGAGTTTTATGGTAAGAACTTACCTTTGTTAAAACTCTTTCTGCGAGGTACACTGGGCTCCACAAGGAATGGACAATGGGGTGTAGAGTAGGATCTTGATCCGATGCACCAACAGGCTCAAAGCTTTGACTGTTCCCAGAATGCATAGCGCGGCCTCCTATATCACCCCGCCTCCCTGCACAGGATCTCAGTTTTTAGTTAACCAGTCCAATGCAGTAGCAGGAAAAGAGACGACAACGGTTAGTAGCCACAACACCGCATTCCCACGACAGGAGACGTGTCAGCGGCTAATGCCATACCAACCCAAAGAAGCTAAGTGCGTCAGGGTGGGCGCCTTGTGGAGCCCAGTGTACCTCGCAGAAAGAGTTTTAACAAAGGTAAGTTCTTACCATAAAACTCGTTTTCTGCTGCGGGGTACACTGGGCTCCACAAGGAATGGACAATGGGGATGTCCTAAAGCAGTTCCTTATGGGAGGGGACGCACTGTAGCGAGCACAAAAATCCGGCGTCCAAAGGAAGCATCCTGGGAAGCGGCAGTATCGAAGGCATAGAACCTCATGAACGTGTTCACAGAGGACTACGTAGCCACCTTGCACAATTGTACAAGGGTCGCACCACGTTGGGCCACCCAAGAAGGTCCATCAGACCGAGTAGAATGGGCCTTAATGTGATCAGGAGCAGAGAGACCAGCCTTCACATAAGCATGTGCAATCACCATTCTAATCCATCTGGCCAGAGTTTGCTTGTGAGCAAGCCAGCCACGTTTGTGAAACCCAAACACAACAAAAAGAGAATCAGATTTCCTAATAGGAGCAGTTCTCTTCACATAGATACGGAGAGCCCGTACCACATCCAAAGACCACTCTTTGGGAGACAGATCAGGAGAAACAAGTGCTGGAACTACAATCTCCTGGTTAAGGTGGAACAAAGAAACCACCTTAGGTAGATAGCCGGGACGAGTTCGAAGAACCGCCCGGTCACGGTGAAAAATCAGATAAGGGGAGCTACAGGACAAAGCACCCAAATCCGACACACGTCTAGCTGAAGCAATAGCCAGCAGAAACACCAACTTAAGGGAAAGCCACTTAAGGTCAGCTGAACCAAGAGGTTCAAACGGAGACTCTTGCAACGCCTCCAAAACCACCGACAAGTCCCAAGGAGCCACAGGCGGGACATAGGGAGGTTGGATACGCAACACACCCTGAGTAAAGGTATGCACATCAGGTAAGGTCGCAATTTTTCTCTGAAACCACACCGACAAGGCAGATATTTGAACCTTGAGGGAGGCCAGACGCAGGCCTAATTCCAGGCCCTGTTGAAGAAAGGCCAACAACTTGGCTATACTAAATTTGGAAGCGTCATAATCTGTTAGATGCACACCAAACAAAGTAAGAATGCCAGGCCCTATAGTAAATCCGAGCCGAAGCTGGTTTCCGGGCCCACAACATTGTTTGAATGACCGCCTCAGAAAACCCTTTAGCCCTTAAGACGGAAGCTTCAAGAGCCACGCCATCAAAGACAGCCTGGCTAGGTCCTGGTAGACACAGGGGCCCTGAACGAGGAGGTCTGGGCGTTGTGGAAGTAGAATTGGACGCTCTGACGATAGGCCTTGCAGGTCTGAGAACCAGTGCCACGCTGGAGCTATGAGAAGCAGAATTCCTTTTTCTTGCTTGAACTTCCGAATCACCCTGGGCCGAAGCGACACCGGAGGCAACACATGTACGGCAGCTGAAACCTCCACGGTACCGCCAGCGCATCCACGAATGCTGCTTGAGGATCCCTTGTCCTTGCTCCGAAGACCGGAACCTTGTGATTGTGTCGAGATGCCATCAGATCTACGTCTGGAAGGCCCCACCTTTCCACTAGGAGTTGAAACACTTCTGGATGGAGGCCCCACTCGCCGGCACATACGTCCTGATGACTGAGAAAGTCCACTTCCCAATTCAGGACTCCCGGAATGAATATTGCCGATATGGCCGGTAGATGGCGTTCTGCCCACTGTAGAATCCGTGAGACTTCCTTCATTGCTAGGTGGCTTCGAGTGCCGCCTTGATGATTTATGTAAGCCACTGTGGTGGCGTTGTCCGACTGTACTTGAACAGAATGGTTCTGAATTAAATGCTGGGCTAGGTTCAATGCATTGAAGACGCCCGCAACTCCAGAATATTGATCGGGAAGAGGGACTCCTCCTTAGTCCACCGCCCCTGAAGGGAGTGTTGCTTCAGCACCATGCCCCAACCTCTTAGACTGGCATCTGTCGTCAACAGGATCCAGTTGGATATCCAGAACGGATGGCCCCTGCACAGTTGTTGGTCCCGGAGCCATCAGAGCAGCGACAGACGGACCTCCGGAGTCAATGAGATCATTTGAGACCTGATCCGGTGAGGCAGGCCATCCCATTTGGCTAGAATCAGCCTGTGGGGAGGGCGAGAGTGAAATTGAGCGTACTCCACCATGTCGAATGCTGACACCATGAGGCCCAGCACCTGCATCGCCGAATGTATCGACACTTGCGGACGAGATAGGAAGCAACAAATCCTGTCCTGAAGTTTCAGGACTTTCTCCTGAGACAGGAACAACCGTTGGTTGTGAGTGTCCAATAGTGCAGATGCACCATGCTCTGAGCAGGGATCAGGGATGACTTCTTCCAGTTGATGAGCCACCTGTGGGCTTGCAGAAACTGGACCGTCACATCTAGATGACGCAGGAGAAGTTCTGGGGAATTTGCTAGGATTAACAAGTCATCCAAATACGGCAGTATCCTGACCCCTTGACGGAGGAGTACCACCGTCATCACCGCCATGACTTTTGTAAAGACTCGCAGAGCCGTTGTTAAACCAAAAGGTAACACCCGAAACTGGTAATGGCAGTTGCTAATCGCAAATCTCAGGTATTGCTGATGAGACACTGCTATAGGAATATGCAGGTAAGCATCCTGTATATCCAGGGAGACCATGAAGTCCCCAGGTTCCAAGGCCAGAACTATAGAGCAAAGGGTTTCCATCCAGAACTTGGAAACCTTCACAAACCTGTTCAATGCCTTGAGGTTGAGAATGGGCCAGGAGGACCCATTCGGTTTTGGGACTAGAAACAGCGGAGAATAGTACCCCCGGCCCCTCTGAGCAAGGGGCACCTGTACTACGACTCCTGTATCCAGGAGGGTCCGTACCACCAAATGTAGAGTGTTTGCCTTTGTCTTGTCCAATGGGACATCTGTCTGGCAAAATCGATGAGGGGTTCGGTTTTTGAAGGCTATGGCGAAACCTCGAGTGACGACTTCCCGTACCCAGGCATCTGAAGTCGTCTTCAACCATTCCTGGGTATACCCTAGAAGCCGGCCCCCCACCCTGGGATCCCCCAGAGGGAGGCCCGCCCCGTCATGCAGCCGGCTTATCTGTCTTGGAAGCTGGCTGATGGGCCGCCCAGGCTCTTTTGGGCTTAGGCTTACCAGGTTTGGAAGGTTTGTACGCCTGACCTTTTTCTTTACCTGAAGGATGAAAGGGGCGAAAGGAAGTACCTTTAGCCTTCGACACAGAAGGAGCAGTACTTGGCAGAAAGGCAGTTTTGGCAGTAGCCAAGTCAGCCACAATCTTATTTAAATCCTCCCCAAACAGAATATCTCCCTTAAAAGAGAGTACCTCCAGGGTTTTTCTAGAGTTCAGATCCACAGACCAGGATCTCAGCCACAATATCCGTCGAGCCAGGACTGACGTAGTAGAGGCCTTGGCTGCAGGATACCGGCATCGGAAGCCGCCTCTTTAATATAACGAGAAGATGTGACAATATAAGACAAGCATTGTCTAGCATGGTCAGAGGAGATTTCAGCATCTAACTCCAAGGCCCATGCTTTAATGGCCTCTGTAGCCCAAGTAGCTGCAATAGTGGGCCTTTGTACAGCACCCGTGAGGGTGTAAATCGCTTTAAGACAACCCACCACACGTTTATCCGTAGGCTCTTTTAGAGACGTGACGGTAGTGACCGGTAGAGCTGAGGAAACCACCATCCTAGCCACATGTGAGTCCACTGGAGGAGGGGTTTCCCAATTCTTAGACAGCTCCAGCGCGAGGGGATAGCGAGCCAGCATCTTCTTTTGAGGCACAAACTTCGTACCCGGGTTTTCCCAGGTTTCCTGACGTATATCAATTAGGTAGTCAGAGTGAGATAAAACTTGTTTAATCACCTTCTGACGCTTGAACCTATCTGGTTTCTTAGGAGGAACGGATGGCTCGGGATCATCCGTAATATGTAAAATTAACTTAATAGCCTCCAAAAGATCAGGAACATCCACACGTGAACCACCCTCCCCATCAGCCGTATCTGAGTCAGAACCTGTGGGGTCAGTGTAAGTGCCGTCTTCATCCGACGAGGTGTCAGTGACAGCAGTGGATTGTGAGGAGACAAGCGCTCGCTTAGAGGACCCCATGGACGTAGGCGAGCGACGGTCAGACTTTTTAGTAGTCAGGGACTGGTTCAACTTCTTTAATTGAGCAGATAAATCATCCGCCCATGGCGGGTTAGCTGCAGGGACCACAAATGGTTGTACCGGCATTTGGGGTCCCATAGGGGGTGTTAGTTTATGAACTAGCGTATGCAGAAGCGTGGAAAAAGCGGCCCACGGTGGGTCATTATTTGCCCCCGTTGCCACCGTCCCACTGGGGGGCAGGGAGCCCCCAGAACCAGAGCCCAAAGCTGCTATATTCTCCTCATAGGTATCTGCGGCTTCAGCAACACCAACAGTGTGTTCAGCCCCAGAACCGTTACCCTCAGAAGCAGACATGATATAACTTGCAGTATCAGGTAACACAGTACAATTTGTCAGCAGCACAATACCTCTAGCCCAAACCCCTGCGCAGTGTAGTCAGCACCAGCAGAGATAAAGGAGAGATATGGTGACTAAATCACAGAGAAAAATACGTAATACAGTATATCTTTGTGAAAATCCTATATCAGATAAAACCTGATGCACCAAGCCCCCTCAGGTTATAGAATATAGGGATAGCAGGTTGAGTGAAAGACACGAAATGGACACCACTTAGCTATCAAATGCACACACAAATAGTCACAGTTTGTACAATGCAGAGGTTATTACTAACAATAATACTGCACTGGACTAGTTTACACAGCTATATAACAATAGATATAACAGTACACAGTAAGAACTGGATGTATATCACAGGGTAATTGTACTAGGAAACCCTGACTAAATGCACTCTTTCTTAACTAACACTGACTAAAAAAAGGCAGGTAGAATACTTAAGTGTCTTGTAAAGTCACAGCACTGACAACCAGGCGGCTTTACATAGGAGGATTTGCCCAAGCATTCCCAGGAACAGTGAGCTGAGGGATAATGGCACCGCAGACACTGCCAGGGAGTGAGGGAGACACAGATATGCAGCTCCAGGGCGGGAACATTTGCAGAAAATAGCGCCCTGGGGCTGGGGGAGGGGCTTCAGGTCCAAGCTCTATCCCCCTGCTGGCAAAACCACTGGGTACTGCGGGCTCTAATAAAATGGTTTATAGAGAAAACCTGACCTGTCCCATGCCCTGGAGATCTAGTGGGATCGCCTGTACTGCCACAGTGTCCACCGCCAGCGCGAGCGGCCTGCCTCCCACTGACCGTGCCGGATCGCTATAAAGACCGGGCCCGCAAGCGGGACCCACTTACCATCTCCCGAAGCGCGGCCACGCGATCCCGGAGAGCCCCCGTCGTGTGTGCCTGACAGGAAGAAAACCGGAGCCTCCTGCTGTAGTTACCCGGCAACCAGGGCTCGGGAGTGTACAGCGCCGCTGGGGAGAGCCGGAGCTGCAGCCGTGAATGTCCACTGTCATGTAACACTGCTGCTGCCCTTGAAGTCTTCACTTTTTTCCACAGAAAAAAAGCTCTTCTTAGGGCTGCCTGGAGCAGCCCCTCTGTTAAGTGCCTGCTACTGCAGCACCAACTACAAAACTGAGATCCTGTGCAGGGAGGCGGGGTGATATACCCCAAGTCAAGCTCTCTCCTGCAGCATAAATATAAAATAATTTTTATTTTTTAATACTAATATTTGATCACCAGGACATGGTGATGATTTACTAGCGCCTGGTTATATTTCTTTTTACTGTTGCAATAAAGATATAAACTAAAATTCCTAAACTTAACCTATTTTCTTTAAAAAAAAAAAGTCTCAGCTACAACTTTTTGGTACATACCACCATCTTCTGGCTCTGGACTGGTGCATCCTCCTGGAATAACCCATCTGGCTTTTGTTTATTCAGTATCAACCACTTTACAGAATCACACAGAACATCTCTGCCAATGTAGATTACTTTTGAAGCCAAAGCAAATACTTTCACAACATAAGCAGTGAGCCTAGGGAGAACACGCAACAGTAAGTGAAGGAACCAGAGTTGGCCATCAACAATCAATGGTTTAGCAACTGATGGCAAAATATTTATGGCTGAGCCCAACAGTGCCAATTGTCCAAGCCATCAATGGATCTTCCATCAAGGGTTTCTTTCCAATGGTACAATACCACTAACCATGGATGGTAGAGCCATTTATGGTCAACCATAAAATTATGAAGTATAATGTTAGTGAGATGAAAGTACACAGAGAAAAGTGATAGAGTAAGGAGGAATAGGAAGAATTACAATGAGCAAAGGAGAAGACCCTTTGAGGAGAAATGGGAGTTAGGATAAACAGATGGTAAAACAAATAGGGAAACGCATGGGAAAACAGATTGCCACAATAAATCATACACGGCAAATATCATCATTTATTATCGCCAGAACGACATGCCATTTCTGTGGATAAATGCCCCTACAAGCCACAGAGAAGACTCAGCATGAGCAGGGTATGAGCTGAATATAAGAAAGTAGCAAATAAAGCAGACAGGTGTATGAAAGATGCTAGAATGATATACCTCCTGGGCACAATGATATACCTCCTGGGCACAATTCAGGTAAGTGCAGGCCTGACTGTATCAATAGGGTTATCCCATGAGTAGCTCAAAATATGTGTAGAAGTGTGATACATGAAGGCGCTAACCTGTTGCTATATCAGAGATATAGAAAAATGATATATGCCATATGAGGGTAAAAATATATATTTAATGAATATTAAATCAATAGCTTCCAGACAACGATTTCAGTAAGCTAATCATTTAATATTCATAAAATATATGTATTTACCCTCATATGGCATATATCAGTTTTCTACATCTCTGATATACAGATGGAGCCCTCCTCATCTTTGCCTTTTATAGGATTAATTGAGCCAATGCGATTGGACTTAATCCCCTGCTGTATTGTTCTCTCTGTATTGTATTGCATCTGAGAACAATAGATGAAAAGCTTATGCTAATAAACCTTGGTGCACCTTGGCACAGCAGAGAATCCTAGATGAGCCTGGCTCCATCTGTAGCAACAGGTTAGCGCCTTCATGTATCACATCTTTACTCAGAGTTGTATGAAAGAGCTGGGAATGGGTTCAACCAGGATTAAAGGGAATGAATGATACAGACTAATGCAAGCTGAGTTTAATGTTAAAGAAAGATATTACAGTAATGAACATTATACAGTGACGGTAGAGGTCTATATTACCATGTGCTGGATGGTGTGCCTATCCAAATACCATATGAAGAGTCTGGTTTACGATATGCCATTTGGCCATCTACACCTGTTTAAAAGTCAAAAGTTATTTAATTACAATGTAGAATAATTAGAAACTTTATACATTAAACAATTTCAAACTGAAAGTAAATGGAGGTGTGCAGCACATACTATTACACATGCAGTAGTTACAGATGTGTCCACTTACTGTACATCTAGCCTCCCCGGTTAAACAGTCCTTCTCGTCACGCCATGCCGTGCCGTGCCTGGGTAGCGCAGAGCATCTGTATGTGCAACTTTTTAACATTAAAGTGCATCTTATTCGCAAATGGTGAGAAAAGGATGCACAAGCAGACTCTGCTAAAAAAAATGATACGAGGCATGCCCATATTCTGTGTGCGTCAGCGGCTGTATATGCATATGAAATGGTACATTACAGTGTTTCCTAGAAAACACTGTAACATAGCATTTCGTATTTAGTTACAGCTGAATTTGCACAGAGAATATAGACATGCTGCATATCTTTTGATATGCAACTTTCAGATGTGATAGCCAATGAGCATTGCTGGGAGGTAATGAGGGGTTTGAGTCAAATGATAGGGTGTGTCGTGACTGCTGTGGGGGGCATGGCTTAGCCATTGACTGCTTAAATGTGTACTCAGTTAGAATTGCTCTAGCAGCTTACTTCCGACGGACAGTCACCTTTGTCTCAACCCAGTGTGAGATTGTCCTGAATTGCCCGTTGCAGTGCCCGGTCCTTTGAACACCAGTGCTGTGGGTTCTAAGTAATGTTCCTTCTTTGGTATAAGTGGCTGCCTTAGTAATTGGTTAGAAGCCCACTGTCGAGTGTAGCACAATTTTTGTTGAGAGGTTTTACAGAAGGGATTCATTGATGTGGTGGGTGCATCTGGATGTGACACGTATCTGGAGGGTTCTTGGTCAGCCACTGCCTGGCAAGAGGACTGGGTTACCAGAAACCTTCTTTTGTTGTACCTTTTTCTTATCATAGTCGCTTTGGGGCTGTTAAGTGAGCACTAGCGCAATTACAGTAACATTAAAGTATCATTTTGGTGCAATAATCTTGGTGTCTATACAAACCATTAACCATCAGCATTAACTTGGCTGCCGGTTTTTAATTTCCTAGAGCATTTGGCTCCTATTGCAAGGGAGAAAGGACAGACTTACTATAGAAGAGGAGGACCGGCCACCAGCAGTTTGGAAGCCAAAGGGGGGAAACTAAGTAGATATAGTACAACTTTTTATCAAACTAATTGATTTTGACATGTCAATCTGCCCCCTTTGATAACACTTTGATGTGGGCAGGGTGTCAGTTTCCTGGTTTAGGACCTGAGGCTATTTGAGCATTTTAAAATAGATGGACACCTAATTAGCAAAGTAATCTATCTGTCTTTGTGAGTGTAGTGGTCAATATATGAAATTTATACCATAAAGCTCTCATTGTGTGAAACCACATGTAGATTTTTTTTTTCTAGAAGTATGTAGTATATTGCCAGTTTTTTATAAAATGTGTAATTTGATTAAAACATGGGCCCTCATTCCGAGTTGTTCGCTCGTTCTTTTTCATCGCATCGCAGTGAAAATCCGCTTAGTACGCATGCGCAAAGTTCGCACTGCGACTGCGCCAAGTAACTTTACTATGAAGAAAGTATTTTTACTCACGGCTTTTTCTTCGCTCCGGCGATCGTAATGTGATTGACAGGAAATGGGTGTTACTGGGCGGAAACACGGCGTTTCAGGGGCGTGTGGCTGAAAACGCTACCGTTTCCGGAAAAAACGCAGGAGTGGCCGGAGAAACGGTGGGAGTGCCTGGGCGAACGCTGGGTGTGTTTGTGACGTCAACCAGGAACGACAAGCACTGAACTGATCGCACAGGCAGAGTAAGTCTGGAGCTACTCTGAAACTGCTAAGTAGTTAGTAATCGCAATATTGCGAATACATCGGTCGCAATTTTAAGAAGCTAAGATTCACTCCCAGTAGGCGGCGGCTTAGCGTGTGTAACTCTGCTAAATTCGCCTTGCGACCGATCAACTCGGAATGAGGGCCATGGTTCCTATATTTTTTTCTAGTTAATACAAATGCATGCGGTGCAAAACAAAAGTGTGTTTTTACATTTTCATGTCTAATATGTGTTTGTTTGAATGAAAAATATAATGTATTTATTATGAAAATGACAAAATTATTGTTCGACTTTTCTACCAAAGTTTACCCAACAAATAAAAATGATGGCTTCAAGAGCCATGAGCCACTACATACCTCTGTGGCATAACTAGTTAACAAATTGATGGGGTTAATATTAGTTACTGTTTATAACAAATTGATGGGGTGATTATTAGTTACTGTATATTACTAATAAAATATATTTAGAAGGTTGCTCTGTTGTAACCCTTTTGGTAAATTGGTTTGAACTGGGTTATCCCGGCACAGTGTTATCCCAGCTTACTGAACATACATCAAAATGCTTACAGCATCATGCAACCCTTTCAGGATTTCAGTAATTGTAGAAAAACCTTAAAAACATGCCAAATTTTAGAATAAAGCATTGTTTATCACATTGATTGTTATTTATTTTTTATTTTAATTTTTTTTCCCACTAAATAGAAACGTTGCCTTTTAGCTCCACTCTCAATCCATGTGGCTAGTGTTGCTGCGCTGCTTTGACAAATGTTTCTGTTAAATTGCATCTTCCCCCATGATTGGGGCCATTTTTTAATAAGGTTTAAAGACTGCAGTTCAGAGTCTTTTCAAGATATTTTCTTGCAAACTTATTGTTTTTCTAAAGCTTATTACATTTTCTTTATTATTAGTACCTTTTGGATGCTCGCTGTATCGGCCATTATCTCTGCTTTGCCAATATTGATAAGAATTCTGCCTTTCTGTTATCTAGGAACAAATGACCTCAATGAAACATGAGGCACTACATGCCTCTGTGGCATAACTGGTTAACAAAATGTTGGGCCAAATATTAGTTTCTGTTTATAACGATTAAAACATACCATTTAGAGGGTTTCTTACCTTTTGGTAAATTGGTGGAATATGGTTATCCCTGCTTAGTAAATATATATATTAAAATGCATACACCAACAATAAAGCAAAACTGTTGCAGGGCATGCTGGTATGTGTAGTTCAACAACAGCTGGAGGTCTGAAGGTTCCCCACCCCATGTTTTAAAGTTATTTCAATGTATATTGACAGACACGCTGTGTATACACATACATAATATCACTCTCAATATGACAGTTGCTCCGCCTACTTTATAAAAATGTTATATTAAGTTTATATAAAATTAATATAAAGTTTATATACACGTAACACATTTATTATATACTTTATATAAACTTATTATAAAGTTTAGATTTTTTATTTTTGCGTGTTTTTTAATTAGCCAATATAAATGTTATACATTTAATTTAAACTTTATATAAACAATCTAAAGTTTATATATATATATATTTTTTAATTAGCCATGTCTGATTTAACAAAAACTGCTTACAAGACATGTGTTGCTTCAGATAAGGACTTTCAGCATCAAGTTTGATATCAAAATTAATCCTTAGTCCAGGAGTCCTTGTGTATATTGTTTTCAAGTTTTTAAAAGTACATTGACTGCTGGCACAAAATAATCTTACAAGACAAAGATTGCATATTTTTTCCAGTTACTTCAGCAATTCTGATTAGCAACATTCTTTGAACTTGTAAATTGTCAGAAAAAAACATTCCCACTATATTAGGGATTGGAGTAGAGCTGATTTCAGCCACTAAGGGATTCTCAAGAATACTATGTACTGCAAAGTCCTTTGACAGCTTTCCCAGTTACTAAAACACATTTAGTTTAATTAGAAGAACTTGAATATAGAATGAAATGATCTCATTAGCTAAATTTTGTATTTAACATATGTTATCTGTAAGCAATAAACATACCTGTCAGCACTTGAAAATCAGATTGTCTTTTTTCCCCTTATATCAATCTTCTAAAATATTGTTTGTGTAAACCACAAGGGAATGTAATATTAACAATGAAACCATGTAAATAATAGTAGTACAAAAGTAGCCAGCTGCATGCAGAAACTTTTCTGTGTACTAGCAATTCATACTCGTTTTGAAATGTCCCAGTATGTTACAGAGCGCAGTATGAATGAGAGTGGTTTCACAGGGGATGGGGGTGGGGGAGCAATAAAAATATAAATAGGTATGATCAGTAGGGTACAGAGAAATATAACTCTTACACATTCCCAGTTGTTAAAGTACACGGTAGGCTATTAGAATGAATGGATGTCTTCACATGTGAGGCAATGCAAGTAATGCAATTGTGCAAATTTCACAATAGTCACGTTATTTGACTAAAAACAGATGTTAACTATTATCTTGCTAACATTCATAAGATTTTAAAGCCCATGCGGAATATTCAACAGCAATACTACATAGCCCTTTTCTTTTTTTAAAACAAATTAAACAGCATTTAGAAAATTCTAATTTATATTATACAACACTGCATAGTGAATATTTTTAGAAATGACCCTGGATTTTTTTATTGTCTTTGCATTGTCTTAATTTAAGCTTTGTAAATGTAAAAGCCAAAACAAATTACATATTTAAAATAAGGGCATGTTCTTGCTTTGTTGCTGTAAAAACAAATTGGGACATGTTCAGACATGATTCATATATGCATACATAAATATGTGCAAAACAAGCTGTACTTTTACATTCTCATGTTTTTTTTTTTTTATTGTTTTTTTTTGCAAACATATGTAGAAACAGCGTATTTGGTTTTAAATTTAAGTAAAATATTTGCGGTTGCTGACGGCAATAAAAATAATGATAAAAGAATATGCATCAGAAAATTATTCATAGTTTCAGAAATAAAGGAACATTCTTTTTACCTTACACATCCACAGTTGTTAAAACACACGTCAGTGCAACAGAAGAAAATTGCACTTTTTCTTGCAAACTTGGTGTTTTTTTAATGCTCACTACAGCAGCCATTTTATCTGCTCTGCCAATATTGATAAGAATTCAGCCTTTCCATTATCTAGGACCTAATAACCTCAATGAGCCATGAGGCACTACATGCATATGTAGTACAACTAGTTAACAAATTGATGGTCTGAATATTAGTTCAACAGACACTATAGCTACCCTACCACCACGGTGCAAGTGACAAGTGTACATAATGTTTGGTCTGATTATATTTAGAGTTTGTCTTGTATTTTTGGGAGACACCTAAAGGGCCATGTTATTAGTCCTTAAAAAATGAACAGAAGGACCAAATTATGGTAATTAAATAACTTGTTATGTGAATATTTAGACTTTGGCTTGGCCATACTGTACACTCAGTGGCATGTAAAAGTAGGAGTGATGGGGAACCTGTCAGTGTAATATCAACGGTTGTATTGTTTTGTGAAGCTGATCTCTCCCAGGATTTTTAAAGGATTAATAACTGAAGCTTTATGTGTATGTGCAGTATTTCACGTGTTATACTGTAATCTATATTGAGTATGTCTGAGGTTTACATTATGCCAATATGATATATTAATATCCAATTCCATTATTCCCCAGATTGCATTTATTATTGAATAGATGTTGCCATAATTACAGGCTTTCTGCTGTGTTTGTACATCTTCATTTTTGTTTCTCA
The DNA here is from genome assembly GCF_028390025.1 of Pseudophryne corroboree. Classification (NCBI taxonomy): domain Eukaryota; kingdom Metazoa; phylum Chordata; class Amphibia; order Anura; family Myobatrachidae; genus Pseudophryne; species Pseudophryne corroboree. Next base: position 58,995,583 of record NC_086449.1, read on the forward strand.
TAGCAATAGAACATGTGATGTTATGGGCAGGAGCCCATATTATTCCCGGGGGGTAGGGCAGGTTGGATAAGGACGGGTACTGTCTTTGGTCTGCATGCTGGTGCTAATAATAATAATATTCCATTCTATACAAGGGTAAACTGTTCCCTTACCCAGAGGGTTGGTGTCCCCGTCCTCCACTAGGCTGGAGAATAGGCTGCTGGTAGAACACACTTATTATTGAGTGTCTCAATGCAGAGGAATGGCGCAGTCTAGGTATTATTCAGGCATCTTAGCATTCCCCTATTTACTTTCAAAACACTTAACAAAAATAATAAACAATTAGGTGTAAATTGAAATAGTTGTTGTCTACACAGGGCCGTGGTATCTGCAACTCTTACACACCACTGTGGTTTAGCCTTCTGGGATCTTCCAAGTTAATAGAACCATTTGAATTTGCTACCAGTATTAGCATTGGAAGCCCGAAAAAAAATAACAGTTGTTGCAGTAACAGGCTTACATATATTAATCTGGCATTGGAAAGGTATAGCTGGTGACATGTAGTTTATAGTGGGCAGTACGGATGGTGTAATGGTTAGCCTTACTGCCTCACAGCACTGAGGTCATGGGTTTGATTCCTACCATGGCCCTAACTGTGTGGAGTTTGTATATTCTCCCCGTACTAGCGTGGGTTTCCTCAGGGTTCTCCGGTTTCCTCCCACAATCCAAAAATATACTGGTAGGTTAATTCGCTCCCAACAAAAATTAACCCTAGTGAATGTGTCTGTGTGTACATGTGATTGTAAGCTCCACTGGGGCAAGGACTGATGTGAATGGGCAAATATTCTCTTTAAAGCACTGCGGAATATGTGTGCACTACAGATGGGTCCACGGATATCTTGACTAGTTTTCTGCGCAAGGCACAACATGATTTATTAGCATAAACCTAAGACTCTCCTCTAGTCTCCAAACCTTCAAGCGTTCCCTCAAAACTCACCTCTTTAGGCAAGCGTATCAAATTCCTGAACCGCCCACATAACTTTCATAAACCTTGCTATCAAATTACATCCACTCTGTACAGTCCACACATGTCTTCTCATTCTATGCAATAGATAGCACCTTTCCTTATGTACATATGCCTATAGATTGTAAGCTTGCGAGCAGGGCCTTCCTACCTCTATGACTGTTATCACCCAGTTTGTAATTGTTATTTCAAATTGTAAAGCGCAACGGAATTTGCTGCGCTATATAAGAAACTGTTAATAAATAAATAAATAAATAAATAATAAACCTTACATCTATTATTCTCAGCTGCAATACAATACAGAGAACAATACATCAGAAGATTAAGTCATTACAGCAGGGGATTAAGTCAAGATTGGCCAGTCTCAGTTAATCCTATTAAAGGTCAAGATAAACATGGACCCATCTGTATATAAATAACTGGTAATAGATAATAAATGAATAATCCTACCTTATCAGATTTCATACGGCATTAGTGGTTTTTCTGGTTTTGCTGAGGAATTTTTTCTTTTTTAATTTTTATTATTACCAAATGCTTTTTATGAAATAGTGTAATCTGTTGGCCTTGTCAGCATGTCATTAAATTATTCTACAATGGTCCTTTCTGGGAATATAGATAAACCTATTAAGACAAATAGATCACTTTTACCACTATTATAATACACAAGTCAAGTTAACCTATAAACTCTTGTGAATTATATCTGCATGTTATCCATTGTAATTGTTGATGTCTGGTCGATATAACGGCCACCATCATACATAGTTATGGATGTTAGAAGTCACTTTGGCCATCATACATAGTTATGGATGTTAGAAGTCACTTTGGATCTCCATCCTGCCATCTCATTGACTTTTATTCAGCAACAATTGTAAAAAAAGTTTACTATTTCCAGGCGGAGAACATGGATTTATCATCTATAAATGACAGTAGATGTACATATACAAATAATCATAAATTAATAACTGTCAATTAATGTACTATAAATAATATTAACCCTACATACAGCATGTTGATATCCATGGGGAAACACAGATTCAAATCTATTTAACCACTATTGGAAATGACAGGAATAGTTACAGCAATGCTGTTTCTGATGGCACTCAGTGGGACACAGTATGAGCAGTGGCGCCAACAGGAGGGGAATTGGGAGGGTAATAATTACTAAGGCCCAGATCTGCTGGTACTCAGTAGGACGCTTAGGAGTACCTTTTTTCTTGTAGTATTTTTTAATTCTTTTAACTAGTTCTGGATACAGGACAAAATCAGTGAAATAATTTCAAACATTTAGAAAATAAGAATTTTAAGCCTTGTCCAGAGTGGAAACAACTGTAAATCTTGCACCAACTTTTACAGATGTTAAATCCATGTTCTCCGCCTGGAAATAGTAAACTTTTCTTACAATTGTTATCAAAGGATATATATTGTAGAGGGCCTATCAAATCTCTTAATTTTTGCATTTAGTAATAATACTGGGCTTTGCTGCGGCAGTATGATAATATATCACCTGTAGACTGTGAAAGCAAAGTTAAAACATTTTATAAAATTAGATTGCATACATGCAAGATGTCCAATACGTGTCTAGTGACTGACCCCGACAAGCTACCTCCTAATTTACAAAAACTCCAAAAGTGGTGTTGCAGTAGAAGAAAAAGCTTAAATGAAGCATTACACATGTATGTTTACTGTTGCATGTCTTATATGTGTATGAATCTATCAATGTGCAGCCTGTACAAAGCATTTTTTTTGTTACCTAGGAAACAGCACGCCAATTAAAGATGCTCTAGCATTCGATCTGCCCGATACCATGCAATGCATAGATAGAGCACTTTGACAAGCAATGTCTGGTTTCTCTACAGCATAGGACTCGGTCAATGTCGGGCTGTATGTTGCATCACGCCGTTTGTACACAGCCTTAAGTTATCAGAGTGCTGATACCTTTTCTCTTAGCGCTGAATAATAGTCAATAAGAGGGCAGGATGGAGATCCAAAGTGACTTATAATAGGATTTTTGTTACCTACCGGTAAATCCTTTTCTCGTAGTCTGTAGAGGATGCTGGGGTCCACATTAGTACCATGGGGTATCGACGGGTCTACCAGGAGCCATTGGCACTTTAAGAATTTGAGAGTGTGGGCTGGCTCCTCCCTCTATGCCCTTCCTTCCAGACTCAGTCTAGAAACTCTGCCCGAGGAGACGGACATCTTTGAGAGAAGGATTTAACACAGATAGTGGCGAGATTCATACCAGCTCACACATACAAGGCACATCAAGCTAACTTAGCTTGAAAACTCAGCAACCGCTGAAACATTACTTACCAAGTAACAATGCAGTACTCAACTAAAACGAAGTTGTACTGAACCAATAATGATAGCAGGAAAACGAAGCGCTGGGTGGGCGCCCAGCATCCTCTACAGACTACGGTAGGAAACCAAAATCCTATTTTCTCTTACGTCCTAGAGGATGCTGGGGTCCACATTAGTACCATGTACTAAAGCTCCTAGAATTGGAGGGAGAGCGCGGAGGCTCCTGCAGAACTGATTTACTGAACTTCAGATCATCAGAGGCCAAAGTATCAAACTTGTTGAACTTTGCAAACGTGTATGACCCAGACCAAGTTGCAGCTCGGCAAAGTTGTAATGCCAAGACACCCCGGGCAGCCGCCCAGGAATACACCACCTTACGAGTAGAGTGGGTTTTGACAGTGGTAGGACACGGCAATCCTGCCATAGAATACGCATGCTGGATAGAGAACCTGATCCAGTGAGAGATCATCTACTTAGAAGCAGGACACCCAGTTTTCTTGGGATCATACAGGACAAACAGAGAGTCAGATTTTCTGTGATGAGCAGTCCTCTTCACATACAGATGGGTCCACCGTTATCTTGACTAGTTTTCTGTGCCTAGTCACAACATGACTTATTATCATTATTAGCCTTCATCTATTGTTCTTAGCTGCAATACAAAACAGAATACAATACAGCAGGGGATTAAGTCATTAAAGGAGGGGATTAAGTCCGACTGGCCAGTCTCAGTTAATCCGATGAACTGTCAAGATACATGTGGACCCATCTGTAGATTTTCAGAGCCCTTACAACATCCAAGGACTGAAATTGAGGAGTCAGTAGCCACTGGCACCAAAATAGGTTGGTTGATATGAAATGCCGACACCACCTTCGGAAGCGAACCAGTCCGACTGGAGGAACTGCAACACCTCGTTAAGGTTCAAAGGCGCTGTAGGTGATACAAAGGGAGGTTGGATGTGCAGAACTCCCTTCAAAAACGTCTGAACCTCAGGGAGGGCAGCCAATGGTTACTGGAAGAAAATGGATAGGGCAGAAATCTGGACCATCACAGATCCCAACCACAGGACCATATCCACACTGGCTTGGAGGTAGAGGAGAAACCATCCCAGTTGAAACTCCACCGCAGGAAATTTCTTGGACTCACACCAAGATACATATTTTTTCCAAATTCGATGGTAATGTTTAGACGTTACTCCTTTCCTAGCCTGTATCAGGGTAGGAATAACCTTGTTTGGAATGCCCTTTCAAGCTAGTATCAGGCATTCAACCTCCATACCATCAAACGTAGCCACAGTAAGTCTTGATAGGCGAACGGCCCCTGCTGCAGTAGATCCAGAAGATCCATGTACCATGCCCTTCCTGGCCAGTCTGGAGCAATGAGGATCGCTTGAACCCTTGTTCTCCTTATGAGCTTTAGATCTCTTGGGATAAGTGGAAGTGGAGGAAACACGTACACTGACTGGAACACCAACGGAGTCCCTAGGGCGTCCACCGCCACTGCTTGTGGGTCCCTCAACCTGGAACAATACCGCCGAAGCTTCTTGTTGAGACGAGAGGCTATCATGTTGGTCTGGGGTATGCCCCAAAGATCTGTTACCTCCTTGAACACCTCCGGATGGAGACCCCACTCATCTGGATGGAGATTGTGTCTGCTGAGGAAGTCCGCTTCCAAGTTGTGTACTCCCGGAATGGAGATTGCGGACAGCGCCAACGTGAGCTTTTCTGCCCAGAAAAGGATTCTTGTTACCTCTGATATTGCAGCTCTGCTCTTCGTACCGCCCTGTCGGTTTATGTAAGCCACTGTTGTCACATTGTCTGACTGTACTTCATCGGCCTGATTTCTCAGAAGATGGGCCACTTGGAGAACACAGTTGTAGACGGCTCTTAGTTCCAGAATGTTTATCGGCAGGCTGACTTCCAGACTTGACTGCCTTCCTTGGAAGGTTTCCCCTTGAGTGACTGTGCACCAGCCCAGGAGACTTGCATCCGTGGTTAGAAGGATCCTGTCCTGAATCCCGAACCTGCGGCACTCCAGTAGGTGAGGTAATTGCAGCCACCAAAGGAGTGAAATCCTGGCCTTTGGCAACAGACGTATTCTCTGGTGCATGTGTAGATGGGATCCCATCCACTTGTCCAGGAGATCCAGTTGGAAGCACCGAGCTTGAAACCTACCGTACTGCAAAGCCTCGTAAGAGGCCACCATTTTCACCAGAAGGCGAATGCACTGATGAACCGACACCCGAGTTTGCTTCAGGACATCCCGGACCATTGTTTGTATCACCAACGCTTTTTCCTCTGGAAGAAACACCCTCTGCACTTCCGTGTTGAGGATCATTCCCAGAAAAGATAACCTCCTGGTTAGTTCCAAATGTGATTTTGGAAGATTCAGGATCCAACCAGGTTCACTGAGAAGCTGTGTCATGAGAGATATGGACCGTAACAGCTTCTCCTTGGACAATGCCTTTATCAGCAGATCATACAGATATGGAATTATGTTCACCCCCTGTCTGCGGGGGAGAAACATAATTTCTGCCAATACCTTGGTGAATACCCTCGGTGCTGTGGAGAGGCCGAATGGTAGGCCTGGAACTGAAATGACAGTCCAAGAGTGCGAATCAAAGATAAGCTTGATGCGGCAGCCAAATCGGAATGTGGAGGTACGCATCCTTCATATCCAGGGATACCAGGAATTCCCCCTCCTCCAGACCTGATATCACTGCCCTTAGAGACTCAATTTGAACTTAAAATCACTAAACCCCTTTCTGAAGGAGTTCAATTTGAGAATGGGCCTCACTGAACCATCCGCTTTTGGTACCACGAAAAGGTTCAAATAGTAACCTATGTTTTGCATATGAGGTGGTACTGGCACAATGACCTGTGCATCCACTAACTTCTGGACGGCTTCTTGCAGGACAGTCCTGTCTGCCAGCAGAGCTGGCAAGCCTTATTTGAAAAATCGGTGAGGGAGATTTTGAAATTCCAGCCTGTACCCCTGAGACACAATATCTTGCACCCAGGGGTCCGGGCCGCATGATACCCAAACGTGACTGAAATGCCTGAGTCTCGCTCCCACCGGCCCCACCTCTGGGGTATGCAGTCCACCATCATGTGGAGGACTTTGGTGTACCTGAAGCAGGATTCTGCTCCTGGGAACCTGCAGCCGCAGGTTTCTTGGACTTGGGCCGACCTCCCCAAAAGAAGGTGTTGGACGGCTTAGCCTTTCTAGGCTTAGTAGGCAGAAAGGGCTGTGACGTAGCTGAAGAAAAGGGTTTCTTTGGAGCAGGTGTAGCTGAGGGAAGAAAAGGAGACTTACCAGCCGTAGCCATGGAGATCCACGCATCTAATGCTTCCCCAAAGAGAGCCTGACCTGTGTAGGGTAAGGTCTCCACACTTCTCCTGGATTCCACATCGGCAGACCACTGGCGCAACCACAGTCCTCAACGAGCTGATATAGACATGGAAGAAATTCCCACAGCCATGGAACACAGGTCTTTCATGGATTCTAACAGAAATGCTGCAGAATCCTGAATGTTACATAAAAACAATTCAACATCACATTTCTCCATAGTTTCCAAGTCTTCAAGTAACGTGCCTGACCACTTTACTATAGCTTTGGCAATCCAAGCACTGGCAATAGTGGGACGTAGTATTGCCCCAGAAGCGTATTATCAATTTTACGATCAGCCGGCTCTTTCAAGGTGGTAGATCCTGGAACAGGTAAAACCACCTTTTTTGAGAGTGTGGATAAAGACGCGTCAACAATAGGCGGGTTTTCCCATTTTTTCCTATCCTCTACCTGGAAAGGAAATTCCACCAGAACCCTTTTAGGAATCTTTCATTTTTTATCCGGGTTTTCACAAGCCTTTTCAAAAAATAGCATTTAATTCCTTTGACACAGGGAAGGTTAGCGAGGCTTTCTTGTTTTCGGGGAAGTAAGCCTCCTCAACCTGCTCGGGTGTTGTATCAGCAATATTCAACACATCTCTAATAGCCTCAATCATCAACTGCACCCATTTAGCAATAGATACTGCCCCCCCGCAATACATCCCCGTCAACGTCTGCAGTGTCAGAATTGGTATCTATATCATCCTGCATGATCTGCGCAAGAGCACGTTTATGAGAATAATCAGCGGGGGGTACCAGAACTGGGCCAGACTGCCATAGAGTTCTGTAAAGCCTGAGTTGCAGACTCATTTTGTGCAACCCTATTTGAAATCTGAGAAATCATAGATTTGATAGAGGATAACCACTCAGGCTCCCTTGTTGGTATCTGTGCTAAACCAGTGCAATCCTGATTACAAGGAATGGGATCATCATGAGAGGACATATGCTCTGCAGCATATGACACAGAGTCCCTAGACATTGCTTAATGGAGACCACAGACACTCCACACACACACACACACACACACACACACACACACACACACACACGGGAGGACAGAGTTTCATCCCCAAGAATGGCAAGAGAGACACATAGATTGGAGCCAACCCACACACAGCACTTTTAATGTAAAGGGTTGGTGACTCACTCGCCACTGATCTTCAGCTCTGTAAGGGGGTGGCGGCATGCTGCTGGGGTGAGCTATCCCCTGTGGCGGGGATCAATCTATCCCCTCAGGAGCTCAGTGTCTTGTCTGCGGAGAGTGGCTCAGATCCCGCAGGGTGGAACCTACTCCCCCCTTAGTCCCACAAAGCAGGGAGGCTGTTGCCAGCAGCCTCCCTGTAAAATAATAAACTCTAAAAATAAAACTTTACTAAAGAAGCTTTGTATAGCTCCCCTAGCTGTGACCGGCTCCTCTGGGCACATTTTCTAAACTGAGTCTGGTAGGAGGGGCATAGAGGGAGGAGCCAGCCCACACTCTCAAACTCTTAAAGTGCCAATGGCTCCTGGTGGACCCGCCTATGCCCCATGGTACAAATGTGGACCCCAGCATCCTCTGGGACGTAAGAGAAAACATCCATAACTATATATGATGGTGGCCGTTATATCAACCAGACATCAACAATTACAATGGACAACATGCAGATGTAATTCACAGGTGTTTATAGGTTAACTTGACTTGTGTTTTATAATAATGGAAAAAAGTGATCTATTTGTCTTTATAGGTTCACCTATATTCCCAGAAAGGACCGTTGTAGAATAATTTAATGACATGCTGACAAGGCCGACAGATTACACTATTTCATTAAAAGCATTTGGTAATAATAAAAATTAAGAAAAGAAAAAATTCCTCAGCAAAGCTCTCCATAACTGAATGCCTGAAATAAAAAAGGAAAAAACATTTGCACTCCTTAGAAAGTAAAAACTGAACTTTCAGCATCCACTGTAACATTTTCATGAGGCATTGTGTATTCAGGAGGCACGTGATGTCAATTGCAAAGCATATCCTTGTTAAACTCTACCCCTTTCCCAGCAACCTCACCAGGGAGGGATTATATCATTAAACAGACCCACTGCCTTGTATAACAAGAAATAATATTCTGCCCATTCAGATAAACAACTAATGCCGTATGAAATCTGAAAGGGTAGGATTAGAAAACAACCCCTATAAACTACATTTCACCAGCTATACCTTTCCAATGCCAGATTTATAGGTAAGCCCGTTACTGCGACAACTGTTATTTTTTTCAGAGCTTCCAATGCTAATACTGGTAGCAAATTCAAATGGTTCTATTTACATGGAAGATCCCAGAAGGCTAAACCACAGAGGTGTGTGGAAGCTGCAGATACCACGGCCCTGTGTAGACAACAACTATTTAATTTTACACTTAATTGTTTATTATTTTTATAAAAATTTTTGAAAGTAAATAGGGGAATGCTAAGATGCCTGAATAATACCTAGACTGCGCCATTCCTCTGCATTGAGACACTAAATAATAAGTGTGTTCTACCAGCAGCCTATTCTCCAGCCTAGTGGAGGACGGGGACACCAACCCTCTGGGTAAGGGAACAGTTTACCCTTGTATAAAATGGAATATTATTATTATTAGCACCAGCATGCAGACCAAAGACAGTACCCATCCTTATCCAACCTGCCCTACCCCCCGGGAATAATATGGGCTCCTGCCCATAACATCACATGTTCTATTGCTATGGGAAACAAAAATGAAGATGTACAAACACAGCAGAAAGCCTGTAATTATGGCAACATCTATTCAATAATAAATGCAATCTGGGGAATAATGGAAATTGGATATTAATATATCATATTTGCATAATGTAAACCTCAGACATACTTAATATAGATGTACAGTATAACACGTGAAATACTGCACATACACATAAAGCTTCAGTTATTAATCCTTTAAAAATTCTGGGAGAGATCAGCTTCACAAAACAATACAACCGTTGATATTACACTGACAGGTTCCCCGTCACTCCCACTTTTACATGCCACTGAATGTACAGTATGGCCAAGCCAAAGTCTAAATATTCACATAACAAGTTATTTAATTACCATAATTTGGTCCTTCTGTTCATTTTTTAAGGACTAATAACATGGCCCTTTAGGTGTCTCCCAAAAATACAAGACAAACTCTAAATATAATCAGACCAAACATTATGTACACTTGTCACTTGCACCGTGGTGGTAGCTATAGTGTGTGTGGAACTAATATTCGGTCCATCAATTTGTTAACTAGTTATACCACATATGCATGTAGTGCCTCATGGCTCATTGAGGTCATTAGTTCCTAGATAATGGAAAGGCTGAATTCTAATCAATATTGGCAGAGCAGATAAAATGGCTGCTGTAGTGAGCATTACAAAAACCCACTAAGTTTGCAAGAAAAAGTGCAATTTTCTTCTGTTGCACTGACGTGTGTTTTAACAACTGTGGATGTGTAAGGTAAAAAAAATTTTTTTTTTCTCTGCGCCAAATGTTGCTTTATTTCTGAAACTATGAATAAATTTCTGATGCATGTTCTTTTATTATTATTATTTTTATTGCCATCAGCAACCGCAATTATTTTACTTAAATTTAAAACCAAATACGCTATGTTTCTACATATGTTTGAAAAAAAATTATAATAATAAAAAAAAACATGAGAATGTAAAAGTACAGCTTGTTTTGCACATATATATGTATGCATATATGAATCATGTCTGAACATGTCCCAATTTGTATTTACAGCAATAAAGCAAGAACATGCCCTTATTTTAAATATGTAATTTGTTTTGGCCTTTACAGTTACAAAGCTTAAATTAAGACAATGCAAAGACAATAAAAAATCCAGGGTCATTTCTAAAACTATTCACTATGCAGTGTTGTATAATATAAATTAGAATTTTCTAAATGCTGTTTAATTTGTTTCAAAAAAAGTAAAAGGCTATGTAGTATTGCTGTTGAATATTCTGCATGTACTTTAAAAACTCATGAATGTTTGCAAGATAATAGTTAACATCTGTTTTTAGTCAAATAACATGTGACTATTGTGAAATTTGCACCATTGCACTACTTGTGTTGCCTCACATGTGAAGACATCCATTCATTCTAATAGTCTGCCATGTACTTTAACAACTGGGAATGTGTAAGAGTCATATTTCTGTGTACCCTACTGATCATACCTATTTACATTTTTATTACTCCCCCACCCCCATCCCCTGTGAAACCACTCTCATTCATACTGCGCTCTGTAACATACTGGGACATTTCACACTGAGGGGTATATTTACTAACATTCGTAATTCTCCCGATTTGGTGGGAGAATAATCACGAATGACATCGAAAGTGTAAAACTGCAACTTTTTGAATTTGTTACGACTAATTTACTAAGCTGCCGTATTTTGCATTTTCGGGTTTTCCGATGTCGATGTCATTCGTTTTTTTAGGCAGTGTTTTACGTGAGTGACTTGTAAAACACTGCTGACTTTAATACAATGAATCTCGGCCGGATCTGAGAGATCCGTGCTGGGCTTCATTGTGCACTTTGTAAAAAAAAAAAAAAAAAAGTTTAAATGTAAAAAAAAAATTGCGTGGGGTCCCCCCTCCTAAGGCAAACCAGCCTCGGGCTCTTTGAGCCGATCCTGGTTGCAGAAATATGGGAAAAAAATGGACAGGGGTTCCCCCATATTTAAGCAACCAGCATCGGGCTCTGCGCCTGGTCCTGGTTCCAAAAATACGGGGGACAAAAAGCGTAGGGGTCCCCCATATTTTTAAAACCAGCACCGGGCTCCACTAGCTGGACAGATAATGCCACAGCCGGGGGTCACTTTTATACCGTGCCCTGCGGCCGTGGCATCAAATATCCAACTAGTCACCCCTGGCCGGGGTACCCTGGGGGAGTGGGGACCCCTTCAATCAAGGGGTGTCCCCCCCAGCCACCCAAGGGCCAGGGGTGAAGCCCGAGGCTGTCCCCCCCATCCAATGGGCTGCGGATGGGGGGCTGATAGCCTTTTTGTAAAAGTGTCAGATATTGTTTTTAGTAGCAGTACTACAAGGCCCAGCAAGCCTCCCCCACATGCTGGTACTTGGAGAACCACAAGTACCAGCATGCGGCGGAAAAACGGGCCCGCTGGTACCTGTAGTACTACTACTAAAAAAATACCCAAAAAAAGACAATACACACACACCTTGAAAGTAAAGTTTTATTACATCCATCCACACAAACATACATACATACTTACCTTATGTTCACACGAGGGTCGGTCCTCTTCTCCAGTAGAATCCATGGGGTACCTGTTGAATAAATTATACTCACCAGATCCAGGGTACCAGGCTCCTCGGATAATCCTTTTTTAATCCACGTACTTGATTAAAAAAATAAAACGGATACCCGAGCCACGCACTGAAAGGGGACCCATGTTTTCACATGGGTCCCCTTTCCCCGAATGCCAGAAACCCACTCTGACTGATGTCTAAGTGGGTTTCTTCAGCCAATCAGGGAGCGCCACGTTGTAGCACCCTCCTGATCGGCTGTGTGCTCCTGTACTGTCTGACAGGCGGCACACGGCAGTGTTACAATGTAGCGCCTATGCGCTCCATTGTAACCAATGGTGGGAACTTTCTGCTCAGCGGTTGACCGAAAGTGACCTCACCGCTGACCACAATGAAGATTGCTCATACTCTTGTTTTTCTGATGATCTTGAGAACCTTTGGAATAAGTGGAAGTGGAGGGAACAGATACACCGACTGAAACACCCTCTGGGTCACCAGTGCATCCACTGCTATTGCTTGTGGGTCTCTCGACCTGGAACAATATTTCTGAAGCTTCTTGTTGAGGCATGATGCCATCATATCCACTTGAGGAACGCCCCAATGACTTGTCACCTCCACAAAGACTTCTGGGTGGAGGCCCCATTCTCCTGGATTGAGATCGTGTCTGCTGAGGAAGTCTGCTTCCCAGTTGTCCACTCCCGGAATGAAAATTGCCGACAGAGCTCTGGCATGTCTTTCTGCCCAGAGGAGTATCTTTGTCACCTCTGCCATTGCTGCTCTGCTTTTTGTTCCACCTTGACGGTTTATGTAAGCTACTGCCGTTACATTGTCTGACTGGATCTGTATGGGACGACCTTGAAGAAGGTGTGCCGCTTGATGAAAACTGTTGTACACAGCTCTCAACTCCAGAATGTTTATGTGAAGGTGAGTTTCTTAACTTGACCATCTTCCTTGGTAGCTTTCGCCTTGCGTGACTGCTCCCCATCCTCGGAGACTTGCATCCGTGGTCACCAGGATCCAGGCCTGAATCCTGAACCTGCGTCCCTCCAGGAGGTGAGAAATTTGTAGCCACCACAGGAGCGATATTCTGGCTTTCGCTGACAAGATTATCCTTTGATGCATATGGAGATGCGACCCTGACCACTTGTCCAGTAGGTCCCACTGGAAGACCCTGGCATGGAATCGGACATATTATAGCACCTTGTAAGCCGCTACCATTTTCCCCAACAGGCAAATGCACTGATGAATTGATACTGTTCTTGGTCTCAAAAGTTGTTTGACCATGCTCTGGATCTCCTGAGCCTTTTCCACCGGTAGAAATACTCTTTGTACCTCGGTGTCCAATATCATTCCCAAAAATGATAATCTCATTGTCGGATCCAACTGGGATTTTGGAAAGTTGATGATCCAACCGTGCTGTTGAAGCACCTTCAGGGATAATGCTATGTTCTGGAGTAGCTTGTCCCTGGATCTCGCTTTTATGAGGAGATCGTCCAAGTATGGAATTATGTTGACTCCTTGTTTGCGAAGGAGAACCATCCTCTCCGTCATCACCTTGGTGAATATTCTCGGAGCCGTGGAGAGCCCGAACGGTAATGTATGGAATTGGTAGTGGCAATCATGAACCACAAACCTCAGGTATGCTTGATGTGGCGGGTAAATGGGGACATGCAAGTAAGCATCCTTGATGTCCACTGACACCAGAAATTCCTTTTCTTCCAAGCTGGAAATCACCGCTCTCAAGGATTCCATCTTGAATTTGAATCTTTTCAAATAAAGATTCAGAGATTTTAGGTTTAAAAATCGGTCTGACCGAGCCATCCGGCTTCGGTACCACAAACAGACTTGAATAAAAGCCTTGGTTCCTTTGTTTGGCAGGAACCAAGGCAATTACTTTGTCTTGACACAGTTTGTGTATTGCGTTCAGGACATTTGTGCTGTCTTGAGCAGAAATTGGCAAGGCCGATTTGAAAAATCGGCTTGGGGGAAGGTCTTGAAATTCCAACCTGTAACCTTGGGATATTATCTGTAATACCCAAGGATCCAGGTCTGAGTGAAGCCAGACCTGGCTGAAAAATAATAGACATGCCCCCACCCGATCGCACTCTCGCAGAGGAGCCCCAGTGTCATGCTGTGGCTTTTGCAGAAGTAGTTGCTGACTACTGCTCCTGGGAGCCTGAGGGTGTTGTAGGTTTTCTACCTTTCCCTCTCCCTTTTCCTGTGAAAAAAGGGGTAGTTTTAGCATTTTTGTACTTGTTGGGACGAAAGGACTGCATGGTATGAGAATGATATACTTTTTTAGCCGGTGCAGCTGCCGACGGCAGAAATGCTGACTTGCCAGATGTAGTAGTTGATATCATGGCATCAAGTTTCTCTCCAAAGAGGGCCTCACCATTGTAAGGGAGCGCCTCAATATTTCTTTTTGATTCTGCGTCAGCATTTCATTGACGGATCCAGAGTGCTCTGCGGGATGAAATCGTCATAGCAGAGGTCCGTGAGCCCAGTAAGCCTACGTCCTTCATAGCCTCAACCAAGTAACCTGCAGAGTCTTTGATATGACCTAGAATTTGCAGCATGTCATCTTTATCGACCGTGTCAATATTAACAATCAAGTTATCTGCCCACTTTTCGACTGCGTTACCTACCCACGCAGAAGCAATTGTGGGCCTGAGTAATGTACCCGTAGCAACATAGATGGACTTTAAAGTTGTCTCTAATTTGCGGTCAGCAGGTTCTTTTAATGAAGATGACCCTGGGGCAGGTAAAATGATTTTCTTTGACAACTTAGAGACTGAGGTGTCTATCATTGGGGGTGACTTCCACTTACGCCTATCCTCCTGAGGGAAAGGGTACGCTACCCGCAACCTTTTAGGGATAGAAAATGTATTTTCCGGGTTAGCCCAGGATTCCTCAAAAAATGTATTTAAGTCCTTAGATGGAGGAAAAGTCACCAACTGCTTATTATTTAATTTAAAATAATCTTTTTCCTCAGGTGGAGGTGTTGTGTCAGGAAATTCCAACACCTGTTTTATAGCGACTATCATACATTGAATGCTCCTAGCCAGTTTGGGATCTACCCCCCTCAAATCCCCAGTGTCGACGTCAGTGTCGGAATCTGTGTCAGTGACCCATTGCATAATTTGGGCCAGGGACCTTTTCTGGGAACATGAGGGGTCCTGAGTGGATGATGCTGAGGAATCAGCAAATAAAGTTTCTTCCACAGACTGTCTCCAATGATTGGTCTGTTCTTCAGACTCAGAGAATTTCTTTGCTAGTTTAGCCATATTACTCTGCAGCTTTCTCACCCACACAGGCTCAGAACACTCTTGTGCCTCCAAAATGGGTTCCTATGGGGAACTACTTTCTGTAGACATGGTACACATGTGTACAGTCACACCACTCACACACACGGGAGCTAATGGGGACAGACCTACACTAATGTCTGTCAGAGGGACCCAGAGGGAATTGCCAGTCCACACCACGTGCCCTATATGTATTACATACAATGAATATACATATATACCAAAACAGCGCTTTATATCCAATGTGAAGCCCACGGACTTCAATAAATTATGTGGTCCCCTCCCCTTCTATAACACCCTGGTACTTGTATCAGCGATGTTTGAGAAGAAGCAGCATGTAGGATCAGCACTCCGGCGTCTCTGTGAGGAGAAAATGGCGCCAAATGAGTGTTACAAGCAATTCTGAGGTGAAGCCCTGCCCCCTGCAATGGTGCGGTTCAGCCACAGTAATATTTATACTGGCGGGGGTAGTGTACATCAGCGGCTCACATGTATGTACATTTTTCCAGTGAGAGTAAGGATTTATCATGCCCCTCAGAGCATGCCCCCCCCCGCACGCCTTGCACCCTCTGTTGAGAAACATGTTGCTGGGCAGCATCCCACGCTGCACTGGTACCTTTATGCTGCCATGATGACCGGAGGGCCCCTCTCTGCAGGTCTCCGGTTTATACTCACCAGCCTTCTGACTTCTGGCTCTGTTAGGGGGTGGCGGCAGTGCTATGGGAGTGAGCAGAAGCCAGGCAAGGGCTGTGTTCAGTACCCTCCAGGAGCTAATGGTGTCTTGTCAGCGGAAGCAGAGCCATTAAACTAACTGAGAAGTTGGTTCCTACTTCCCCCCCTAAGTCCCACGAAGCAGGGAAGCTGTTGCCAGCAGCTTCCCTGTAAAACAAAAAACCTAACAAAGTCTTTTCCAGCAGAACTCTGTAGAGCTCCACTGGTGTGCATCCAGTCTCCTGGGCACATTTTCTAAACAGAGGTCTGGAGGGGCATAGAGGGAGGAGCCAGTTCACACTGTTGAAAAGTCTTAAAGTGCCGAAGGCTCCTACGGAACCGTCTATACCCCATGGTACTAAAATGGCCCCAGCATCCTCTAGGATGTAAGAGAAATTAACTTTATATAAACTTAATATAAAGTTTATATAAAGTGGGTGGAGCAACTGTCATATTGAGAGTGATATTATGTATGTGTACACACAGCATGTCTGTCAATATTCATTGGAATAACTTTAAATCATGGGGTGGGGAACCTTTAGACCTCAAGCTGTTGTTGAAGTACACATACCAGCATGCCCTGCAACAGTTTTGCTTTATTGTTGGTTTATGCTTTTTGGTATATATTCACTAAGCAGGGATAACCCTATTCAACCAATTAACCAAAAAGGTAAGAAACCCTCTAAATGATGTTTTAATCGTTATAAACAGAAACTAATATTCGGCCCATCAATTTGTTAACCAGTAATGCCACAGAGGCATGAAGTGCCTCATGGCTCATTGAGGTCATCAGTTCCTAGATAGTAGAAAGGCAGAATTCTTATCAATATTGGCAAAGCAGAGATAATGGCTGATACAGCGAGCAACCAAAAGGTACAATCTAATAATAAAGAAAATGTAATAAGCTTTTTAAAAACACTAAGTTTGCAAGAAAATATCTGGACAAGACTCTGAACTGCGGTCTTTAAAACTTATTAAAAAATGTCCCCAATCATGGGGGGAAGATGCAATTTAATGAAAACATTTTGCCAAAGCAGCGCAGCGACACTAGCCACATGCATTGAGAGGGGAGCTAAAAGGCAACGTTTCTATTTAGTGGGAACTAAATGTAAAATAAAATAAAAAATAACATTTAATTGAAACAATGTGTTAAACAATGCTTTATTCTAAAATGTGGCATGTTTTTAAGGTTTTTCTACAATTACTGAAATCCTGAGAGGGTTGCATGGGGCTGTAAGCATTTTGATGTATGTTCAGTAAGCTGGGATAACCCTGTGCCGGGATAACCCAGTTCAAACCAATTTGCCAAACGGGTTACAGCAGAGCAACCTTCTAAATAATATATTTTATTAGTAATAAACAGTAACTAATAATCACCCCATCTATTTGTTATAAACAGTAACTAATATTAACCCCATCAATCTGTTAACTAGTTATGCCACAGAGGCATGTAGTGCCTCATGGCTCTTGAAGCCATCATTTTTATCTGTTGGGTAAACTTTGGTAGAATAGTCAAACAATAATTTTGTAATTTTCATAATAAATACATTATATTTTTCATTGTACACACAATAATAGCAAAAAACAAACACATATTAGACATGAAAATGTAAAAACTGTTTTGTTTTGCACTGCATGTACAGTATTTGTATGAACTAGAAAAAAATATAGGAACCATGGCCCTCATTCCGAGTTGTCCGCTCGATAGCTGCTTTTAGCAGCATTGCACACGCTAGGCCGCCGCCCTCTGGGAGTGTATCTTAGTTTAGTAGAATAGTGAACGAAAGATTAGCAGAATTGCTAATACATAATTCTTTGAAAAAACTTCACTCGAGCTTGTGTAAATCTACTAAGTTCTTAGTTAAATAACTAAGCGCATGTGCTCTGCGTACCATGCACATGCGCAATTAGCAGCAAATCGCAGCATAGCGAAAATCGGCAACAAGCGAACAACTCGGAATGACCCCCCATGTTTTAATCAAATTACACATTTTATAAAAAACTGGCAATATACTACATACTTCTAAAAAAAATTACATGTGGTTTCACACAATGGGGGGAATTCAAATGTTTTAAAAGTCGGATGGGTGTCTGTTTTTTCCTGTCTATTAGATAGGAAAAAACAGACACCCAACTTTTCAAACAATTGAATCTCCCCCATTGAGAGCTTTATGGTATCAATTTCATAAATTGAGTTTACACTTACAAAGAAAGATAGATAACTTTGCTAATTAGGTGTCCATCTATTTTAAAATGCTCAAATAGCCTCAGGTCCTAACCCAGGAAACTGACCCCCTGCCCCACATCAAAGTTTTATCAAAGGGGGCGTGTTGACCTGTCAAAATCAATTAGTTTGATAAAAAGATGTACTTTATCTACTAAACTGGTAGGTAGGTTGGTATGACAGGAGGGTGTCCAGGATAGAGTAACTGTTGCCAGGAATGAGAGAACTGGGCATGGATTGGCGGCAGAATAGAACAGTAGAGGAGTGGAGGATGGAATTGAACAGAGGAGGTGGAGCAGTACGGAGTGGAAAGCAGGAGATGGAGGAGTGGAGCAGTATGTAGTAGAGGGCAGGAGATGGAGGAGTGGAGCAGTATGTAGTGGAGGGCAGGAGATGGAGGAGTGGAGCAGTATGGAGTGGAGGGCAGGAGATGGGGGAGTGGAGCAGTATGTAGTGGAGGGCAGGAGATGGGGGAGTGGAGCAGTATGGAGTGGAGGGCAGGAGATAGGGATGGAGACTGATGTGACCACGGATATGCCAGGTCCAAAAAAATAAGTCTTAAATTAAAACTCTACATCTTGGGCTACAAAACAATGATAGGTGGGACCTGTACTGATTATGTTATAATGGTATCTTACTGATGTGTGTAGGAGAAGGGTTACTGTGATTGTTGTGTTTTAATGGATTTGTCAGTTGCTAAGTTATACTAAACAGTGAAATCAAACTTTGAGTTTCTGTTAAACAGTTGCTGCAGTCATTCCTGGTGCTTTTGCTTACTTTAAACATATTACCCCTCAATTGGAGTTACACAGTGTTCTGATGGAATTCTGATTCAACTGAAATTTCCTTTTCACATTTGCAAAGTTTCAGCAATATACAATTCTTTCATTTGCTTTGACATTGTATGTTAGTAGTTATTTTCTACTGCTCTACAATGTGGTACATATAACATACTGTACAGTAGAAGACTTCTACAAAAACAAAAATGATAGGTGAACTCTGAGTGGAACAAAAATCATATTGGCATTTCCACCTGGAAAACTAAAGGCCACATTTTGAATGAGATACTGTATCTTTCAGTTTGCACAAAATTCTGGAGTCCGTTTAATATTCAGTGGAACAGTTCTGAAGATTTTGCTTATCTCTACCACAGAAATAGGATTCTTACAGTCTCATTCTAATTTGTATTCAAAAATTACACCTGCACCAAATTCAACACAGTGTATCTAATCTTGGGTTGGGTATGAAATCCCAGCATTCAGAATCCCAACAGAATACTGACAGTGGGACCCTGTTGGTCAGAAACCCGACGGATCGCGGTATTTTTTTACCCTCCCCTTAATCCTACCACTAGTCCTAATCCATTCTGCATCCTAACCCTAATCTCCCCCCTCCCCCCACAACCTACCCCTCTCCCTAGTGCCTAACCTTAACCCCAAGGCCAATACTTACCTGAGGGATCTATCAAGATTCTGGCACTAAAGAGAGGTCAGGATTAGGCTGTTTGGGGGGGAGAGTAAAGGGTAGGGATTAGGGTATGGGATAGGGGGAAGAATACCCCCTTATAGAAAAAAAGTACTTTTAGCACCACAAAGTGGTACTTAGTGCTGTACAGGGGGCTGCATTAAGCTTGTCAGCCAGGAGCAGGAGGGGGGTGCATGAAAAGTGTGATCACTTCCCCCTCCCACACAGGCGACTGCTGCTCAGTGGCAGCATCCTCCCAGGCCACACTGCAGCATGTGCTGGGTTTAGGAATAGAGCTTCTGCTGCTGTTGCCAGGTAAGAGGGGGTGGCAGTGAAGCCGGATCTATCCATCAGGCCCAGGACTGGGTAATTAGTACCCACTTCCCCCCTCTCGTCACCGCTGGTGACTGCCAGGAACCATAATGCACCTCAATGAAGATATTGCTGCTGCAGGGAGCAGGTAAGTGACTGCTGTGCCACTAGGAATGGTTTGTCGAATGTCAACCTTGTATACCTCTCCCATTTTTATAGCATTCTTTAGAGCATTTACGAGGAGTAAGTAAGGAGTAATGTATCAAGCCTTGGAAAGTTTTAAAGTGGAGTAGTTGCCCAATGTTACCAATCAGCATGTAACTGTCACTTCAAAGCCTGTGCTACATAAATGACAGTTAGAAGCTGATTGGTTTAATTGGGAAACGTCTACACTTTGTCTCTCTTAAAAGTTTGACACAGTACATTTCCCTTTCAATCTTTTCAAGAAGAGAAAAAAAAGTGTTTTTTCTTTAAATGACTAAGGCTGGATACACACTTTACCGACACGTCGGCGGACCCAGGTAAGTATACACATTCACTGATTGGTCACTCCACATGTCAGTCAGGACACCCAGCTGGGAGGCCATTTAAATTTGCTTGCAAGTATATGGGTAGTCAGTTGACCACTTGTACACACAGCTAGATCCACCAATATACAGTATCTGAAAATATATCAGCCATCAGCAGAGCTGCACAAAATGTCTGTGAACAACATCATTCACTGACATATTTCTGTTACACTGGAATATAACGGCAGTTCGCATGAATGGCTAATATATCACCTAGTGTGTATCCAATTGAAGACACCAGTTTTAACTGGCTGGTGTCAATTTTGCAATACAGTATATTCTTCTGTAATAATCGTCATATAGAGAAACAAGGGAACATGGTCAATGCTTTTACTTTTAAGAGTAAAGGAAATAAGATGCCACCTGTTGTCTCACCTGTACTCCCGAATGAATGGAATAATATGTTTTGGTATATATGGACTTTCTTACCTCTTTGGATGTACTCGAGGGCCTTCGCTCTGTGCTCTGCTCCTACTCTGTCCCACTGACCAGTAGCATCCAGGTAATGTGTAGCAATTACAGGCGGAGTCATGCGCATCATGTTCTGTTCCCCGCATCCACCGGGAGCTGAGATCAGGTGATTCAGATTGATGCCATCAATGGATTTTCCAACTAATTCACTAATTTTAGTCCCTGAGTGATATGGAGAGGATAGTTATGAACACTGACCAGGAACAGATCTTTTTTTTTTACACTAATTGATAACTAATTTAAAAAAGTAAGATTACTGTATGCAATGTATAATGAGCAGGAGTGAACCGGCCCAGTGAAACGTTAGCATTTTCCTATTACATGTTGGTTTATGCTGCCAACCTATTATTAATATTATGCCTGCATGTTATATGAGCTGAAGGGGGGAGTAAGTCGAATGTACAGAAACAGTGTTACATGGGCTAGCACAATTCTGCAGGCACCATTCATGTTCCGGTATTGCAAAACAACCCTCACATGCGGAAAACCGCTAAAATCATGTAATTTGGGCCTGTTTTTGTTCCTACAGTATTAATAACTTCAATAACATTCATTTTACAGTTAATTTTGAACACATCACAGCTCACAGTTTTGTCTTCACCAATAGTGGCCAAAAACTGCCTTGCTCAACTAAGCAACAGAGCACAAACACACAGAAGTTTATAGAACAAGTATGAAACATGGACACATACTGTACAGTAGTAGTGGCAGACAGGAGGATGGCAGTTTAATAAACTATTGAACCCCATAGGTAGGTAACAAGATGTTTTAATTAATCAAGAACTAGCTCAGAGACCTGAGGGACGTACAGAGAAATAGAGGTGGAGTATATAGTGGAAAGCAGGTAAAAGAATTATTGATCAAATAGATTATTTAAAAAAATGAAGACATAGACTATATCAACATCTATTTTGCAGTAAGTTGGAAAAGAAAAGGCCATAAAAATACAATAATGATCGAATGATTAACATTAACATATATGAGGCCTAGATCAAAATCCTGTTCTGCACAAAATAGAAGAGAAATAAAGACCATAAGATATAAGAATGATAGATTAATTAAAACTAACATGTGTGAGGCCTAAATTAAGAGCTGTATCATGTTCTGCAACAAATTAGAAAATAAAATGCCATAAAATACAAAAATGATCAATTAACTGATTAAAATTAACATGTGTTTTACAAAATAAAGACTGTTTGTGGACACCTTACCAAGCCCTAAAAGTATATGACAAAACAGTTAAGGTTGCTTCAGACCTTAACTTCACCCCTTGGGATAAGAGTCCCAACTCCATGAATGCCTTCTTTCTCACCACTTATTTCATTAATGCTTCCCGCTGCATAGGTAATCCTAAGTGAAATGTGGATGGGTAGTTATGCAGGGGAATAGATTTACAGTATATTCTCCATTCCCCTCCCATCCCTCCTACCCCGATTTATTCCTTTGTTTTCTTTGGACTGTACTTGTTACTATGTACCACATTTCTTGGAAGATGCTCAACCTTGTTCATGATGTGGGTATTCTGTTCCAGGCTATTTATCCTGTTATATGTTCCACATATATGTCTCTTTTATAATTTGTGTTTACACATATTAACTGATGCTTACTGACTATTGAAAGCTCAATAAAAACATATTTGAAAAAAATATATAAATGTGTGAGGCCTGCCTAGATCAAGAGCTGTACCTGTTCTGCAGTAAAAAGAAGAAGAAACAAGGCCATAAAATATTGATTGATTTAATGAAATTAACACGCTGAAGAGCTGTAGCCTATTATGCAGCAAATTAGAAGAGAAAAGGCCATAAAATAATAAAAAAATATTGATTTATTGATTCATTAATGAAAAATAACATGTGTGAGAACTATATCAACAACTCTACCTTTCCTGCAGTAAAATAGCTGAGTACAAAAGCCATAAATAACAAGAATGATTGATTGAAATTAACACGCTCAAGATATGTATCCTGTTATGCAGCAAATTAGGAGAGAAAAGGCCATAAAATAATACAAAAATGATTGATTGATTGATTGATTGATTGATTAATGAAAATTAACATGTGTGAGGCCTAGATCAAGAGCTGTATTCTAGAAACAGAAGAGAAAAAAAACCATAAAATACAAGAGTGACTGATTGAAATTAACATATGTGAGGTCTAGCTCAAAAGCTGTAGCCTATTATGCACCATAGTAGGAGAGGAAAAACCATAAAAGAATACAAAAATGATTGATTGATTAAAATCAACATATGTAAGGTTTAGATCAAGAGCTGTAGCATATTCTGCAGCATATTAGAAGAGGAAAAAATAGGATTTTAATTACCTACCGGTAAATCCTTTTCTCATAGTCCTTAGAGGATACTGGGGTCCACAAAAGAACCATGGGTTATAGACGGGTTCACTAGGAGCCTTGGGCACTTTAAGAAATCAATAGTGTGCACTGGCTCCTCCCTCTATGCCCCTCCTACCAGACTCAGTCCAGAAACTATTCCCGAGGAGACGGACATATCCTGAGGTAGGATGTAACAGAACAGTGGTGAGATTCGAACCACCACACACAAACAAGAGGAAAGCCAAGCTAACCAAACTCGAACAGGAACAGCAACAGCTGAACCAACAACATTACATAACAAAGTAACAGTGCAGGAAAAACGAAGCACTGGGCGGGCGCCCAGTATCCTCTATGGACTACGAGAAAAGGATTTACCGGTAGGTAATTAAAATCCTAATTTCTCTTACGTCCTAGAGGAGACTGGGGTCGACATTAGTACCATGGGGATGTACCAAAGCTCCCAAACCGGGTGGGCGAGTGCCGAGGTTCCTGCAGAACAGATTGACCAAACTGAAGGTCCTCAAATGCCATAGAATCAAACTTGTAGAACTTAGAAAACGTGTTCGAACCCGACCAAGTAGCTGCTCGGCAGAGCTGTAAAGCCGAGACACCCCAGAAAGCCGCCCAGGAAGAACCCACCAACCCAGTAGAGTGGGCCTGTACTTTAGGAACCGGCAATCCTGCCAAAGAATAAGCATGCTGTGTAGTAAGCCTGATCCAGCGAGCAATAGACTGCTTTGAAGCAGGACACCCAATTTTCTTGGGATCATAGAGAACAAACAGCGAGTCAGATTTCCTGTGACGAGCTGTCTGCTTCACATAGATCTTCAAATCCCTCACAACATCCAAGGACTTTGAGGTAGCAGAGGTGTCAGTAAGCACTGGAACCACAATAGGTTGGTTGATATGAAACGCCGACACCACCTTAGGAAGAAATTGCTGACGAGTTCAGAGTTCAGCTCTATCTTCATGAAAAATCAAACAGGGGCTTTTGTGAGACAATGCCCCCAGTTCTGACACACGCCTTTCAGAAGCTAAGGCCAACAGTGTAACGGTTTGGATCAGGGTTGGAATAACCTTGTCCGGAATGCCTTTCTGGGCTAAAATTTGAAGCTCAACTTCCATGCCGTCAAACGTAGCCGTGGTAAGTCTTGATAGACGAACGGCCCCTGTTGTAGAAGATACTCTCAAAGAGGTAGAGGCCACGGATCCTCTATGAGAATCTCTAGTAGACCCATGTACCAGGCCCTTCTTGGCCAATCCGGAGCAATGAGAATTGCTTGAACCTTTTCCCTTTTTTATTCTTTTACGAATTCTTGGGATCAGTGGAAGAGGTGGAAACACGTAAACCCTCTGGTAGACCCATGGAGTCACCAGAGCGTCCACCACCACTGCTTGCAGGTCCCTCGACCTGGAACAATACCGCTTTAGCTTCTTGTTGAGACGAGAGGTCATCATGTCTATTTGTGGAATTCCCCACCGAAGTGTTAAGGACTCGAACACCTGCGGGTGAAAGCCCCACTCTCCCGGGTGGAGGTCGTGTCTGCTGAGGAAGTCCGCTTCCCAGTTGTCTAGTCTCGGAATGAAGATTGCCGACAGCGCCACTGCATGTCTTTCTGCCCAGAGGAGAATTTTTGTTACCTCTGACATTGCTGCTCTGCTCTTCGTTCCGACCTGTCGGTTTATGTACGTTACTGCCATCACATTGTCTGACTGAACCTGAATGGCTTGATCTTGAAGAAGATGCGATGCCTGTAGAAGGGCATTGTATATGGCTCTTAGTTCCGGAATGTTGATTGGAAGAATAGCTTCCTGACTTGACCATTTTTCTTGGAACTGTTCCCCCTGGGTGACTGCTCCACAACCTCTGAGGCTTGCGTCTGTGGTTAGCAGAATCCTTTGAATCCCGAACCTTCGACCCTTGGTCAGGTGAGAAGTCTGAAGCCACCTCAGAAGAGAAATCCTGGCTTTTGGCAACAGACGTATCCTCTGGTGTATGTAAAGATGCGATCCGGACCATTTGTCCAGCAGATCAAGCTGGAAGGGCCTTGCAAGAAACCTTCCATACTGCAGAGCCTCATAAGAGGCGACCATATTCCCCAGAAGGCGAATGCATAGATGCACCGATATCCGGGCTGGTTTTAGAACATCCCACACCATCGACTGGATTACCAATGCCTTTTCCAATGGAAAGAATACCTTCTGTTCCTCCGTATCCAGCATCATTCCCAGGAACGGAAGCCTCCATGTTGGTTCCAGGTGGGATTTTGGTAGGTTTAGAATCCATCCGTGATCCTGAAGTAATCATGTTGAGAGGGCAATGCTGTCCAATAACCTCTCCCTGGAAGGCACTTTTATCAGCAGGTATTCCAGGTATGGTATTACGTTCAGTCCCTGCTTGCGGAAGAGAAACATCATCTCTGCCATTACCTTGGTGAATACCGTTGGTGCCGTGGAGAGGCCAAATGGCAGGGCCTGAAACTGGTAGTGACAGTCCTGTAGTACAAACCTTAGATAAGCCCGATGAGGCGACCAAATCGGAATATGAAGGTACGCATCCTTGATGTCCAGAGACAGCAAGAATTCCCCCTCCTCCAGACCTGAGATCACCGCTCTCAGAGACTCCATCTTGAACTTGAACACCCTTAAATACAGGTTCAGTAATTTGAGGTTTAAAATGGGCCTTACCAAACCGTCCTGTTTCGGTACCACAAACAGGTTGGAGTAGTAACCCTTGTTGTGTAGATGAAGTCGAACTGGGACAATGACCTGAGTCTGTACTAGTTTTTGAATTGCTGCCTGTAAAGCCGTACTTGCTTCCGGAGAAGCTGGTAAGCCTGATTTAAAGAATCTGTGAAGTGGGAGTTCCTGAAACTCCAGTCTGTATCCCTGGGTGATAAGGTCTGTGATCCAGGGATCCTGGCAAGATGTTGCCCAAACGTGACTGAAATAATGTAACTGAGCTCCCACCTGCCTGTCTTCCAGGCAGTGTGGGCCACCGTCATGCTGAAGGATTTGAGGAAGCAGACCCGGAGGTCTGTTCCTGAGAACCTGCAGCTGCTGGTTTTCTGGGTTTACCTCTATTACCTTTGAAGGCTGTAGAAGAACCTTTGGATTTGCCTTTGACTTTTGCTGTCCGAAAAGACTGCAGAGTTGGAGCAGAGTAGGTTTTCCTAGCTGGGGGTGCTGCGGAATGAAGTTACATAGACTTACCTGCCATAGCCTTGGATATCAACTTATCCAGTTCAACCCCAAACAGGACCTCCACTGTGAAAGGTAGATTTTCCACTCCTTTCCTGGAGTACGCATCCACAGTCCACTGGCGTAGCCACAATCCCCTGCATGCTGGCACTGCCATGGCAGTGGTGCATGCGTTGAGCAAACCAATTTCATTTAAGGCCTCCACCATAAAATTAGCAGAATTTTGTATATGCTGCAGGAGAAAAACTATCTTCCCCCTGGTTAAGGTATCCAAAATGTCAATTAGGTTACCTGACCATTTTGCGATGGCTCTAGTGATCTATGTGCAAGCAATAATGGGCCTCTGGGCAACTCCCGCTGACATGTATAGTGATTTGAGAGTGTTCTCAATTTTGCGTTCAGCTGTGTCCTTTAAGGATGCATCCTCAGGCACAGGTAAGACAATCTTACGTGACAATCTAGATACCGGTGCGTCGACAATCGGCGGGTTTTCCCACTTCTTTCTATCTTCCAAGAGAAAGGGAAAACATGTAATCAATCTTTTAGGGATCTGAATTTTTTTGTCAGGGTTAGCCCAAGTTTCTTCAAACAGGGCATTCAATTCCTTTGATGAAGAAAAATTATCCGAGGATTTCTTTTTTTACATTAAAAAAGGATTCTTCCTCCACCTCTGCCGGCTTGTCGGGAATGTGCAGGACACTTCTGATAGCCTCTATCAAGGCCTGTATGCCCTGTGACAAGACAGCATTCCCCCACTCAAACCCACCTCACCCTCCTCTGGATCTGATGTATCGTCATCAGTGTCACCCTGCATGAGCTAGCCCAGAGACTGCTTTTGTGGGCAAATGGCGGGGGTTTGAGACACTGGTATGGGAACTGAATCTCTATTCATCAGGTCATCCATAGTATTATAATTTGCGTCTCTCATTATTGGATAATTTAGTTGAAATATTCGATATCATCCCTTTAATGGAAACTGTCGAAGTCGAAAAATATTGCAATACACACACCACATGCAAACACCACACAGATGGCATCCATGCACGTACTCAGTCTGCCGTGCGTGCGCATACTCGCAAATTGCGTACAATCGCCTCCCACGGGAGTGCGCATACGGGCATGGTATGAGCAATTACAGAAAGATTCTTACTTGAAATGATTAGACACATGCCACAGTGCCCAGCCTGTGTCGAGTCACTGTTCACACACACACACACACACACACACACACACACACACACACACACACACTAATCTAACCAAACATGCACATCCTTCCAACACAATGTCTTGTTCACTCCAATGTTTGAATAGACCCCCTGGTCTGTGAAGAAAGACAAACACAAACAGAACAAGTCATCGTTTGGTGAGGGCCAGAACAATGGGAGACAAATATCCCAATAGAGACACACAAGCCTGCGGTTGCAAATTATTAACTACTGGCAGCCTGCAGTCTAGAAAACCTTTGAAAGATATAATAGCAGGGAAACACTTATATATATATATATATATGTATATATTTGTGTGTATCTAGAGAATGGTTGGTCATTTCATGTGTAGGATCATGTTGCTTGGAGATAACATAACAAAGTAACCTAATGAACATGGAAATGTCTGTGACACATTACATATTTCCCAAACTTAGTACACACATTACACATAGTCTCCCCTTTCCCCTCATGCAACTTTTACTTATTTACAAGGCACAACAAGGGAATTATACACCTTTACAGTATGCGAGGGGACAGTAACTGATCAGAGCATCATGCATGGTATCTACGTGTTCGGATAATTATGAGTAATAATCCGGTGTTGGTTTGGAGAAGATCGCATGTCGTTGCGAATAGTTATTCGCAAAGGCAGATTAAAGGTATATTTGTGTTTATTATGTACTTGGTATGCGGTGGGAATCCAGAGCTGATCAGCTGTACACACCCCTGGATCAAGGCATTGCCCATCTCTTCAAACCGACCAATGACCTCTCCTGTACTGTAAACGACCATCCCTCCAACCAATCGGTGGAGAGCATACAACCCCATTGTATTTTGGGCAAGGGTATATAAACCTTGAGCAAGGGTATATAAACCTTGGGCAAGGGTATATAAACCTTGCACCTGGGCCGGTCACGCTCTCTCTCTGCTTTTTAAAGACTCATAGGTCGTCTCGCCAGACGACTGGGGACCGGATCCGGGTGGCGCAAGCGACAAAGCGTACGTATCATTGGGTGTGACTCTCTCTCTGTGATTGAATTGTATTGTGTTGTACCATTTATATTTTAACTTATTGTAATCCCCTTTTACAAATATATTATTACTTGTTGCTTCTTTGGACCACAACATACAATCAAATACTGGTGTCGCATTCAGTTTCTGTTGAGCGTTTGTATAGTGTAATTGCCACACCTAGAGCTGCCTCGTGCTCTCAGCGTGTCGGTCTGTGTGTATGCACTGAGTGTAAGCTGCACAGCTATTCCGGCGTGTGCACGCAAAGTGCGTGCACAGTACAGGAGTGTGTACGCTAACTGGGGATAGAGTATGAAGGTAAAGGATTTATTACAGCGGCCGCAGCGGCTTCAGTTACAGTGTGCAATAGGGGTTAGTGGCTGCTTTCCAAGAAGTCTATCGAACTTCTCAGTTGGAGACATCGTCCGGCTCATCTCATACCCGGCTTTTGCACAACATTGCAGGCGCTTGCCAGCAGCAAAGGGTGGATTAGCATTATTATATTGTGTTGAGATATCTTGTGCTGCTGAACTGCGCCTGTAATGCATTGGTTAGGGATGCTGGCGTGAACCACAAGGACAAAGGGAAAAAAAAGCCATTTAAAAGTTTTTTGTTTTTTTTCTTTTGCACATGTGACCTTGCGTAAAGGCGCACACAGCGTACCCATACTTTGCATCCATCCCACATATTGTTGCCATAGGTTATAACGGTCATTTATAGGTTTGTGTGAAACCGAATACATCTGTGTTGCTATATACATTCGGAGTAGTAGATGTTTATCTACAAATAGCACATAACTATCTGGTTTCAAACGCAGATTAGAATAACATTGATAAAGTGTGTTACCTCTGGGGAAAGCTATCAGTTAACAGGAAAGGATATTTTTCTGATCAGAAAACTATAGAGTGTTAGTGTGGGCTGAAAAAGGTGTGAATGTATTGAACCCCGCTTGGTGAACTTGGTGAACTCGGTGAAACTCGGTGAACTTGGTGAGCACGGTCTAGGTGAACACGTGCAACGGAGTGTGATAAAGCTTTGTTAAGTTGTTGTTTTAAAGGTTTTTTTTTTTTCTTGGTATTACACTCCGGCTGTTTTGGAGCACAGTGTGAAGACTCCAGTGATCCTACAACTTATAAATAGCAAGTGTCTATAAGCGGTACGATTGGACCGCACGGTTGTGTGAGCGATACGTGGCGCAACGTGATACGAAGTTTTGCATATTTGTGCGTAAATCTCGTCATCATACGCGTTGTGTAAAGCACATGCAAGCGTGATTTGTGTAAAAATTGTCTTTTAGGCAGATATTCACTGGGTACGGTAAGTTACTCCTAAAGGCCCAGGGGATATAGGCCACAGTAGGGCCTGCACTGGCTACGCGTGTCTGCTAAATAGGGCGGATCCGTGGTACTCGGAGCAGAAGAAGTTAGTGGAAGAACTTTGAGGACTTCCACCGTTAGACTACTGTGTTTGGAGCATTTTAGGAAGTTTTACCGTGTTAAAAGGGTCCACAATGGGAGCCAAGTGCACAACACAGGGACGTTCCTCAGTCAGGGTTCAGACAGCAGAATTGAGACCCAGGGGGTCAGCTCAGTTGGTAATGTGGGGGAAGTATGGTCCCCACACTGAGACCTTTTGTGATGAATGGACACGAATGACCGTGGGGGATAAAGCATCATTTCCTGGGATAGGTAGTTTTGATCCAGAGGTACTACACAATGTAAGGATTAGAATATGCCTGCTCAAATCCAGAAAGCAAAGGGTAAGGCATACAGATTGTTTAAACTTGTGGCAACAAGAGGAAGATGTGCAAAGGGAGCTTGCTCGACAAGCAAGTTCCAAACCAGGCAGAAGCGTGAATGCGACAGCACCACCACCACCATATGTTGATGGAGAGAAGAGTGTCACCACCAATGATACAAAGGTAGAGGTCAGGGAAATGCGCAGCGAATGTATTAAAACTAACGCTTGTACCTTGTACCCTGTTTTACCTTCTCCCCAAGATTACAGCAACGTAGAGGATGAGCCTAGCATGATCTCAGCCCTTGCCCTGGCTGCCACCATACACGACACAAGGGTGGGCATTGCCCAACCACCAAGGGCAGTGGCCACATCAGCCAGTGAGGGGGCAGATGAGATTGTGGCGACTGGTAAGTACGGTACCGTCCATTATGCAGAAACAGTGACTCCCCGTATTGTAGAGACAAACAAGAAAGATGTGGTTGAGTTGCATCCAGTTAGGGTGATTGCTGTCCCTAACGGGAGAACTGACACTCAGGGGGTGACCCCAATCAGGAACATTGCAATGTACTGTCCCTGGTCCCGTATGGAGCTAAGGTCAATTATGGCAGAATTCCCTGACCCCAGAAAGGATTTAGTCGGATGCCAGAAATATATAAGAGATTTAGGACTTTCCCAAGAACCCACAAACAAAGATTGGCGGAAGGTGTTGCGAGCGAGTCTACCCTCTAACATTGACATCCCAAAATTTATTACAGACTGCAACCTAGATGCAGAAGTGCCACTCACTGATGCTTACAATCAGGAGAATGTCAGGCAAATCAATATACAACTAGGTTTGTATTTCCCAGCCGTAGTTAGATGGAATAAGATTTTTTCCATAAGACAGAAAGAGAATGAACTGGCATCCGAATATTTCCACAGAGCTTTGATGGAAATGGCTAAATTCACTGGGGTTGAGGATATTAGAGACAATGTCAACCACAGGGAAGTAGCTGTCTCTGTATTAATGGAGGGATTGAAGGAGGCACTGAAAACCAGGGTGCAAACTTCTCTGCCAAACTGGAGGGGTATTACGGTGACTGCACTTAGGGAATCAGCACTGGAGCACGACCGTAATATCCAGAAAACCAGGGAGACACAAGGGGAGCGGTTGATGGTGATGAGCATCCAAGCACTGGAAGGAGCACCAACTCGACCAAAACCCCAGGCCCCTGACACATGGAAAAAGCCAAGAGTTTGTTATCTGTGTAAAAGGGAAGGGCATTATGCCAGAAATTGTAACAGCACACAAAAAATTCAGACCCCCTAGACAAGAACACGAGCAAAGTAATTATACACATAGAGGAGATCAGGGATCATACAGGAGAGAGTACGAGCCGCATAGAGGGGAAACAAGGAGGTACCCGCCGAGGAGGGACTGGCAGACCTCTGAAAATTCTCAGTTACCCCCCTCACATATTGTAGCTGCCAATGCACTGCTGGAGGGTCTCACCACACAATAGGGGTTGGGCCACACCTGTAGTCTGCAACCAGTGAAGTTGATTGCAAACCTTGGTAGTGAACCTGAGGTCACAGTTGATGTAGCTGGTAGATCATTACCTTTTCTTGTAGATACAGGGGCAGCCAGGTCAGTGTTAAATTCAACGGTAGGTATAAAAACAACGGGTAAAACAATTTCGGCAATGGGAGTAACAGGAACAGTGCAACAATACCCTTTGAGTAGACCTGCAGAGATTACGATAGGGCCCTTGCAGACCAAGCATTCCTTTTTGCTGGCTGCATCGGCTCCGACTAACCTGCTTGGAAGAGATTTACTGTGCAAAATGCGATGTGTCATATATTGTAAACCTGAAGGCGTGTTTTTAGATATCCCTGAAAACCACGCACAGGAAGTGCAAGATATGCTAGACACACCACAACGGCTAATGTTGCACTCTACTGTCCTAGACGCATGTCCATCGCAGGTAGAGGAAATGATCTCACAAATACCAGGTTCCCTATGGACCAAAGATGGACAAGACACTGGATTGATGGCGAATGTAGCCCCAATAGTGGTACAATTAAAAGATGGCAGGATAGCTCCAAAAATCCCCCAATACCCTCTGAAGCCAGAGGTAGAACTAGGAATTTTCCCTGTCATAGAGCGCTTGCTACAAAAGGGCATCCTAGTCAGGACATCCAGCACAGCCAATAGTCCCATTTTCTCTGTCAAAAAGAGCGGGGGGAGGGGTTACCGGCTAGTGCAGGATTTAAGAGGGGTGAACAAAATAATTGAGAGTCAATTCCCCGTAGTGCCCAATCCAGCTGTCATCTTGATGCAGATCCCCGCAACCTCTTCATACTTCACTGTCATTGATCTCTGTTCTGCCTTCTTTTCTGACCCTCTCCACCCCGACAGTCAGTACCTTTTCGCCTTCTCTTACAGGGGAGTACAGTACACCTGGACTCGTCTTCCCCAAGGCTTCATTGACAGCCCAAGTATCTTCTCCCAAGCACTGCATGACTGTTTGCAATCCTTTCAACCTGAAAATGGCTCAGTGCTAATACAGTATGTTGATGACTTATTGTTGTGCTCTGACTCATTTGAAACGTCCTTGGCAGATACGAAGCAGCTGCTGCTTCACCTCTCCCAGACAGGACACAAGGTTTCAAAGGATAAATTACAGTTGTGCAGTAAAAGGGTGAGGTATTTGGGGCATTGCTTGACACAAGGACAATGACACCTCACTGCTGATAGGATAGAAGCGATTCGGAACATAACTCTGCCACAAACCCAGCAACAGATCCGCACTTTCCTAGGAATGTGTGGGTACTGCCGAAACTGGATCCCAGGGTTCTCCATACTGGCTTTACCTTTGCAAGAGATGGTCTCTTCAAACAAACCAGATCGGATTTCGCACACAGATGAGTCCAAACTGGCATTTGAGAGACTCAAACAGTGCCTATCACAGGCACCTGCATTAGGTATGCCAGATTATGGGAAACCCTTTGAATTGTACGGTACAGAAAGTGCTAGGTGTGCGGCAGGTGTTTTAACACAGAAACATGGTGATGCCAGCAGACCAGTAGCATACTACAGTGCACAGTTGGACACTGTAGCACGGTCTCTCCCTACATGCTTGCGAAGTGTTGCAGCGATAGCTTTGCTAGTGAGTAAGAGCGAAGACGTAGTGTTAGGACACAATCTGACCGTCCATACACCTCATGCAGTATCAGCCTTACTGAACTCTGCCCAAACCAGACATGTCTCATCTGCGCGGTTTACAAGGTGGGAATTATCACTAATTACCCCTGTAAACATCACCATTAAGAGATGCAGAACACTAAATCCTGCAACTTATCTGCCAAGTGTGCTTGGACAGACACAAGGGTGGAGGATGAGAATGATGGTGAAGGAGGATTTAGTGCAGACACTGATACGCATGATTGTATGGAATACCTGAACCAGACTTTCACTGCGAGACCTGACATTAGTGACAACCCACTGGAAAACGTAGATTTTACCTTCTACACTGACGGTAGTTGCCACAGACAGACGGACTCGGGAGACCTGTGCACTGGGTAC
This sequence comes from Pseudophryne corroboree, assembly GCF_028390025.1. Classification (NCBI taxonomy): domain Eukaryota; kingdom Metazoa; phylum Chordata; class Amphibia; order Anura; family Myobatrachidae; genus Pseudophryne; species Pseudophryne corroboree. The sequence goes on from NC_086449.1 coordinate 59,029,655, forward strand.
GCAGTTGTAGACGACAGAAGTATCATAGAAGCTGAGCCCATGGGCCCACCGCACTCAGCACAAGTTGCTGAGCTGGTCGCCCTAACAGAGCATGTGAACTGGCCAAGGGTAAGTCAGCTAATATATACACAGATTCAAGGTACGCCTTTGGTGTGGTGCATGATTTCGGGGCCCTATGGCGCCTCAAATTTCATGACAGCAGCTGGCACACCCGTGGCGCATGCGACCCACATCAAAAGATTGCTATCAGCAATACAAGACCCCGACAGAGTGGCTGTTATCAAGTGCAAAGCCCACACTTACAGTCAAGACCCAGTGTCACTTGGTAACAGCCGGGCAGACGAAGCTGCCAAGGCAGCAGCAAGTTCAGCCACACTAACCAACATCACACCACTGATGACATTTAACACAATAAGTACACAACAACTCATTGAAATGCAAGATTTGTGTTCCCTGCAGGAGAAGTCCGTCTGGAAGGCGAAGGGATATGGAAGAGAGTCTTCGGGCCTCTGGACAGATGGGCACGGTAAGCCAGTGGCCCCCAAGGCATATCTTCCAGCCCTAGCGGAAGCAGCTCACGACCTGACCCACTTGGGGAGGAAGGTATGTGCAAACTGGTCAGGGCATACTGGAGTGCACCAGGGTTCTCATCTCATGCAGGTAGGAGGGCAATGGCTTGTATTACCTGCATGAGAAAGAATGTTGGGAAGACAATACCGACGGAACCATCCCATATCCCTCCTATGGACGGACCCTTCCAGGTAATACAAATAGACTTCATACAGTTACCACACTGTAGGAATCTGAAATATGTCCTAGTGTGTACAGATGTCTTTTCAAATTGGGTAGAAGCATTCCCCGCTGCCACAAATACTGCTACGTTCACTGCAAAGAAAATTGTGCAGGAATTTGTGTGTAGATATAGTATCCCTAGAATAATTGAAAGTGATACGGGTACCCATTTTACAGGTGAAGTCTTTCAGGTCATGTGCAAACTGATGGGTATTAATAGCAAGCTACATACTCCGTACCGGCCACAGGTGAGCGCAAAGGTGGAGAGAATGAATAGCACTATTAAGAACAAGCTTAGCAAAGTAATGGTTGAAACTGGATTGTTGTGGCCAGAGGCATTGCGACTAGTGTTGTACAGCATCAGAACCACTCCCAGGTCACCACTTAACCTATCACCCTTTGAAGTTCTTTTTGGGCGACAACCTCACGTAATGATTGACCCCCAGGATGATTTGAAATGTAATAATGAAGTGACTGTGCAATATTTGGTTAGGATGAGCCAACAGCTCAGAAATCAACAAAGAAATCTAAAGCTGGTGATTCCTGACTTACCAAACAGTAATTGTCATGACATTGAACCTGGGGATTATGTGATGATTTGAAATTTCTTACGCTCAGGTTGCCTCATAGACAGGTGGGAAGGACCATACCAAGTTTTGTTAACCAGCACAACAGCATTGAAGGTTGCCGAGAGAGAGACTTGGGTCCACTCGTCCCATTGCAAGAAGGTCGCTGACCCGAAGAAGACTCGTGACAAAGAGCAGGTGGAAGAGAACCTCGTATCACTAGAGTGCTTGTTCCGGGAAAGTTGAGAGGCAGGACTGTTGAAAGGCATCTGAGCACGGAGAGTAACGAGAGTTAGAACGGTTGTCGTAGCATTTTCTTTTTTCACCTCCCCCTGCATTTTTCCTTTCTTTTCTCCTTCTTATTTTCCTCCTTTCCCCTAACGAAATGGATCGGTTACAAGAGACTGCGTTTCGGGTTCTGTTAGTGACTTTGGTTTTAATAAGGACAACTTGTTTTTGTGAGGGTCCCAGAGAGGTGGAGCAAGGATCTGGAGTGAGTTCTGATGGAGAGTACGGGTTGGTAGGACCCCAGGATCAGCGTATCACTTTCAAGTCTAGCATCAGAAAAAGGTCTGGTAGTCACGGAGCTCGGGGTCACTGTGAAGGGTTATTGTCTGTAGAGTACTGTATATGCAAGAAATGCGACAACATAGTCGGAGATGGTTGCATCCAGAAATGTCAGTCCATTTATAATATCCCCACGGACAGGCATCCCCTGAGTGATTACCACTCATTAGTGGGTAAGGTCTTAAACCAAACAGAATGCTGGGTGTGCTCACATGTACCTCAAGGACAGAGTAAATCGGGATTAGTGCCACTTCCTTTAACGATAGATGAGGTACTTGAATTACGGGGGGGAAGACCGGTGGACAGGAAATTCAATATATCTAGACCCCCTAGCTTGAAGCTCCACCAGTTCCATGTAGATAAGTCACTAGTCTGTTTCAACGTGTCCAATTTCAGACAACCAGGAAATTGGGAAGTAACATGGAATAATCAGACAATGACCTTCTCACACAGAGCCGATAAAATCGCTATCGATTCTGAACTTGTGCGCAAGATAGCCACTAGTTGGAGGTATTTTCGATACAGGTACACACGTGGCAGCAAGACCATGTGGGCTGGGAAAGTACCGCAAGAATATTGTGCACATATTATCCAGCATGAAACTTGTATGGAACAGATGAGAGAACTAGGGACTGGTTTCTTCCCATGGAAGATATGTAATATGGTGATGCTGCATTTTGTCCCCTATGTTCTTCCAGATGATACTTATTTCATATGTGGGAGGAAAGCGTACACGTGGCTGACTCCGAGCTCTGAAGGGTTGTGTTATATTGGCAGATTACTACCAGATGTTATTACTATAACCCATGACCTAATGAAAGATGTTCACCGCAACGCTCAGACTCCGTATACTCATACCCATTATGAGCACATTGTCAAGAGACACCTCATAGCTAGGACAGAGCATGCAGGCTCTGATTTGATCCATGAATCTACCAGGATTCAAATTCTCCTCGCATTAGATGTCACCCATACTGCCAGGGGAGTTATAAATTATAGGTATATCCATGCGCTGGCGAACTTGATAGACAATATTACCGAAATGTATGATGACACCTTCAGGTACACTGGCAGGGAACTGCAGGCTTATAAGAATGAATTGATCCAGCATAGGATGGTTCTAAATTATGTTACAGCTGTGACGGGTGGGTACTGTGTTACTCTAGCTACTCAGTATGGTGTAAAGTGCTGTACCTACATCACAAACAGCACCAACGACCCCACGGAGGTCATCGACCAAAATATGGATGAGATCCTACAACTTAAATGGGAATTTAGGAGACGACACAATCTGACGTTAACAGCTGTGGGTGATGAAGTGATCGGCTGGTCCTCTTGGTTGAACCCACTCAAATGGTTCTCAGGGCTAGGAGAGTGGGCACAGAATGTGATTGCCAGTGTGGGGAAGATTCTTCTCCTAATCTTAGGTGTCGTCATAATTGTCGGGTTAATATTTAAATGTGCTCGAATTCTGACACGGCGCAAGCAAAGCATAAATTTAATGAGTCTAAGGGGCGAGGGCGTTGTAACAGCGGCAGACTTGACTTATGACCCTTCTGTTGAGACAGTGTTATGATAAAGATTGAAAATGAATTTCATGGCCTGTTTCTGTTCACCTTCTCTTTGTTTCCCCCTTACCCAGGAAATCCACAAACCAGAACCCAACTCATCAATTACCAAAAATGTCATTTTATTGTTGTATGTACCGTTACATGTCTTCTGTTCATCTCTGTAGGGCTAGGTTAGTGAAACACACATAGTCATTAGATAATAGGGACACATAATTGCTCACACATATGGATCCCCATGATGTATCATCAGATAAATGTGCTCCCCATTTATCATATAGCTCGGTGGAGTTTGTTGGACCATGTACAGACCCTTAATACGGGATGAGAAGGAATATAATGAATACTTTGCAAAGCCTAGAAGCTAGTTATGCACGATGATACATCCCCCTCAGGCAGTTACTCATACATAAACGTTTTTCCTGTCACACTAGGCCATCCATTTCTCACCTATGACCTTTTCTCCCTCTTCCAAGGTACATACTCGCCCATTGTAATGTATAGCTTGTAAATATTTTTTTCTGTTATTAATATTAGTGGCAGTTATTGTTGACTGCCAAAGGGTGGACTGTCGAAGTCGAAAAATATTGCAATACACACACCACATGCAAACACCACACAGATGGCATCCATGCACGTACTCAGTCTGCCGTGCGTGCGCATACTCGCAAATTGCGTACAATCGCCTCCCACGGGACTGCGCATACGGGCTTGGTATGAGCAATTACAGAAAGATTCTTACTTGAAATGATTAGACACATGCCACAGTGCCCAGCCTGTGTCGAGTCACTGTTCACACACACACTAATCTAACCAAACATGCACATCCTTCCAATACAATGTCTTGTTCACTCCAATGTTTGAACAGACCCCCTGGTCTGTGAAGAAAGACAAACACAAACTGAACAAGTCATCGTTTGGTGAGGGCCAGAACAATGGGAGACAAATATCCCAATAGAGACACACAAGCCTGCAGTCTAGAAAACCTTTGAAAGATATAATAGCAGGGAAACACTTATATATATATATATATATATATATATATATATACGTGTGTGCATCTTGAGAATGGTTGGTCATTTCATGTGTAGGATCATGTTGCTTGGAGATAACATAACAAAGTAACCTAATGAACATGGAAATATCTGTCACACATTACATATTTCCCAAACTTAGTACACACATTACACATAGTCTCCCCTTTCCCCTCATGTAACTTTTACTTATTTACAAGGCACAACAAGGGAATTATACACCTTTACAGTATGCGAGGGGACAGTAACTGATCAGAGCATCATGCATGGTATCTACGTGTTCGGATAATTATGAGCAATAATCCGGTGTTGGTTTGGAGAAGATCGCATGTCATTGCGAATAGTTATTCGCAAAGGCAGATTAAAGGTATATTTGTGTTTATTATGTACTTGGTATGCGGTGGGAATCCAGAGCTGACCAGCTGTACACACCCCTGGATCAAGGCATCGCCCATCTCTTCAAACCGACCAATGACCTCTCCTGTACTGTAAACGACCATCCCTCCAACCAATCGGTGGAGAGCATACAACCCCATTGTATTGTATTTTGGGCCTGGGCCGGTCACGCTCTCTCTCTGCTTTTTAAAGACTCATAGGTCGTCTCGCCAGACGACTGGGGACCGGATCCGGGTGGCGCAAGCGACAAAGCATACGTATCATTGGGTGTGACTCTCTCTCTGTGATTGAATTGTATTGTGTTTTACCATTTATATTTTAACTTATTGTAATTCCCTTTTACAAATATATTATTACTTGTTGCTGCTTTGGACCACAACATACAATCAAATACTGGTGTCGTATTCAGTTTCTGTTGAGCATTTGTATAGTGTAATTGCCACACCTAGAGCTGCCTCGTGCTCTCAGGTTGTCGGTCTGTGTGTATGCACTGAGTGTAAGCTGCACAGCTATTCCGGCGTGTGCACGCAAAGTGTGTGCACAGTACGGGACTGTGTACGCTAACTGGGGACAGAGTACGAAGGTAAAGGATTTATTACAGTGGCCGCAGCTGCTTCAGTTACAGTGTGCAATAGGGGTTAGTGGCTGCTTTCCAAGAAGTCTATCGAACTTCCAAAGTTAACCATGGTTCTGCCCCACTAGCCTGAGAACAGAGCCGGCCTTAGGCATAGGCAAACTAGGGCATTTGGCATGCTTAGGGGCACCAGCAGCTTCTGCTGATTAAAATGATATGCTGCTTGCCTATATTGTGGCTGCGGCTGTATCTGCATACAAAATACTACATTGCAGTGTATTCCTGGAAATCACTGTAATGTAGCATTTCGTATGCAGATACAGCTACAGTCGCACACAGAATATAGACATGCTGCATATTATTTTAATCAGCAGAAGCTGCTTGCGCATCCTAGCCACAAAGTAATGCAAATAAGATGCATTTTCAGAAAAAAAAAAAGGCGCCAGACGTTTGCAGAGCTGCCAGATGACTCATGCCAGGCATCTCCTGCAGAACTAGTGGTGGTGCTAGGGGGCACCAGCCAAAATCTTGCCTAGGGCATCATATTGGTTAGGGCCGGCTCTCTCTGAGAATGAGCACTATCCTGGGTACAGGGTAGTGAGTCTCCAGGGGAAGAAAGGCACTCAGCCATGCAGGAAACACAGTCCCTGGACATGGTAATGTGAAGGGACACACACACATAGAATATGAAAACACAGTTTTAACCCACACAGAGCCCTCAGGGAGACACAGAAATCGGAGCCAGCCACACACAGCGCCACTATAGCCAAGAAAATATTAGCTGGGTCGCCAAACTAAGGGGTAAATTTACTAAGATGGGAGTTCTATTTAAGATGGGATGTTGCCAATAGCAACCAATCAGATTTCAGGTATTATCTTCTAGAAGGTGCTGGATAAATGAAAAGTAGAATCTGATTGGTTGCCATGGGCAACATCCCATCTTAAATAGAACTCCCATTTTAGTAAATTTACCCCTAGGTCCCTTAATAGGGCTTAGTATTTAACACTACTCCCCGGCCCCCCTTCTAAAACCCCCTGGTACTGCTGAGGAGACTTGAAGCCTTTGTGGAGGAGCTGTGCTTCCCTGTAATTTCTGTCCGTGCAAGCTGCAGAGGGAAAATGGCGCTGGTGAGCTGAGGGATCCGCTCTTAGTGAAGCCCCGCCCCCTTAATGGCGCTCGGCTTCCCGCTTTTTTATACTGGCCTGAGGTATTTTTCTGTCTAACAAAGGGTTAAAACCCCTGTTAGATATGGGTGACAGTTTTGGTAGTCATTGGTGGCTCAGCACGGCCCTCACAGTGGGGCACATGCATCTGCATGTTCTCCTGAGCCCCCTGGAGCGCAGCCTGCACTCCTACCCTTGTGCAGCCATTCCTGCCGGCGACCCACTAACCGGGACACCGGCGCTGTACTCACCACTCTTCTCTCTTCTGGCTCTGATAGGGGTGGTGGCGTGCTGCGGTAGGGTACGCTGCGCTGTGGTGTGGCTTGCGAATAACCCCCCCAGGAGCTCAGTGACCTGTCAGCGGAGAAATGGGACCATTAACTCTTCAGGAAGTTGGGCCGTTCTCCCCTCTAAGTTCCACGAAGCAGGCAGGCTGGTGCCAATCAGCCCTGCCTGAAAACAACAAATAGGAAATAAATGCAGAAAACTCATCAGGAGCTTCCCTAAGCATGGCCGGCTCCTCCGGGCACATTTTCTACACCAAGTCTGGTAGGAGGGGCATAGAGGGTGGAGCCAGTGCACACTATTGATTTCTTAAAGTGCCCAAGGCTCCTAGTGGACCCCAGCCATTGCTGGATCTCGGGAACAGAACACCAGTTCTGCTCCCGCAAAGACATCAGCATGATGGTGCCCACCCACCCCGAGGAGATCGGTGGGAGCTCGGTTACGTCACTTCAGCCACATCTGGGATGGATCCTGCCAAGATGTTCGACGGTACTCCTCCCCAACGGTTTTTCAAATCAGGCTTACCAGCTTTGGAAAGTATGGGTGGTATGCTACTACTGGCCATAAACAAATTGGTCCAGTCCCAGGTCATTGTTCCTGTACCCATACTACAACAAGGACAGGGTTACTACTCGTCTGTTGGTCATACCAAAACCAGACGGGTCTGTGAAACCCATTCTGAATCTGAAGTCCTTGAATCCTTACCTGAAGGTTTTCAAATTCAAGATGGAATCTTTGAGAGTGGTGATCGCAGGCCTGGAACAACAGAAATTCCTAGTGTCCCTGGATATCAAGGACGCTTACCTACATATCCCAATTTGGTCTCCTCATCAGGCCTATGTAAGGTTTGCCCTACTGAACGATCACTAACAGTTTCAGGCATTACCCTTCGGCCTGTCTACAGCTCGAAGGGTGTTCACGAAGGTGATGGCAGAAATTATGTTTCAGCTTAGGGGGGTCAATGTAATTCCATACATGGTCGATCTCCTGATAAAAGCGAGTTCCAGGGAGCTTCTATTGCTCCATATAGATCGCACTATTCAACTTCTGTCTCACCACGGGTGGATCTTAAATCTGCAGAAGTCCCACCTGGAACCAACTCAGAGACTCCTGTTTCTCGGAATGCTACTGGATGCTGTAGCACAGAAGGTGTTCCTCCCAGAGGAAAAGGTGAGAACACTTCAATAAATGGTTTACATGGTACTCAGTCCTGCTCGAGTCTCCGTTCATTTTTGCATAAAATTATTGGGAAAGATGGTGGCCGTCTACGAGGCGATACAGTATGGAAGGTTCCATGCCAGACCCTTCCAATTGGACATCCTAAACAAGTGGTCCGGTTCCCATCTTCAGGTGCACCAGATGATTCAGCTGTCACCCCAGGCCAGGATTTCACTCCTGTGGTGACTACAGTCATCCAACCTCCTGGAAGGCCGAAGCTTCGGGATTCAGGATTGGATCCTCCTCACAACGGGTGAGAGTCTAAGAGGATGGGGAGCTGTCACCCAAGGAGTGTAGTTCCAGGGCAGGTGGACTGCCCAAGAGGCCCTACTTCCAATAAACATTCTGGAACTTTGGGCTATCCACAATGCTTTGCTTCAGGCGTCTCATCTACTAAGAGATTGGGTGATCCAGGTGCAGTCGGACAAGGCCATGGCGGTGGTGTACATCAATCAACAAGGAGGGACAAAAAGCTGGGCCTGCATGCGAGAAGTGTCAAGAATACTGCTCTGGGCAGAAAGAAATGCAAGATCACTGTCCGCAATCTTCATTCCGAGAGTGGACAACTGGGAGGCGGACTTCCTAAGTCGCCACGACTTCCACCTGGGGGAGTGGGGACTACACCCTCAGGTGGGGTTGCCAACAGATCGACATGATGGCCTCTTGTCTCAACAAGAAGCTTCGCTGCTATTGCTCATGAACCAGGAACCCTCAGGCGAGCGCAGTGGATGCACTGACTTTGCCTTGGCCTTACCAGCTGGTCTACCTGATTCCTCTGATCCCAAGGGTGCTCAAGCGGATCAGATATCAAAGAGTGGAAGCAATCTTGATTGCCCCGTATTGGCCCCAAAGAGCTCTTCTGGACTTGACCGTAGAGGACCCTTGGCCTTTACCACTAAAAAGGGATATTCTTCAACAAGGACCATTAGTCTACCCAGACTTACGGCGGCTTTGTTTGACGGCATGAAAGTTGAGCGGAACATCCTAGCTCACAAAGGGCTTTCCAAAAAGGTCATTGCCACTATTGTGCAAGCCAGAAAACCTGTGACGTCAAAACATTATCATCCTATCTGGCGGAGATATGTCTCGTGGTGCGAGGAATGCAAATATCCCTCTGCAGAATTCCATTTGGGAAGGTTCCTCATTTCCTGCAGGCTGAAGTGGATAAAGGCTTGCGTCTGGGATCCATTAAGGTTCAGATTTCAGCTATCTCCATCTTCTTTCAGAAGAAGTTGGCTCTCTTGCCGGAAGTTCAGACCTTCTTGCAAGGGGTGCTTCACATAAAACCTCCTTTCATGCCACCTACAGCACCTTGGGATCTGTATGTAGTGTTACGCTTTCTACAGTCCTCCTGTTTGAACCTCTGATGACGGTAGAAGATAAGTACCTCACGTGGAAAACGGTGATGTTACTGACCCTGGCTTCTGCTAGGCGTGTCTCAGAATTGGGGGCCTTGTCATGCAAAAGTCCGTACTTGGTCTTTTATGAGAACAGAGCGGAGCTCAGGACTAGACACAGTTCCTGCCGAAGGTGGTCTCCGCATTTCACTTGAATCAACCTATTGTGATTCCATCCGGTTCTGACACTTCTACTCTTCCGGAGGCATTGGATGCAGTGCAAGCTTGAAACTCTATGTCAAGAGGACGGCTCGGATCAGAAAGACGGATTCCTTGTTCGTGCTGTATGATGCGCGGAAAAAGGGTTGCCCTGCTTCAAAGCAGACCATTGCTCATTGGATTAGGCTTACTATCCAACAAGCCTATGCGTCGGCAGCCTTACCTGTTCCACAGTCTCTGAAGGCCCACTCTACCAGATCGGTGGGTTCTTCCTGGGTGGCTGCCCGTGGAGTCTCGGCCCTGCAACTATGCCGAGCTGCTACCTGGTTGTGGATGAACACCTTTCTGAAGTTCTACAAGTTTGATACCCTGGCCAAAGAGGATACCCAGTTTGGGCAGGCGGTGCTGCAGTTGTCTCCGCACGTTCCCGCCTGTTCTGGAAGCTTTGGGACATCCCCATCATACTAAATCTGTCCCCAATATCCCTTATGGATGCTAGAGAAAATAGGATTTTAAATACCTACCGGTAAATCCTTTTCTCGTAGTCCATAAGGGATAGTGGGCGCCCGCCTCTATGCAGTCACTTTCTGCAGGTTCTCTGTTACATGTTCCTGTTCAGCTGTTGCTGTTAATGTTGCCAGGCTTTGCTGGCTAAGTTATGTATTGGTGTGCTGGTGTCCAAAATCACCACACCTGTTGTTGTTATGTTCCTTCTCTCAAGTATGTCATTCTCCTTCGGGCACTGTTTTACCTAGAACTGAGCTGTAGGAGGAGGCATAGAGGGGAGAAGCCAGCACACCCAGTGGAACAAATTTAAAGTGCACTGACTCCTTTGGACCCGTCTATACCCCATCGTACTAATTCTGTCCCCAATATCCCTTATGGACTACGAGAAAAGGATTTACCGGTAGGTATTTAAAATCCTATTTTTCTTATCATAACAACTAATTGCCATTAAAGAATTAAGCCATAACATATGGAAATCATTGTTACAAAAATAATAAACAGACACCAAAAATAATTTTGTTTCAGATCAATTAGACCCGAACAGGGCAGCAAGCCTAACTACTAGCATGTATATATAGTTTTTTAGCCTTTTCAACAGTATCTGTACTGTTCTTTTGTACGTACTCTTTATCATGTTCTGTTTGTATGCACTTTGTGCAGAACTGAAGAACCTAATATGTTACTTTAGAAATATAGAATAATTATTATAATTAATACTTTGAACTGCTGTATAGCACGGCAAGAACTTTGGGGGTCATTCCGAGTTGATCGCTAGCTGCCGTTGTTCTCAGCGCAGCGATCTGGCTAAAAATCGGCATTTCTGCGCATGCGTATGCACCACAATGCGCACGCGCAACGTACGGGTACAAAGACCTTTGTGGTTTTGCACAGGTTCTAGCGAAGATTTAAGTCGCACTGCACAACGCAAGAAGATTGACAGGAAGGGGGTGTTTCTGGGTGTCAACTGATCGTTTTCGGGGAGTGTTTGGAAAAACGCAGGCGTGCCGGGGAAAATGCAGGCGTGCCGGGGAAAACGCAGACATGGCTGGGCAGATGCTGGGCGGGTGTGTGACGTCAAAAGCCAACGTTAGACTCAATGCACACGAAGAGTAAGTCCAGGGCTGGTCTTGTTTTGCACAAAATGTGTTTGCAGGCGCTCTGCTGCACAGGCGTTCACACTTCTGCAAAGCGAAAATACACTCCCCAGTGGGCGGCGACTATGTGTTCACTCGCTAGCAGTTTTTAGCAGCCGTGCAATCAACTCTGAATGACCCCCTTTGTTCTGATTATAGGGATAGTTGGGAAAAACATTCTGCACATGGCTTTCCCAGGGAGAGGAAGAGAAAAGAGGTTGAAGTGTGGTGTATTACAAGCCACTTCCCTTGTGGCTTGGCTGCACCTCTTCTGGTTGTACATAATGGACCACTTAGGTGGACTTTCTCCCAAGTCTAAATGTTGCCAGCAGGCAGGGCCGGCTCCAGGCCTACTAGCACCCTGAGCGAGAAAATGTAAAAGTGCCCCCCCCCCCCCCCCCATGCACGCGCCGAAGGCGCGCGCGCTCTTCGAAAAGTGGGTGTGGTCTCCTGAAAAAGTGGGCGTGGTCTCGTCCCCCAGCAGTGCCAGCTACACATGACATGCCCTCCAGCAGTGCCAGCTACACGTGCTAGTGTTCACTTTTTAGGGCAGGTTGCTGATCACAGGGAGGGCACATTTTTAAGTTAGGTGGGCAAAATGATGTACATACTGTAATGCTTGTTGTTCCCATTTCCACACGCTAAAGCATGGACAGTGCGCGCCGAAGGCGCGCAGCAAAACTTTAGGGGAGTTACTTCGTGGGGAAGGTGCGTAGCCACATTATAGTGGCAATTCACATTACACCACACAGTAGTGCAGCTAATACACATTGCACCAGGTAGAACCTCCTATAAGAGCACGTTAGACACATTGCGCCAGGTAGAGCACTGAGACACACTGCCCAGCCACAGACGCCTAGCGGGAACACTACATGATATGCCCCCCAGCAGTGCCAGCTACACATGACATGCCCCCCAGCAGTGCCAGCTACACGTGACATGCCCCCCAGCAGTGCCAGCTACATAAATGGCCACACAGTTCCAGATGGATAAATGCCCCCACAGCGCAGATATGCCCCCACAGTGCCACATACATTAATGCCCTCACAGTGCAAGATATGCCCCCACAGTGCAAGAAATGTCCCCACAGTGCAAGAAATGCCCCCACAGTGCCAGATACATAAATGCCCCCACGGTGCCAGATACATAAATGCCCCCACGGTGCCAGATACATAAATGCCCCCACGGTGCCAGATACATAAATGTCCCCACGGTGCATGATACATAAATGCCCCCACGGTGCATGATACATAAATGCCCCCACGGTGCAGGATACATAAATGCCCCCACGATGCCAGATACATAAATGCCCCCACGGTGCCAGATACATAAATGTCCCCACGGTGCCTGATACATAAATGCCCCCACGGTGCCTGAAACATAAATGCCCCCACGGTGCCTGATACATAAATGCCCCCACGGTGCCTGATACATAAATGCCCCCATGGTGCCTGATACATAAATGCCCCCACGGTGCCTGATACATAAATGCCCCCACGGTGCCTGATACATAAATGCCCCCACAGTGCCAGATATGCCCCCACAGTGCCTGATAAATGCCCCCACAGTGCCTGATATGCCCCCACGTTAGACACATTGCGCCAGGTAGAGCACTGAGACACACTGCCCAGCCACAGACGCCTAGCGGGAACACTACATGATATGCCCCCCAGCAGTGCCAGCTACACATGAAATGCCGCCCAGCAGTGCCAGCTACACGTGACATGCCCCCCAGCAGTGCCAGCTACATAAATGGCCACACAGTTCCAGATGGATAAATGCCCCCACAGCGCAGATATGCCCCCACAGTGCCACATACATTAATGCCCTCACAGTGCAAGATATGCCCCCACAGTGCAAGAAATGCCCCCACAGTGCAAGAAATGCCCCCACAGTGCAAGAAATGCCCCCACAGTGCCAGATACATAAATGCCCCCACGGTGCAGGATACATAAATGCCCCCACGATGCCAGATAAATGCCCCCACGGTGCATGATACATAAATGCCCCCACGGTGCATGATACATAAATGCCCCCACGGTGCAGGATACATAAATGCCCCCACGATGCCAGATACATAAATGCCCCCACGGTGCCAGATACATAAATGTCCCCACGGTGCCTGATACATAAATGCCCCCACAGTGCCAGATAAATGCCCCCACAGAGCCAGATAAATGCCCCCACAGTGCCAGAAATGCCCCCACAGTGCCAGATATGTCCCCACAGTGCCAGATATGTCCCCACAGTGCCAGATATGCCCCCACAGTGCCAGATATGTCCCCACAGTACCTGATATGCCCCCACAGTGCCAGAAATGCCCCCACAGTGCCAGATAAATGCCCCCACAGAGCCAGATAAATGCCCCCACAGTGCCAGAAATGCCCCCACAGTGCCAGAAA